>NC_068454.1:9667578-10339342 GCF_023373465.1 Oncorhynchus keta
CAACTACGTGATGAGGTCAGAATAGCACAAGACTGGGCTCGAGCTTGAGCTGGAAGGTAATTACCAATGTTTTCATGCTTATAATACATCCCACATATTGCAGCATACGGACACCCCTACAGTATATACATACCTAGCTTTAGCTATAGCTTAGCGCTGACCCTGGTCTCTGAGTCAATGAACCCGGAAGAGTCATGTTCTTCTGCCCTGCATTATGGGTTACCCTCCTGGAGCCTCCCAGGCTACACTGCCTGGAAAGTAAACACAAGTCTGAGTCCAGCATTCAAAGACTGGGAGGTCCCGCCATCCCCCCTCTTTGACGTCCCTCTATACCCCCCCTCTAAGTCAGACATCCTTCTAACCCCCCTTTAAGATAGCTGGGCAGTGAGTCATACTCTGTGGTCCCAACGCTCTTCAGATTTTCCACTGGGTGCAAATCATTTCCCTACCACCATGTAAAACCAATTATACATGTGATTCTCACGTTAAGCAGTGTAACTCAAAAAGCATTGAAAACTACATTTTTTCAGCTTTTTTTTCGTCAGATTCAGACATTTTGTGTTGCTCTCAATTACAGCCTTGAATTAGTAGTTTTGATCAGCTTTCTCTAAAAGCTTGAGAATCATGATCAGATAGAAGGGATTTCTTTTATTTAAAGTTGCACTTTTATAGTGATTTTGGGGAACAATGCCTACTCTTACATGTGTCAATTTAGGAAGAACAAACAATATACAAGAAATATGCATCTACAGTGCCTTCAGAAAGTATTCAAAGCCCTTGATTTTTTCCACATTTTGTTCTGTTACAGCCTTAGATTTAGAATTTTTTTTTCCTACACACAAAATTCAAAATGTTGACAAATTAATAAAAAATGAAAAGTAAGTATTCAATTTGCTATGGCCTTTTAGGTAGAGTTGCAAAGAAAAAGCCATATCTCAGACTGGCCAATAAAAAGAAAAGATTAAGATGGGCAAAAGAACACAGACACTGGACAGAGGAACTCTGCCTAGAAGGCCTGCATCCCGGAGTCGCCTCTTCACTGTTTTCGTTGAGATTGGTGTTTTGTGGGTACTATGAAGCCGTCAGTTGAGGACTTGTGAGACGTCTGTTTTTCAAACTAGACACTCTAATGTACTTGTCCTCTTGCTCAGTTGTCTACTGGGGCATCCCACTCCTCCTATTCTGGTTAGAGCCAGTTTGCGCTGTTGTGTGAAGGGAGTAATACACAGCGTTGGACGAGATCTTCAGTTTCATGGCAATTCTTCGCATGGAATAGCCTTCATTTCTCAGAACAAGAATAGACTGACGAGATTCAGAAGAAAGTTCTTTGTTTCTGGTCTATTTTAAGCCTGTAATCGAACTCACAAATGCTGATGCTCCAGATACTTAACTACTCTAAAGAAGGCCAGTTTTTTGCTTCTTTAATCAGAACAACAGTTTTAATCTGTGCTAACATAATTGCAAAAGTGTTTTCTAATGATCAATTGGCCTTTTAAAATGATAAAGTTGGATAACCCAATGTGCCATTGGAACAACGGAATGATGGTTGCTGATAATGGACCTCTGTACGCCTGTGTAGATATTCCATCTAAAAAAAATCTGTCATTTCCAGCTACAATAGTTATTTACAACATTAACTATGTCTACACTGTATTTCTGATCAATCTGATGTTATTTTAATGGACAAAAAATGTGCTTTTCTTTCAGGTGATCCCAAACTTTTGAACTGTAGTGTATGTAAATTAGATATGTCTGTATTTAAGTTTTTATACATTTGCTAACATTTCTAAAAACATGTTTTCACTTTGGCATTCTGGGGAATTTGTGTATTTCACACATTTTGAATTCAGGCTGTAACACAACACAATGTAGAATAAGTCAAGGGGTGTGAATACTTTCTGAATGCACAGTATGTGTGTGTAACTGTCTTGAGTGTAGAGTTCAACATATTTTACTGTACACAGCTAAGACATACACTGACCGATGAACATGGGATGCAAATTTACTAAGATGTAGCCAGTGCTTTCCATGACCCCACAGGAAGGGAAGTCCCTAGCCTACGGTCCCTTTCTCTCCCTGTATGAGCTTGTCTGAGAAAGTGATAGATGACTGTTGTGTTTTCACTTTATTTCCCCATCTGTCACTGCATACAGCCTTAGTGGCCGGTCAGTTTTGAGAAGTTCTGTTGGAACGTGCTCCAAGGGCTCCAACAGTACCTTGAAAATCTATTCAGGGTTGATACTCATCGTTAAGGAGGAGTTATTGAGTAGGAGGAAAGAAGGAGAAACAGACCTCAGGTCAAAGGAAACTCACCTCGGCTACCTACGTACTATACAGAAAGTGCATGAACTTAATTGCAATTTAAAGATGCACTATGCAGAAATCGCTACGCCTGTTCCTGGTTGCTAAAATTCAAATAGTTTGCCTAATTTTGGTGTATGTGACACAACAACCAAGTGTAGTGTAGAATATCATTGTACCATCTAAACCGCTGTGAAATATATTTTCCATAACCAAAAATATTGTATTGTTAGCTGTTTGAAGCTGATGTACAACACCGAAAGTAAAAGATGCAAAAACAAAACTTAAACACGGTAAGCATAGAAATAGCGCACATAGAACAGATATACCGCTTCTTAGACTTGCTTTCGGTGAGAATGACAGATCTATAACTCACCATTCTATGTTAGTTTTGTTGGATCCCCAAAGCGTTACATATTGTAGCTTTCAGACATACCTCCAAGGGAAACTCTTTAAGGGGCTGAGAAAAACACGGACCGCTAACCTACTCATTGTAAAAAAAGAAAATCAACTAAATGTAATTTAAGGAAAGAGAATATCGTCAGTAGCAAATTAATAGATTTTTTGGTCCACAAACAAGTGGCAAGTAAAGACCAGTTTCATGACTCATGAATTGCTGAGAATTCCTTGGTTCACTCAGGATGTTGCGCCTCTTGTCAAAAGTTCACCAGGAAAGCTCCGCAGGAAGTAATTCATTTCTCATCGGGGGATTGGAAGTCAATGCTGGGTTCACTGCAGCAGGAGGTGTTCATACTGTATGTTGGCACTGAAGGACCCTGTATACGTTGGGGGCTTCCCTAACACATGCCTGACAGAAACATGCCTACCAGGGGCTAAAAACAATATAACCCTCTTGTGTCTAGATGGGTTTCAAATCACATGATCAAAGCATGGTAATGCCATGGTAATTCATCTTCATCAATTACCATGGAAAGCGCAGGTCGTGGTTTCACGTTTCCAGTAATGTTGTTTGATTATGGTGCATAGACGGACCAACTTTCATTTTTTTTTTAAATGTAGTGTGAAACATGACATGAACTAAGATGTGCCACTGTTATGTACTTTCACCCTTAGGGCCCCCATAGTTATGAGGATGTTAGAAAAAGGTAAGAACATACAGGTACAACAAATGTATGGGAGACATAAAAAAATGGTGTGATGTATGTTTACTTACATTAGATACAAACCAAACCTTGAACGTGCATTGCTCTCATCCTATAAAATGACACTGCCTTGTTCAAAGTACTGTATCTCCTGTTTTTTTTCCTCTCGTTTATTGGCCACACATGTCCTCTGGTTCAAGGAGGTAAATGTCTTTTGCAGATGAACAAGACCCTTGAAACTTCAAGTTGGAAGAGGGAAAGTGATTAGGATCTTGACAGGGCAGCTTGGTCATATGTAGAACTGCTTCTTTGATCCTGGGGTTGTTGTGGAGGGAGATGTTAAAGGCAGGACATACTGTAGCACGAGGGAGGTTTCCTCCGTAGGAAGTCTGCTCACAGCTTACATTACCATGGAGAATTACCAGTGAGAATTACCAGGGAGAATTACCAGGGATAATTACCAGGGAGAATTCCCAGGCAGAGTTACCAGGGAGAGTTACCAGGGAGAGTTACCAGGGAGAGTTACCATGGAGAATTACCAGGGAGAATTACCAGGGAGAATTACCAGGGAGAATTACCAGGGAGAATTACCAGGGAGAGTTACCAGGGAGAATTACCATGGAGAATTACCAGGGAGAATTACCAGGGAGAGTTACCAGGGAGAATTACCAGGGAGAATTACCAGGGAGAGTTACCAGGGGGAATTACCAGGGATAATTACCAGGGAGCATTACCAGGGAGAATTACCAGGGAGAATTACCAGGGAGAATTACCAGGGAGAGTTACCAGGGAGAATTACCAGGGAGAATTACCAGGGTGAATTACCATGGAGAATTACCAGGGAGAATTACCATGGAGAATTACCAGGGAGAATTACCAGGGAGAGTTACCAGGGAGAATTACCAGGGAGAATTACCAGGGAGAGTTACCAGGGGGAATTATCAGGGATAATTACCAGGGAGCATTACCATGGAGAATTACCAGGGAGAATTACCAGGGAGAATTACCAGGGAGAGTTACCAGGGAGAATTACCAGGGAGAATTACCAGGGTGAATTACCAGGGAGAGTTACCAGGGAGAATTACCAGGGAGAATTACCAGGGAGAGTTACCAGGGGGAATTACCAGGGAGAATTACCAGGGAGAATTACCAGGGAGAATTACCAGGGAGAGGCTTCTGCCAATAATACAATCCTTGCTGCAAAGATATTTAGTTTTCCCTGACACAGAAAGAGAACTGCTCTAATCCAAACAATAATGTGACGCCATGACACATTTTAGAAAGGATACATTCTGCAAAGACCATTTGACCATCCTGCAGTAAAAACCTTGGTTATGGGTACATATTTCTTCCATCCTCTTTGTATACAAAGGAGCAAACAGGAGTCAAAAGAACATTTGTAAAAAAGTGTTTTAAAAAAAATCATATGTGGAAACAAATGCTGTTTTTTTGTTTCAGAAGTGGGGGAGTAATTCACTTCATGATGGTGTGTGAGCTCTGGCTGGATAAATTGTTTATAGCAATATTTGGCAGGCGTTCCCTTGGAGACGTTGCTAATTATTTCCATTCTCCATTTGAGTCCACTAGCTGAGTCTGAGGTTGTTTAGCCTCTATCAAAGAAGCCCACTTTACAATTCCCTTACATTTGATCTACGATTCAACCATTTCTTAGAAGGAAGTAGGGAATGTATGTTCCTAGGATTGAAGAAAAGCTCAAGAGTTTTGGGTCTCTTTAAATGTAGTTAGCTACAGTAAGGAAACACAGTCTGAAGCCTAACATTTTAGGACATCTTTCTAGAATAAGAAGAACACTTTTGGAAGGAATCGTCTTTCTCCCAGAAATGTTTAGGATGGTTCACAGATGTAGCCACAGAGGTTAAAGGTGGTGAATATTCCTCCATCTTGGAACTTACTTACAATAAGGGGAGGTGCTAGATTATAGAACAACCAATTAAATTAAATGGGGTTTCTCCCGCTATTGCCATTAGTATTCCACTTTTCGGGGCGGCTGTCATAGGAGGAGTCAGAACAAGGATGGGTGCAAGTTGAGCTCTGTCAGAGTTCTAAAATGCTTCCTTATTCTCCTAATCTGTAAAGACTGGATGGGTGAAGCTAGCATGGCAAAACTCTTCATTACCCACCACATTGTTTGGACCAACAAGCCCCTTAGTATTATTAGTACACCACAGGAGGCTGGTGGCTCTTTAATTGGAGAGGATGGGCTCATGGTAATGGCTGGAGCGGAATTAGTGGAATGGTATCAAATACATGAAACACATGGATGCCATGTGTTTGATGCCATTCCATTTGCTCTGTTCCAGCCAATATGAGCCATACTCCCCTCAGCACCCTCCACTGTACATCTATTGTTTCAGCGTAGAGTATTATTTTAACAACTCTTTCAAAATCAATGGTGGAAAGTGAATTTGGGTAAGAAACATTATACTCTTGTAAGGAAAGGACATAATGTAGGCATTTTTTAATAAAAATATTAAAGGAGAAAGCGAAGGAGCATTGTAATTATTTCTTAAGACTGCTATCTGGGTTTAAATAACTCTAGATGCTTCCGCTCTTTCTTATATTACTGTAAGTGATGACAGCATAATGATGGTACTCAGCAGTCACTCTCCTTATGAAATTCAAACCATAGGTTGTAGATTGATATACTGTTTATCAACCAAGGTAGTGAATTATCTATATGCATCAGAACCAGATGTATTATAGTAGCTAGATGTGGATATACTAGATCAGGATTGATAGCTAGATGTGCAAATACTAGATCAGGGTTGATAGCTAGATGTGCATATACAGATCAGGGTTGGTAGCAAGTACACTGTCGATCAAGAGAGTTAGAGTTGAAAATTACCACTCTCACAAACCCAGGACATAAGCATACTCTCCCACATAACACATTTTTCCTCTCCTTTGTAGCGTAGCACATTTAGCTTCTCCTTCCCTTCCTTGCTGTCCAATCAACACCTCTTCTACAACACCTTGAGGGAAATCTAAAGAGCCATTTTCCCAATGTCATAGTCTTTGTTTATACGACTGCCTTGCTAACGATAGAAAAGTCAGTGAGCTAGTCAGTACTTGATCGTAACTGGCTACAGTCCAGGCGAGACATTCCTTGGGATAAATCATTCATTGTATTTCAGTGGAAGGTGCAATTCAGAGTTCAACATTTGTCACCATCCCCAACTACTGGTTGGTATTTACCCATAATATGATCTCTTTCACAACTCCTTTCATCACATGTATAGTCCAGTTGAGTGCTTTGCACAAGCTGTCAGGCTCTATGGAAATACTAGGCCTTGCAGTCTTGCTGGACATTGTTTCAACAGGTTTTCTTTCTATATTGACATACATTTTATGCTCGTGTTGGACAACTTTAGGGGCTATTTACATACAGCTTCCAAATAGCTGTACAATGAATGATCAAGACATTCAGCAGAGATGTTCAGACAGACAGACAGACAGACAGACAGACAGACAGACAGACAGACAGACAGACAGACAGACAGACAGACAGACAGACAGACAGACAGACAGACAGACAGACAGACAGACAGACAGACAGACAGACAGACATTGCCAGATAGTCAGGCAATACTTTAACAAGAAGAGGAGACAGGCCATGATTCATCCTAATGTATGCTCCCTGCACAGCTATACCCTCCCTCTGGCTACCTTCTCTGATGATCCCATACTTGGCAGGCATGCTAACCAGCATCACAAAGGCTTGCCATTTCCCCTTTCTCAAGTGAAAAGAAAACTGATGCTATTTGCAGAGGGGGGTTGAATTGGCTGAGGGTCCCTCCATGTACGGGCAGGGCTACAGCTGGAACAGCTGCCTTTCTCCTCCATCTCAGCCACAGTCCCAATGGCTCCCAAAACATCCAGTCCTGATGGCAAGTAAATCACCTGATGGTTTCTGCACCTTGAGAACACAGTCCACAGCTGTTTCCTCTCATTAACTAGCCAAGACTTACAACAGGGCCCAAAGACTGAACTGTGACTGTGGCAGAGGAACTGTTAGACATATGTGTCCCGTTCCAAGTGCTAAGCTGATATACCTCAACATCCTGGCCCTGTTCAGTTGGGCACAATGTAGGAAAAACAATTGCAACAGAAAATGAAAATGTGTGTACTTATAGGATGGGTTCAGGTACTACAGTACCTCCCCATTTCATTGCCTTTCAAAACGTTTTCTACCTACTGAACACGACCCATGCCTCGTCATGTTCTAAAGGATGAATCCACACTCTATGATTGGTTATGTGTATTGAGATTATTATTAGTTTGGTAACTTTCAAGAAATATATGGAATTTTATCAGATGACATCTAGTGGCCTTTTTGGGTACTTCAGATTATCAGAGGCGTCTGTAATTATCTCTGGCCCTCTGTGTGGCCATCACAGGTAACATATATAAAACAATCAAATAAGATTCCTAAAAAAAAGTTGTAAAACATTTTCTTAAATATAAACCTTCAACTCTGTGAATACCATTGGTGTTTAATATAAGGGTTTAAACATGAAATATCCCTTAATATCTTTTTACACTTTTTTTTATTTCACTATGTCAATATGTCTTTGTTGTCAATGTTTTGGGGCCAAAATGGTGGCAGTTGTGAAAAAAAACAATAGTTGGAAGAGTTGCCAAGTTAGTTGAAAATACTGCACATTTTGATAAGATGTTTTCTTATTAATTATGCTATTTTATCTTGAACCATATGGTTTATCTACTAGAAACTCATGGACAATACGGACCCAGAAAAATAAATGTATATTATAGTTATTCAAGTATAAATGACTGAAGTTAACATAGATTACAGAATAATTACCTAAATTACTGAATATTCCGGTAACTTTGGTAAATTACCAGTAGCTTTGCAACCCTAATTGAGATACATAAAACACAGGTAATGGACATAACCATTGAACTTCAGAACAAAGTATGTCTGGCTGACAGCATATTCCACAACCTCACTCCTTTCTCAACTAAAAACACTTCATCAGTACCTAGTGTTAGAAAGCTCATTCACATGACAAATAAAATAATTTAAAATGATATTTGTCACTTGCTTTGTAAACAGCAGGTGTAGCAGGTGTATCAGTGAAATGCTTACTTACGGGCCCTTTCCCAACAATGCAGAGTTAAAGATAAAGATAACAAATTAGTTATAAATACACAATGAATAACGAATAACAAGTAAAAAAATGACATGGTTACCTATATACAGGGAGTGCCTGTTCAGCTCCTTAAAGTCACAGTAGACATTTTACAGTAAATGTAATTTGCCACAGAGCGTGAATCAACACAAATCTTTCCATTTGCAAATTTAAATTAACAATCATGGAGAATGGGGCCAACATTTTCCCCCTAAATTGATGGGTCCCATGAAAACTTCCCCTGAGTTTGAAAATTAATACGTTTAGGGAAAACCTGTCTAGGAATCAGCATAACTCATCTCAATGTTCACTTCTGGTTAAGGTTATCTTCGTATTGTCTTCTCCAACAGAAGAGGGTCTAGCAAATAGAGGTGTTACTGTGCTCCTACAAAGTGCATTCAGAAAGTATTCAGACCCTTTGACCTTTTCCACATTTTGTTACTTTACAGCCTTATTTTAAAATGGATTGAATTCCGTATAGTTTGTCATCAATCTAAACACAGTAACCCATAACAAAAAGTGAAAATATATATATTTTAAAAAATTTTGCAAACGTATGAAAAATAAAAAACAGAAATACCTTATTTACATAAGTATTCAAATCCTTTGCAATGAGACTCGATATATAGCTCCGGTGAATCCTGTTTCCATTGATCATCCTTGAGATGTTTTTTCAACAAAAACCAAGCAACGAGGTTAAAGGAAATGTCTGTCTAAGCACCGAGACAGGAATGAATCGATGCACAGATCTGGGGAAGGGTACCAAAACATTTCTGCAGCATTGAAGGTCACCAAGAACACAGTGGCCTCCAACATTCTTAAATGGAAGACATTTGGAACCACCAAGACAATTCCTAGAGCTGGCCGCCAAGGCCAAACTGAGCAATGGAGGGAGAAGAGACTTGGTCAAGGAGGTGACCAAGAACCCAGTAATCACTCTGACTGAGCTCCAGAGTCCTCCGTGAAGATGGGAGAAACTTCCAGAAGGACAACTATCTCTGCAACCGTCCACCAATCAGGCCTTTGTGGTAGAGTGGCCAGACAGAAGACATTCCTCAGTAAAAGGCACTTGACAGCCCGCTTGGAGTTTGCCAAAAGGCACCTAAAGACTCTCAGACCATAAGAAGCCATGAATGCCAAGCATCACGTTTGGAGAAAACCTGGCACCATTCCTACGATGAAGCATGGTGGTGGCAGCATCATCCTGTGAGGATGTTTTTCAGGGGCAGGGCCTGGGAGACTAGTCAAGATCGACGGAAAGATGAAAGGAGCAAAGTACAGACAGATCCTTGATGAAAACCTGCTCCAGAGCGCTCAGACCACGGTTTAACTTCTAACAGGACAACGACCCTAAGCACACAAACCAAGACAAAGCTGGAGTGTCTTCGGGACAAGTCTCTGAATGTCCTTGAGTGGCCCAGCCAGAGCCCGGACTTGAACCCGATGGAACATCTCTTGAGAGACATGAAAATAGCTGTGCAACAACGCTCCCATCCAACCTGACAGAGCTTGAGAATGGGAGACACTCCCCAAATACAGGTGTGCCAAGCTTGTAGCATTATACCCAAGAAGAATCATGCAATTGCTGCCAAAGGTACTTTAACAAAGTACGAAGTAAATGGTCTGAATACTTATGGAAATTTGATATTTAAGTTTTTATATTTTATACATTTGCAAAAGTGTCTAAAAGACAGGTTTTGCTTTGTCATTACAGGGTGTTGTGTGTAGATTGATGAGGGGGAAATACTATTTAATCAGTTTTGGAATAAGGCTGTAACATAACAAAATATGAAAAAATTTAAGGGGTCTGAATGCACTGTGTATATAGATATTTTAACCTTTATTTAACTAGGCAAGTCAGCTAAGAAGAAATTCTTATTTATAATGACGGTCTACCCCAGCCAAACCCGGACGACGCTGGGCCAATTGTGCGCCGCCCTATAGGACTCCTAATCACATCCGGATGTGATGCAGCCTGGATTTGTACCAGGGACTGCAGCCTCTTGTACTGAGATGCAGTGCATTGACCTGCTATAACATGTAGAGTGTTGAGCTGTGTTCGACGGCAAATACTGAGATAGTGTATACTATTTACTTAATGAGTATATACAACACACTATATACAGTTTAATTCGGAAGATTACATACACCTTAGCCAACTACAATTAAACTCAGTTTTTCACGATTCCTGCCATTTTATCCAAGTAAAAAGTCCCTGTCCTAGGTCAGTTAGGATCACCACTTTATTATGAGAATGTGAAATGTCAGAATAATGGTAGAGACAATGATTAATTTCATATTTTATTTATTTCCTCACATTCCCAGTGGGTCAGAAGTTTACATACACTCAATTTGTATTTGGTAGCATTGCCTTTAAATTGTTTAACTTGGGTCAAACGTTTTGGGTAGCCTTCCACAAGCTTCCCACAGTAAGTTGGGTGAATTCTGGCCCATTCCTCCAGACAGAGCTGGTGTAACTGAATCAGGTTTGTAAGGCCTCCTTGCTCGCACATGGTTTTTTAGTTCTGCCCACAAATGTTCTATAGGATTGAGGTCAGGGCGTTGTGATGGCCACTCCAATACCTTGACTTTGTTGTCATTAAGCTATTTTGCAACAACTTTGGAAGAATGCTTTGGGTCATTGTCCATTTGGAAGACCAATTTGTGACCAAGCTGTATCTTCCTGACTGATATCTTGAGATGTTGCTTCAATATATCTACATAATTTCCCTACCTCATGATGCCATCTATTTTGTGAAGTGCACCAATCCCTACTGCAGCAAAGCTCTCCCACAACATGATTCTGCCACCCCCATGCTTCAGGTTTAGGATGGTGTTCTGCGGCTTGCAAGCCTCCCCCTTTTTCTTCCAAACATAACGGTGGTCATTATGGCCAAACAGTTCTATTTTTGTTTCATCAGACCAGAGGACATTTCTCCAAAAAGTACGATCTTTGTCCCCATGTGCAGTTGCAAACTGTAGTCTGGATTTTATATGGCGGTTTTGGAGCAGTGGCTTCTTCCTTGCTGAGCGGCCTTTCATGTTATGTCGATATAGGTCTCGTTTTACTGTGGAAATAGATACTTTTGTACCAGTTTCCTCCAGCATCTTCACAGGGTCCTTTGCTGTTGTTCTGGGATTGATTTGCACTTTTTGCACCAAAGTACACTCATCTCTAGGAGACAGAACGCATCTCCTTCCTGAGTGGTATGACTGCTGCCTGGTCCCATGGTGTTTATACTTGTGTACTATTGTTTGTACAGATGAACATTGTACATTCAGGCATTTGGAAATTGCTCCCAAAGATGAACCAGACTTGTGGAGGTCTACAAGGTCTTGGCTGATTTATTTAGATTTTCCCATGACGTCAAGCAAAGAGGCACTGAGTTTGAAGGAAGGCCTTGAAATACATCCACATGTACACCTCCAATTGAGTCAAGTGATGTCAATTAGCCTATCAGAAGCTTCTAAAGCCATGACATAATTTTCTGGAATGTTCCAAGCTGTTTAAAGTTAGTCAACTTAGTGTATGTAAACTTCTGACCCACTGATACAGTGAATTAGAAGTAAAAAATCTGTCTGTAAACAGTTGTTGGGAAAATGAATTGTCATGCACAAAGATGTCCTAACCAACTTACCAACTCAACAATACATTTGTGGAGTTGTTGAAAAACGACTTTTAATTACTTCTGACTTCAACTGTACTATTAGTTCATTTTAGTATACTGTAAACGAATGGGATCCTTTCAGTTGAGCATACTAGATCTTCGCCAGTCTACTGGAAGTTGATGCTGTTGCTATGCAACCTCTTGCTTGCTAGTTAGCATAACAATTTACTAGTTAGACATTTTACAACTTCGGGTGTGTTGTTTCAATTCAATCTAGTGTGCCAGAGTGGATTCCTAAATTCAGAGCATTTTCAGATTGTCCATTTGTTTCACTCTCAGAGCGCACACTGGACGCTCGGGCTGAGGAGTGGGGTTGATTTGAGCTTTCTGAACTTACAACGGCAGTCAAACACCCAAGCTAACATCGGCTAGCTACTTCCAGACACAAATGAGACCACTCTGACCGTTTACTCGCCCTAGCAGAGCTGGTTAGTCTATTTTCATGTTATCCAGTACATTGGGTGATTGTAACTGTGCTGCTGGTAACAATTTAAGTACCCTTTTTGTAAACGTTTATTGACACTGGCCATATTCAACGGGTGTTGAGAGCTTGTAAATGCATTATGCTGCGCTCTGGTACACTCAGTCCAGAGTGCTCTGAAATCGGAGTAGAGAGCGAATTTAAAAGCGCACCCGAATGTCCATTGGGAACGCCCAACAACTATACCATTTTAATAAGCTAAGACTGACGGGAATAACCAAGGGTAGTATGTTAGACAGCCTATAGTTAATATACTGGAAAATGTGATGTATAAGTAGCCAACTAATGTTAGGTAGTTAGCTAAACATACTGGTACATACTGTTGTAATGATATTCAATGTGGTTCGTAAAAACAGAGTAGCTAACAAATTGTCAGCCAACATAACATGTAAGGTAACTTATTTGAAAAGTAACTACATTGATCAACATTTTCTTAACATTTGTCAAACCGATTTTTTATTTAACCAGGCAATTCAGTTAATTAAGAACAAATTCTTATTTTCAATGATGGCCTAGGAACGGTGGGTTAACTGCCTTGTTCTGGGGCAGAACAACAGATTTTTTTCCTTGTCAACTCAGGAATTTGATCTAGCATCCTTTCAGTTACTAGTCCAACGCTCTAACCACTAGTCTACTTGCCGCCCCAATCTCGTTGTACTTCGGTTGCATATTTTTTGCCATTTTCTTCAAATCTGAAAAAGATGTGAAGACACGCCCATTTCCTGAATAATTGCATAAAAGGCCCTAATGTCCGGAAATAGTTTCCTCTATGTGTATACTTCATATTTTGGCGAATTTAGTACGACATCCGGGAATCTTTGGCATGCTAACTATATCCATAGTATGACCAATAAGCATACTATATACTCAATTCACATCACAAATAGTATGGTTAGTGTGGTTCGTATGAGTATTTGAACACAGCTTTGGTCACATGTTTCAGGAGCTGTAACAGAAGATCCCAGAAATGTTCCATATGCACAAAAAGCTTATTTATCACAAATTGTGTGCACAAATTTGGTTACATCCCTGTTAGTGAGTATTTATCCATCACCAAGATAATCCATCCAACTGACAGGTGTGGCATATCAAGAAGCTGATTAAACAGCATGATCATTAAAAGGTCCACCTTGATCATGTTCTGGTTAGCCTCAGAGAATAATATTGAGGTATACGCTGATTCGGTGAGTGAGTTCATAAGGAAGTGTATTGGAGATGTTGTACCTACTGAGACTATTAAAACCTTCCCCAATCAGAAACCGTGGATAGATGGCGGCATTCGTGTAAAACTGAAAGCACAAACCACCGCATTTAACCATGGAAAAGTGACTGGGAAAATGGCTGAAAAGAAACAGTGTAGTTTTTCCCTCCGCAAGGCAATCAAACAAGCGAAATGTCAGTATAGAGACAAAGTGGAGTCGCAATTCAATGGCTCAGACTTCGAGACGTATGTGGCAGGGACTACAGACAATCACGGACTACAAAAGGAAAACCAGCCACGACACGGACACCAACGTCTTGCTTCCAGACAAACTAAATAATGTATTTGCCCGCTTTGAGGATAATACAGCCCACTACCAAAGACTATGGGCTCTCCTCCGTGGCAAAAGTGAGGAAGACATTTAAACGTGTTAACCCTCATAAGGCTGCCGGCCCAGACGACATCCCTAGGCATGTCCTCAGAGCATGTGCAGACCAGCTGGATGGTGTGTTTACAGGACATATTCAATCACTCCCTACCCCTGCTGCTGTCCCCACATGCTTCAAGATTTCCACGATTGTTCCTGTACCCAAGAAGGCAAAAGTAACTGAAATAAATGACTTCATCATGAAGTGCTTTGAGAGACTAATAAAGGATCATATCACCTCCACATTACCTGTCACCCTTGACCCACTTCAATTTGCTTACCGCCCCAATAGGTCCACAGATGATGAAATCGTCATTACACTGCACATTGCCCTATCCCATCTGGAAAAGAGGAATACCTATGTAAGAATGCTGTACATTGACTATAGCTCAGCATTTAACACCATAGTACCCTCCAAGCTCAACATTAAGCTTGAGGCCCTTGGTCTCTGCCCCTCCCTGTGCAATTGAGCCCTGTACCTCCTGACGGGCCACCCCCAGGTGGTGAAGGTAGGAAACAACACCTCCACTTCGCTGATGCTCATCACTGGTACCCCTCAAGGGTGCATGCTCAGCACCTTCCTGTACTCCTTGTTCATCCATGACTGTGTGGCCATGCACGCCTCCAACTCAATCATCAAGTTTGCAGACGACACAGCAGTAGTGGGCTTGCCAACAATGACGAGACAGCCTACAGGGAGGAGGTGAGGGCACTAGGAGTGTGGTGTCAGGAAACAATCTCTCACTCAGCATCAACAAAACAAAAGAGATGATTGTGGACTTCAGGAAACAGCAGAGGGAGCAACCCCCTATCCACATCGACGGGACAGTAGTGGAGAAGGTGGAAAGTTTTAACTTCCTTGGCACACACATCATGGAGAAACTGAAATGGTCCACCCACACAGACAGTGAGGTGAAGAAGGCTCAAATGCGCCTCTTCAACCTCAGGAGGCTGAATAAATTTGGCTTGTCACCTAAAACCCACAAACTTTTACAGATGCACAATTGAGAGTATCCTGTCGGGCAGTATCACCACCTGGTACGGCAACTGCACCGCCCACAACCGCAAGGCTCTCCAGGGGGTAGTGCGGTCTGCACAACCCATCACCAGGGGCAAAGTATCTGCCCTCCAGGACACCTACACCACCCGATGACACAGGAAGGCCAGAAAGATCATAAAGGACAACACCCCGCTATCATCCAAAAGGCGAAGTCAGTACAGCTGCATCAATGCTGGGACTGAGAGACAGAAGCTGTTTTTCAATCTCAAGACCATCAGACTGTTAAACAGCCATCACTAACACAGTGTGGCTGCTGCCTACATACAGACTTGAAATCATTGGCTACTTTAATAATGGGATCACTAGTGTCACAGTTGATGAAAGGAGAGAACCAAGGTGCAGCGTGGTTAGCGTTCATTCTTTATTGTGGTCCTTCTGTGGCTCAGCTGGTAGAGCATGGCGCTTGTAACGCCAGGGTAGTGGGTTCGATTCCCGGGACCACCCATACGTAGAATGTATGCACACATGACTGTAAGTCGCTTTGGATAAAAGCGTCAGCTAAATGGCATATATTATTATATTATTATTATTATTTTAATCAAAATGACACCAAACACTACAAAACCAAACCATGAAGCTTAAAAGCAAAGTGCTCTAAACAGAGTCAACCTCCAACAAACACAGGTGGGAAAAAATGGCGCCTAAGTATGGTTCCCAATCAGAGACAACGATAGACAGCTGTCCCTAATTGAGAACCATACCCGGCCAAACACAAAGAAATAGAAAACATAGAACACAAAACATAGAATGCCCACCCGAACTCACGCCCTGACCAAACCAAAATAGAGACATAAAAAGGATCTCTAAGGTCAGAGTGTGACAACTAGTCACTTTAATAATGCCACTTTAATAACGTTTACGTATCTTGCATCACTTATCTCATATGTTTATATTGTATTTTATACCATCTATTGCATCTTGTCTATGCCGCTCTGTCATTGCTCATCCATATATTTATATATTCTTAATCCATTCCTTTACTGTGTGTATTAGGTAGTTGTTGTGGAATTGTCAGATATTGCTGCACTGTCGGATATAGAAGCACAAGCATTTCGCTACACTCGCAATAAGATCTGCTAACTATGTGCATGTGACTGTAACAGTATACTTGTAAACCGTCCCCTCGCCCATACCCGGGCACGAACCAGGGACCCTCTGCACACATCAACAACAGTCATCCACGAAGCATCGTTGTTACCCATCGCTCCACAAGAGCCGCGGCCCTTGCAGAGCAAGGGGAACTACTACTTCAAGGTCTCAGAGCAAGTGACGTAACCGATTGAAACGCTATTTAGCGCACACCGCTAACTAAGCTAGCCGTTTCACATCCGTTACATGACCAATAACATTTGATTTGATTTGTGCTTGGGACAATAAAAGGCCACTCTAAAATGTGCAGTTTTGACACACAGCACAATGCCACAGATGTCTCAAGTTTTGAGGGAGCGTGCAATTGGGATTCTGACTACACGAATGTCCACCAGAGCTGTTGCCATAGAAGATAATGTTCATTTCCAAACAGCCTCACAACCGCAGACCACATGTAACCACGCAAGCCCAAGCCCACCACATCTGGCTTCTTCACCTGCGGGATTGTCTAAGAACAACCACCTGAACAGATAATGAATCTGTCGATTTTCACAACCAAAGAATTTCTGCACAAACTGTCAGAAACCGTCTCAGGGAAGCTCATCTGCCTGTTCATTGCCCTCACCAGAGTATTACACTGACTGCAGTTTGGAGTCGTATCTGACTTCAGTGGGCACCTTTGCTGACCACTGGCATGCTGGAGAAGTGTGCTCTTTACGGATGATTACCGGTTTCAACTGTACCAGACAGTATGGTGTTTTTTGGGTGCCCCATGGTGGCGGTGGGGTAATGGTATGGCAGGCATAAGCTACGGACAAGGAACACAATTGCGTTTAATCAATGGCAATTTGAATGCACAGCGATGCTGTGATGAGTTCCTGTGGCCCATTGTCGTGCCATTATTCTACTGCCTTCACCTCATGTTTCAGCATAATAATGCATAATAATGCTCGGCTCTATGTCTCAAGATACTGACTGGTTTTCTGATCCACGCCCCTAACTTTTTTAAAGGTATCTGTGACCAACAGATGCAAATCTGTATTCCCAGTCATGTGAAATGTATAGGGCCTAATTAATTTCCTTATATGAAATGTAACTCAGTAAAATAGTTTGAGTTGTTGCATTTATATTTTTGTTCAGTGTATAATACTGTAACATATGTGACTTACTGTCATGCATATCTTTTTTTAGTAAGGGTGGGTGGTGATGGGGATTTGTACCCACTATCCTGGCAATGCAAGAGCCATGTTCTACCAACTGAGCTGCTCTACCAACTGAGAATTCATAACAGAATACAAATATTTACAAGTGATATTTTCACTGGATGGTTACTTAAACGATTGAGTCCTGGCTAACATTTCAACCTGGTTGTTCTTACCAACATGGCTACCGTTATCAACCCATAATCCCAATGATGCTTTGTCTCTCCAGTGTAATACTTCCCAATGTTGTTGTTGTACATCAGAGTATGTTCGCAATCATCATGATAAAGAACAAATATGGAAATAAATAATTAATTAATACATGAATAATAATTCATCATTAATACATTGATGTATCACTTATAAATCTGCCCCCCCCCCCAAAAAAAAATCTAGAAATCTCACTTCCAACTTCAACCACACCAGCAGTTCAGGTTCCCCATCACCTTTCCACAGAGACTTTGGACCATAAAATGTATTCTTATTCTTCTAATAAAAAAGTTGCCTTTCAACCCATAAAACAGTACTTGAACAGACCTGCTTAGCAACCAGTCCAGGGAGGGGGTGGGGTAAATCAAATCAGTGACAAACAAAGCTTTTCTTATCTGTTTCCTCCTTTCGTTGCTCTAATTCTGATCTCAATTGTTTTCGACTGAGAACAAAAAGTAACACACAAGAATCAGTAGAATAATGGGAACTTGTAAACAAGGGTGTAGTTTTCACAAAACCCCAAATGCCTGTGAGTGGATGGTTATGAGAGAGGGCTGACAAGAGGGGGAGGAAAATTAGGGTTGCCAGCGTTCTTCTCATTTAAAGCTTTAACTCTTCCCCACAAAAAAAGCACTGGTGCAGTCTGGGTTGGGTCTGTCTTACTCGCTGCTTTACTGGTAGTGTTCTCTGTGTACATGGTACAGTGATACCCTGTACATTTTCACCTCACTTTGCGCACAAGGAGAGCCCATGTCTTTCCTATAGACATGATGAGCTTTGTGTATTCAAGGATTTGCCTTTTTCTGGTTGTCTCTGTGACTCAAGTTTTGTTTGTGAAATGCCAGGATGGAAACAGTGGTAAGTACCTCACTGCTTGTTTATATTAATGCTTACTTAATTAAAGTTGATTGGTATAGCGTTAAGAGTGTGGGTGCTGGTTGCACGCTGAGTTGAACTTTTAACATGAGCTTGTTGGACTAGGACTTCTCTGGTGTTGAATTTTTACACTTATCTGTGAAGAGCTTCATTTGTTTCATGTTGTTGGGTTTACTTAGTTATGGTAGTTCTGAAGTGTTCTGCTAATGAGAAGTGTTGGACGTACAAATAACAATTTGTTTCTTTATTACGATGGATCTGTTTTTGCCAAAGTAAATAGCAAGGCAATATGAAGTGCACCGTTACCTTGTTTGGGGTTTTTCTTTTTATTGCATTCTAATGGATAGCAGCTGAGGACAGAGTGACGGCATGGAACACGCAAGATAGATTTGTTTAAAGGGTGATTGGGACAGACCTCAGCCGGTAGGCTCTCTGAGAGTTCCAACTTTGGAAAGGTTGAAAAGAGGTGAGAGTAACTTCGTAGTGTGGATTATCCTAAATGGGAAAATAAACTCTCAGTAAGATTCTGTAGTGTCCTGTATGAACATATGTCAGTGAAATGCCAATGATGTTACATGTTCCTCTAAGGTGTCAGATGAAAGCTCTGTGAGAGAAAGGGAGTGCCTCAGGACTAACTTTATTCCTCACCTCTCTTGTCACCAACAAGCAGATGTTTTTTCCTCTGTATTCTACATCTGCCGAGACTATTTCAACACCACACGTCTTGGAGGGAACACAGCTTGCATTCTAATGCAGGGCAGATGTGAGGAGAGGAGCCGGATAAGGGGCAAATGGTGTTGGATTCACTGAGTCATTAGAGCTCTCTATGCTCTTCGAAAAAAAGGGTTCAAAAGGGTTCTTCGGCTGTCCCCATGGAGAACCCTTTTTGGTTCCAGGTAGAACTTTTTTGGGTTCCACGTTGAATCCTCTGTGCAAATGGTTCTACATGGAACTCAAAAGGGAACCAAAAGGGTTCTAGCGGGAACCAATAGGGTTATACATAGGGTTCCCCTATGGGGACAGCCAAGGAACCCTTTTAGGTTCTAGATAGCACCTTTTTTTCCGAAGAGTGTATAGGCAGCCTATACAGACTAGGTGGCCAACACTTAAAACCCAAAGCTGAAACACTTGAGTGTTATTGTTTTAGTGATGTCGTGTCTTCTTTTACAGATTTTTGTAATATTATGATGTCATGGAATGTTATGATGTCATGAGAGCAAAATACATAAAACAGGCTACTGAAAGTACCTTTGTGGCCCTTGAGTGGCCCCTGATTTTAGTGTGCTGTCAAGTCAATCTTTTTGACTTCTAGCTAAAGGCTCGATTAGAGTTTGTTTCCCCCTTGTGGTGAAATGAACAGAAGCCTCTCACATCTGAGCATGTATGAAGCGTAATCATGTTCAACATGTCTGCACATTTTATGTTGAGTTAATTACCATTATGACAATACTGTTACAATAGAGGCATATCTTCCAGTAAAACATGGGACTACTTTAGGTATTATAAGAATAGGTGTTCATCTACAAAGCCTGACCAGAGGAGGACCTAAACCTAATATTCCCGAAAGACAACATATTTTATGTAGGGCCCCTGATCTAATGCCTCTTCAAAATGGACGACTGGTGACGAATCCCCCCCAGAGGAAAGTTATGTCCCTTACATTCTATTGGATTTCAGAGTACTAGTCCCACTAGTCGTTTCCCTGTCTGGTCTCTGCTCAGGGTGGAGGCCAAGGTTATCACATTTGTCCACATGAAACGAGGCACAGAGAACTTGAACTCATGTGCCCACAGAACATTAATGATGCCAACCTAGGGAGAAGAACATTCTAATTCAACCCTGTCAAAGCAGCCAACCTAGGGAGAAGAACATTCTAATTCAACCCTGTCAAAGCAGCCAACCTAGGGAGAAGAACATTCTAATTCAACCCTGTCAAAGCAGCCAACCTAGGGAGAAGAACATTCTAATTCAACCCTGTCAAAGCAGCCAACCTAGGGAGAAGAACATTCTCATTCAACCCTGTCAAAGCAGCCAACCTAGGGAGAAGAACATTCTAATTCAACCCTGTCAAAGCAGCCAACCTAGGGAGAAGAACATTCTAATTCAACCCTGTCAAAGCAGCCAACCTAGGGAGAAGAACATTCTAATTCAACCCTGTCAAAGCAGCCAACCTAGGGAGAAGAACATTCTAATTCAACCCTGTCAAAGCAGCCAACCTAGGGAGAAGAACATTCTAATTCAACCCTGTCAAAGCAGCCAACCTAGGGAGAAGAACATTCTCATTCAACCCTGTCAAAGCAGCCAACCTAGGGAGAAGAACATTCTAATTCAACCCTGTCAAAGCAGCCAACCTAGGGAGAAGAACATTCTAATTCAACCCTGTCAAAGCAGCCAACCTAGGAAGAAGAACATTCTAATTCAACCCTGTCAAAGCAGCCAACCTAGGGAGAAGAACATTCTAATTCAACCCTGTCAAAGCAGCCAACCTAGGGAGAAGAACATTCTAATTCAACCCTGTCAAAGCAGCCAACCTAGGGAGAAGAACATTCTAATTCAACCCTGTCAAAGCAGCCAACCTAGGGAGAAGAACATTCTAATTCAACCCTGTCAAAGCAGCCAACCTAGGGAGAAGAACATTCTAATTCAACCCTGTCAAAGCAGCCAACCTAGGGAGAAGAACATTCTAATTCAACCCTGTCAAAGCAGCCAACCTAGGGAGAAGAACATTCTAATTCAACCCTGTCAAAGCAGCCAACCTAGGGAGAAGAACATTCTAATTCAACCCTGTCAAAGCAGCCAACCTAGGGAGAAGAACATTCTCATTCAACCCTGTCAAAGCAGCCAACCTAGGGAGAAGAACATTCTAATTCAACCCTGTCAAAGCAGCCAACCTAGGGAGAAGAACATTCTAATTCAACCCTGTCAAAGCAGCCAACCTAGGGAGAAGAACATTCTAATTCAACCCTGTCAAAGCAGCCAACCTAGGGAGAAGAACATTCTAATTCAACCCTGTCAAAGCAGCCAACCTAGGGAGAAGAACATTCTAATTCAACCCTGTCAAAGCAGCCAACCTAGGGAGAAGAACATTCTAATTCAACCCTGTCAAAGCAGCCAACCTAGGGAGAAGAACATTCTCATTCAACCCTGTCAAAGCAGCCAACCTAGGGAGAAGAACATTCTAATTCAACCCTGTCAAAGCAGCCAACCTAGGGAGAAGAACATTCTAATTCAACCCTGTCAAAGCAGTTCCCAACCTAGGGAGAAGAACATTCTAATTCAACCCTGTCAAAGCAGCCAACCTAGGGAGAAGAACATTCTAATTCAACCCTGTCAAAGCAGCCAACCTAGGGAGAAGAACATTCTCATTCAACCCTGTCAAAGCAGCCAACCTAGGGAGAAGAACATTCTAATTCAACCCTGTCAAAGCAGCCAACCTAGGGAGAAGAACATTCTAATTCAACCCTGTCAAAGCAGCCAACCTAGGGAGAAGAACATTCTAATTCAACCCTGTCAAAGCAGCCAACCTAGGGAGAAGAACATTCTAATTCAACCCTGCCAAAGCAGCGGAAAAGTTCTCAAATTCCCGCAACTAAGTGAAAAACGAGTCAACTCTGCTTTTGAGAAATGTTTTAGGGTATGGTTATCATTGAATGGTTATGTTGAGTTAAGTATGGGGTACAGTTGAGGTTTTAGCCACTTTATGTCATTGTGAGTAGAAAGGCCATCCTATTTTTCCAAAGTGTTTATTAGTCCTTAGAATAGCAGCAACAAATCCCTGTATTTAGAACTTTGTCATTTCAAGAACCCATCAAACTTGGTTGAATCAGAACGAGACTTTCAATTTGCAATTAGATTGAAATGTTATGAAAAGTGAAGTATGTAATGTGGTGACAGAGACCAGCTTCTGAATAGGCTGATGTGCTGCTGAGTAAAACTCTAGAGACCTCCAATGATTCAATATGTTATTTTGCACAATTGAAAAAGCTATTTTTGAAAAGGCTAAATGCATTGTAGAATAATACTCCAAGATATGTTTTCAGCATAGTAATCATATATCGCCCTCTATGCCCTCATCTATAATAAGCAGTGTAACTGGATTTAATTGAGATTTTTATATGGAAAATGGCGACTTATAATGGAGTGTGGTTGAATGTTGATTAAAGTGAGGAATTGCAAACAGACATTCTGTCTCAGAGAAGTTGGAACACAACAGTAATATTTATCTGTTCTAGAAAATAGAGACTGTAACCATGAAGAAGAAAAGATTGTGGAGGGTATTAAAGATATTTTTCAAAACTGGTTAGATTTCTGAACGGGAGAGTTCAAGATGAACTTTTGAAGACTGGAAACATGTTTAGAGCAAATGTTTGAAATCCTTTTTTGAACAGTTTTAAATGAATCTCATATGTGTACACATGTGTTGGAAGTGTGCTTGCGCAATGGTCTCAAATTCTTGATAGACTTGTGGATGACAAACGAGAGGTCTAAGCTTTGAACTAACACATACAAACAAAACACAATAATTTTTCTGACATAGGTAGGTCTTCACTGCATAATAAAAGTATGTAGTGTGCAAGTTGTAACAAGCAAGTTTGTGAACATAGGCAAAATTGCCATGGGGGATGGGGGGAATATGATGTCATTTCAGAGGATTTGTTTTTGGACGGAAGCTGTAGAGATCAGTAATAAATGGCAGTTCTGTAGCCAAAGTTTTGCCCAAAGTCAACCTTTAAAGGAATTGTCCAATGTTTCCAGTTTTCCATGAAAAATGGCCAATAATTAATTATAATCTGAATTAAATAGTTTTCCTTCCCAAAAATGTTAATGAAGTATGTTAAAAAGTTCAAAAGCAGCTATTCAGTGTTGGAATGGTGTGGGCGTATCGCAACAACAGGATGGTGAGGGCGTATCGCAACAACAGAATGGTGTGGGCATATCGCAACAACAGAATGGTGTGGGTGTATCGCCACAACAGAATGGTGTGGGCGTATCGCAACAACAGAATGGTGTGGGCGTATCGCAATAACAGAAGGGTGTGGGCGTATCGCAACAACAGAATGGTGTGGGCGTATCGCCACAACAGAATGGTGTGGGCGTATCGCAACAACAGAATGGTGTGGGCGTATCGCCACAACAGAATGGTGTGGGTGTATCGCAACAACAGAATGGTGTGGGCGTATCGCCACAACAGAATGGTGTGGGTGTATCGCAACAACAGAATGGTGTGGGCGTATCGCAACAACAGAATGGTGTGGGCGTATCGCCACAACAGAATGGTGTGGGCGTATCGCCACAACAGAATGGTGTGGGTGTATCGCCACAACAGAATGGTGTGGGTGTATCGCCACAACAGAATGGTGTGGGCGTATCGCAACAACAGAATGGTGTGGGCGTATCGCAGCAACAGAATGGTGTGGGCGTATCGCAACAACAGAATGGTGTGGGTGTATCGCCACAACAGAATGGTGTGGGCGTATCGCCACAACAGAATGGTGTGGGCGTATCACAACAACAGAATGGTGTGGGTGTATCGCAACAACAGAATGGTGTGGGTGTATCGCAACAACAGAATGGTGTGGGTGTATCGCAACAACAGAATGGTGTGGGCGTATCGCAACAACAGAATGGTGTGGATGTATCGCAACAACAGAATGGTGTGGATGTATCGCAACAACAGAATGTTGTGGGCGTATCGCAGCAACACAATGGTGTGGGCGTATCGCAACAACAGAATGGTGTGGGCGTATCGCCACAACAGAATGGTGTGGGCGTATCACAACAACAGAATGGTGTGGGTGTATCGCAACAACAGAATGGTGTGGATGTAGGTTGAGTCAATTATTTGGGTATTAATTATTAGAATATTAACTATTACAGTTTTCACTGGACAGATACTTTAAAACTGCATTTTCTCTCAGCCTCATGGCAAAATGTGTATAGTAGCAGGAAATTAGTTTTGAAACTGCTGCATTTTTTCTCATCCTCATGGCATAATGTGATGAAATGCAAGAAGTTCGGAGTTCCAACCCAAAAAATACCTAAATAATAAAATAATATATTTGTTAGTGGATGATTGGGGGGCCTTTCATTTATCCTTTCACTTATACTGTGTTTTCAAAATATCCTTCCATGTACCCCACCACATACCTCTCAATGTACCCCTCATAATACACTTCCATGTACCCTGCCTTATACCCCTCATAATACCCCTCCATGTACCATTCATAATAACCCTCAAAGGAACCCCACAATATACCCCCTCATAATACCCCTCATAATAACCTTCCATATTCCCCTCATAATACCCTTCCATGTACCCCTCATAATACCCTTCCATATACCCCTCATAATACCCCTCCATATACCCCTCATAATACACCTCCAAATAGCCCCAAAATACCCTTCCATGTACCCTACATAATACCCCACCATGCACCCCTCATAATACCCTTCCATATACCCCTCATAATACCCCTCTATATTGCCCTCATAATACCCTCCCATATACCTGTGATAAAACCCTTCCATATACCCCTCATAATATCTCTCCATGTACCCCTCATAATACCCCTCCAAATAGCCCAAAAATACCCTTCCATGTACCCCACATAATAACCCTCGATATACCCCTCATAATACCCCTCCATTTAACCCAACATATACTTCTCCATGTACCCTTCATAGTACCCCACAAAATACCCCTCCAAATACTCCTCATAATACCCCCCATAATACCCCTCCATGTACCCCTCATAATACCCCCCATAATAACCCCTCCATGTACCCCTTATAATACCCCTCCATATATCCCTCATAACACCCCTCTATATATCCCTCATAATACCCCTCCATATATCCCTCATAACACCCCTCTATATATCCTTCATAACACCCCTCTATATATCCCTCATAACACCCCTCTATATATCCCTCATAACCCTCCATATATCCCTCATAACACCCCTCCATATATCCCTCATAACACCCCTCCATATATCCCTCATAACACCCCTCTATATATCCCTCATAATACCCTTCCATGTACTCCTCATAATACCCTCCATATACCCCTCCATATTTCCCTCATAACACCCCTCTATATATCCCTCATAACACCCCTCTATATATCCCTCATAACACCCCTCTATATATCCCTCATAACACCCCTCTATATATCCCTCATAATACCCCTCCATATATCCCTCATAATACCCCTCTATATATCCTTCATAACACCCCTCTATATATCCCTCATAATACCCCTCCATATATCCCTCATAATACCCCTCCATATATCCCTCATAACACCCCTCTATATATCCCTCATAATACCCCTCTATATATCCCTCATAATACCCCTCTATATATCCCTCATAATACCCCTCCATATACCCCTCATAATACCCCTCCATATATCCCTCATAATACCCCTCCATATATCCCTCATAACACCCCTCTATATATCCCTCATAATACCCCTCCATATATCCCTCATAATACCCCTCTATATATCCCTCATAATACCCCTCTATATATCCCTCATAACACCCCTCTATATATCCCTCATAATACCCCTCCATATATCCCTCATAATACCCCTCTATATATCCTTCATAACACCCCTCCATATATCCCTCATAATACCCCTCCATATATCCCTCATAATACCCCTCCATATATCCCTCATAACACCCCTCTATATATCCCTCATAACACCCCTCTATATATCCCTCATAATACCCCTCTATATATCCCTCATAACACCCCTCCATATATCCCTCATAATACCCCTCCATATATCCCTCATAATACCCCTCCATATATCCCTCATAATACCCCTCCATATATCCCTCATAATGCCCCTCATAATACCCCTCCAAATACCCCTCTATAAACCCCTCATAATACCGCTCATAATGCGCTTCCATGTACCCCTCATAACACCCATCCATATACCCCTCCATGTACCCCCCATAACACCCATCCATATACCCCTCCATGTACCCCTCATAACACCCATCCATATACCCCTCATAACACCCATCCATATACCCCTCCATGTACCCCTCATAACACCCATCCATATACCCCTCCATGTACCCCTCATAACACCCATCCATATACCCCTCCATGTACCCCTCATAATACCCCTCCATATTCCCCTCATAATACCCCTCATATACCCCTCATAACACCCATCCATATACCCCTCATAATACCCATCCATATACCCCTCATAACACCCATCCATATACCCATCCATATACCCCTCATATACCCCTCATAATACCCATCCATATTCCCCTCATAATACCCCTCATATACCCCTCATAACACCCCTCCATATACCCCTCATAACACCCATCCATATACCCCTCATAACACCCCTCCATATAGCCCTCATAACACCCATCCATATACCATCAAAAGAGGCTTAATAAGTGACGTCAAACTGCCCAGCAGTGGACCAGTGAGAAACCATGCAGAACATGTTACATAATACCCCTCCATGTACCCCTCATAATACCATGGATTACTGTAGTGGTTCTTGCCCAGCAGTGGACCAGTGAGAAACCATGCAAAACATGTTAGTGTGTGAACACTCCCCCTCCCAACGGGCAGACTGACACGCCTGTAAAACATCTTCAAAGATGGCCACAACACTGTACATCAAAGAAACTAGACCATTTAATCTTTGTGGAGCATGTGTTCTTTCTACTTACTTATACATGTGTTTATATTAGATTTTGGTCTTAGGTGTTTTTAATAAACGTTTTGGTATTTATTGAAGACAAATGCCAGACTGATGACTGATGACTTTCTCTCTCTCTCTCTCTCTCTCTCTCTCTCTCTCTCTCTCTCTCTCTCTCTCTCTCTCTCTGTGGGTAATGTGCAAGAGGCAAACAAAGCTGGTATTCTGAATCAACAAACCTACATATATTAGGTCACTTTGTCTCGCAAATTGGTTCCAGTTGTTGCTGCCACATCAGTTACTTACATCACAAGAAATGGGCTGTTTTTTCCCCAAAAGCTAATGTCCAAACACATGAAGTCCACCAGACGTGGGACTGATTGGAACCATGTGCTGCATTTTTGCGCTGTTACTTGATTACGGACCAGAAGAAATCCAGATTGTGCTTTGGGTTGGATTACACCTCAACCAGAGTACCAGACATCCATGTTTTATCAACTGCCTGGCGTGATAGCCCATGACTTTGAATCTGCAGGACTCATTGGAAATGATAGATTTTTAATACAGCTCTTGCCCATGAGGCCGCTCCATGGGAACTACCAAATGGATGGAGATTATAGATGTTTAATGCAGCTCGTGCCCATGAGGCCGCTCCATGGGAACTACCAAATGGATGGAGATTATAGATGTTTAATGCAGCTCTTGCCAATGAGGCCGCTCCATGGGAACTACCAAATGGATGGAGATTATAGATGTTTAATGCAGCTCGTGCCAATGAGGCCGCTCCATGGGAACTACCAAATGGATGGAGATTATAGATGTTTAATGCAGCTCGTGCCAATGAGGCCGCTCCATGGGAACTACCAAATGACAGCATCAGCAAACAGGGGAGTGGAGGGGGGATGATCTCCAGATGTTAAAATAGTTGCTTTGGCAGTATTTGGAAAATATTAAAACAAGTCTTAGCCGAAAGGAGGGAGGGAGGCTGGGGGGTGAAGTTATAGAGCTGTAAGACGCGGTAGGTCAGGGTACGGCTTGGGGCCTGGGGCTGTGGGACGCCTGAGGGATGGAGCCCCCTCTCCTCTTTCCACCCTCAAGACTCCATGGTTTGAAAGTAAAAAAGTATCATTTTTGAAAGCTCTCTCACATGTTGCGTCAGCTCTGAGTGGCACTTCCTTCTCAGTCAGCTCTGAGTGGCACTTCCTTTTCAATCATCTTTGTGAGTAACTCAACAACCTGTCCAGTTTTAGGAAATGTAGATGATGACGAGATGGTCTGTAAGCGTGTGCCTTGTTCAAGAACACAAACGCAGACTTGCTGGCGAACGGTGTGCGTCTGTTGTTTTGAGTTGCCTTTGCAGGTTCTGAATGTTTATACAGCTGGTTGTATTTTGTCGGAGGAGATCAAGAAGGACGTCTGCCCTCTGGAGTTGATCCGCTGGAGGTTGGCAGTCTTAAATATACTGTTCTCTTCCTCCGAGCATGTTCTCTATCTGTCCCCTGGTGACCATTTCAAAGACTGGTGTAATTGGTTTAGATCCTCCAAATTCATGACATGCTATGTCACATTAGGATAGGTTCTCCTATGCGGGTTCAAAATGTTCAAAACTAATCAGAACCTCTGAACCTTCAAGTAAAAATGTGCATACGTTTTTTTTCATAGAACTTCCTAGTTGTTGATTCTGATACTTTCCAAGTGGGAAACTCAGACCTCATCTTTCTACAACCAGTTACTAAGTCGGATATTTGAGAGTTTTGAGTTCCAAGTTGTCTTGAACGTGAGTCAGCACCACATACCTGGGTTCATATAGTATGTTTTTTTTCAAATACATTAGTTGTACTTGGTTGTGCTTGCCTGGCATAATGGAACCAATGGAATAGTCCCAAAAGTGCAAATCCTGCCCAGAGTGTCAAATATTTTAGACACTATTTGAACCCAGGTCTGCGACACAACTAAACAGATACTTTCCTGAATTGATAAATGCAATTATGAAACCTTGTTGATATTAAATTATACTTGTTGGATACTGAGTGTACAGCATGATGTCAGAAGTGGTTTCCTATAGCTGCTTGTCTGTACTGTGCCGTCTGTGGGCCATGTGCTGCCTGATGTTTGACTACAAGCAGCCTTCGCAAACCTAAATTCTAGGCTTTGCTCTGTGGTTAAGGTCTATGGTTGCTGCCTGCAATGACTAGTGGGTGTCAATGGTCATGGTGGTCATGTTTAGGTTCCATGCTCTTGTTGTGTAGGAAACTTGATTGACAGCTGACGTGGGTTAGAGGTTGATTCCTTGATGATAGCTGGTCCTTCTCTCGTGTGTCTCCTCTGCTGGTCCTTCACTAGCCCACAATGTCCTAGCAGCAGAGCAAATACACTACCCGGAAGGACATCATGTGGTTCAGTTGGCTGAGTCAAGGACATGATATAAAGGAATGGAAGCATGTCTAAGTTATTCAGATGGTCAGATACAGTATGTGTTAGTACAGTATGTGTTAGTATAGTATGTGTAAGTATAGTATGTGTAAGTATAGTATGTGTTAGTACAGTATGTGTTAGTACAGTATGTGTTAGTACGGTATGTGTTAGTACGGTATGTATAGTATGTGTCAGTATAGTATGTGTTAGCTCCTTTCAAACTCAGCTTGTCCACCATGTTCGCTTAACGTTTAAGTATCGATGTTATTTGCTTTAACAACTACGTTAAACTACTTAAAGAACATATTTAAATAGGAGGCCAGTTGCTTGTCTGTTTTCCTTAGTTTATGACAGGTGAAAGGTCACAGGTGAAAGATTACAGGTGAAAGATTACAAGCTCAAGTGAAAAGGGTTCCAATGGCAGGTAGCATGGGAAATATATGACCCTTTCAAGAGTACCCTAGGACCTCTCATTTTCTCTGAAGCACTTTTATGTTGGCTATTTTGTTATTGTGAACATTAACTGTAAACTGTGTTTGCATGACTTTGAGAGTCACTGCATTTATAAACAACAGCATGCATGATTCTAGACTTCCTGGTCCAATCCCAGAACAGATCTGCCTAATGGATGTTTCTGGTGATTTGGAATTCCGGTTCAGAGAATTCCTTGGACTTGAGTCAAGCCTTGAGCTGTACTGTGTCCACTATAATACTACCAGTGGTGTAAAGTTTTATTTTATTTTACCTTTAAGTCAGTTATGAACACATTCTTATTTTCAATGACGGCCTAGGAACAGTGGGTTAACTGCCTGTTCAGGGGCAGAACAACAGATTTGTACCTTGTCAGCTCGGGGATTCGAACTTGCAACCTTTCGGTTACTAGTCCAACGCTCTAACCACTAGGCTACCCTGCCGCCCCGTACTTAAGTACTTAAGTAAAAATACTTTAAAGTTCTACCTATGTAGTTTTTTGTGTATCTGTACTTTACTTTATTATTTATATATTGGACAACGTTTACTTTTACTCCACTACATTCCTAAAGAAAATATGTACTTTTTACACAATAATTTTCCATGACACCCAAAAGTACTCGTTATATTTTTATTCTTAAATATGTTTGATTTATTTAACCTTTAATAGTCCAACGGTAACAGTGCAGAATACTTCTCTGACAGTTCCTAGTATGACCGTCTCTCTCAATGTCCCTCGCAATTACACTTACATGGTCAGCAAAGCAGATCCAAGTCAAGCTCCAATTGCTGTGAAGTGTAGATTGTATCAGATGTGATGAAAAAAAAATAGATGTTATATGCATTTCTGGTCCTCATTACTATACAATGGATTTGTTGCATGATTAACCATTACTAAATTGTACTACCTCGTGTACATAGTCATGGATGCTGTAATGACACCTGCACGTACACACACACACACACACACACGCACACACACAGAGAGAGACATGCACACGAGTTGATTCTCTGGTGAAATGGTGTACGAGGGTTCTTTAAAGACGTTAAGATGTTGAGAGGAGGGAATTTAGAATCTGCAAAACCATGCAGTTCAGCATGCTGCCAATATGAATCAGGGTCATTCCTGCTGGACTGTGTCATGAGCCATAAAGAAATCCTCCATGGAAATAAACCATCCTGAAAATGAGTGCATTCTTTCAGCACAATGTAGGACTGTGTGTCAGACAGTCACCCACCAGATGTCCATTCCCACGCCAACAAGCAGACTACACAGTAAGCCAGACCAATGTCAACGTCTGACCAGTGAAATGTTTGAGTCATGGGTACCAGGAAACTAAATTGGATGATTTCACCAGAGTTTCTATGATTTGAAGGAACTGGGCTGCTAACGGGTACGTTTGAATGAAAAGACACTTTGAAAACCTCAGAGTGTTGCATTTCTTATACAGAGATGTCAGGTTAGGCCTATGTGACATATTCCACATTAGATGTGACATATTCCACATGAGATGTGACCTATTCCACATTAGATGTGACATATTCCACATTAGATGTGACATATTCCACATTAGATGTGACCTATTCCACATTAGATGTGACATATTCCACATGAGATGTGACCTATTCCACATTAGATGTGACATATTCCACATTAGATGTGACATATTCCACATTAGATGTGACCTATTCCACATTAGATGTGACATATTCCACATTAGATGTGACATATTCCACATTAGATGTGACATATTCCACATTAGATGTGACCTATTCCACATTAGATGTGACATATTCCACATGAGATGTGACCTATTCCACATTAGATGTGACATATGATATATTAGATGTACCATATGACACATTAGATGTGACATATTCCACATTAGATGTGACATATTCCACATTAGATGTGACCTATTCCACATTAGATGTGACATATTCCACATTAGATGTGACATATTCCACATTAGATGTGACATATTCCACATTAGATGTGACATATTCCACATTAGATGTGACATATTCCACATTAGATGTGACATATTCCACATGAGATTTGACCTATTCCACATTAGATGTGACATATGATATATTAGATGTACCATATGACACATTAGATGTGACATATTCCACATTAGATGTGACATATTCCACATTAGATGTGACATATTCCACATTAGATGTGACATATTGCACATTAGATGTGACATATTCCACATTAGATGTGACCTATTCCACATTAGATGTGACATATTCCACATTAGATGTGACCTATTCCACATTAGATGTGACATATTCCACATTAGATGTGACATATTCCACATTAGATGTGACATATTCCACATTAGATGTGACCTATTCCACATTAGATGTGACATATTCCACATTAGATGTGACATATTCCACATTAGATGTGACATATTCCACATTAGATGTGACATATTCCACATTGGATGTGACATATTCCACATTAGATGTGACATATTCCACATTAGATGTGACATATTCCACATTAGATGTGACATATTCCACATTAGATGTGATATATTCCACATTAGATGTGACCTATTCCACATTAGATGTGACATATTCCACATTAGATGTGACATATTCCACATTAGATGTGACATATTCCACATTAGATGTGACATATTCCACATTGGATGTGACATATTCCACATTAGATGTGACATATTCCACATTAGATGTGACATATTCCACATTAGATGTGACATATTCCACATTAGATGTGACATATTCCACATTAGATGTGACCTATTCCACATTAGATGTGACATATTCCACATTAGATGTGACATATTCCACAATAGATGTGACATATTCCACATTGGATGTGACATATTCCACATTAGATGTGACATATTCCACATTAGATGTGACATATTCCACATTGGATGTGACATATTCCATATTAGATGACATTAGATGACATTTAGAACATGGCATGTATACACACGGTATTAGCCTATACAACAGCCATTAATAACAAAGATTGATGGCTATATTCAGGGATCAAACATCTTGAAAGCAGTAATTTACCGAGAAGAAAAAAGCCTGAGTGAGTGAAGTATTATTAAGTACATATTTTGGACGAATGCTGTAAATGTGAGCTCAAAGTGGATCCACATGTTGTTTTCTGTTGGGAACAATTTAATTGCCTTCTAATTGCCATTGCGAATACTTTTAGTGACCATAACATCAACACAGCCATACAGGGTCTTTATTATTAAATCTTTATTTACCCACACAGACTCAGTGAGGGAACTAAAGAAGTTGATATCAGATCAAATTACATTTTATTTCTCACATGCGCCGAACACAACAAGCCCCTTAACCAATAACGCATTGCAAGAAAATATTTGCTAAATAAACGAAAGAAAACAAAAAGTGACGCATAAAATTACAATTAGGAGGCTATATCCAAGGGGTACCGGTACTGTGTCAATGTGCGGGGGTACGGGTTAGTTGAGGTAATTGAGGTCATATGTAGGTAGGGGTAAAGTGACTAGGCATAGATAATAAACAGCGAGTAGCAGCAGTGTAAAAAAAGGGGGTCTATGTAAACTGTCTGGGTGGCCATTTGATTGTCTGTTCAACAGTCTTATGGGTTGGGGGTAGAAGCTGTGAAAGAGACTTTTGGACCTAGACTTGACGCTCCGGGAACCGCTTGCCGTGCGGTAGCAGAGAGAACAGTCTATGACTAGTTTGAATTGTTGTGTCTGACTGTAGACATATTGATGCTGTCGTTTCCCCTTCAGGTCTTCAGTCATCCAGTGATTTGGGTTGGCAGGTTATCAAGGTGCTTGTGGGTGGGTGGTGGATTAGCTCTGTGTAATACATTTCATCCAGGGCAGTTTCATCTCTCTCTCAGCCCAGTCCCCTCCTCACAGGCTGGGCTATCTCCATCACAGGAAGCCCTGTCACAGTGGTATTTCCTCTGGATGAGTTTGGTGTTTTGTCTCTGGGGTTGGGCTATTCATGTCCACGGTCGTTTATGCCCCTGTCAAACCTTGGAGAGAGACAGGAAACGTTTACTTTAGGTCTGCGTCTCTAAGGGATATTGTGTACAAGGACATATTGGCTGCGTTTACACATGAAGCCAAATTAGGATATTTTTTCCACAAATTGGTATTTTGGCCAATCACATCATATCTGTCCATGTCAGATCTTTTTCAGAACTGATCTGATTGGTCAAAATACCAATTAGTGAAAGAAATATCAGAATTGGGATGACTGTGTAAACAGAGCCATTGTACTGCAGATATGTGTTAGAGGACATACACTGAGTGTATAAAACATTAGGAACACCTTCCTAACATTGGGTTGCACCATCTTTTGCTCTCAGAACAGCCTCAATTCATCGGGGCATGGACTATACAAGGTGTCGAAAGCATTCCACAGTGATGCTGGCCCAATGCTTCCTACAGTTGTGTCAAGTTGACTGGATGTCCTTTGGCTGGTGGACCATTTTTGATTCACACGGAAAAGTGTTGAGCGTGAAAAACAAAGCAGCGTTGCAGTTCTTGACAAACTCAAACCGGTGCGCCTGGCACCTACTACCATACCCCGTTCAATGGCACTTAAATCTTCTGTTTTGCCCACTCACCCTCTGACATATACAGTCCGTGCCTCAATTGTCTCAATACTTAAAAATCCTTCTTTAAACCTGTCTTCTCCCATTCATCTACACTGAAGGTGACATCAATAAGGGATTATAGCTTTCACCTGGATTCAGCTGGTCAGTCACGGAAATACTAGGTGTTCCTAATGTTTTGTCCACTTCGTGTATATCTGTGTTAAGTAGACCAAGAACTTAGAATCTATATTCTAGAGTTCAAACATTCTGTTTAGATGTTCTATGGCACCCATATATGAACTGACTGAGTTGATGTAAGCATACCATTAAGTAATGCTGAGCGATTAATCGAAATGTCAGTTATTTTTGGTTTTTAAACAACTAATTGACAGATGTCAGTTCAATTATTTGAATTCTATTTCATTTTTTTTCTGTGACCTCGATGTGCAGTTTCTGTAAAGCTAAATCAGATCAAGCCTGAACTGTGCGATGTCGTAGGGAGTTGTAGTTTCCAACAGGCCAATATTCTACATAGATTAGTGCAGAAAACGTGGTAATAAACTACATTGACCATAATCCACTGCTCGCCAGTTTAAATTTGTGCAGTCTCTGCAGGGAGCAGACAATGAGACTGTGGACAGTGAAAACGCAAGTACAGTGTCTTTGGAAAGTATTCAAACCTCTTGACTTTATCCACATTTTGTTACGTTACAGCCTTATTATACAATTGATTAAATATAATTCCTCAGCAATCTACACACAATACCCCATAATGACAAAGCGAAAAACTGTTTTTTTGATTTTTGCCAAATTCATTAAAAAAAAAACGGAAATATCTTATTTACATAAGTATTCAGACCCTTTGCTTTGAGACTCGAAATTGAGCTGAGGTGCATCCTGTTTCCAGTGATCATCCTTTGGATGTATCTATAACTTGATTGGAGTCCACCTGTAGTAAATTCAATTGATTGGACATGATTTAGAAAGTCACACAACTGTTTATATAAGGTCCCACAGTTGACAGTGCATGTCAGAGAAAAAACAAGCCGTGAGGTCGAAGGAATTGTCTGTAGCGCTCCAAGACAGGATTGTGTCGAGGCAGAGATCCGGGGAAGTGTACCAAAGCATTTATGTGGTATTAAAGGTCCCCAAGAACACAGTGGCCTCCATCATTATTAAATGGAAGAAGTTAGGAACCACCAAGACTCTTTCTAGAGCTGGCCGCCCGGCCACACTGAGCAATTGGGGAGAAGGGCCTTGGTCAGGGAGGTGACCAACAACCCGATGGTCACTGACAGAGCTCTAGAGTTCCTCCGTGGAGATGGGAGAACCTTCTAGATTTAAGGACAACCATTTCTGCAGCCCTCCACCAATCAGGCCTTTATGGTAGAGTGGTCAGACGGATTCTCTGGTTTGATAAAACCAAGATTGAACATCACAGCGTCACGTCTGGAGGAAACCTGGCGCCATCCCTATGGTGAAGCATGGTGGTGGCAGCATCATGCTGTGGGGATCTTTTTCAGCAGCAGGGACTGGGAGACTAGTCAGGATCAAGGCAAAGATGAATGGAGCAAAGTACAGAGAGATCCTTGATGAAAACTTGCTCCAGAGCGAAGGTTCACCTCCCAACATTACAATCATCTTAAGAACACAGCCAAGACAATGCAGGAGTGGCTTTGAGACAAGTCTCTCAATGTCCTTGAGTGGCCCAGCCAGAGCTCGGACTTGAACCTGATCAAACATATCTGGAGAGACCTGAAAATAGCTGTGTATCAACGCTCCCCAGCCAACCTGACATTGCTTGAGAGGATCTACAGAGAAGAATGGCAGAAACTCCCCAAATACAGGTGTGCCAAGCTTGTAGCGTCATACCCAAGAAGATTCTATGCTGTAATTGCTGCCAAGGGTGCTTCAACAAAGTACAGAGTAAAGGGTCTGAATAGTTATTTAAATGTGATAATTCCGTTTTACATTTTTTATACATTTGCAAAAATGTTAAAAAATAAATAAATGCTTTGTTCCTTCCATTTGTAAAAATGTAAAAAAATATATGCTTTTTTCCTTTGTCATTATGTGGTATTGTATGAAGATTGACGAGGGAAAGAAAACAATTTAATCCATTTGAATAAGGCTGTAAACATAACAAAATGTGGAAAAATTTAAGGGGTCTGAAGTTGGGTCTGAACCATTTAGGTCATACATCAGCATCAATAGGATGTACTGCTGGTTATTTAATTAGGTCAAATGAGAATAAGTGAAGAACATACTTGTTTCCTAATGGGAAAATGTCCACCCTACTCTGAATTCAGAGCAGACATTTTGGAACTGCTGAAGCTGACACAGCTGCTGATGACATATTCAGAAAATATGTAATGGCTGCTCATCGAAGGGAGGCGCCGCAGGCAACATACTGGAGACAACTTGACAAGCATTCATTCTAAATTTGCCAGTAACACATCAAGACAATGCCCATTGGGCACAGACGTCAATTCAGTGTTTATTCCAAGTTTGTTTGAAAGTCATTTAATTGAAATACCATGAAAACAATGTTGATTCAACCAGTCTGAGCCCAGTGGGTGTTTCTTATTCCTGGTTCAGATGTTGATAACATTGATTGAATGATTGAATGTAAACTTTACAGGAAAGTTTTGTTTTGTACTTTTCATAACAACAGAGAAAAAGATAAATGTCCTCGCCTGCTTTGGGGCGATTCTCTATGGCGGAATAGTCGGTGTGGAATGTAACTGTCAAATTGCTTTTTGACCTTACTTTCACTATCAGGTCAGTAGGAAACATAGTTTGAAATGTTCCACAGCTCTCACTCATCCCAGAACTCAAAGCGACTGTGTTTGTGATTTTCTGTCTACAATTAGATTAGAAATCTATTTTCTCCAAAACGTGAAATTCTATTAAATTATTTTGGCAGTCTAGGTTTCAACATGAGTTTTTTAGGTCTCATATTGTTTCTTTATGCTATGTAGGATACTACAATTACAGAATCTGTTCAAGTATTGTTTAAACACAAAAATCAAGTAAACAACAAGTGTGTGCTAGTATTTTAAAGAGTGCAATTTGGAGTTGTGTCTGCTCTAGATTCTGTCTCCAGGTTTGACAGAGATATAGGACACCGTAAACATCAAGGGGTCATTTTACTTTTAAAGTGAAAACCATGTCACTCCCCCACCCTCGGCTTTAGTTTGAGTAATGTCATCTGAGACAATGGGCAGATAGGTTGTTGTTCTTGCAAACAGCTTTCTGTGTTTTCTACCTCCCTTGAGTGTTTGTCAGATCGCCAACGGTTCATTTTCAAGCTAACAAGAAAAGCATTCCAATTCATTCCTAGTTGCTGTGATGCAGTAATAATGTATTATTCTCCAACATGAATCAAACCTATTTGCGATACTTTGAGAAGTATTGAGAGTATTCAATATACACAAATCTGCAGTCCAGGCGCAAGATGTAAATATTTATACCATACATCTTTGCCTTGCCTTAGGCTGCACTTAGTAATACGCTGTAATGTAAGCCAGTGTCATGGCAAACCAGCTGCATGAGATCTGCTAGCTTTCAGCACTATCAAACAAACAGAGGGGGAATGGAAAGGAGGGAGAGAAGGGGGAAGAGAAAGATTTAGCATTAGAAGTTAAAACCAGGCAAGGATGTTTTCATTGGCTTGCGAGGTAATATGGTATTATTTAGTTAAAGCACCTAGTGGTCAAATGAAAGGTCGTGGCAGTATATCTTCACGAGCCCAGGGATGTTCCCCATGACATATATATAGGTTTCCACACAAATCAGGTCCACCCCTCCAAAAATAATGATAATGACCGGACATGCGTATTTCATCATTAGACGTAATTTATCTTATGTAAGGTTAGAGACATGTACAAAGATTTTTGTTTAAGGAGTGGCTCTTCATCTGTGACCGGGTCTTTTATATATGAGGCTCCATATCGATGAGTGCGCAAATTCTCAAAAGAATCTCACAGGAATTTGGAACTTCAGACATTTTTTATGCCTTTAACCAGATTAGATACATAGTTAGTTTGATTGGAGTTAAATGCCAAAAATATGATATTCACAATGTCACTAAGCAAAAACCAAAACTCCAATAGCCAATACAATGTCAAAACATGATTTTCTATCATGAGTTCAGTAGTATTTTCTTAATTTTGCAAAAGTATCGTCATTAGCTAGCAAGCTAAGGTTAGCATGCTAAGTGTCATCGTGTAGTAGTAGCAAAGAAAATACAGTTTGATAAGCTATTAGTTATCTAGCTGGCAAAGGTAGACCAGTTACCAAAGCGGATGCCAGCGAGCTTTACATGCATGGCAGGACCAGTGTTGCCAAGATGGTAGCCCATCTCCGATGTTGTGTCAACATGTCAACCAGGACAGATTGTCCTATTAGACCCGAAAATGCTGGCACATACATAGATGAAGCTCTCATGCAATGCAACAATATTTTATTAGCTGTAGTTAATAGCAGTCAGTACACATAAATTCACATAGCTATGAACGACCATGTTTTAAACTGTAAAGTAGCTAGCATCTCATCATCTCCATTATCTTGCTATCGCGTAAAAAACGCATACGACAAAATACCTCTAAATGCATTGTGGATTAGTCCAAAATTTCTCTGACATTTGGCTCGTAGTTCTTGCACAGGAAAGAAGTGTTCAGTTTTCAGGGACCTACCAGATGACAATTCTTTCTTTGCTACAGTATATCTGCACGATGGCACTTATTAAAGCCTTGAATCTCATAGGAACCTGCTTACATTTTTGTCACCACTGGTTATTTAGCTAGCTGTTAGCCAGCAGGGTTGCATTGTTTTCCATTGGACTAGAGCATGCTAGGCTGGCTAGCTAACACAAACTAATGATCATGTAGCAGCCTATGCTGACTAGTGTTGCTAACAGCTAGCTAGCTAATTACCATACACCGTAGTTGTGGGTCCGCAAAATCATGCAAATGGTACTGAACTCATGACTAAATCATGTTTACACATAGCAATGGTTATTGATATTTTGGTTGTTTGCTTTTTGCTTAGTGACATTGCAAATATAATATTTTTGCTATTTAAATGATTAACTACCGTTATGTATCCTTTCTAATCCTTCTTCTTCTTCTTGTTCCATGTTTCTCCTTTTGTTCCTGTCCACCATCTTCTCCTTCATCAGATCTTCTTCTTCTTCTGTAGTGTTATACTGGTCCACAAACAAATGTTACGTGGATGCCGCCATACATTCCCATTATACCTGGTGATAGGACAATACAAAATTGTGAAAAAGAAAAAGGAAAACGACCCTGCAAATGAAACCTAATTAAAAACCCACCACCCCATTCCACTACTTAACCCTACCTAGTCCAACACCGAGTCGACGGCCTGGGAGGACAGAACACTGCCGCTCAGCACCCCACTGCAATTCTTCTGCAGTAAAATCTTGCAATTCCAACTACCTCTCTGAGCTGCCACCATTTTCTATGACTTACATTTCATTTCTAGAGTACAATTGGCAACCATGGCTATACAGTGCCTTGCGAAAGTATTCGGCCCCCTTGAACTTTGCGACCTTTTGCCACATTTCAGGCTTCAAACAATAAAGATATAAAACTGTATTTTTTTGTGAAGAATCAACAAAAGTGGGACACAATCATGAAGTGTAATGACATTTATTGGATATTTCAAACTTTTTAACATATCAAAAACTGAAAAATTGGGCGTGCAAAATTATTCAGCCCCTTTACTTTCAGTGCAGCAAACTCTCTCCAGAAGTTCAGTGAGGATCTCTGAATGATCCAATGTTGACCTAAATGACTAATGATGATAAATACAATCCACCTGTGTGTAATCAAGTCTCCGTATAAATGCACCTGCACTGTGATAGTCTCAGAGGTCCGTTAAAAGCGCAGAGAGCATCATGAAGAATAAGGAACACACCAGGCAGGTCCGAGATACTGTTGTGAAGAAGTTTAAAGCCGGATTTGGATACAAAAAGATTTCCCAAGCTTTAAACATCCCAAGGAGCACTGTGCAAGCGATAATATTGAAATGGAAGGAGTATCAGACCACTGCAAATCTACCAAGACCTGGCCGTCCCTCTAAACTTTCAGCTCATACAAGGAGAAGACTGATCAGAGATGCAGCCAAGAGGCCCATGATCACTCTGGATGAACTGCAGAGATCTACAGCTGAGGTGGGAGACTCTGTCCATAGGACAACAATCAGTCGTATATTGCACAAATCTGGCCTTTATGGAAGAGTGGCAAGAAGAAAGCCATTTCTTAAAGATATCCATAAAAAGTATTGTTTAATGTTTGCCACAAGCCACCTGGGAGACACACCAAACATGTGGAAGAAGGTGCTCTGGTCAGATGAAACCAAAATTGAACTTTTTGGCAACAATGCAAAACGTTATGTTTGGTGTAAAAGCAACACAGCTCATCACCCTGAACACACCATCCCCACTGTCAAACATGGTGGTGGCAGCATCATGGTTTGGGCCTGCTTTTCTTCAGCAGGGACAGGTAAGATGGTTAAAATTGATGGGAAGATGTATGGAGCCAAATGCAGGACCATTCTGGAAGAAAACCTGATGGAGTCTGCAAAAGACCTGAGACTGGGACGGAGATTTGTCTTCCAACAAGACAATGATCTAAAACATAAAGCAACATCTACAATGGAATGGTTAAAAAATAAACATATCCAGGTGTTAGAATGCCCAAGTCAAAGTCCAGACCTGAATCCAATCGAGAATCTGTGGAAAGAACTGAAAACTGCTGTTCACAAATGCTCTCCATCCAACCTCACTGAGCTCGAGCTGTTTTGCAAGGAGGAATGGGAAAAAATGTCTGATAAAACTGATAGAGACATACCCCAAGTGACTTACAGCTGTAATCACAGAAAAAGGTGGCGCTACAAAGTATTAACGCTTCTGGGGGCTGAATAATTTTGCACACCCAATTTTTCAGTTTTTGATTTGTTAAAAAAGTTTGAAATATCCAATAAATGTCGTTCCACTTCATGATTGTGTCCCATTTGTTGTTGATTCTTCACAAAAAAAATACAGTTTTATATGTTTATGTTTGAAGCCTGAAATGTGGCAAAAGGTCGCAAAGTTCAAGGGGGCCGAATACTTTCGCAAGGCACTGTAAATGCTACGAAACCCACCTTACTGAAACACATATTATTCCAATCACTCTCTATTGGACTCGGCCTACTCGCAGGAATCCTCTCAGGATCTCTCGCCCTGGATCCATCTTCCTCTACTACTCTCTTCACTGCCTAAGCATATGACACCTTCTATACTACTCTGATCCCGGCAACCTCAACCTGTCTTTCTCTCACTGGACACCTCCGATCTCCAACACCATGGGCCCCACAGCTAACACACACATAACTTTTTCTAACGACACTACACATTCCTTTGTCTCATGCCCGCCTGCATACTTCTCACATTTAGCAATCTCCCTCCTACACACTGCTGCAACATGACCATAACCTTGGCACTTAAAACACCGTAATGGGTTCGGGACAAAAGCTCCCACGGGATAAATTACACATTCTAACTTGACCTTGTCAAATCAAATCAAATGTATTTATAAAGCCCGTCTTACATCAGCTGATGTCACAAAGTGCTGTAAAGAAACCCAGCCTAAAACCCTAAACAGCAAGCAATGCAGGTGTAAGAAGCACGGTGTCTCGGAAAAACTCCCAAGAAAGGCCAGAACCTAGGATGGCCAGGGTGGCCAGTCCTCTTCTGGCTGTGCCGGGTGGAGATTATAACAGAACATGGGCTTAGATGTTCAAATGTTCATAGATGACCAGCAGGGTCAAATAATAATAATCACAGTGGTTGTTGAGGGTGCAACAGGTCAGCACCTCAGGAGTAAATGTCAGTTGGCTTTTCATAGCCGATCATTCAGAGTATCTCTGCCACTCCTACTGTCTCTAGAGAGTTGAAAACAGCAGGTCTGGGACAGGTAGCACGTCCGGTGAACAGGTCAGGGTTCCATAGCCCCAGGCTGAATAGTTGAAACTGGAGCAGCAGCACGGCCAGGTGGACTGGGGACAGCAAGGAGTCATCAGGCCAGGTAGCCCTGAGGCATGGTCCTCCGAGAGAAAGAGAGAGAGAATTAAAGAGAGCATAGAGAGAGTATACTTAAAATTCATACCTTGTCAGGTTAAGACTCTGCATCAAAACTTAGCAGGACAGACAGTGTCCTTTCAATTTCCCCATCCTCTCCACCGCGTTGCACCAAATGGCAGGCGTCATAGACACAGGTAATCTTCAATTTCAGTTGAAGTTAATGCCACCAATGCTATCACTCCTTTCAATGGTGCTCTGCTCCACAGAGCAAAGGAGTGCCTACTCCCTTTGGACAGAAGGAAGGCAAAATATCTTCACGAGTCCATTTCAAGTTACTTTCACCAACTCAGTCCCAAATCACTTCTCCACCCAACCTGACACCACGTAAGAATCTACCAGAAGGCAAGGATCAATTCTCTCCAGATATGTCACTCCCACTGGGCCAGAATCATCTTTTTCAACATCTGCAGTCTTCACTGCACCTGCCACCACAGTTAATTCCTCCTCACACTTATCACATTCAATTTCCTCCTAATGCTCTTCCAAACGTTCTGTGTGATCCACCATTCTATATTCACTAAAAACATCTTCCACATTTCTCCTTTTTTCCCTGTCCACCATCTTATCCTTCATCAGATCTTCCAGAAGGCGTGTGCATTCCCCACTCCATATTTACTTATATTGTGTTCCACTTCTCTCCTTTTTTCTCCTGTCCTCCATCTTACCCCCACAGCATGGCCACACCGGCAGCCATTTTCTTCTTCTTCTTCTTCTTCTTCTTCTTCTTCTTCTTCTTCTTCTTCTTCTTCTTCTTCTTCTTCTTTCTTTCTAACCTGGTTTCGACATGAGAAAATTAGGGAAGACTTTGCGCCCTCACAGATAGGCAGCGTCAGAAATAAAAGACCCGGTCATGGATTAGGAGCAACTCCCTTTTGTTTACATCTCCATTTATACCAAACATTTATTCTCACTCTTTTACATTTATTCTCACTTTCTAATGTAAAAACATATGAACTAAAATAATACTGTTGTATTTCTCCTCCTAGTGTTTCAATAGAGCCACAAGTACATATAACTTTCCTCTTCCAGAGCTGCAGACCATTTATTCTCCTACATCTGGATATGCACTTAGTTGATGTAAAACACCAGGAGGCCGTGACCTTGTGTATATGTTAAAGTGCAGACTGGTAAACTGGAATGTACGTCATCGTGTAAAGTTTCCTTTAGTCATACCTGGGTTGTATTCATTTGGCTCCAACAGAAGAAAACAGAAGAAAATGGACAGAAACTGGGAGGGACTACATGGATTTGTGTTGTAAAATGTTTTTAAACGTTTCCTATTACTACATGCCCTAACTAATACAACCCTGGCATGATTGTATGGACTGGCTGGCTTCTCATGCATGGAAGATGGAAGAAGGAAATGGAGCTTGAAATTACTATCGAAGTAATGATGAAGTTATTTCCCTGTGTGTCGTAGTCAATGCGATGCTTGTTATTGGTTTTTAAGGTTGCCTGTCAATGAGGCTCAATTGATACCAAGCTAATTAAACATCAGAGACAGGGAATGTCGATTTTGTAATGCATCTGAGTTTGATTCAGAAGGTCTGTTACAGGATAGCCTACCATGTATACTGTATGGTTAAATCACGTAGGAGAAAATGTTGCTCCCATGTGTTAAAGCATGTCAATGTGTTTTGCTTGGTTTGATCTCGTGTGCTAGTGGACACCATCTGAGACGATGTGGAAATCACATGGTTAGAAATTCAACAGGTTAACCTACACCTGTGGAAGCCAAGCAGTATTTTCAGACAAATGCTTTACCTGTGTATGTTTATTTTCACGCCTAAAATATACGCAAATGATGTCATGACGATCATCACTATACACACAGAGGTTTTCCTCCGTTCAACCTCTAGGTAGTGTCAGTTCTGGATTGTGACAATCATTTATCTCACAATACGATATGCCATTCAAGACAACTTTGGAGTGAAATGGAAATTCATTACAGTTACAGACAGGCTAAGTATCCCACAGCTGGTTCAGGTTAAGGAGAGTTCATGGGCTTTTCAATACAGATTAATCATATTGTATCCTATTCTTTGATCCGTGTTTCTTCGGCATGCCTGTGTTTATGTGCCGAGTGTGTTATGATACCCTAAATTACATGTCATATGCTCAACATCACTGACGTTGTGGTCAGAGGGCTGTAATTCATCTGAAAGTGAAAAAAAGCAAACACACAAACCATGTATGGTGACAGAGCCAAATGCCACCGTGAGGCAAGACCAATGTCCTTCAAGGTTATTCTATTCAGTAACGGGCATATGCTACAGTAGATGCTTGTATCCTCCCAAGTATATGGCTTTTATAATTCTTCCTTTGATGCACTGCTGGTTGACAATTTTCAGATGGATGGCTTGCTCCCCATTGCTCTTAATTCCCTGGAATAACTTTGCTTTGCACAAATTCAGTTGTGCACAAGAGAAAACCCTAGTCTGTTACTGTAGCTTTTAGTCATGTTTGATATGATTATGTGAAGTCCCATTTACTGCTCTCATCCCATCATCTTCCCCAGGGCCCCATTACTTTCCGGGCTGTATTTCAAATCTAGTATAAATATAGCCGACTAAATATGTTTTCCACATATTATAGTTACTCAAAAGCCTTGAATACCATAGTATTACTGTATAGATTCAACCTCTAACTAAGAGGGACATCTCAGGCAATGCACTTAAACTATACAGTATATACAAAATATGTGGACACCTCTTCAAATTAGTGGATCCGGCTATTTCAGCAACACCCCTTGCTGACAGGTGTATAAAATCGAGCACACAGTCATGCAATCACCATAGACAAACATTGGCAGTAGAAAGGCCTTACTGAAGAGCTCAGTGACTTTCAACGTGGCTCCACCTTTCCAACAAGTCAGCTCATAAACTTTCTGCACTGCTAGAGCTGCCTCGAGCAACTGCAAGTGCTATTATTGTGAAGTGGAAACATCTAGGAGCAACAACGGCTCAGTTGCTAAGTGGTAAGCCACACAAGAACGGGACCACCGAGCGCTGAAGCACGTAGAGCATACAAATTGTCTGTTCTCAGTTGCAATACTCACTAACAAGATCACCATGTACAATGCCAAGTGTCAGCTGGAGTGGTATAAAGCCCGCCATGATTGGACTCTGGAGAAGTGGAAACGTGTCCTCTGTTGTGATGAATCACGCTTCACGATCTGACAGTACGACAGACGAATCTGGGTTTGATGGATGCCAGGAGAACGATACCTGGCCGAATGTATAGTGTCAACTGTAAAGTTTGGTGGAGGAGGAATAGGCCCCTTAGTTCCAGCGAAGGAAAATCTTAACGCTAATGCATGCAATGACATTTTAGACGATTCTGTGCTTCCAACTTTTGGCAACAGTTTGAGAAAGTTAGTGTACATTGCAACATGCCAAATAGTATTTGAATTCTTTCTAAGATTTTGAGGGCTCGGTTGAGCCTGTTTGTGGTGCTTTCTATAGGCAGGGTTTGCACATTTTGGATTATGCAATTGGTTCCATTCTACAAGGAAAATTCAAAGAAGCAAACCTTGACATATTTGAAAACATTTTGAACCCAGTGTAGACAGCAGTTGACCATAGTTGAGTTGTGTGGAATAGAGACAATGGAAAACTAGGAGTCAGTAGAAGGGGGTAATTTTGTGCGACCACATTCATCCAAGCCAACATGGTGGGAACCACTGCAGTGTGTTGTGTTTCTTTACAGGAAGACCCGGCTGTCAGAGACAGCTCCAGAAGGAAAAGAGGCACAGACGTGTAATCAGCTACTTTTTCATTTAACTTTCCTGGCTGGCCTTCCTTCCCCCTCCCCACTACCCATCCCCTAGCCCCACCCCCACCCCCATCCCCTAGCCCCACCCCCATCCCCTAGCCCCACCCCCATCCCCTAGCCCCACCCCCATTCCCTAGCCCCACCCCCATCCCCTAGCCCCACCCCCATTCCCTAGCCCCACCCCCATCCCCTAGCCATGTTTGTGGAAGAGAAGAGAAGGGAAGGTGAGGTGCGTGTTCAAACCAGAAGCAACAATGTTCTCTTGCGCCAACAAGGTTTGCCTATAATCCCCAATGCTCATACCTCACAACTCTGGAACATGTAGATAATGTTGTAGTTTATTTTTTTTTACAGACACACAGATGTCTTTATAAAATGAAGGGAGTCATCTCTTCTAGTCACACTAACAAAGGGACAGGTATAATCATAGGGTTTATGTTCACTTTGAACTGACACTCTAGTAACTAGTTGCTGACAAGGCAGGTCAACATGTCGGAGTGCTTAACACCAATTTCAGAACAACAGTGGAATTCAACTTTACACAAGGTTGTCATGAAGGCTTAATAAAGCCTTCGTAACCTTCACACATAATAATACTTCTGTCACGTGGAGGTCATGTAAGGACCTGTCATATCACCCTTCATATTATGGTTATGGCTTATGAATGGTTTGTGAAACATCTACCTAGCTGTTATAAAGGGCTATGAAGCCTTCACTAAGCTCAGTAGATAAAATTGTGACACAGTTGTTTGTGACCAATCACTGTCCTGGATAGATGAATCAGTGAACCAATTATAGGAGGGGGGGGGGGGCAGGGACTGGAAGATTTATGTCCGCCACCAGATTGTTCAAAGCAGGCATGCACAGCTGCCGCAGCAGCTGGAACTCATCTGCATGACCTGGGAAAGAAGGCAAAGTCAGCCGGAACATTCTGGTCCTGCCAGATGACAGATCAGTTCAGGCTATAAAGAAAACCATCAATATTTAAAAGGATTAAGTCTTAGTACAAGGATTAGGCTGCTTTTGAATGAGTCTGACACCTGACAGAGCAGTCGGGACATCTTGCTCATTTTAAACAAACGTAAGCCTACTTTCTGAAACAGTTTGGCTGGCATTGAGTCCTTGGAAAAGAGAGAGTTTAAATGACTCATTGTTTCCATAAGGTCATGTTTTAACCTCTAGACTTCTGGCTGCAACAATCTACTCCCCAAACACAGTGTCATGAGTTTTTCCGCATTAACCAGGGAAAATCCATAAAGTCACAATTTCCTGGGCTCCCGAGCGGCGCAGCGGTCTAAGGCACTGCAACTCAGTGCAAGCGGTGTCACTACACACTCTGGTTCAATTCCAGGCTGTAACACAACTGGCTGTGATTGGGACTTGCCTGGTTAAATAAAGCAATAAATGCAGCCTGATGTATGATTGTATTACACACTTTCCCACTGATTATTCCAAGTTGTCATAGATGTGTGACATGGTTTCAGTGTCGAATGTTGTGGTTCATTGTTATCTGGCTTTTGTTCCCCCTGAGGAACGTCTAACAGTCTGGTGAGTCTGTAGTACAAAGAACACAGCCAGACATTCTCTCATTCTCTCAGAAACCTGGAGAAAGTAAATGTTGTAGAACAGTGGGGGAAACCAACCGACTGAGTGAGAACACTAATGGAAAATATGCATCAGACGAGCATGCCTTTTCACCGTTGTCACGATTATCCGGTTTATGTGGCGTCTGCTGAAAGTACGGAACCTGTGATGAATTAAGCTGAGGGGGAGGAAAAGTTAACCACCCCCTCCTTACTCTGGCCTGCACTGAGGTTTTAAGACCGCCCAGCAAACCTCACTTCTCTCACTGTAAACTTCAAATGCTCCCGACACCCCCTTTCGAAACCCCAACAGGGAAAATGGTACTTTCCAAAAGCTCTGCGGTCTATGGCTTCGCTTGACAGGGCCAGTTGGACATTTTTATTCTTCTGTAGTTTATAGAAGTGTATTTACAACTAGTTACATTTTGTGTAGATCGTGTGTAGATCGTGTGTAGATCGTGTGTAGATCATGTGTAGATCATGTGTAGATCTAGTTAAGATATTCTTGCCTGTAATAATAATCCATCTACATGGTTAGGAAACTAATACGTCTGCACAGTTAGGGAGATGATCCATCTACATGGTCCCGTGTGGCTCATTTAGTAGAGCATGGCCCTTGCAATGCCATGGTTGTGGGTTCAATTCCTACGGTCGAATGAAAATGTATTTACTCACTCTATAAGTTGCTCTGCTTTGCAAAAACATGTTTGATTTTTGGATTCATATGAATATGACTTTTTCTTTGTTTGTTCCAGTGTTTTATTGATTAAATTCATCCAAACGTGCATTTTCACAGAGCAATAGTCTGGAAACTGGTAATTTAACGGGGAATCAAGTTAAAACAAAGTGCTTGCTTTAGTTATGTACAGTACTTGGAGGCAGGGCAGCAGAGCTTTATCCCGGGACATTCAGACTTGTCAAATGTCTTTCAGGAGATAGAACACAAATGAGCTGGAAACTGTCTACTGCCTACTGCCTACTGTCTACTGTCTACTGCCTACTGCCTACTGCCTACTGCCTACTGCCTACTGCCTACTGTCTACTGTCTACTGTCTACTGTCTACTGCCTACTGTCTACTGCCTACTGCCTACTGTCTACTGTCTACTGCCTACTGCCTACTGCCTACTGCCTACTACCTACTGCCTACTGTCTACTGCCTACTGCCTACTGCCTACTGCCTACTGCCTACTGCCTACTGCCTACTGCCTACTGCCTACTACCTACTGTCTACTGTCTACTGCCTACTGCCTACTGCCTACTGCCTACTACCTACTGTCTACTGCCTACTACCTACTGTCTACTGCCTACTGCCTACTGCCTACTGTCTACTGCCTACTGCCTACTGTCTACTGCCTACTACCTACTGTCTACTGCCTACTACCTACTGTCTACTGCCTACTGCCTACTGTCTACTGTCTACTGCCTACTGCCTACTGTCTACTGCCTACTACCTACTGTCTACTGCCTACTACCTACTGTCTACTGCCTACTACCTACTGTCTACTGCCTACTGCCTACTGTCTACTGCCTACTACCTACTGCCTACTGCCTACTACCTACTGCCTACTGCCTACTGCCTACTGTCTACTGTCTACTGCCTACTGCCTACTGTCTACTGTCTACTGCCTACTGCCTACTGTCTACTGCCTACTGCCTACTGTCTACTGTCTACTGCCTACTGCCTACTGCCTACTGCCTACTGCCTACTACCTACTGTCTACTGTCTACTGCCTACTGCCTACTGTCTACTGCCTACTGTCTACTGTCTACTGCCTACTACCTACTGCCTACTGCCTACTACCTACTGCCTACTGCCTACTGCCTACTGTCTACTGCCTACTGCCTACTGTCTACTGCCTACTGCCTACTGCCTACTGTCTACTGTCTACTGCCTACTGCCTACTGTCTACTGCCTACTACCTACTGCCTACTGTCTACTGCCTACTACCTACTGTCTACTGCCTACTACCTACTGCCTACTGCCTACTACCTACTGCCTACTGCCTACTGTCTACTGTCTACTGCCTACTGCCTACTGTCTACTGTCTACTGCCTACTGCCTACTGCCTACTGTCTACTGTCTACTGCCTACTGCCTACTGTCTACTGCCTACTACCTACTGCCTACTGTCTACTGCCTACTACCTACTGTCTACTGCCTACTACCTACTGCCTACTGCCTACTACCTACTGCCTACTGCCTACTACCTACTGTCTACTGTCTACTGCCTACTGCCTACTGTCTACTGTCTACTGCCTACTGCCTACTGTCTACTGCCTACTGCCTACTGCCTACTGCCTACTGTCTACTGCCTACTACCTACTGCCTACTGTCTACTGCCTACTACCTACTGTCTACTGCCTACTACCTACTGCCTACTACCTACTGCCTACTGCCTACTACCTACTGTCTACTGTCTACTGTCTACAGTCTACCGCCTACTGTCTACTGCCTACTGCCTACAGTCTAAAGAGCCTAGACTAGTGTAGAGACAACACAGCTGGTTACAAACAGAGGTTCAGAGATAAAGAATGATGATAAAAGGCGTAGCGAACCCTGCTGAGTATCACAGGGTCGTTTTCCGTTATCTCACGCGAGACATGGTGCAGGGCAGGTTCTATGGATAAATTCTGAAAGGGGGGAGACCTTCTGAGACCCAGGGGTGGGTGTCTGTTGTGGGATGGTGTGTGTGTGTGTGTGTGTGTGTGTGTGTGTGTGTGTGTGTGTGTGTGTGTGTGTGTGTGTGTGTGTGTGTGTGTGTGTGTGTGTGTGTGTGTGTGTGTGTGTGTGTGTGTGTGTGTGTGTGTGTGTGTGTGCGCGTGCATGCGTGCGTGCGTGTGTGTGGAGCCGATGTGGGCGGCATGACTCATAATCACAGACATTCATCAGGGCAGGCGAAATACCTTGAATTATGGTACCCTCAATTATAAGATTAGACATTAGCCATTAAATTTGATCACTTCGCCATATTGTAGCTTATCCAAAGCTGTAGTTTCCTTTAATTTGAGATGGCTATACCGTCCGCATTGTGTTTTGCTAAGGCATGTTTAAAAATGATTGGTGGTATCAGTTACATCATCCCACTGGCTCTCTAGTTTGATCCAGTTCCCAGAATAAGAGTATTTGGTTCCCCTTATCTGTTCTCTCCTCTCTTTGTTTAGTATACCAGTGGTTCCCAAACTGTGGGGGTCAGCAAAATGTTCACAGCACCTCTTGGCAAAATTCATACAATTGCAGGAAATAATATTCAAACCTGCAAAATGTTCTCTCTGTTAACAACCTGGGTTTGGAAACCCCTGGAGTTGACAACACAGTACTGTGAAGTCAGACACTTTTATGCACTTTATCTTCTTCTAATAATCAGATTTTTTAAATATTTTACCTTTATTTAACTAGGCAAGTCAGTTAAGAACAAATTCTTATTTTCAATGACAGCCTGGGTTAACTGCCTGTTCAAGGGCAGAACTACAGATTTCTACCTTGTCAGCTCGGGGGTTTGAACTTGCAACCTTGCGGTTACTAGTCAACCACTCTAACCACTAGGCCACCCCAGAATAAGATCATGGTGTACCGAGGATTCCAGGATAAATTTTGTGTATAGTTTTTGTCATAACGTTGTCATAATTTTATAAAATGTTGGTCATCGTCTACGGCATCCATCTTAGATGGAGTCGACAGTTTTAGGCTAAACTCTTCCTGTGGCCGTTTTGTATATGTTGCAGAGTGAGATAACAGATGGTTCATTTAGCAGATGAGCTAATCTAGAATGATTCGTTACCCCCACAGTGCCAAGGTGATGACATAGCCGACGGCTCAGTCTGTTTCCTCCCAGTCAGATCTCACAGCACACTGAGGAACTTAAGTAATACGTGGAAATATAAAGTAGAGTCTTGTGAGAGCTATTGGCCTGGTAGATATGTTCCTCTGGCACTCTGACCAGTCTGAGGCTTGTTCTTGTCAAATGGTTACCTATAAAGCTCAGGGATGCCACCTGGTGTTTATAACGAGAACAGGTAAAGGACCTTCAAGTCCCCTTTTCTCCAAAAACTCAGTCGAATGATACGTTTGTTTATGTTTTGTGTGTCAGTTGTCATGACTACCTAGAAATGCTAATGTGCCCTAAAGTAAAGTTCAACCGCTCTCCTTTCCCCTGCAAGTCTCCATCAGGTTGTTGCTGTGAATGAGAATGTGTTCTTCTCAGTAAACTTACTAACCTGGTAGAGAAGAAATTCAATAAATAATGAAGTAGATAAAAATATGAATCATAATCAATGAGTAGGTGGGTGCAAATGTGTATATATCGTGTTAAAAACAAGTGGGAGCTTTTCTTGATATGGGGTGGCAGGGTAGCCTAGTGGTCAGAGCATTGGACTAGTAACCGAAAGGTTGTAAATTCAAATCCCTGAGCTGACAAGGTACAAAATCTGTCATTCTGCCCCTGAACAGGCAGTTAACCCACTGTTCCTAGGCCGTCATTGAAAATAAGAATTTGTTCTTAACTGACTTACCTAATTGAATAAAGGTTAAAAAAAATATAGCCAAGTCTCTCCTGCATTTGGGGTAGTTAGACCAGGTAAACCCATCAAATTTTGTTGAAAATTCGCATAAGCACTCAAGATTGTTTGTGTTTTATAGAGAACCATTACTGTTTAATATCCCTTTTCCACTACTTTTCTGTGTGTGTGTAATAAACATTTAGTATTTTATTGGTAGATCTATGCGGGGACATTTTTCATTGGTGGCTGGGTCATTTTTGTGAGTCTGTAAGTCAGGTTTTCAAGGCATTCCATTGGAGGAAGTTAGCTCATGTCTGACAGTGGGGAGACTTTACTACAACCGACAGTCACCTTTTCCAGAACCCTCTTCTTCCTGCAGTTGAACTGAGATGTTATCAAGTACCTAATGGAAAACACATGCTCCACATTACCTCTAAACACAGTTACCTGTTGTTGATTAAGGATACAGAATAATACGATTCTGTTACACTAACATTGCATTTATTCTTCTGTGTTTAAAGTGTCCAATTGGGTTTGTGTTCATTTTGTTGTTGGTGATACTGCCTGCCAGTAAAGAAAGCAGAAGGTTTTGCGATGTCCAATGAGGAAACATGTAATCTCTCATGAAGCCACACAGGAAGCCAATAGGAAGAGAGCTATGAGAACATGTTCACAAGCCACTAAAAAAGTCTGAAGTATAACATTTAACCAGTGCATCGCTTTCAATGACTAGTGTCTTCATATTGATCTATCTCAGTTCTGGACTGTGGCATTTATTACATTTTTCAACATGTAACGTCTATGTTAATGTAGTAACCCAGAACTAGGCATCCTCTTTGCCTTCTGCCTATGATTGTAGCATCTAGCGATAACACATTGTACAAATGAACAATGACACCACATTATCCTTCATGTGAATTTTAAGAGCAGCGGTCCAATTTTTTGTGTTCAACTTCTTCCTGTCCCTGTTCTCATCAATTTATTCACAGAAATGCAGATCTCTCTAATATGCTCCTACCCATCACAGTTCCTTTCTGTTGCTCATGTTCCCTGCTGACCTTTCCTGTCTGACCTTTCCTGTCTGACCTTTCCTGTCTGATCTTTCCCTGTCTGACCTTTCCCAGTCTGACCTTTCCTGTTTGACTTTTCCTGTCTGACAGTTCCTGTCTGACCTCTACTGTCTGACCCATCCCTCTCTAACCTTTCCTATCTGACCTTTCCTGCGTGATCTTTCCTGTTTGACATTTCCTGTCTGACCTTTCCCTGTGTGACTTTTCCTTTCTGACCTCTACTGTCTGACCCATCCCTTTCTAACCTTTCCTGTCTGTCCTTTCCCTTTCTGACCTTTCCCTGTGTGACCTTTCCTGTGTGACCTTTCCTGTCTGGCCTTTCCTGTCTGACCTTTTCTGTCTAACCTTTCCTGTCTGTTCCGCCCTCCACAGGAGATGACTTGGGCTGCACGGTTGATGGCCAGGTGTACACCAACCGAGACATTTGGAAACCGGAGCCTTGTCGGATCTGCGTGTGCGACAACGGCGCCGTCCTGTGCGACGAGATCCAGTGCGATGAGCTCTCCAACTGTGAGAAAGTGATCATCCCCGAGGGCGAGTGCTGTCCCATCTGCCAGAGCGAGGGCAGCACAGACACCAGTGGCAATGGCAGACCCGGTGAGCGGTCGGAAAGGGTGACCGGAAATCTGTAGTGACCCCAAGTCATGACAAAGACACACATTTGTTATGAGAGAACCCAGTATGAACTGTGTTTGAATGTGTAACTACTACTACACTAATACACAGATGACACTGATGACACTCATGGCACAGATGACACTCATGGCACAGATGACACTAATACACAGATGACACTGATGACACTCATGACACTCATGGCACAGATGACACTAATACACAGATGACACTGATGACACTCATGACACTCATGGCACAGATGACACTAATACACAGATGACACTGATGACACTCATGACACTCATGGCACAGATGACACTCATGGCACAGATGACACTAATACACAGATGACACTGATGACACTCATGACACTCATGACACTCATGGCACAGATGACACTAATACACAGATGACACTGATGACACTCATGACACTCATGACACTCATGACACTCATGGCATAGATGACACTGATGGCACAGATGACACTCATGGCACAGATGACACTCATGGCACGGTAGACTACAGGCTTTTGTAAGATAATTGTTTATGTCTGTTCTGTCATTTTCAGATGTTGGCAGAGTCTACAGGGTAAGCTTTACGATCTCCTTGTGATTATTAAACATCTTTACAATATCTTGTTACTAACTTGATTTTAACAGTGAAGCAACATCTGCAATCTTGCTCTTAATTTGTAGGGTCAGAAAGGAGAACCTGGAGATGTACCACAGGTGACTGGGATCAGAGGTCGTCCTGGGCCTATGGTAAGCTTATAGATCACTTTGTTTTCAGAATATATTATACACTGACTTTGTGATATAGTGCTTTGTCGAAATTCACCAAAATACAGCTTTAAGGCGTATGTTTTTTACCAGTTGTTTCTCACTTGTGGTGTGGATTTTGTAAGACTCTTTCAGTCAACTCTAGATGGCAGAAGAGCACAGTTACCTACAACACAGTTACCTACAACACAGTTACCTACAACACAGTTACCTACAACACAGTTACCTACAACACAACACAGTTACCTACAACACAGTTACCTACAACACAGTTACCTACAACACAGTTACCTACCTGTACTTGACAGAGCATCAATAATGACTTTCCTCCACATCAGTAATGACTTTCCTCCACATCAGTAATGACTTTCCTCCACATCAGTAATGACTTTCCTCCACATCAGTAATGACTTTCCTCCACATCAGTAATGACTTTCCTCCACATCAGTAATGACTTTCCTCCACATCAATAATGACTTTCCTCCACATCAGTAATGACTTTCCTCCACATCAGTAATGACTTTCCTCCACATCAGTAATGACTTTCCTCCACATCAGTAATGACTTTCCTCCACATCAATAATGACTTTCCTCCACATCAGTAATGACTTTCCTCCACATCAGTAATGACTTTCCTCCACATCAATAATGACTTTCCTCCACATCAGTAATGACTTTCCTCCACATCAGTAATGACTTTCCTCCACATCAGTAATGACTTTCCTCCACATCAATAATGACTTTCCTCCACATCAATAATGACTTTCCTCCACATCAGTAATGACTTTCCTCCACATCAGTAATGACTTTCCTCCACATCAGTAATGACTTTCCTCCACATCAGTAATGACTTTCCTCCACATCAGTAATGACTTTCATCCACATCAGTAATGACTTTCCTCCACATCAGTAATGACTTTCCTCCACATCAGTAATGACTTTCCTCCACATCAGTAATGACTTTCCTCCACATCAGTAATGACTTTCCTCCACATCAATAATGACTTTCCTCCACATCAGTAATGACTTTCCTCCACATCAGTAATGACTTTCCTCCACATCAATAATGACTTTCCTCCACATCAGTAATGACTTTCCTCCACATCAATAATGACTTTCCTCCACATCAGTAATGACTTTCCTCCACATCAGTAATGACTTTCCTCCACATCAGTAATGACTTTCCTCCACATCAGTAATGACTTTCCTCCACATCAGTAATGACTTTCCTCCACATCAGTAATGACTTTCCTCCACATCAGTAATGACTTTCCTCCACATCAGTAATGACTTTCCTCCACATCAGTAATGACTTTCCTCCACATCAATAATGACTTTCCTCCACATCAGTAATGACTTTCCTCCACATCAGTAATGACTTTCCTCCACATCAGTAATGACTTTCCTCCACATCAGTAATGACTTTCCTCCACATCAGTAATGACTTTCCTCCACATCAGTAATGACTTTCCTCCACATCAGTAATGACTTTCCTCCACATCAGTAATGACTTTCATCCACATCAGTAATGACTTTCCTCCACATCAGTAATGACTTTCCTCCACATCAGTAATGACTTTCCTCCACATCAGTAATGACTTTCCTCCACATCAATAATGACTTTCCTCCACATCAGTAATGACTTTCCTCCACATCAGTAATGACTTTCCTCCACATCAGTAATGACTTTCCTCCACATCAGTAATGACTTTCCTCCACATCAGTAATGACTTTCCTCCACATCAGTAATGACTTTCCTCCACATCAGTAATGACTTTCCTCCACATCAGTAATGACTTTCCTCCACATCAATAATGACTTTCCTCCACATCAGTAATGACTTTCCTCCACATCAGTAATGACTTTCCTCCACATCAGTAATGACTTTCCTCCACATCAGTAATGACTTTCCTCCACATCAGTAATGACTTTCCTCCACATCAGTAATGACTTTCCTCCACATCAGTAATGACTTTCCTCCACATCAGTAATGACTTTCCTCCACATCAGTAATGACTTTCCTCCACATCAGTAATGACTTTCCTCCACATCAGTAATGACTTTCCTCCACATCAGTAATGACTTTCCTCCACATCAGTAATGACTTTCCTCCACATCAGTAATGATACCATCGTGTGATTATTGAAGGGACATTATGTGACTTTTCCCATCTGTTCTTTTTGTTGGACAACAGGGGCCTCCCGGATCTCCAGGATTCAGAGGGGACCGAGGCCAGAAAGGAAGACCTGTACGTTCCAAACATGACTTGTGAAAACACACACACCTCTAGGATGCATGTAGAGCAAATACATCACGTCGTTGCTACGCTGGAGTTCTGTACTGTGTACTTATTTACATTGACACGTTGACAACAACAAAAAATAGTGAGTTTCAATACAAGTTGGATCTTTACCAAATCGCAAATCCTTAATCATTCCTTTTTCTGGACCTAAATAGTATGATCACCAAACCCTTTTCTGTGACACCCCCTCAGAAGTGATCCATGTGGCCCCAACTGTGCAGTCCACACAGAGCTTGTCTTATAAAAACCCAATGTCATGTAGCTTGATTTGGAAAATATGGAGTATTTAGTATGGAGTATATATATAGTATTTAATATGGAGTATTTAGTATTTAAAATATAGGAGTATTTAGTCATTATATAATGGCAGGTATAACACAGCCTTAATGGTGTCATTTCCTCTCCAGGACAACCAAGACATGACAATTTACATACTACTCAGTCTCTATTGAATTAGGGTATTTCAGAGAAGCAACTAATGTATGTAATTATGGACATAAAATTTAAAAAATGGCTTTCATTGTTATGCTGAAATAGAATACAGTATCTTCAAAGATAATCAACAGTACATGACCTGTTAAAGACTGTAGACAAACAATGATATACTGTGCACTGTGTGGAGATTTTTCTCTGTGCTGAAAAACACTGGGATAAAAACAAACAAACAATCAACACACCATTTATTTTCAGTTTCAATGACATTACATTATCATTGGAATGCACTCCCAAAAGACCCATTCGCCAAATGTATGTATTTAATTTAAATTCATTTCACAACAAAAACCTAAATGATGAATGAACATGTCCCTCTCATTGGAATGCTGATCCAATTGAGGACATACATTTAGCAGAACATCATTACTCTTTATGATTTATGACATAATATGGCCTCGGTGTACCTCTCATGATTTATTTTTTGTTTCTCATTGTGTCTACTTTCATCCTCCACTGTTATTGCGTATCAACTAGAAAACCTGCTTTAGAACACAAGACAATATGACTGTCTACACATTATACTGCTAAACATAAATGGAGATCTCAGGCGTCACTGATATCAATACAAGAGTTGAGAGGGGGGGGGGAAAGAGGTTTACACAGTTACAAGTTTATGATTTGGCACTTAATGAATGACACAGTATTTACTTCTTATGGGTTTCTTCATCCTGCTTATATTAACATTATCTATCTAAAGGGGCTGCGTGGACAAGCAGGATACGACGGAGAGCCTGGTGTGCCTGGAAACCCAGGAGAACCAGGGCCTGCAGGAAACCAGGGTCCACCAGGAGTATGTACCACAATACCCACCCCTCATAAGCATGTATCATCTCAAGTGTATAACATGTCTATAAATGTTTAATTGACTGTCAATAAGTATAAACCCTTTCTAAAGGCAACGTTATTGTTAAGCGTTACCATCATGTAGTGTATTCTTCCCTGACTGATGTCTTGAGATGTTGCCTCAATATATCCACATCATTTTCCTCCCCCAATCCCTCCTGCAGAAAACCACCCCCACAACATGATGCTGCCACCCCCATGCTTCACGGTTGGGATGGTGTTCTTCGGCTTGCAATCCTCCCCCATTTTCCTCCAAACATAACGATGGTCATTATGGCCAAACTGTTCTATTTTGTTTCATGAGACCAGAGGACATTTATCCAGAAAGTATGATCTTTGTTCCTATGTGCAGTTACAAACCATATTTTTTATGGCAGTTTTGGAGCAGTGGCTTCTTCCTTGCTGAGCAGCCTTTCAGGTCATGATGATATATGATTCGTTTTGCTGTGGATATAGATACTTTTGTACCCGTTTGTTCCAGCATCTTCACAAGGTCCTTTGCTGTTGTTCTGGGATTGATTTGCACTTTTCGCACCAAAGTACGTTCATCTCTAGCAGACAGAACGCGTCTCCTTCCTGAGCGGTATGACAGCTGCATGGTCCCATGCTGTTTATACTTGCGTACTATTGTTTGTACAGATGAATGTGGTACCTTCGGGCATTTGGAAATTGCTCCCAAGGATGAACCAGACTTGTGGAGGTCTACAGGTGTTTGCCCAAATGTATTAGTGCTCCTGAGTGCAGTTGTGGATCTGCTACTGTGGACTGGGATCTGGCCTTGTATAGAATGTCCTTGTATCTCTCCTGGAAGGGGATATAGTCACCCTTTAGACACTCCTCTACGGCTCTGATCTGAAAGACTCAAGATAACTTTGGTAATCTCTTCAGTCTTCTCATTTACCATACAAATCTTCTCCTTCTCTTCCTCCCTTAGAGTACGTATCCTGGCCTCCTTCCTCTTCATTTAGCAGAATTTTCCGAAGATCATCAAACTCTATCCTGATCTGCATTTGTGTAAAATCGGCCTGTCTTATGTACTTCGCTGTTTGATGACAGGTTAGTTTGGCTTCAGTAAAAAGACCCAGCTTCTCCTTCAAGAGCTCCAGTTCAACCTTTACTCTTTCTTTGTGATCCTGGACAATTTCAAATATGGGACAGAACTTGTGTCCTGTGTGTGTTCTTGAATCCCGACACACTAAACAGACAGGCTGTTGATCCTCTGGACAGAAGAGCTTGAGTTTCTCTTTGTGTTGAGTGCAGAGCCTCTGGAACCCAGCTGCATCTCTGGAGCTCCTCTTCTGTAGGAAGCTCTCACACATTCTCTTCAGGGTAAGGTCCACTGCTGGGAAAGGCATTGAGGAGATCCTCCTGCAGACTGGACACTGCTCGTCTTCCATATGTTTCCAGTACTCCTCAAGGCAGGTTTTTCAGGCGCTGTGGCTGCAACACAGAACCACAGGATCCCTGAAGATTTCATAACACACAGGACAGGAGAGGATATGTCCTCTGAGTTTCAGGTTGAATATCCAATAATGTAAATCACTGTTCTGTTTCCCCAGGGACTGGGAGCTCAGATGGCTGGAGGATTTGGGGATGAGAAATCAGCCGGCCAAATGGCCATGATGCCAGGAACTAGGGTAAGAAGGGTGCAGTGGAACCATATTGGGTCACACAAGTTTCTTGTGCCATATTTATTTACTATGGCTTGGATCATTTAGCTTTTATGGTGATGTTGGTGTATGTTTTGAATTTGTTGAACTATGGGTGTAAGTGGGCTCATAACGTTTATTATTCTGGCTACAATTATGCAACCTGTGTTTTAGGGAGAGGCAGGAGCAAGAGGACCTCCTGGGCCAAATGGAAACCCTGTAAGTTAAAAACAACGACTGAAAAAAATAATTTCAAACAATTATATTTGGAGCAAGCTGTTCACTCTCTTTGTTCTCTCTCTCTCTCCCTCTTTCTCTCGCTCTCTCTGTCTCTCAGGGCCATTCTGGACCGCAAGGACCCCATGGGGAAGTTGGTGATCCAGGTCACATGGTATGACAACCTTCTCCTTGTCACATGTTCTGTTTCTGGTCCGGTGTTCCCTGTTTATTGCAACCATTCTCAACTATGTGTCTATAAAGAATAGCACCTTGAGTCATGTTGGCATCACAGTCGTCACATCCATCTTCTGGAAAACGTACAACACAAAAGTGGCAGAATATACAATATGTGCAACTGTTTATGTTGACCATTACATCTCCTGGTAAACACTTGACATTAAGCTGACAGATATAATATATTATTTATAATGCATTATAATGTCTTATCATAATCTTCTGTTGTAGGGTCAACCTGGACAAAGGGGACCTGAAGGGCCACCAGGAAAGCCGGGTGAAGACGTGAGTAAACTCATCTCTGTTCACCAGAAGCACTGACGCCATTCCATTGACTGCATTCAAAGATGGACTGCATTCCATGGACTGCATTCAAAGATGGACTGCATTCCATGGACTGCATTCAAAGATGGACTGCATTCCATGGACTGCATTCCAAGATGGACTGCATTTCCATGGACTGCATTCAAAGATGGACTGCATTCCATGGACTGCATTCAAAGATGGACTGCATTCCATGGACTGCATTCAAAGATGGACTGCATTCCATGGACTGCATTCCAAGATGGACTGCATTTCCATGGACTGCATTCAAAGATGGACTGCATTCCATGGACTGCATTCCAAGATGGACTGCATTTCCATGGACTGCATTCCAAGATGGACTGCATTCCATGGAATGCATTCAAAGATAGACTGCATTCCATGGACTGCATTCCAAGATGGACTGCATTCCATGGACTGCATTCAAAGATGGACTGCATTCCATGGACTGCATTCCAAGATGGACTGCATTTCCATGGACTGCATTCCAAGATGGACTGCATTCCATGGACTGCATTCAAAGATGGACTGCATTCCATGGACTGCATTCCAAGATGGACTGCATTCCATGGACTGCATTCCAAGATGGACTGCATTCCATGGACTGCATTCCAAGATTGACTGCATTCCATGGACTGCATTCCAAGATGGACTGCATTTCCATGGACTGCATTCAAAGATGGACTGCATTTCCATGGACTGCATTCCAAGATGGACTGCATTTCCATGGACTGCATTCAAAGATGGACTGCATTCCATGGACTGCATTCCAAGATGGACTGCATTTCCATGGACTGTATTCAAAGATGGACTGCATTCCAAGATGGACTGCATTTCCATGGACTGCATTCAAAGATGGACTGCATTTCCATGGACTGCATTCCAAGATGGACTGCATTTCCATGGACTGCATTCAAAGATGGACTGCATTCCATGGACTGCATTCCAAGATGGACTGCATTCCATGGACTGCATTCCATGGACTGCATTCCAAGATGGACTGCATTCCATGGACTGCATTCAAAGATGGACTGCATTCCATGGACTGCATTCCAAGATGGACTGCATTCCATGGACTGCATTCCAAGATGGACTGCATTTCCATGGACTGCATTCAAAGATGGACTGCATTTCCATGGACTGCATTCCAAGATGGACTGCATTTCCATGGACTGCATTCCAAGATGGACTGCATTTCCATGGACTGCATTCCAAGATGGACTGCATTTCCATGGACTGCATTCAAAGATGGACTGCATTTCATGGACTGCATTCCAAGATGGACTGCATTTCCATGGACTGTATTCAAAGATGGACTGCATTTCCATGGACTGCATTCAAAGATGGACTGCATTTCCATGGACTGCATTCAAAGATGGACTGCATTTCCATGGACTGCATTCAAAGATGGACTGCATTTCCATGGACTGCATTCCAAGATGGACTGCATTCCATGGACTGCATTCCAAGATGGACTGCATTCCATGGACTGCATTCCAAGATTGACTGCATTCCATGGACTGCATTCCAAGATGGACTGCATTTCCATGGACTGCATTCAAAGATGGACTGCATTTCCATGGACTGCATTCCAAGATGGACTGCATTTCCATGGACTGCATTCAAAGATGGACTGCATTCCATGGACTGCATTCCAAGATGGACTGCATTTCCATGGACTGTATTCAAAGATGGACTGCATTCCAAGATGGACTGCATTTCCATGGACTGCATTCAAAGATGGACTGCATTTCCATGGACTGCATTCCAAGATGGACTGCATTTCCATGGACTGCATTCAAAGATGGACTGCATTCCATGGACTGCATTCCAAGATGGACTGCATTCCATGGACTGCATTCCATGGACTGCATTCCAAGATGGACTGCATTCCATGGACTGCATTCAAAGATGGACTGCATTCCATGGACTGCATTCCAAGATGGACTGCATTCCATGGACTGCATTCCAAGATGGACTGCATTTCCATGGACTGCATTCAAAGATGGACTGCATTTCCATGGACTGCATTCCAAGATGGACTGCATTTCCATGGACTGCATTCCAAGATGGACTGCATTTCCATGGACTGCATTCCAAGATGGACTGCATTTCCATGGACTGCATTCAAAGATGGACTGCATTTCATGGACTGCATTCCAAGATGGACTGCATTTCCATGGACTGTATTCAAAGATGGACTGCATTTCCATGGACTGCATTCAAAGATGGACTGCATTTCCATGGACTGCATTCAAAGATGGACTGCATTTCCATGGACTGCATTCAAAGATGGACTGCATTTCCATGGACTGCATTCCAAGATGGACTGCATTTCCATGGACTGCATTCAAAGATGGACTGCATTTCATGGACTGCATTCCAAGATGGACTGCATTTCCATGGACTGTATTCAAAGATGGACTGCATTCAAAGATGGACTGCATTCCATGGACTGTATTCAAAGATGGACTGCATTCCATGGACTGCATTCAAAGATGGACTGCATTTCCATGGACTGCATTCAAAGATGGACTGCATTTCCATGGACTGCATTCAAAGATGGACTGCATTTCCATGGACTGCATTCAAAGATGGACTGCATTTCCATGGACTGCATTCAAAGATGGACTGCATTCCATGGACCGCATTCCAAGATGGACTGCATTCCATGGACCGCATTCCAAGATGGACTGCATTCCAGATGCTCTGTGTCACAATAACCTTCCCAACAGAAACAATCTCAAAAGACATGAACATACTATATTGAAGGCATGCTAACCTTACTCCCCCATGATGTGTAAGAAACGTCACCCTTTATTCTCAGTAAATTCTACTCATCTCTTGTGATGTCATCCTAGGGAGAAGCAGGGAAAGCTGGAAATTCAGGAGAGATGGGATTCCCTGGATCAGCAGTAAGTTATATATCAATAGAAGTCTTATGCTTGAAATTATTACTAAAATGACTGAAATGCTGTACTCAATTACCATGTAATGTATTTCAGGGAGCTAGAGGATTTCCAGGGACACCTGGGCCTCCGGGATTGAAAGGCCATAGAGTAAGTATAAGCCCATTCAATATATATATATTTTTGCCCATTTAGAGCTTTGAGCTAACGCTGTAATTAAAAGCACTATACAAATTAAATGTATTATTATTATTATTATTATTATTGTTATTATTAATGGAGAAATACACATTCCATCTTTCAGGGTCACTCAGGTCCAATGGGTTTAAGAGGAGAAACTGGAAGTGTCGGATCCAAGGTAGACAATCTACATATTATGTTATAACTAACTGGTTTTATAACTGACAGTGATATTCATATAGATATTATGTTATAACTAACTGGTTTTATAACTGACAATGATATTCATATAGATATTATGTTATAACTAACTGGTTTTATAACTGACAGTGATATTCATATAGATATTATGTTATAACTAACTGGTTTTATAACTGACAGTGATATTCATATAGATATTATGTTATAACTAACTGGTTTTATAACTGACAGTGATATTCATATAGATATTATGTTATAACTAACTGGTTTTATAACTGACAGTGATATTCATATAGATATTATGTTATAACTAACTGGTTTTATAACTGACAGTGATATTCATATAGATATTATGTTATAACTAACTGGTTTTATAACTGACAGTGATATTCATATAGATATTATGTTATAACTAACTGGTTTTATAACTGACAGTGACAGTCATATAGATATTATGTTATAACTAACTGGTTTTATAACTGACAGTGATATTCATATAGATATTATGTTATAACTAACTGGTTTTATAACTGACAGTGATATTCATATAGATATTATGTTATAACTAACTGGTTTTATAACTGACAGTGATATTCATATAGATATTATGTTATAACTAACTGGTTTTATAACTGACAGTGATATTCATATAGATATTATGTTATAACTAACTGGTTTTATAACTGACAGTGATATTCATATAGATATTATGTTATAACTAACTGGTTTTATAACTGACAGTGATATTCATATAGATATTATGTTATAACTAACTGGTTTTATAACTGACAGTGATATTCATATAGATATTATGTTATAACTAACTGGTTTTATAACTGACAGTGATATTCATATAGATATTATGTTATAACTAACTGGTTTTATAACTGACAGTGATATTCATATAGATATTATGTTATAACTAACTGGTTTTATAACTGACAGTGATATTCATATAGATATTATGTTATAACTAACTGGTTTCATGATTCATGTCGACCCCATAGTTATTTCTAGTCATTATACATCCGTTTCATACAGATAACAGATAATATATGATAAGTATAACTATACATTCCTGTAGATCAGGGTGTCCAAATCATTCCACAGAAGGGTTGAGTGTCTCTGCAGGTTTATTGTTTTCTTCTTTAAATGAAGACCTTCACAACACATGAAGTATGTTCCCTCAGGTCTCTACTCTAATATATAATAATAATATATGCCATTTGGCAGACGCTTTTATCCAAAGCGACTTACAGTCATGTGTGCATACATTCTACTCTACTACCACATATCTACAACTCAAAATCCATACGTGTGTGTGTGTGTGTGTGTGTGTGTGTGTGTGTGTGTGTGTGTGTGTGTGTGTGTGTGTGTGTGTGTGTGTGTGTGTGTGTGTGTGTGTGTGTGTGTGTGTGTGTGTGTTATCATGTGTAGGTGTGTGTCTGTGTCTTAATTAATCAATCAAGTACAAGGGTGGAATGAAGAACTGTAGAATCTCATCCCTCCGCGTAATGAGTTTGGGCACGTGCTGTAGAGTGTTGCTAAGCATGTATTAATGAATGCAATGTTTCTGTCATCGATCTCTTAGGGTGCATTAGGCCCCACTGGTCCGATTGGCACACCTGGCCCTATGGTAAGTGGAACATATTTTAAATATACATTATTGTGCTGTCTCTGACAAAATGCAAATCATGGCAAAGAACACTAAGATAAATAGAGTGACTGTAATGTTGATATCAATTTAAAGCAAAGACCACTGACATAAATAGAGCAACTGTTATGTTGATAGCAATTTGCTATTTGATCATTAGAAGATTTCTCAACTTCTGCACCAATCAAAAAGATAAGATAGGTGAAAGCAAAATGGTGGATGCATACCTGGTGTTGGCTTTGACCAGTCCAGATCCTTCACAGTCTAACCTGGTGTTGGCTTTGACCAGTACAGATCCTTCACAGTCTAACCTGGTGTTGGCTTTGACCAGTCCAGATCCTTCACAGTCTAACCTGGTGTTGGCTTTGACCAGTACAGATCCTTCACAGTCTAACCTGGTGTTGGCTTTGACCAGTACAGATCCTTCACAGTCTAACCTGGTGTTGGCTTTGACCAGTACAGATCCTTCACAGTCTAACCTGGTGTTGGCTTTGACCAGTACAGATCCTTCACAGTCTAACCTGGTGTTGGCTTTGACCAGTACAGATCCTTCACAGTCTAACCTGGTGTTGGCTTTGACCAGTACAGATCCTTCACAGTCTAATGCAGGTCTAAAATGAACAATGCAATATGCATAACTAACAGGCATAGTTTAATTAATAAATTATGAAAATAAAACAAATACAACAAATGTTTCAAATTATTTTTTCCTTTTCATAGAAGCCTATTTAATTCATAAGACATGAAGCCTAATGGTGTTGCTTCATGGTTGCTCAGGAGCAGCAGTTGGACCTATTTGCAGGACTGTAGAAAGGCCTCGTCCTAGTGCGTCAACTCACGGCCAATTAAAACTTTTACTCGAATGGTCACTTTTTTCTTACATTTATATGTTTATTGTTCTGCCACTGTAAAAGCAATCATGACTTATGGCTTTTTAGGGCCCTAGAGGCATGCCTGGGGAGAGAGGCCGCTTAGGAGCTAATGGAATACCGGTAAGAATGAGAACACTTTTAATAACGTGCATTATTCCACACAGCCAATAATAGCATTCTCAGATGTATTGCTGCTTTTTACATACAGTACACAATTAACGGTATACAATTGATACATCCACATAACAAGCTTATATTCACCTAGAGTGCTCAATTATTATTTTAAATATATTTTTGTGGGCATGTACAGTCTTTGCCAAACGTACACATTACACATTTCCGATGTATGTTTTTACAAGAACTGACGATTGTATTTCTATTTGCATCCAATCAATTGTTTGTTTTTTACGGTAGGGTATGAAAGGTCCTCCTGGGAACATTGGCAAACCAGGTCCGATGGTAAGACATATCTCATGACATATCTCATTATCAACTGTTTATGAAATTCATAGAACTCAACACACTGGAGTTGCTACTATCATATTACTCAACACACTAGAGTTGATACTATCATATTATTCAACACACTGGAGTTGCTACTATCATATTACTCAACACACTGGAGTTGCTACTATCATATTACTCAACACACTAGAGTTGCTACTATCATATTATTCAACACACTGGAGTTGCTACTATCATATTACTCAACACACTGGAGTTGCTACTATCATATTACTCAACACACTGGAGTTGCTACTATCATATTACTCAACACACTAGAGTTGCTACTATCATATTACTCAACACACTGGAGTTGCTACTATCATATTACTCAACACACTAGAGTTGCTACTATCATATTACTCAACACACTGGAGTTGCTACTATCATATTACTCAACACACTGGAGTTGCTACTATCATATTACTCAACACACTAGAGTTGCTACTATCATATTACTCAACACACTGGAGTTGCTACTATCATATTACTCAACACACTAGAGTTGTTACTATCATATTACTCAACACACTGGAGTTGCTACTATCATATTACTCAACACACTGGAGTTGCTACTATCATATTACTCAACACACTAGAGTTGCTACTATCATATTACTCAACACACTGGAGTTGCTACTATCATATAACTCAACACACTAGAGTTGCTACTATCATATTATTCAACACACTGGAGTTGCTACTATCATATTACTCAACACACTGGAGTTGCTACTATCATATTACTCAACACACTGGAGTTGCTACTATCATATTACTCAACACACTAGAGTTGCTACTATCATATTACTCAACACACTGGAGTTGCTACTATCATATTATTCAACACACTGGAGTTGCTACTATCATATTACCCAACACACTGGAGTTGCTACTATCATATTACTCAACACACTGGAGTTGCTACTATCATATTAGTCAACACACTAGAGTTGCTACTATCATATTACTCAACACACTGGAGTTGCTACTATCATATTATTCAACACACTGGAGTTGCTACTATCATATTACTCAACACACTAGAGTTGCTACTATCATATTATTCAACACACTGGAGTTGCTACTATCATATTACTCAACACACTAGAGTTGCTACTATCATATTACTCAACACACTGGAGTTGCTACTATCATATTACTCAACACACTAGAGTTGCTACTATCATATTACTCAACACACTGGAGTTGCTACTATCATATTACTCAACACACTGGAGTTGCTACTAGCATATTACTCAACACACTGGAGTTGCTACTATCATATTACTCAACACACTGGAGTTGCTACTATCATATTACTCAACACACTGGAGTTGCTACTATCATATTACTCAACACACTGGAGTTGCTACTAGCATATTACTCAACACACTGGAGTTGCTACTAGCATATTAAAGCTTTTCAGCGATGAATAAATGCACTTTTCTGGTTTTATGCTTGCAGGGTCCATTAGGTATCAATGGTCCCCCAGGATATCCAGGAATTCCAGGAATGAAGGCAAGTAGAACACTAAGTATTTAATCCATATTCAAATCTATACGATACGAATTGAGACTTCAGAGGTTGTATATGTAATGTTGTATACATCATGTTATATGTAACCTAGCAACAGATATTGCTAGCTAATACGTTTAGGCAGAGCTATGTAGATAAAATGGACTCATTGAGGATTTCTGTTTCTCTTCTCCAGGGCCAACCGGGTGCCACAGGAGTGCGGGGCCCCGAGGGGCAACAGGGCCAGAGGGGTGAGACAGGACACCAAGGCAGGGCAGGGGCAATTGGCCTACAAGTACGGCTCTTATTTCTAACACCTACTCTATTTATTGAAGGTTCAATGCAGCCATCTTGATCTCAATAACAAGTCATTTCTGGGTAACAATTAAATACTGTACTCTAATTGTTTTCACTTAATATTGTCAAAAAGAAACAAAAATAGCTTCTTAGCAATGAGTACTTTCTCAATTTTGCTAAGACTGTCTCGGAGTGGTCTGAGCAGGGAGGGGAAAACTGAAAACTAGCTGTTATTGGCAGAGAGGTTTGGAACTCTCTTTCATATTGGTCTATTTCCTAATTTGTCCCCTAGTGATGTCACGAGACCAAAACTCCATCTCATCAAAACAGGCTGACATTTGCAGACGGTCTTTTCAAACAGCTATTACGCTAAAAGGGCATTGTCATAGTTTCCACACATTCACAGTATAATCCCAACCTCATAGTGTGGTAATATATATATATATATATATTATATGTATATATGTATATATGTATATATATACACACACACACACAGACAGGGAATCACGTTTTTGACTGCACTGGGCCTTTAACATTCTCATATGCACAATGGATTTTGGTAATGCACTTAAGATTTTATTAATATGACAAATTTGCTATTTCTAGGGTCCTTCAGGAACTGACGGTGGCCCAGGTACTAAGGGTCCAGTGGTATGTATATTATCATTAATCTAGTACTCCTAATTACCAAGAAAATAATTTGAAGTTAAACAACTTTAATTGTAATTGCACATAGTATACCTAGAGTATTTAAAGATATATATGATCAAGATTGGTGTGTATTTAAAGATGCTCCTGTTGATTTGTAGGGTACAATGGGTGTGCAGGGTCCCGGGGGTCACCTCGGACCCCACGGTCCACCCGGACCTCAGGGAAGCACTGGACAGCCTGGGATCAAAGGTCAACTGGTAATGTGGTGTATTTTTACTTTGGATAAAAGTGTTTTTTTTTCTACTCTTGCGAGGTCCAGACATTAATGTTCCTTAAACATGTATAAATACACTATCAATGTTATGACATGCATGCTCTAGACATAAACATCGCTCTGTGTTACTTTGGCCTTTACCAAAGCACAGAGGAAATGGCCCAGAGTGCCTACTAAGCAATGTACTTTTACTGCAAAATAGTTGTTTTGACTGTTTGACAAGGGAATGGGGATTTTGTTTTTCATTTTTATGATGCATTATCTATAATAAAATGTGACTTGTGATATACTGATGCATCTCACGTCTTTGTTTCAGGGAGATGTTGGTGTTCCTGGGTACAAAGGAGAGGGTGGACCCAAAGGAGAACCTGTAAGCCCAAATAATGTGACCTTTTCACAGATTACTTTATATATAGTGATTGTAATATATTACAATACTTGGTTGTCTAAATGTACATTATTCCACATTGGATGAAAGAGAGACACTGTCATACCTGGTACAGACTGTATTAAGAAGGTTGAATGTCAAGTTTATTGAGATAAAGTTAAACACATTTTGAATAAAGTTTGTTTTGATTCCTAGGGTCCCCCTGGTTCCCAAGGAGTGATTGGGCCCCAGGGTGAGGAGGGAAAAAGAGGAAATCGTGGTGACTCTGGTTCATTAGGACCACTGGGTCCTGTTGGTGAGAGGGTGAGTCTACCGTTGGCCTCTCTACTACTGAACACCTCTAGATTGTAAGGATTTAGGTCAGTGACTGTAAATTCAGACTTCTCAGGATTCATTTCAGCCCTCCATTCTCATTTACCTCAGTTCATTCACCACGAATATGTCCTCAACCCTGTGCAGACAAATGTATATTGTTTCATAGATTGTAATCTTGGTACCTGTATATTCTATGTGTCTTCGTTTCATATATTGATGGGCATGTGTATTACAGGGGTCACCTGGTAACCGAGGTTTTCCCGGTGCTGATGGATTACCTGGACCGAAGGTACAGACAGATGATCAGAGATCTATTACAGCTAAACCATGTGGTCATGAGACCGGATTCTAAGGACTGGAGCCCCAAGCCCAAACCTAACTCACTATACTGTTTCTCCTGAAGGGTGCACAAGGAGATCGTGGACCATCTGGCATATCTGGGCCTAAAGGTTCAGGAGGTGATCCAGGGCGCACTGGCGAACCAGGTCTCCCAGGCGCAAGGGTAATGTGAAGACATCCTCTAGCTTTCCAAGTTTCCCTCTTTAACTTATATCCCATATTTATATCAACAAAAAAAAAACCTGATGCTGATGGGAATCTGTCTTGGTGTACCACATATTGTGGATCTTTGTTTCTGAAGCTCATAACCTTGTCTGTTGTTTTATAGGGTCTGACTGGTACCCCAGGAGTCCAGGGAGCGGAGGGCAAGCCAGGACCACTGGTAAGGTTGACCATAGGTGGAAAAAAAGACTCTTTACACACATCCAAGTTAATACAACTTTTTTTAAACTGCAGAGAAGAAGCTAATGCACTCAGCGATTTCCACAGCTCCAACAAGTGTTCTTAAATCAATTATTTCACTGATATACCAACAAGCTTAGAGCGACAGGGTCTATTTTTCAGACGATCAGTGAGTGGACAATACCTCTTTTCGAGGTTTGACCATTGGCGTCAGATGTCGTAACACTGAATGAACAGCCAGAGGTAAGTGTTGTGCTTGTGTCCTCTGTCTGAAGGGCCCAGCAGGAGAAGATGGCCGCCCAGGACCAGCAGGATCTATTGGAACCAGAGGTCCTGCAGGAACCATGGGAACTCCTGGACCAAAGGGCTTTAACGTAAGGAACTTTAAAAGTTCTAATCTTCTCAGCGTGTCTTGCTATCAAATTTGTCCTATCTCCTCATGTTCTCTTGAATCAAATCATTAAATAAAGGTGAAATAAAAAAAATAAAATGAGCCCTTGTCTTTTCAACGCAAAGGGAGATCCAGGGAAGACAGGTGAACAAGGATCTCCAGGAGTGGCAGGACAAAGAGTGAGTGTCTTTGTCAATGAGCGCTTAAATGACTTCTGTCTTTGTACGTGTCTACAGAAACAATTGTGTTTATGAGGACGATCACTAATGATGACTTCCTTTCTAGGGTCCTCCTGGGAAAGATGGGGAGGTTGGCCCTGCAGGTCCCGCTGGACCTCTGGTAAGTCACCGGTTTGTCTCTGATTATCATGACTCCTATCTAGTAGCATTCTGGTATAGACATTACCAATCTCATTTCAAAGTATGCTGTATCACAATATACTCATCTTGATGAACGATTGAGTGAAAATGTTCTGTAAACTGTTTGTCTGAAGGGTGTGGCTGGTGACAGAGGAGAACAGGGACCTCCCGGTGTGAACGGCTTCCAGGTGAGTTATCGTACATTTTTTTACCAATGGCATTAAGAACGGTGAACAAGATAGCATTGGCTGATTACTGAAAGTGTCAGCAAAGCTTGTCACTTATATGGGATTGAACCAACTGTGCACTGTTGTTGTCATCTGAAGTGTATATGCTGTTGTGTTTCAGGGATTACCTGGACCACCAGGCCCCCCTGGAGAGTCAGGAAAACCAGGTGATCTGGTGAGTTTGATGAATGATATTATATCATATACAGTATATGGCATTTACCAGACTCTTTAAAAAAATCCAAAGCAGTCATGCATGCATACATTCTATGCATAGTTGACCCCAGGGGGAATCGAAACCACAATCCTGACGTTGCAAGCTCCATGCTCTAGCAACTGAGCACTTGCACAGTCTGAGTTAGCTGAATTATATCTCTAATAAGATAAATAGACCCTCTGTTTTATGGGATGCAATCCTCATTGTATGATATCATGACGTTATAGATTGACTTTATTTGTCTTGTTTAGGGTATCCCCGGAGAAGGAGGTGCTGTGGGTCAAATTGGACCAAGGGTACGTTTACCATCTTACTAATATAAATATATATTGGAATATATTGAACATACTGTATATACCATGTAGTATTGCACCAGACACACATATACATTGTATGTTGTGTGACTGATACATGTTCTGTGTTTAAACAGGGAGAACGTGGAATCCCAGGAGAGAGAGGAGAACTCGGACCTCACGGTTTAGCTGGACCCAAAGGAATCCCCGGAGCACCAGGACCCGATGGACCAAAGGTATTTTTTGTCCATGCATAGAGATGTAATGTGGAACCTCAATGGAGGATTATGTGAATGGGATCTTTGAAGCCGCAAATATGAGACTGATCCCATTGTTTTTTTCCCCAAAGGGTAGTCCTGGACCTCATGGTGGAATTGGTGACCTAGGACCTCCTGGTCTTCAGGGGATGCCTGGTGAGAGAGGGATCTCTGGGCCTCCTGGGCCTAAAGGTGACAGAGTAAGTATTCACACACTGCTTGATTATCTCCTTATCTTACAGTATCCTGTCTAGGGAGACAGTGTATCCTTGTTTCTGTCTACTGAATGTGTATGATTGTTTTCTACTGTGATTTGTGTGGACCCTTGGAAGAGTACAGTAGATGTTGGTAGTTAAAACAAGTAAATCATTATGATAACATGAGAATAGTATTATCCATCTGATTCTGATATGTGACATTCTCCATTATTGTAGGGAACAAGTGGAGAGAAGGGATCGGAAGGTACACCTGGAAACGATGGCGCAAGAGTAAGTCAAATTTACACGTGCATTTTACCTTTCGCTTTAATAATACAACACAAAGAGGCATTGTGTTATTTCTTATTTTGACCTAAGACAAATAGTTTTGTGCTTTGATCATGTGAAGACAGATACCAGATGTTCTTATTTGAAAGGTGCTACAGTAGCCCCAGGTGCTTACCAAGCTTATTCAAACAGTTGGCGAGCCATGCTTATCTGTACTGTGGGGTTGTAAAAACAACAACAAAGACACTTCCTTATAAGGGATGAGTTATTCTACAGTGGAGTATTACAGTCAGCTCGGAAACACGTAGCTGCATGTTCTGGCAGAGAAATATGTCTGCTCATTTCATTTTACAAAGTCACAAAATGGATGAATGTATTTCGTTTAACAAGACCTTTTCTCACCACAGGGTCTTCCTGGTCCTCTCGGCCCACCCGGACCCCATGGACCCAGCGGTGAAAAGGTAAATACACATTTTGCCAAAAGCTAGAATCTTTTAGTTAGCTATTATTTTGTTGTGACACTAGAATAACTGGAACTTGTTGTAATTGCAGGGAGAAGCTGGACCTAAAGGCCCTCCTGGACCTCATGGATCAAGAGCGATGCCTGTGAGTGGACAACCTGACTTTCAGTATAAAACCATGCAGTGACACATTTACCTGAAAATGATCATATCAGCAGTTATGGCATTATGATCCGTTTGTATTCTGTTCCACCAGGGAAACCGTGGTGAACCTGGTCCTATTGGTCCTGTTGGGTTTGGTGGGCCACCCGTAAGTCATTCTTAATTACTGTAACCCATGATGCCTATGAGATGACATTAAATTGATTGTCTTAGCATCGTACTAATACGAATATTAATAATAATAATAATACGTTACATTTATAGAGTGCTTTTTATTTACAGATGTAAATAACGCAATTATAATAATTCATGTCATACTGTATATCATACAGCGTATTCGTAAACTATTCAGACCCCTTGACTTTTTCCACATTTTCGTTCATTACAGCCTTAGTGTTATTTTCCATCATCAATCTACACACAATACCCTATAACAACAAAGACAAACTTGGTATTTAGACATTTTTGAAAACTGAAATATCACATTTACATAAGTATTCAGACCCTTTACTCAGTCCTTTGTTGAAGCACCTTTGGCAGCAATTACAGCCTCGAGTCTTCTTGGGTATGATGCTACAAGCTTGGCACACCGGCATTTTGGGGTTTTTCTCCCATTCTTCTCTGAGGATCCTCTCAAGCTCTGTCAGGTTGGATAGGGAGCATCGCTGCACAGCTATTTTCACGTCTCTCCAGAGATGTTCGATCAGGTTCAAGTCGGAGCTCTGGCTGGGCCACACAAGGACATTTAGAGACTTGTCCCAAAGCCACTCCTGCGTTGTCTTGGCTGTGTGCTTAGGGTCGTTGTCCTGTTGGAAAGTGAACCCTCGCCCCAGTCGGAGGTCATGAGTGCTCTGGATTGGGTTTTCATCAAGGATCTCTGTGAACATTGCTCAGTTCATCTTTCCCTCAGTCCTGAAAAGTCTCCCAGTCCCTGCCGCTGCCACCACCATGCTTCACCGTAGGGATTGTGCCAGATTTCCTCCAGACGATGCTTGCATTCATGCCAAAGACTTCAATCTGGGTTTCATCAGACCAGATAATCTTGTTAGAGTCCTTTAGGTGCCTTTTGACAAACTGTCATGTGTGCCTTTTCCTGAGGAGTGGCTTCCGTCTGGCCACCCTACCATAAAGGCGAGTGTTAGCCTAGTGGTTAGAGCGTTGGACTTGTAACCAAAAGTTTGCAAGAATTAATCCCTGAGCTGACAAGGTAAAAATCTGTCATTCCGCCTCTGAACAAGGCAGTTAACCTAATGTTCCTAGGCTGTTATTGAAAATAAGAATTTGTTCTTAACTGACTTGCCTGGTAAAATACAGGTAAAAAAAGGCCTGATTGGTGGAGTGCTGAAGAGATGGCTTTCCTTCTGGGTTGACCATTGGGTTCTTGGGTACCTCCCTGACCAAGGCCCTTCTCCCCCGATTGCTCAGTTTGGGCAGGCGGTCAGCTTTAGGATGAGTCTTGGTGGTTCCAAAATTCTTCTATTTAAGAAATGATGAGGCCACTGAGTTCTTGGGATTCTTCAATGCTGCAGACATTTTTTCGTACCCTTTCCCAGATCTGTGCCTCAACACAATCCTGTCTCAGAGCTCTATGGACTATTCCTTCAACCTCATCGCTTGGTTTTTGCTCTGACATGCACTGTCAACTGTGGGACCTTATATAGACAGGTGTGCCTTTCCAAATCATGTCCAATGAATTGAATTCACCACAGGTGGACTCCAGGATTTGACCCACCCCTTGTATGTAGCATATTATTACACCTCCTTTTGTGTTGTCTCGTAACAAAAAGTAGGGCTTTTGGGATGTTTCCAGCACTTATTTTCCTATTATTCTTATACAGGGTCCTGATGGCCAACCAGGAGTCAAGGGGGAGCCCGGAGAGCCAGGTCAGAAGGGTGACGCTGGTTCTCCAGGGCCTCAGGGCTTATCTGGATCCCACGGACCTCCTGTGAGTAAACATGTCACATTCTCTTGTGCTACATTGTCTCACATAGACAACAGATCATGAGGAACAATCTCATACAACAATCTTCATCTCTCCGTAGGGTATTGTTGGTGTGGCTGGACTGAAGGGCGGCAGAGGAACCCAGGGTGCACCTGTAAGTTCATGTTTTATATTTTGATCAGTCTCTGGGGACTTTGACATGATAGTGTCCAGGTATTGACACATAGAGTTCAGAGAGTATATAAACATGTAATGAACAGTAATCATGTGGATCTTCTCATCTTTTCACTCGTAGGGGCCCACTGGTTTCCCTGGATCTGCAGGCAGGGTTGGACCACCAGGCTCAACTGTAAGTCATCACCAAACCTCTTTTGGTTAGATTGATTAAATGTACCAATTCGGAAGTAGCCATCGGCTATCATTTCAATATGCCACTGGAATGTTATACTTTAATGATAACCACTTACCAGCTATTTTGAATGTAGTTCACATTATTCTCAGAGAGATAAACAACAATAACAACAAATTATGTTTGTGACAGGGTCCCATTGGAGAGGCCGGACCCCTTGGTCCCCCTGGGAAGGAGGGTCCTCCTGGCCTTCGTGGAGAGAACGGATCCCCTGGAAGACAAGGAGAAAGAGGCCCCCCAGGACCAGCCGGAGGCCCAGGAGACAAGGGAGACTCTGGGGAGGACGGACCCACGGTAAACTATCAATGAATAGCAATGTTTCTCAATCGGTTCCTGGGAAAATCTCAGGTGATGCACATCACTAAGCCATTGATAAGTTCAATTGGGTGTATTCATACAGGGCTAGAACAAAAATATAAACCTCAGGAATTGATTGGACATTGTAAACTGGGTGGTTCGAGCCCTGAATGCTGATTGGTTGACAGCCGTGGTATATCAGACCGTCTACCACGGGTATGATAAAATATGTATTTTCTATAGCTCTAATTACATTGGTAACCAGTTTATAACAGCAATAAGGCACCTTTGGAAGTTTGTAGCATATGGACTATATACCACGGCTAAGGGCTGTCTCCACGTTGCGTCATGCCTACGAACAGCCCTTAGCCGTGGAATATTGGCCATATTTTTTTATTTATTTATTTTATTTCACCTTTATTTAACCAGGTAGGCAAGTTGAGAACAAGTTCTCATTTACAATTGCGACCTGGCCAAGATAAAGCAAAGCAGTTCGACAGATACAACGACACAGAGTTACACATGGAGTAAAACAAACATACAGTCAATAATACAGTATAAACAAGTCTATATACAATGTGAGCAAATTAGGTGAGAAGGGAGGTAAAGGCAAAAAAGGCCATGGTGGCAAAGTAACTACAATATAGCAAGTAAAACACTGGAATGGTAGTTTTGCAATGGAAGAATGTGCAAAGTAGAAATAAAAATAATGGGGTGCAAAGGAGCAAAATAAATAAATAAATTAAATACAGTTGCGAAAGAGGTAGTTGTTTGGGCTAAATTATAGGTGGGCTATGTACAGGTGCAGTAATCTGTAAGATGTAAGATGCTCTGACAGTTGGTGCTTAAAACTAGTGAGGGAGATAAGTGTTTCCAGTTTCAGAGATTTTTGTAGTTCGTTCCAGTCATTGGCAGCAGAGAACTGGAAGGAGAGGCGGCCAAAGAAAGAATTGGTTTTGGGGGTGACTAGAGAGATATACCTGCTGGAGCGTGTGCTACAGGTGGGAGATGCTATGGTGACCAGCGAGCTGAGATAAGGGGGACTTTACCTAGCAGGGTCTTGTAGATGAATATACCACACCCCCTCGTGCTTTAATTCTTAATTAACACATTGCTGTATAATACAATTTATCCACTCCATTCAGTCAGGATTTGCATTGGAATAAGAAAAATAATTATCAACCAAAATATCAGGAAACATCCAATTCATGAACTGAATTACAAGTTTGAGTCATGTTGAATTGGACTGACCACAACCCTGGTACAGCACGATATCCAGTCAATATAAACTCCACCTGGGTTTGTTCCCGCAGGGTCCTGATGGGCCTCCAGGTCCCGCCGGAACAACAGGACAGAGAGGCATTGTGGGTCTTCCTGGTCAGAGGGGAGAGCGTGGAATGCTGGGACTTCCAGGACCAGCGGTGTGTATTGATTTGGATCACACGTGTGGCCACAATATGAACTGCTTCTACATTGCATGTACATTGCAGTGCCCCTCATGGTTCCTCTGTGGTGTTTGTAGGGTCCTCCAGGGAAACAGGGGACTGCAGGACCTGGGGGAGACAAAGGTCCCCCTGGCCCGGTCGGTTCTCCTGGTGCCAATGGACCCCGTGGCGATCCTGGTCCCGATGTAAGTTGACCCTTACACTTTTTTGCCTGAACAAAACTCTTTACTTCACAAGTCACCATTTGTGTCCGGATTCAGGATCATAGGCATTTGACCCTATTTCCTACTTCACAGTAGGGCCATACATTTATTTTATTTTATATATTTTGTACTACATTTTTTGCATAAATGCCTTCTTAAACATATGAACTTTCATGTGCCTTAATTACAAACTTAATTGGAGCAGTAAATAATAATAAAAATGATAAATTATGAGCCTAGTTTAGCCAAGGAGAAAACACTGAGCTACAGTATGTTGGGAGAAAGGCTGTCTCCATGATTGGCTGAGATAATGGGGGGGATAGAGAAACTACTTCCTGGAGGACAATGCAATGCTGACTCATGCCTTTACATGTGAATACTTATAGAGATGGGTGGGGCTACGGCTTAAGAGGGTGTGAACGATGCTAAATGGGCAAAAACAAAGCAGAGCTCTCTAGAAAACAAGTTTATCCCATTTAAAAAAAGCATAACTTCTCTTGTATGGAGTGTATGGAGAATACAGTAGTTAATCACAATATTTATTTTCCTCCAGGGTCATGCTGGATCTGATGGACCACCAGGCAAAGCTGGAGTCATTGGTCAAAGGGTAGGAAGGAGCTGAACACTTTTCATTTTCAATACTGTGTCCAGAACGTCTCCCATTGACCAACTGTGCTGTAACAGCAAGACAAATTATTTTCAACCTTTTTAGGCGTGACAATGAAATGGTTCTGGTTCTGATGACCCTCACAGGGAGAGAGAGGGGACCATGGTCCAGAGGGACTGATCGGGACCCCGGGACAACCTGGAACTCCGGGTCCAGTTGGTGCCACTGGTGGTTCTGGAAAGAGAGGAGACGCTGTACGTAATATGCCCTTTTCATTAATGCTGGACTTTCCCTGCCAATACATGAGCATCCCACGGTGAGATAAGATGGGGAAAGGAAAGGGTCATGGTAATGTGTACATGTAACTGAATGAAATGAATGACATTTTATATTTGTGTCAAATTGACCCAAACAAACAAACATTACAATAATTCACTGGGATAATTCAGTGATAATTCTTCTTGCGGTGTTCTCGGCAGTTTGCATCGCATAAAGAGTGAATGTTTTTTTAATACTAATAAATAAATAATAATATATATTTTTTAAATATTTAAAAAAGAATAAAAATCAATACATACTAAATAGTAAATAAGGGTATCCAAACAATAATTTGAAATACAGAAAAATGAAACAGAAGGCATTTGAACCCAGTTACTAATATACAGTATCTGACTAAGTCATGCTGTGGTCTTATTCAAACACAGGGTTCCAGAGGACCAAATGGTCCCCCCGGTTCAACAGGAAAGAGAGGGTTAACGGTAAGTCCATCATCAACAGATGCATAATCAAAAAATCGAAGGTTATCATTTCATTTGACTTGAATGACTATACCACCAATTTATCTTAAACATATATTTGATATCCTAATAGAAATCCAAGTCATTTGATTTCCTGCGAGCATTCACAGAAATGATTACCCAGTATGTGATTGTTAAAACTACTAGACTCATGTCAGAACTCATTTGCTTATTTGTATGACGACACAATCACAAACAAAAAATTAGCTTTCTTGTTTTTTCATTGGATTTACCATAAAAATTGTGACTGCACGGTGTCCTCCTAAACAACAGGGACCACAAGGACCCAGAGGTGATAAGGGGGACCTGGGAGACCACGGAGATAGAGGACAGAAGGGACACAGGGGATTCACAGGTTTACAAGGTTTACCCGGACCACCGGTACGTCAAATCAATACATACAGTATCTGTTACTGACTAGAATGTATACCTATTAAAGTACTATCTGTCTTGATATTACATTTTGTATTTATTTTTATAGGGTACAACAGGAGAGCAGGGAGCATCAGGAATCGTCGGACCGAGTGGACAGAGAGTACGAACCATACAGAACACTGTTCTATGATGTTCCATATTGTTAACCAAGTTGAATTTCGTGACTCGTTAAAATGTATCTTTAATATGGTATGTTATGATAGGGACCCTCTGGACCAGTTGGACCCCCAGGAAAAGAAGGGTACATCGGCCAGCCTGGACCAATGGGACCTCCTGGAACACGTGGAATTAGCGGCGAAATCGGACCTGAGGCATGTTGATATGAGGGTCATTTCACCAATCATGCTCTATCTTAATTTGACCAGTTTCTCACGGGCAGGAAAATCATTATATAATTGATGGACATTTTTGTCAGGGTTGGGCAATTCATGTCTGACATTTTTAGGTGGAAATTACACATTTTAGAAGCCCTTTTAAACCTTGAATAGACCTTGAATACATTGCAATTTGTGATCAAAACATCATGATCATTTGGCACATAATGTTAAGAGACATCATTTGTTCATACTTAAATAAAACACTATTACTTACCATTACTCTGTGGTTTCCAGGGACCTCCTGGAGAGCCAGGCCCCACTGGTCTCCCCGGCCCTCCCGGCCCCCCCACAGCTGCCATGGATGACCTGTTTGGCGCCATGCAAGACTACGATGACGGCCCCCCTCCCCCTCCCGAGTTCAATGAGGATGAGGCTTTGCCCAACAGCAATGCCACCCAGCAGCTGGACCCAGGTGTCCAGGCCACTCTGAAGGCCCTCAGCAGCCAGATCGACAGCATGAAAAGCCCCGACGGCAGCAGGAAGCACCCGGCTAGGACCTGTGAGGACTTGAAGCAGTGCTACCCACTGAAGAAGAGCGGTGAGTTGTTGTTTCCATGAGGTGGGATGTACTACACATCAAAAATCATCATTATGGTGTTTTTTTTGTAGTTATTAGGTATTCAGAGCATGTCTCATTAATCGTATTTTGGCAGTACTTCTACCCCTGATGTCGCCACGTTTTCTAACTCACATTTGAAATATCTCCCATGTAAAAGTAGCCAATAGTCTGGCAGATGGCATCTAATTCATGAGTAAATATTTGCTATTTATTTTGAATGTGACAATTGTGGGACAATGTTCTCCTTCTCTGTTCCAGGTGAATACTGGGTCGATCCAAACCAAGGAAGCTCAGAGGATGCTATCAAAGTACATTGTAATATGGAGACGGGAGAGACGTGCATCTCAGCCAATCCCGCCAGCATACCTCGCAAAGTGTGGTGGAGCACCTCAAGGAATAAGCCTGTGTGGTTTGGAGCGGACATCAATAGAGGACAGCAAGTAAGAACAATGTTTCTACCCTGTAATACTCATATTTTTCTACGACTCAGGTTGGAAAACAACTCCAGGAACTGCTGGATCACTGGGCATTCAAAATGTTCCCCCTAAAATGTTACATTTCAGAAGTCTGAGGGAATTCTGCTCCTATGCATTCCTACCCAATTCCACCCGTAATTATAGGATGCAAGTATTTTATATGGTAGTGGGTTATTGCTGAGGGAAAATATTTGTAAAGCAAGATTGACCACGGCTGGTAATTTTATAAATCTAGCAACAGACACACATTTTACCATCACTGATAATATGTGCTATGTAAATGTTACCTGTACATAGATAAATAACGACATTACCGATAACTGTTGATAACACATTTAAATGTAGTTTAATCTAAAATGTGAGTTCATCAAATGGTGGCAATTTTCCAACTTGTTTGTTTTCTATTTTTGTGCATTCACAGTTCACCTATGGTAACAAAGACCAGCCGGCCAACTCTGTCACGGTTCAGATGACATTCATTCGTCTGCTTTCCAAAGAGGCTTCTCAGACCATTACCTACCACTGCAAGAACACAGTGGGCTACAAGGACGAGTCGACTGGGAACCTGAAGAAAGCTGTCATCCTCAAGGGGTCCAATGACCTGGAGCTCAAAGCAGAGGGAAACAGCCGCTTCAGATACACCGTGGTGGAGGACAGTTGTGGAGTGAGTCATATTATTATATTATACAGTATATACATATATATATATATAAACTGGGTGGGTAAAGCCCTGAATGCTGATTGGCTGACAGCCGTGGTATATCAGACCATATACCACGGGTATGACAAAATATTTATTTTTGCTGCTCTAGCTACATTGGTAGCCGGTTTATAATAGCAATTAGGCACCACAGAGGTTTGTGGTATATTGACTTACTGAACCTTTCCCATTTCTTTCTCTTTACAGCAATCCAATGGTAACTGGGGCAAGACCGTGTTTGAGTACAGGACACAGAAAACAGCCAGACTTCCCATCATGGATATGGCCCCTGTGGACATCGGTGGTTCAGATCAGGAGTTTGGTATCGATATTGGCCCTGTTTGCTTCCTTTAAATTACAACAACAACAGGGACACATTGAAGACAATCCTGAGACTCTTGAACTATCAGCTGACGCGATCAGCCTTGTACATACAAGTACTGCGGACTATTCTCGCCTCGTGGCAAGATATTTATTGTGCCTTTCCAACCATTCCCCATCATAGTTGATATGTTTTCGCCCTGTGAATGTTAGATGAATGTTTTGGGGGAAAAAAAGATCAAGTAAGCAACATTTAGAAACTTTGCTTGAATTTTGACAAATACATTATGTAAGGGATAATCAACGAGGGGATCTGGGTTCTCTGGAAAATAATGAACAGCGTGGAAGCTGTGTTCCATGATGGTCTAGCAGAGTGGAACTAGCCTTCCTCTGAGTTGCATATAGCTCAGAATTGATTATCCCTATTATACCAAGGCTATAATTTAAACACATTTACCTCTTGAAATGTGTTCATTTGCAGGTAGAAATGTGTTCAACATCCACTGAAGTAGCCAGAAAGTTTACTAGACAGCTACAGTAGTTGCCTTGGTAACCAAACAAAAAGACTTGCTAGTTTAGCCAATCAACTAGCTTGTTATTATGAAAATCCAATTCAACAATGCCAATAGTTTTTTCAATTAGACTTTTTGCTTTCAAAACCAGCTCAAACATAGAACATGTAAGAATGAACTAAAGCCATTGAGTTCAACCGTGCTGATATACCGTGCATATAGAGAAATAATGCTTGCTCTAGAATGCCCTTCAAGCCAATTAGAAATTAGTTTTCAGAAATGATATTTAATCTATAAAGGTACAAAGATCCAATCCATTGATACTCTATTTGATGTTATGCATAAAATATGAAAAGCTGCCATATGTCCTTGATAAATATGAATACTTTAAAAAATATATAGTTAATAACTGCTGTTTGTAAGATGAGAACACCATTCTACTTAAGCAATAAGGCACGGGGGGGTGTGGTATATGGCCTATATACCACGGCTAAGGGCTGTTCTTGGCAGTACGCCCCAAGGTGCCTTATTGCTATTATAAACTGGTTTCCAAACTTATTAGAGCAGTAAAAAGAAATGCTTCGTTATACCATGGTATACGATCTGATAGCAATCAGCATTCAGGGCTAAAAACACCCAGTTTATTAAATAATGTAACTTCAATGGTTTATTCCACCACTAAGATCTCCTAAGCTCTTAATGTTTTACATCATTTCTTTCATTTGTTTATACCACAACAGTTTTCAATGTAAAATTAACATTTATGGTGCTATTGAGGAAATTACATTGTTCTTTTTTTCCAGAACTGAAAAACAGTTTGAAATAACTGATTTCTGCATCCAAGTTATCCTAGCTCAGAACTGACTCCATTGAATCCAAATTAAAGATCCAACCAGACTGTTGATTCCTCAGTGTTAGATACCAGTGGATTTCTCAGTGTTAGCTACCTGTCGATTCCTCAGTGTTAGCTACCTCGTCTCCACAAACTGGGATGCCATGATGATGTGTAACCCTGTTCACGGGTTTGGTGCTGTCTGTAAGTGTTCCTCTCCCATATACAGTACAGGGGAGGGTTAGAGACTACCAATAAAGATGGAGAGGTGGAATCGATGTCTCGTACACAGTGTGTGGTGATTGTCTTTTTAAATAATTGCTTTAATTTTCAATTAGCCCTGGTCATTTTAACACTTTGAGTGTGCTATGTTTGTAATTCCTGATCATTTTTTTAAACATATTATCTTTTAAATCGTGATCATTTTAACACTACGAATGTGTTATATTTTTAATATATGATCCTTTTAACACTACAAGTGTGTTGTTGTTTTTTCTGCATGTCGGTCAACCCTTTAAGTCACATTCTCTTAGTTTTATAGAAACTTTTTGAGACGAAGCCTATTTGCTTCATGTATTTTTTGCTATGCAACAAATTAAACAAAACGCTTGTCTATCCCCAAAGTTCTTTTTTTTTGTCATATTAATTAGCTACGGTTCTCCTTTTATAGGGAAAAGCTGAGCCTTTCTGCATTTACTAAGCAATTTGTTTCCACAGATAAATATATAAATATTTCCAGGAAATATTGGCGTAGTTAAAAGACACATTACATGTGAATTGAACATGTATTTAGCTTTGTAATTATACAGGTATTATGTCCATTGTGATGTTGATTTATGTCTCTCTTTAGCTAAGCTTTTCTTAAGTCAACTTTCAAATTCCTTTGTTTGAGGACACTTTCCATAATGATAGTATTTATTAAATATTTCAAAACTGTAAATATTCTGGTGGCAGTTTGGTCTGATTGCTTATGACCATCTCAGAAGCAGATCAATAGGATATTCTATCCCGGAACCAAGTCAGTTCCATCCACTGAAATAAATATTGAAAAGATTTTGTTCTGTTTTCATTTCAAAGTTTCTTTGTTTATTAGTAAGACTTTTGTATTGAATGTAGCTGGATGCTGGTCATCTTTTATGTTTACAACTAGAACAGTCCATTTCATTCCCCTTTTTCAGCACAAAGAAGGGATCATCTCAAAAGGTTATGACCAATGGAAGGGATCCAGAAATGAAACTACAGTGGCCTGCATGAGTATTCATCCCCTTGTGCATTTTTCCTATTTTGTTGCCATACAACCTGGAATTAAAATGGATTTTGGGGGGATTTGTATCATTTGATTTACACAACATGTCTACCACTGAAGATGCAAAACATTTCTTTATTGTGAAACAAACAAGAAATAAGACAAAACAAAGGAAAACTTGTGTGCATAACTATTCACCCCCTCAAAGTCAATACTTTGTAGTGCCATCTTTTGCAGAAATTACAGATTCAAGTCTCTTGGAGTATGTCTCAATAAGCTTGATACATCTAGCCACTGGGATTTTTGCCCATTCTTCAAGGCAAAACTGCTCCAGCTCCTTCATGTTTGATGGGTTCTGCTGGTGTACAGCAATCTTTAAGTCACATCACAGATTCTGAAATGCATTGAGGTCTGGGCTTTGACTAGGCCATTCCAAGACATTTAAATGTTTCCCCTTAAACCACTCAAGTTTTGCTTTAGCAGTATGCTTAGGGTCATTGTCCTGCTGGAAGGTGAACCTCCGTCCCAGTCTCAAATCTCTGGAAAACTGAAATGGGTTTCCCTAAATAATTTCCCTCTATTTAGCGCCATGCATCATTCCTTCAATTCTGACCAGTTTCCCAGTCCCCAAAGCATAATTCTGCCACCACCATGCTTCACCGTGGGGATGGTATTCTCTGGGTGATGAGAGGTTTTGGATTTGCACCAGACACAGCATTTGCCTTGATGGCCAAAAAGCTCAATTTTAGTCTCATCTGACCAGAGTACCTTCTTTCATATGATTGGGGAGTCTCCCACATGCCTTTTGGCAAAAACCAAACATGATTGCTTATTTTTTTCTGACCACTCTTCCGTAAAGCCCAGCTGGAGTAAAGCCCCTGGAGTGTACGGCTTAAAGTGGTCCTATGGACAGATACTCCAATCTCCGCTGTGGAGATTTGCAGCTCCTTCAAGGCTATCTTTGGTCTCTTTGTTGCCTCTGATTAATGCCCTATTTGCCTGGTCTGTGAGATTTGGTGGGCGGCCCTCTCTTGGCAGGTTTGTTGAGGTGCCATATTCTTTCATTTTTTTTTACAATGGATTTAATGGTGCTCCATGGGATGTCTTTATAACCCAACCCTGATCTGTACTTCTCCAAAATGTTGTCCCTGACCTGTTTGGAGAGCTCCGTGGTCTTCATAGTGCCCCTTGCTTTGTGATGTTGCAGGCTCTGGGGCCTTTCAGAACTGGTGTATATATACTGAGATCATGTGACAGATCACGTGACACTTTGTCACAATTGACCAATTATGTGACTTCTGAAGGTAATTGGTCGCACCAGATCTTATTTAGGGGCTCCAGAGCAAAGGGGGTGAAAACATATGAATGCACCACTTTTATTTCTTTTTTGTATCATTTTTTGAATCAAGTAATTTTTTAAATTTCACTTCACCAATTTGGACTATTTTAGTATGTCCATTACATGAAATCCAAATAAAAATCTATTTAAATTACAGGTTGTAATGCAACAAAATAGGAAACACGCCAAGGGAGGTGAATACTTTAGCAAGGCACAGTATCCTTCTTCTGTCATTCTTAATCGACTCTCCTCGTCCCAAGCTCTTTGTAATTGTTAGGGTACAGCAGCTTCAAGCTTGCATAGAACTGACTGAATTACCTTCTACATCAGTAATTAGACTGACTAGCTGCAGTTGCATCTGTGTGACTGAGCGGGACGCCAAGAGAGAAAGAATATCCTAATGGATACAATAAAGTTGTCATCAAAACTCAGGAGGGTTCATGAGTTTGTAAACAAGCGACTCAAACAGGTAGTTAGAGCTTTGGGCCAGTTACCGAAAGGTTGCTAGTTTGAATACCTGAGCCGACAACATGAAAATCTGTTAATGTGTCCTTGAGCAAGGCACGTAACCCTAATTATGGCTGACCCTGTAAAACAACACAATTAACTGCATCTGTCTGGTGTATGTGACAACAAAACTTTTATTTTAATTTTGTATTACTTACTGTTATTATGATGTCACCAAGCAACAGACTTAACGAATAAGTCCATCAAAGCCTAACCATCAGTGGAGATCCATGGTTGAATATCTGCAGGTACATCTTGAGAATATCCAACATGCAAACTATTTACATTAGGTTGCTGTTTTCTTATACCTGTGCAGTAATGCTGTAATTACACTAGTAACATTGTAATATCTCTTTGTTACATAGCACTTTTGTAACTGCACTTAAAAATTACTATATGTAAAGTGTTAGCAAAAATACTTGATCCCCCAGAATTTTACATTTAAAATGCATAACTTTTTAATTGTTTTAATTGTAGCGCCAACACATTTCAATAATTTGAGTGTTGATAACTGATGCAGTAATGTTTTCTTTAATAACTAACAGCAAAGTAAAAGAACAAGCACCGACAGAGGTTTTCAAAAGTGCTTTCTGGTGCAAGAGAACACTGACATGTATCTTAAGTAAATCCCTGGCAATACATACCGATATGTAAAATGCACCTGTTAAAATGTTTAATGAGACAATACAACTAAATCAGTTAAAATGTCAGGTCAAAACATAACTAATTACACTAAAAATAAAATGAGTAAAAATAAGAGGAAATTTTCAAATGGTCAAATTAAGGACAAGCTGAGAGTTAGGTACATGAGTGGTAATACAAGACCAACTACATTTCCGTGTCTTGTGAGTTGATGGTGAGCAAGTCATTACGTCTAACAGACAAATAACAGCGTTGATCTAAGTGGTGTATATTCAATTAAGCAGATTCTACAACATAAGATGTATATGAAAACTCTGCCACAGAGTATACCATTGGACATACTATTTACATCCTTCGTTGCCTTTAAAAGCAAGGGGTCTCAAAAATACTCCTTCCCATATCAGTTCTTAGAAAAATAGTGTTTTCTTTATCAGATTTGAATATTACCTTTTGAATATTCTAAAACCAAATTCATATGCAAATACATATAAACCTCAAGGACTAGAAGAACATTGACATCTTGACTGTAGACCCAATTCTGGCAGTTTTTTAATACAAATGAGTTTACAGTATGTAACACAAACATGTCTTCTTTGCATCAGCAGCGACCGCCTAGTGGCTCAAGAGAAAAGACAGTGGCCTCTAGGGTTAGTCCCATTTTGAACCCCTCCTGTAAAACAAGGGGGAGAACGGCTGTTAGAAAAATACATGAATCCCATCTGAAACGGCCCTGTAGGAAGAAAGACGTCAAAGGGAGGTGGTCGGTATAATCAATACTACAGTTCCTCTATGTCCACAACCTTTGAGAGACATTGCTGAGATTTGAGCTGTGTCTAGACTTGACAGTTCCAAACACGTAATGAGTCTACTACAGCTGCATGTTAAATGTGTCCACGGTGTCCACATTGTGTCCGGATTCCCTCTTCCCGCTGTATATTCAAATGCCAGTATGCATTCTGAAAACGGTAGAACAGGCTACATCTGATAATAGCACAACACCAACTTGATGGCAGTAGCCAACTACTGTAGCTAACCTCTGTAACTCGTCAGCAAGCTAGCTAGCAAAGCCAAAGAGATTGCAAACAGGTTAACATGACTATTTTTCAAAATATGCTAATATAGGATTTATGAAGTGAGCAAACACGTTCCTAGGAACGTATTTCCTCCCATGTTTAATGACAAATGGTGCCTTTCGGTCCCAAAACACAAGTTTTCTGGATACTTGGTGAACTGCACTGTTGGTTAAGGTCTACATTGTTGTATTCGGCGCATGTGATTTGATATAATTTGATACTTGTGGGCAGAGTGCTGATGATCTCGCCCACTGTATGCTCTTTCGATAGCCTGATTGCGTCAGGACTGAGGAGAAATCAGCACACAATGCATCCAGTCTTTTCAATGCGATCTTTGTATTCTGATAGCAGAAATCGCATGTAAGTGCTAAGTGTAGACACAGCCTTGGTGAGCTGTAACCAAAACACCGTAAAATATATTCATACTGGCCCCAAGTTCTTATTATTGCTTGGTCCAAAATAGCAGGCATCCAAGTCCACAAAGTAATGGTTAGGGGATATGAAATCTAGATTGCCTAAGCACTTCTCAGAGAAATAACAAGATCTGAGGAAGCTTTGACCCAAATCCCTTCAAAGAAGTGTAAAACCCTCATATACAGTCTACACCATAAACCACATCAGCATCTGTGTCGGACCTATGGATGTAACAAATAATAACTACAGGACTTTTAATACATCTGACACCATGTGACGATAGACTGTTCCAGAAACAACAAGTAATACAAATATGATGAAGTGGCTTGACGAACAATAACACATTTTCAGTAACAAAACAAAGATAATACTGTTGACAGCCAGGTACACACAGCATTAGATCAGGTGTATTATTCATAGGGCTATCAGAGGAAATCAGTCAACTAACGTACATTTTGGGTAATAACCCGATTTATTTTGTCTGAAAGCGTTCAAAAATTCCCTGAAAACATTCAAAATACATCTATACAGCTAAAAACAACAATGTGATGTCAAAACTAGTTGACATTGAGGTTAAAGAAAGCTTAATCAATTTACCAGATTTATTTTAGACAAAATTAAGACGTCAATATTCTTATAATGGGTTTTGTATTAAAAACAAATCTACAGCTCAGTTTAAGCAAATTCTGAATTTGCAATTAATCACAACAAATCCTGCGATTACATTTTTCCATCCTTTGACAGCCTTAGTTATTTATTCAATTAATTTTCCATTATTGCTGCAGTGAATGATCAAATCAAAGAGACTGACTGAGAAAAGTAAAGCTTCCATAACCAACAAGGTTAATAATTATATTTTTTTCTAAATCACATTGTTTACTAGAAAATGTAACTTCAACTCAATGACATTTCAAAATGCTTGGTTTTACTGATGGACTGTATGCAGACTAGTTACAACAGAGTCAAACTGAATACATGCAAATCCATTCACGAGGACACAGTCATGACAACTACAAGAAGGGTCAATGTAGTGTAACGGTACAAACCATCTCTGACGCTGCAGCAAAAGGGGGAAAAGAGAGATGGAAACAGAAAACAGACAGAATTAAAGGCAGGAAGGAAAGGAAATAAAATACATTGCACTGAGTGGTATCTTAATGCCTCCCACAGGAACTACTTCAGCATGCAGGTAGCCTTGTGGTTAGAGCGTTGGGCCAGTAACCAGCAGGTAGCCTTGTGGTTAGAGCGTTGGGCTAGTAACCAGCAGGTAGCCTTGTGGTTAGAGCGTTGGGCCAGTAACCAGCAGGTAGCCTAGTGGTTAGAGCGTTGGGCAAGTAACCAGCAGGTAGCCTAGTGGTTAGAGCGTTGGGCCAGTAACCAGCAGGTAGCCTAGTGGTTAGAGCGTTGGGCCAGTAACCAGCAGGTAGCCTAGTGGTTAGAGCGTTGGGCCAGTAACCAGCAGGTAGCCTAGTGGTTAGAGCGTTGGGCCAGTAACCAGAAGGTAGCCTAGTGGTTAGAGCTTTGGGCCAGTAACCAGCAGGTAGCCTAGTGGTTAGAGCGTTGGGCAAGTAACCAGCAGGTAGCCTAGTGGTTAGAGCGTTGGGCCAGTAACCAGAAGGTAGCCTAGTGGTTAGAGCTTTGGGCCAGTAACCAGCAGGTAGCCTAGTGGTTAGAGCGTTGGGCCAGTAACCAGCAGGTAGCCTAGTGGTTAGAGCGTTGGGCCAGTAACCAGCAGGTAGCCTAGTGGTTAGAGCGTTGGGCCAGTAACCAACAGATAGCCTAGTGGTTAGAGCGTTGGGCCAGTAACCAACAGATAGCCTAGTGGTTAGAGCGTTGGGCCAGTAACCAGCAGGTAGACTAGTGGTTAGAGCGTTGGACCAGTAACCAGCAGGTAGCCTTGTGGTTAGAGCGTTGGGCCAGTAACCAGCAGGTAGCCTTGTGGTTAGAGCGTTGGGCCAGTAACCAGCAGGTAGCCTTGTGGTTAGAGCGTTGGGCCAGTAACCAGCAGGTAGCCTAGTGGTTAGAGCGTTGGGCCAGTAACCGAAAGGTTACTAGATCGAATCCCCGAGCTGACAGGCAGTTCCTAGGTTGTCATTGTAAATACAATTTGTTCTTAACTGACTTTCCTAGTTAAATAAAGATTAAACTTATTCATTATTATTTATTTTTTAATTGTTCGGGCTTCATTCAATCAGAAGCGCAGAAGATCAGCATTATAGTGTGATTGATATTTAAAAGCAAAGGCTTCCATGTTCACGGAGACTGTATTCACGGTAAACACTGATTATGTTGGTTCTATAGGAAGTTCCTTTACATTTTAACCGCACTACAAAGCAGTTCTTCCGCACTGCTCATTGAATCAAGCCCTTTATATCATGTACGGACAGAGAGAGAGAGGGATTATGTAAACGTTTGTAGATAGCAATTTGCAGCTGGATGCCAGAGCAAATTTGCATGTGTTAACTCTCTTTTTACCTTAACACTGAGACTTTATGTCCGAGTGTTGATTCTAGTGGGGTTAACACCAGTGGGATTGGTGAATAAACGTGTTGTCGTTACTTGACTGTGTTGATTTAATTTCCATGAACTCTCTCAGAGTGAAAAAGACAGGGTGGGCCCTTTTTAGAATGGTTTGTTTTAATAACAATGTTTCTGCGTGCACATTGATTAATTGATCTCATACTATACAAAGATAAATAACTTACAACTAATCCAATTTGTAGGGGGTTGGACTTATTGCATTCGTTACTATGATGGTTGTTCCAGTTAGATGGTTATGGTAGTCTTGTTTATCTTTCACCATAGCAGTCATTCTGAATGCAGGTTGTAGTTGATAACATATAAACAAATATTGGATATCCTCCCTCTGGCTGTATTATTAACCACTTCACCAACTACCGTATTGTGATTTGCAGGTATGATGTGCCTCATGAGACAACATTGTCACACCACAATATTGAGGATAACTAGGCCATAACTAAAGGCCTTATGAAATGTATTGTATACAGTGCCTTCAGAAAGTATTCACACCCCTCGACTTTTTCCAAATGTTGTTGTGTTACAGCCTGAATTTAAAATGTATTAAATGGGGATGTTTTGTCGATGGCCCACAGACAATACGCCATAATGTCAAAAGGGAATTATATATAAAAAAACATTTTTTTTACAAATGAATTACAAATGAAAAACTGAAATGTCTTGAGTGAGTAAGTATTCAACCCCATTGTTATAGCAAGCCTAAATAAGTTCAGGAGTACAAATGTGCTTAACAAGTCACACAAGTTGTATGGACTCACTCTGTGTGCAATAATAGTTTTTAACCAGATTTTTTTATGACTACCTCATCTCTGCACAAAACAATTATCTGTCAGGTCCCTCAGTCGAGCAGTGAATTTCAAAATGCAGATTAAACCACAAAGACCAGGGAGGTTTTTCAATGCCTCGCAAAGAAATGCACCTATTAGTAGAAGGGTAAAAAAAACTAAAAACCAATGAATATCCCTTCGAGCATAATAAAGTTGTTGTGACTCGTTTCAGGAAACTAGGCGTATATCGCTCATTAATACATCACAGGAGAGCCATTAAAAAACTTTTTTTGTGGGGGGAATGCTTTTGGAACATGCAAACTTTCATGTGCCTTAAAACCTTTTGTGACTTGGGGGCAGTATTTTAGTTTTTGGAAAAATAATGTTCCCGTAGTAAACGGGATATTTGGGTCAGGACAAGATGCTAGAATACCTCCAGGCTCTGATCAGGCCCTACACCCAAACAAGGGCACTGCGTTCATCCACCTCTGGCCTGCTCGCCTCCCTACCACTGAGGAAGTACAGTTCCCGCTCAGCCCAGGCAAAACTGTTCGCTGCTCTGGCCCCCCAATGGTGGAACAAACTCCCTCACGACGCCAGGACAGCGGAGTCAATCACCACCTTCCGGAGACACCTGAAACCCCACCTCTTTAAGGAATACCTAGGATAGGATAAGTAATCCTTCTCACCCCCCCCCCCCCTAAAAGATTTAGATGCACTATTGTAAAGTGGCTGTTCCACTGGATGTCATAAGGTGAATGCACCAATTTGTAAGTCGCTCTGGATAAGAGCGTCTGCTAAATGACTTAAATGTAATGTAAATGTAATATGCATATAATTGACATCTTTGGATAGAAAACACTCTATAGTTTCCAAAACTGCGAAAATATTTTCTGTGAGTATAACGAAACTGATGTTGCAGGCGAAAGCCTGAGAAAAATCCAATCCGGAAGTGCCTCATGTTTTGAAAGCGCTGCATTCCAATGCGTCCCTATTGACCAGTGGATGGGCTATCAACCAGATTACTTTTTCTCCGTATTCCCCAAGGTGTCTACAGCATTGTGACGTAGTTTTACGCATTTATGTTGAAGAATACCCGTAAGCGGCTACATTGCGCAAGTGGTCACCTGATGCTCCCAGAGTGATTCTCACGTAAAATACAGAGGTAGCCATTATTCCAATCGGTCGTACTGAAAAACTAATTGTCCCGGTGGATATATTATCGAATAGATATTAGAAAAACACCTTGAGGATTGATTATAAACAACGTTTGCCATGTTTCTGTTGATATTATGGAGATAATTTGGAATATTTTCCTATTAACTATCTAACTACCCAACGTTTGTTGTCTTGATTATTCACATAATTCTTAGCTAAGTGGTTTAGTCATTGTGCGTTTCAATTGACATTGTACATTCTGGCTATCTACTCCGATTTCAGATCCCACTCACACGGAATAACTGATGAATTTACGAACCCTCAACAACTGTTGAATATGGCCGGTGTCAGTAAAAGTCGCACATTTTTGTAAAATGAAATTCTTGCCAGCGGCACAGTTACAGTCACCTACGCTCTAAATAACCAGCTCTGCTAGGGTGAGTAAAATTGTCAGAGTGCAGAGTTCCCTCATTTGTGTCTGGAAGTAGCTAGCCAACATTAGCCAGTTAGCTTGGGTGCTTGACTGCCGTTAAATGCCCGGATCAACCCTACTCCTCGGCTAGAGCGTCCAGTGTGCGCTCTGGCACTCCAGATTGAATTTACGAACACACCCGAAATTGTAAAATGTTTGGCTAGTCATTTGTCATGCTAACAAGCTAGCAAGAGGTTGCATAGAACAGCATCAACTTCCGGTAGACAGGCAACGCTCTAGTTCGCTCAACTGAAATGATACCGTTCATTTACAGTATGCTAAAATGAACTAATAGTATGTAGTATATACTCCTGACGCCATAGCCAGTATACACTTCCTCAAAAAGATTACTCAGAAATCTGTAATTTTTTAAATATTAGTTGTACAATTCTACATCCAAGTAAGATTTTTGGTGCAGTATTTTTCGATTAAAAAATGTGCATGAAAACGAGTCATCTCTCCTTGAATGACAACAAAGACTTTACAGAAGAATCCCTACTGTTGACCAATCACCGACGAAGTGGTATAGACTTCAGCTCTGAACATCGGCTTGCCTCCAGTCCAAACCGAACGTCACAAAACCTTGTCATAATATATGCATGAACTCCACTGAACTGTTTTGGCTGGGAACCATGAGGACGCCTTAAAAGCATCAACTTTAATAAAGTGTTAATTTAAGTCTGAATTTGCAACATCCATGGTGTTAGGAACCCAACAATCTAGGGTTTTTAGTTTGTCAACACTTTGAAAAGTGTTAGTTTAACACTATTTTGGTGGGCCACATATAATTTCTAAGAAAGTGTTACAATTCTGATGTCAAATTTGCTGTGCATGTTCCCAAAGTTTAATTCCATTTAAAATAAAGAGTTTGAAATATAAAAACAACCCCATGCTTCAGTTTTACAGTTAAATTCCTCCGACAACTCTGCCATCATAGGCACTTATGTAAAAGACGTGAGCTATGCAGTTCAAACTGTCATTGTATTTGTAATTTCAGACAAGCTGTGCTGCAACTTTAAATACAATTAAATCAAATATAATAATGACAGTTATAATCTAAGTATCTATTCATGCGCAGCAAGAAGCCCAACCTGCCTCTAAAAGAAGCCATATAATATTCATTGTTATAAGCATCTATAAAACCACAACTAACAGTTGTTGTTTGGTGTCCATGATGTGACAAATTATTGTTTTGCATCTGCAATCAGTGACAACTGATCATTTACATAGAGTTTGTTTCCATAAAACAATAGCTTTGAAAAAGCTAACATATAGAATATAATATTCCATTCAAGCCCTATAATCCAATGGCTGATGTTACAAAATAGCTATATCTCATAAAGATAAGAGTGAATGTGGATTACAAGATGACTGAAGTGCATTTTGAACACAGTGCTATTCTATGACAATGTTTTCAGCTGACTAACTGCAGTAATATGGATCGACGATTCAACATCTTGCTAAATATATTTTGCCTTAATGTTCACAATGTCAGACAAAGAAAATGAGGCCCATGGCCAATATTGAGCATCATAGTCAGGAAGGAAACAAAACAAAAACTTTGAGCCAAAATGCAACTATTATGAACAACTGAAGTTGGAAACATTTCTGGTATTTTTGAAATATTAATATTATATAAAACAAAAATGAGAGGGTAGGGGCCCACTCCCCTTACTAGGGTGGAGGTCTACTCGACAACACTTTATCATGTGGTGGTTCAACCGCTACTCTCTTACAAGTCCATTAAACAGGGCTTAAGATCATTCACAGACCTGCATCTCGTCCAGCCTGGACTGGATATCTGGTGGGAAGTCGGCTTGCCCACAGGTGAATGGATCAAAAGGTTCCGCTCCAAAAAGGTCTTTACCTGTGAGAGAGAGACAATATGTGAGATGCCACAACATAGTAGGAGTTTAAATCAATTTACATTGGTAACATTTATTTATTAAGTATATATAAAGATTATTCATGAAAGTTATTATAAAGTGTAACCTAAAATAAATTCTCGCTAATCACCAACGACCCCATGGTTTATGCCTTACTCTGTGTGTGGTTCAATTCTAACTCTCACTGTCATCCTTGAACTGTAAGGTAACCAGAGCAGTTCTCACTCGTGTCTGGAGGAGATGTTGTAGTGGGGGGAGGGGGTGTGCCGTTGCTTGCGGGAATTGGCACCAGGGGTGTGACAGCAGAGAAGGGAACCATGTCAAAAACGTCTGTGGACATCGGAGGTTTCAAGGAGATGCTGCCAGCCTGTGAGTGTAGAAGGTATTGGTTCATTCCAATGAGCAGTAGTACTCTGACCTACATTCTGAAGTCAGAGTTATGACTATGCATTTCAAGTCCGACTGTAGTCCTAAAGTAAAGAGAAATGAAATCAACTAACTGAGACTTAAGTCTTATTAAGCATACTTTATATGTATCTGCATTGCCTACTGTAGAAAATCAGCCAAAATGAACTATTGTTAATTAGAAGAAAGTGAACTAGAACTCAAGAAAGAAGGGTTGAAAGATAAAGCTAGTTGTACAGTACGCGAGGCCGCGGGATGCTGCACCCATCGGCAGGCTTTGGGAGGAGAGCAGACTTAGCCGGAGGAGGGGTTAGTAGGCCTGCCGAGAGGTTGGACTCGGGCGAGCTCATAGGGGTGAGTGTGACCGAGGAGATCTCGAGACACGAGAAGGACGTCAGATTGTGACACCAGAAGAGCGAGGAGGGTCTTGAGAGCATGTAGGCCTCGTTAGTAGAGTTTATGTGCAGCTGCTGTGAAAAGATCACATGCATACGATTTAGTGGAAGACTGAAAGTGGCTTGTTAGTTCACACACAGCATGACAGACATCTTACTCTGGGTAATATGGGTTACTTAGGGAAGTCTAGAGACTGGAAGGGCTGTCCATGCAGTTCTTACTGGTGGTACAGGAGCAATCATCAATTGCTCTTCCAGTTCCCAAAGCTGCTTCTTAAGCCCAGAATTTTCCGTTTCCAGTTCTTGAATCTGTGAAAAATAAGCATGCTCGTTTTAAAACTACCTACACCTGATATGGGAATTGCCTGTTAATATCAATATGATTAGTATGGAGTTGTACGATATCTTCAATCCCTATCCCATATAAAGGAGCAGTCACTTGTCCAACAGTTGAATCTTACTCTTTTCTGTAAGGTTCCTATCTGTTTCCGTGTCTCCACATCTTTCCCACCAGACTCGAGGAACTTCTTGTAGGCCAAGTCAAACGCCTGGCCAATAGTGAGTGTTACCTCCTCTGCCTGGAAGACAACAGCATCCTCCGTGACTTTTTTACAAAACTCAAATTCTTAATTTTAGAAGGTCAGTTTCTTTATTATTTACTAGGGGTTGATGACACGTATAGCTGGATCAACAACCGATGGTGTGGAACATGAACCCAAAACGTAAACTCAGTGTGTATTTTAACTCTCAGTGTGTATTTTAACTCTCAGTGTGTATTTTAACTCTCAGTGTGTATTTTAACTCTCAGTGTGTATTTAAACTCTCAGTGTGTATTTAAACTCTCAGTGTGTATTTTAACTCTCAGTGTGTATTTTAACTCTCAGTGTGTATTTTAACTCTCAGTGTGTATTTTAACTCTCAGTGTGTATTTTAACTCTCAGTGTGTATTTTAACTCTCAGTGTGTATTTTAACTCTCAGTGTGTATTTTAACTCTCAGTGTGTATTTTAACTCTCAGTGTGTATTTTAACTCTCAAAGTGTGTATTTTAACTCTCAGTGTGTATTTTAACTCTCAAAGTGTGTATTTTAACTCTCAGTGTGTATTTTAACTCTCAGTGTGTATTTTAACTCTCAGTGTGTATTTTAACTCTCAGTGTGTATTTTAACTCTCAGTGTGTATTTTAACTCTCAGTGTGTATTTTAACTCTCAGTGTGTATTTTAACTCTCAGTGTGTATTTTAACTCTCAAAGTGTGTATTTTAACTCTCAGTGTGTATTTTAACTCTCAAAGTGTGTATTTTAACTCTCAGTGTGTATTTTAACTCTCAAAGTGTGTATTTTAACTCTCAGTGTGTATTTTAACTCTCAAAGTGTGTATTTTAACTCTCAGTGTGTATTTTAACTCTCAAAGTGTGTATTTTAACTCTCAGTGTGTATTTTAACTCTCAAAGTGTGTATTTTAACTCTCAGTGTGTATTTTAACTCTCAGTGTGTATTTTAACTCACAAAGTGTGTATTTTAACTCTGTGTGTATTTTAACTCTGTGTGTATTTTAACTCTCAGTGTGTATTTTAACTCAGTGTGTATTTTAACTCTCAGTGTGTATTTTAACTCTCAGTGTGTATTTTAACTCTCAGTGTGTATTTTAACTCTCAGTGTGTATTTTAACTCTCAGTGTGTATTTTAACTCTCAAAGTGTGTATTTCTTACACATTTTTCACTGTCAAACACGTAGCAGAGGTGTTTGTTTGATTCGGAGTCTTTGCAGATGAAGGTGAATATCCTTTTATCCGTCTTGTCATCTGCACAGAAGGATATCCTATGCAACTGGCAGTTGTACTGGACATCCTGCAAAGAAAAAGAAACACTTCAGTTGGAGACTACACCTTCCTGATAACACTTCACGTTAATGCTTCCATTAATACGCATACAAAAAAAGAAAGTTGGAGCATTTATTTAAAATCCATGCCATGTTTAGTTGACTTACTTTTGTCTTGGGATCTAAGATCTTCACTCCGTAAATGGAGATTTGTAATTCCACTTTTTGTGTCTTCTGTCCCTCTGACTTCTTGATGTGCCTTTGAAACTACAAAGAGTAGAAACATTACATTAACAGTATAATGGTAATGTATGTATGACCAGTATAATGGTAATGTATGTATGACCAGTATAATGGTAATGTATGTATGAACAGTATAATGGGTAATGTATGTATGAACAGTATAATGGTAATGTATGTATGAACAGTATAATGGGTAATGTATGTATGAACAGTATAATGGGTAATGTATGTATGAACAGTATAATGGGTAATGTATGTATGAACAGTATAATGGTAATGTATGTATGAACAGTATAATGGTAATGTATGTATGAACAGTATAATGGTAATGTATGTATTAACAGTATAATGGGTAATGTATGTATGACCAGTATAATGGTAATGTATGTATGACCAGTATAATGGTAATGTATGTATGACCAGTATAAGGGTAATGTATGTATGACCAGTATAAGGGGTAATGTATGTATGAACAGTATAATGGTAATGTATGTATGAACAGTATAATGGTAATGTATGTATGACCAGTATAATGGTAATGTATGTATGACCAGTATAATGGTAATGTATGTATGAACAGTATAATGGGTAATGTATGTATGAACAGTATAATGGGTAATGTATGTATGACCAGTATAATGGTAATGTATGTATGAACAGTATAATGGGTAATGTATGTATGAACAGTATAATGGGTAATGTATGTATGAACAGTATAATGGGTAATGTATGTATGAACAGTATAATGGTAATGTATGTATGACCAGTATAATGGTAACGTATGTATGACCAGTATAATGGTAACGTATGTATGAACAGTATAATGGGTAATGTATGTATGAACAGTATAATGGGTAATGTATGTATGAACAGTATAATGGTAATGTATGTATGAACAGTATAATGGTAATGCATGTATTAACAGTATAATGGTAATGTATGTATTAACAGTATAATGGTAATTCGACTTGCCCTGACTCATTCGGAAATGTACAGTCTATTATTAAAGTCATATCACGCAATAATGATAACCGGTTAAGGACCCTATTTACCAAAAAAGGTTATCCAAAGTAGTTTAGAAAATGGCATTCTTCCAACACAGTGAAATTCTTTTTTGAATAAGGTTGAGTATCAATTATGTGATCTGAGCTTTTTTTTCTCCAGACTATGAACTAATTTTCTGAGTGCATTAATATTATTTTTGCTTATCCCCAAAACCCATTAACAAATTTAGGGTTACACACACTGCATATAAAGAAACCAGAGCCCTTTCAGGGACATATGGCGAGACAACAAAGAGAAAAGAAAGACTATAATCAGTGTCTGTCAAGTGTGGAGTTGGACAATTTCAAGAAGACGCCGAGCCCCCAAAGACTGTATTCAATGCTCTTACCTTGGTCTGACCTGAACTCCACACTTGAGATCCATTGAATCTTGTGTCAAGATTTTGATTATATGACTTAATTTTCCCTTTTTTATTTTTAAAAGGTAAGATTCAGAAAATAAAGGAGAAAAAAAAGAATATAACAAGATCAAAGGAGAGATGTGGCACATGACCGGGAGAGCTGTACTGATAGGCTCTGGCGGTGACCAATGATGACTCAGATATTTTGACCCATTCACTGAACAGCCTTACAGCAAAGTTAAGATAGGAGTGGATTGGTATGAAAACAAGTTTCCTCTTGAATGGCCCCACAATGGAAATGTTGGTAGAAGAAAACAGCAGAGAAGGTAACATGCAAAGAGCAGAGTGAGGCAGAACAAAGGAGACCAGTGTCAGCATAGCTGGCTGAACTCTCACTTTAGGAAAATCCATATTTCTAAACATACCAAAATGAGGTTAGCTACAAGCAGATATATTTTTAGTTGACTAGTAAATAATTATGATATCCATGCAATAAGTACATTTTTGGGTAAAAATTGGGTAAATTCCTGGGTATGCCGCATGCTTTTTCACACACCCTCAGATCTCAAAAACAGGGTAGAACTTGGAAGCTAATTGCTAATACTTTACCTGGAATTCTGTCTAGAATGTAAACACTATGGTTCAATATGTCTGAATTACAGTAAACCATCAAATCTTCATTTTTAGGGGATTAACATCTGGAAATAAAAACCAACCTAAATGTCTAAGCCGTTGCTGGTGGCCGTAGAGATGCCCAACCTGGAGTTCACATTCATGTCCAATCAGGTCTAATTTTTCGGAGACCCTCTTTATACTCGTCCTTAGGTGAAAAAGTTCTGAAATACAGCTTTAATTGAGGTTGCCAAGGAAACAAAGTCTATAGCTAACTTACCTTTAACTTTCTAACTGCTTCCTTAACAATCTCTGTGCCTTTCGGTTGGTCAACTTCTGTGTTTCCAAGAAACTAGAATAAAAAAGGGAAAATTAAAGTGCCAGTTTACTTTAGGCATAAAACTATACAGATTTATGATGCAATTATAACACTATACAACTGTTAAAGTTTCTATGAATCCCTCACAATGTAGTGTGTCAAAGAAACAAAAGAGTTATGTGGGAGGGTTTGCAGGACATTTTTTTCTCCAACAGATGGAGCCAAGGACCTTCAGACCAAAGCTTCATCTATCCATGGAAACAGTTGCTCTGCCAATATGGCTCATTTACATTTGTCATTTAGCAGACGCTGTTATCCAGAGCGATTTACAGTATAATGAGTGCATACATTTTCATACTTTTGTTTTCGGCTCGCCTGGTTAAGTTGAGTCTGGACATTCCTCTGCTAGGGCCTCCCATGTAAAGGCAACATGCTGTTTCAACATGATATGGAGTAACATCAAGGTTCTTCTATAAACATATGGCATGTTTGCTAAGATACATAATTCATCAACATAACATGATGTAACAGTTGTTTCAACATTCAAGTCATGGATATCAGTAGTTCTGCCCACACTTTACACTGGTCAATGAGTGTGCCCACTTCCTTCCTTCCTCATTTCATTCCAATACAGAACACAGTGGGTGAACAATGGACAAACGATGCCAAACATCTGCGCAAATTATGCCAAACATCTGCGCAAACGATGCCAGAAATCTGCGCAAACGATGCCAGAAATCTGCGCAAACGATGCCAGAAATCTGGACAAACAATGTACAAAAAAAGCCCCTTCACTCGCCTATCAATAGAACGCAAAGACGGATGGGCCCCAGCTTCAAATGGTGTAATCGTTTCACACTGCTGTAACAAATGGTGTCTGCACTCAAGGACATATATGAGCTCAGTCGGGTTATGCTAGTGGGATGCAGCGAATGACAGATGCGTTACATGGGACTGAGTGACTCATTCTTGACCCGATGCCTTCTGAGATCCATCACCTTGGGGAGTTCATTGGTACAGGTACAGTTCCCTGATGCACCTCACTCTCACCCACTGCCTTATGTAATGTTCCAGTCCACAGCGGCAGCAGATGTGGCAGTACTTTAGCCTTTTGCTTCACTTCAATGAGACATCTCTGGAGGCGCTGGATGCTCTCTGCCTCAAATAAGAGGGTAGTCTTTGGTTGAAGCACAGCAGAAAACAGCCCCGAGACAGGATACTTTGTTCCCAAGAGTTGGCTTTTAAGGTGTGTGCCGCATAAGAAAAGACAAAGAAGACTAAACAAATCCGTTGTTTAGTAACGGTCTGTTTCCAGTCCAAATCTACTGCTATGTTTGCAGTCAGTAAGGAAATGTTTCTAGGCTGCCTGTGTTTGTTTGTGCTCTTTGACTGTACTGCAGTCTGAAGCAGACACCTTGTTCAGAGATATGGAGAACTCAATAGGTTCATATTGAGTGTTTTTATTTTTATTTTGGACAAAGCCATAGTCAAAACCAGTGTGTAACAGAAAACAATCAGAGAATTTTTCCCAAGTAAACTTGATTTTTTCAAGGCCTACCCACAGTGCAAAAACTGGTTGAATAAACTGTTTCCACATAATTTCAACAAAAACAATTAAATGTGATGATATTGAATCAAGTTAAGAATCAATGTGAAAAACTGATTGGATTTCCAAAAAAGTAATCAACTAAAGGGAATTGGGTCTTTTTTTCACCCAACTTTTAAAGTAAATCCAATGACGTGGTGAATGTTTCTGTTGATTTCACGTTGAATTCACGTTAGTTGACAATTCAACCAAATGTAAATCAAAAATAGACACTGAAATTATGTATATGCCCACTGAATAGGTTCTATATGTATGGTGGCATATTCAACATCAATCTGCATCAGTGTAAGGTGAAACATGCTGAACATCAATCTGCATCAGTGTAAGGTGAAACATGCTGAACATCAATCTGCATCAGTGTAAGGTGAAACATGCTGAACATCAATCTGCATCAGTATTAGGTGGAACATGCTGAACATCAATCTGCATCAGTATTAGGTGGAACATGCTGAACATCAATCTGCATCAGTGTAAGGTGAAACATGCTGAACATCAATCTGCATCAGTATTAGGTGGAACATGCTGAACATCAATCTGCATCAGTGTTAAACATGCTGAACATCAATCTGAAACATGCTGAACATCAATCTGCATCAGTATTAGGTGAAACATGCTGAACATCAATCTGCATCAGTATTAGGTGAAACATGCTGAACATCAATCTGCATCAGTATTAGGTGGAACATGCTGAACATCAATCTGCATCAGTGTAAGGTGAAACATGCTGAACATCAATCTGCATCAGTGTAAGGTGAAACATGCTGAACATCAATCTGCATCAGTGTAAGGTGAAACATGCTGAACATCAATCTGCATCAGTATTAGGTGGAACATGCTGAACATCAATCTGCATCAGTGTAAGGTGAAACATGCTGAACATCAATCTGCATCAGTATTAGGTGGAACATGCTGAACATCAATCTGCATCAGTGTAAGGTGGAACATGCCGAACATCAATCTGCATCAGTATTAGGTGAAACATGCTGAACATCAATCTGCATCAGTATTAGGTGGAACATGCTGAACATCAATCTGCATCAGTATTAGGTAGAACATGCTGAACATCAATCTGCATCAGTGTAAGGTGAAACCTATTTTATATCTAACTTCCAGTCCTTTGTGAGGGAACATTATCTTGATTGCTGGAAAAGGGTTATTACCTTGGCATTGTAGGGTATGTAATGCTTTGCCAGCGCATCTGGAGTGTGCATCCAGGATTTATCTGAAAAGAGATATCACAGTGGGCTCTCATTGAAAATAGATGTGGTTAACATTCATAAATCACTATTTTCCTATTTTAAATAACAACAATATTAATATTAACAACAACAACTGGGCTTTTCAAGGACCTAAAGTCCCTTTACAATTGTAAAACATTTTTTAAAAGACAACCAGGAGTCAAAACAAAACTTCAGACTAAACAAAAACATGAAAAGGTTCTTTATTTTCTTATCATAAAAAAAAAAGAATGAATCAAGGGAATCTAAGAAACATTCAAACAAAAGTAACTTTAAACATCTTAAGGCTCGCCCACATCACACCGAATGTGGATCTAGTGTTCGTCGGCAGATCGTTCAGTACTCGGTTCGCAAATTATCTTCAGAGGTGTGTCTGAACCCTTAGGAAACGGCTAACTTAACTTAACATTATTGGAATTATATTGTAAAGGCAGTCGAAGAATACAAATATTTAAGATGATGATTCATTACTGGGGCTCAGTCTCCGAGCTCATAAATCTAAGATTTTCTCTTTAATTCCTAAAGGCTGGCGCATTGCAGTGACGTAAGTAACTGTTTGCCTCGTGACTCCTAACACTATTATTTCTTTGACATTGAGTACAAGACTAAACATTAAGGAAGTAATGAAATCCAAAGCGAGAATGGAATATATTATGCACTACCTTCCTTCAATCAGGGACTGATAGTCTTGTATGGTTCATTAATGTCACCCCCATTTCTCCACTACTTCTTCTCAATGAAGCTCAAAACAAATACACCTGACAATAACCTTGAAACACACCTGTAGAGCCTGGTCAATATAGAACCTTTCTCAACAAGCCTGGGATGTGAATTACAGTAACAATACCCTAACCATACCGGTAATTATACTAGGAACTATCCCATAGTCATACCAGTAACTATACCAGGAACTATCCCATAGCCATACCAGTAACTATCCCATAGCCATACCAGTAACTATCCCATAGCCATACCAGTAACTATACCAGGAACTATCCCATAGCCATACCAGTAACTATACCAGTAACTATCCCATAGCCATACCAGTAACTATACCAGGAACTATCCCATAGCCATACCAGTAACTATACCAGTAACTATCCCATAGCCATACCAGTAACTATACCAGGAACTATCCCATAGCCATACCAGTAACTATACCAGGAACTATCCCATAGCCATACCAGTAACTATCCCATAGCCATACCGGTAACTATACCAGTAACAATACCCTAGCCATACCGGTAACTATACCAGTAACAATACCCTAGCCATACCGGTAACTATACCAGGAACTATCCCATAGCCATACCAGTAACTATACCAGGAACTATCCCATAGCCATACCAGTAACTATACCATAGCCATACCAGTAACTATACCAGTAACTATCCCATAGCCATACCAGTAACTATACCAGTAACTATACCATAGCCATACCGGTAACTATACCAGGAACTATCCCATAGCCATACCAGTAACTATACCAGGAACTATCCCATAGCCATACCGGTAACTATACCAGGAACTATCCCATAGCCATACCAGTAACTATACCATAGCCATACCAGTAACTATATCAGTAACTATACCATAGCCATACAAGTAACTATACCGGTAACTATACCCTAGCCATACAAGAAACTATACCGGTAGCCATACCATGCCAGTAACTATACCATAGCCATAACTATACCAGTAACTGTACCATAGCCATACAAGTAACTATACCGGTAGCTATACCATAGCCATAACTATACCAGTAACTATACCATAGCCATACAAGTAACTATACCGGTAACTATACCAGTAACTATCCCATAGCCATACCGGTAACTATACCAGTAACTATCCCATAGCCATACCGGTAACTATACCAGTAACTATCCCATAGCCATACCGGTAACTATCCCATAGCCATACCGGTAACTATACCATAGCCATACCGGTAACTATACCATAGCCATACCAGTAACTATACCATAGCCATACCAGTAACTATACCATAGCCATACCAGTAACTATACCATAGCCATACAAGTAACTATACCAGTAACTATACCAGTAACAATACCCTAGCCATACCAGTAACTATACCATAGCCATACAAGTAACTATACCCTAGCCATACAAGAAACTATACCGGTAGCCATACCATGCCAGTAACTATACCATAGCCATAACTATACCAGTAACTGTACCATAGCCATACCGGTAACTATACCATAGCCATACAAGAAACTATACCGGTAGCCATACAAGAAACTATACCGGTAGCCATACCAGTAACTATACCGGTACCTATACCATAGCTGTAACTATACCAGTAACTATACCATAGCCATACCAGTAACTATACCGGTACCTATACCATAGCCATAACTATACCATAGCCATACCAGCCACTATACCAGTACCTATACCATACCAGTACCTATTGTTAGGAAAATTATGATTAAATGACTGAGCAAATCATTTTAAATGGAACTGTAACTAAGTAAACTTATACTCTGTTTTATTATATCTGATTAACAATATGAGTTCATAAGAAGGGATTGTGTGACACGGACAAGGAGTAATTAAAGTTAATGAACACCATTCCAACTAGGAAGAAAGGAATGGTCTGTGGATTAAGTAAACAGATAAGGTAGTTAACCTATGGTTGAACCGACCAAACTGAGCTCTGGGGTGTTTTAGATAAGACAGTGAGTGCATTCCTAGGTTTTCTGTTAATTAGAACTGTCAGCTAAGTGGTGATCGATAATGTTGAGGGGTCAAAAGTTAATTCAGTTGTGTGGCCTGTGTATGTGCTAGGGGGGTCAGAATGAACTTTTAAAGTTCCCTTTGTCCCGGTCGAGAGGAGAGGATTCTGTTAAGCAATGAAATGGCGCCATGTTATTGTATAGAAACTGTTGCTCGTGGTAACGTGGCAGCGCGCTCCGAGAATAAATTCTGTTACCTATTATTGAAAAGACTGGTCCCCGCCTATTTTATGTAAACAAGAATCTTAGAAAATTCTCATAAAATAGATTAAGGGAATTCAATTAATGAATACATATTGGTATAATTAAATTACAGTAACACTATACCAGTACCTATACCATAGCCACACCAGCCTCTATACCATAGCCACACCAGCCTCTATACCATAGCCACACCAGCCTCTATACCATAGCCACACCAGCCTCTATACCATAGCCACACCAGCCTCTATACCATAGCCACACCAGCCACTATACCATAGCCACACCAGCCACTATACCATAGCCACACCAGCCACTATACCATAGCCACACCAGCCACTATACCATAGCCACACCAGCCACTATACCATAGCCACACCAGCCACTATACCATAGCCACACCAGCCACTATACCATAGCCACACCAGCCACTATACCATAGCCACACCAGCCACTATACCATAGCCACACCAGCCACTATACCATAGCCACACCAGCCACTATACCATAGCCACACCAGCCTCTATACCATAGCCACACCAGCCACTATACCATAGCCACACCAGCCTCTATACCATAGCCACACCAGCCTCTATACCATAGCCACACCAGCCACTATACCATAGCCACACCAGCCACTATACCATAGCCACACCAGCCACTATACCATAGCCACACCAGCCTCTATACCATAGCCACACCAGCATCTATACCATAGCCACACCAGCATCTATACCATAGCCACACCAGTATCTAAACCATAGCCACACCAGCCACTATACCATAGCCACACCAGCCACTATATGAGCGAGGCAGATTACCCTGAGCCAATCTGCTTTCATGCATTCTTTTTGCGTGGCCAACAAGATTCATGAAGTTGCCGTAGTGTGTGTGTGTTTGTGTCATATCTAAAGCACCTTGTTGATTTTTCTCATCCTTGTAGGTTGAGTTCCATTAACTATACCGTTACCTATACCATAGCCATACCAGTACCTATACCATACCAGTATCTATACCATACCAGCCACTATACCATAGCCATACCGGTACCTATACCATACCAGTATCTATACCATACCAGTAACCATGACATAGCCATACCAGCCACTATACCATACCAGCCACTATACCATACCAGCCACTATACCATAGCCATACCAGTAACTATACCATACCAGCCACTATACCATAGCCATACCAGTACCTATACCATACCATACCAGCCACTATACCATAGCCATACCAGTACCTATACCATAGCCATACTAGCCACAACAGCCCTGACCAACACAGCTGTCCCATCTGCTAAGCACTAGCTCCCATCCCCACCATACTACTTAACATCAAAGAGTAAATGAGTGAGATAAAGCTCTTGGTGGTTCTCTCTTGATGGGAGATTTTGTACCCAGCCCCCCCTGGTAAGGAACTGTACATTCTAACTATGATGAATGGTGGTAGGTCCTGGACTCACTCCGGTGAAGGCAGGTAGCCCAGACAGTTGTGTGTCAGCACCCAATCTTGATTAATAGAGGCGGCCCCACCTTATATAAACGTTAAAAGGTGGACTGTAAAGTCACTAAAATAATGGACTGGCACCGGGGCATAAAATATTAGACGGCGTAAATAAAAAGTGGCATGGGCGTGAGGATGCATCTGAGAGACTGAAGGTCAGCTTGTGTGGCGCGTTTCCTCAGCAGTCTAACTCAGTGACAGCTTTAGGGTCACCTGTCATGTTGAAAGAGGTGCCTGATGGAGACTTCAGGGGGAAGATGCATCTCAGTGCTTCACTACTACTAAAGACAGACTGGTTCTGAACATATACACTACATAGCTTACATTTAATTAAGGGCTGTTCTTAGGCACAACACAGAGTGCCTGGATACAGCCCTTAGCCATGGTATATTGCCCATATACCACAAACCCCCCAAGTTACCTTATTGCTATTATAAACTGCTGACCAACGTAATTAGAGCAGTTAAAATAAATGTTTTGTCATACCAGTGGTATATGGTCTGACATACCACGGTTGTCAGCCAATCATCATTCAGGGCTTGAACACCCCGTTTATAACTGCCAATAAAGCGGAACACAAAGACATGATGCAAATAATACACATGTTTTCTTTCAAAACCATTTTTGTTGTGCTTTATTGAGTTTGCCTCCCACAGTGACACCAATGTCATAGTCCCAACAGTACAAACCAAACCCATTTCACACACCAGACACACTCAAACATATTTCAAAGTATTTGAAAGTTATCAAACAATACTAGAACATCAAAGCTGGTGCTTTGTGTGAACTTAGAACTCAGAACCACAGTTAGTAGTAAAGCCATCAGAAGTTCCAGACAGACCAAGTCCAAGTCTGAGCTCATTATCTCACCCATTCACTGTAATGAATTACACAGCTAATGTTCCCATGGGCCAGGCTGGACAGTAGCCAGCACCGGAACTGGGCCCTTACAGGAAAACAATGGCCAATTAATCTCACATTTGTCTAATTCAGAGTTTTGTTGGATCAATCAGTAGGCCCCGGAGGACTGAAGTCTAAAATACCTCCAGCAGTATTTAGATGTCCTTACTCCAGATATCCGTTTTAATTAAATGGAGTGGACGGACACAAATGGTTTATCATTAAGGGTAAAAGAAAATACAATGGATCCTCTCCAACAATCTCTTCCCGACACAATGCAATACAACGAGGGGAGTTTTCTTTGTTAATGCCAGTGAATAGGACTCCAGTGAATAGTGGGGACTGTTCTTGTGTTCCATAGCACTTAATATTTACAGCATTCATCACCTTTAGGGTAATGAGGAAACTGATGACAGTAAAGAATTTTGCCTAAACAGTCGATGATGGTTTCCCATTTTATGTTGCACCCATCTCAAGGCCGTTTTTAAATCATATTTTCAAGAAATGTTCAACCTTTATTGATGCTACAAGAGTGATGCCTTACACCTATCCCAAAAGGTTACTCCTCCTACTTCCAGAGGACAACTCAAAGGTCAAACTGACAAGAGCACCACTGCTAATTGCTCAATCAAATACAATGGTGATTGGTCGTGTACACAAAATGCTAATAACACCCAAATCCCCACAAATAAAATAAAGGAATTAAGAAATATAGAATTATTAGAACTAGCAAGGTTCAGAATAAAAGTATAAGTATAAACTCAGCAGAAAAATAAACATCCTCTCACTGTCAACTACATTTATTTTCAGCAAACTTAACATGTGTAAATATTTGTATGAACATAACAAGATTCAACAACAGACATAAACTGAACAAGTTCCACAGACATGTGACAAACAGAAATGGAACAATGTGTCCCTAAACAAAGGGGGGGTCAAAATAAAGTCACAGAACAGCGCAAACTGGCTCGAACCAGATTAGAAAAGAATGGGAGGCCCTGGTGCATAACTGAGCAAGAGGACAAGTACATTAGAGTGTCTAGTTTGATAAACAGAAGTCCTCAACTGGCAGCTTCATTAAATAGTACCCACAAAACACCAGTCTCAACGTCAACAGTGAAGAGGAGACTCCAGGTTGCTGGCTTTTTAGGCAGAGTTGCAAAGAAAAAGCCACATCTCAGACTGGCCAATAAAAATAAAAAATTTAAAATGGGCAAAAGAACAGACACTGGACAGAGGAACTTGCCTAGAAGGCCAGCATCCCGAAGTCGCCTCTTTACTGTTGACGTTGAGACAGGTGTTTTGCAGGTACTATCTAATGAAGCTGCCAGTTGAGGACTTGTGAGGCGTCTGTTTATCAAACTAACCCTAATGTACTTGTCCTCTTGCTCAGCTGTGCACCAGGGCATCCCGATCCTCTTTCTATTCTGGTTAGAGCCCGTTTGCCCTGTTCTGTGAAGGGAGGAGTACACTGCGTTGTACAAGATCTTCCGTTTCTTGGCAATTTCTCACATGGAATAGCCTTAATTTCTCAGAACAAGAATAGAATGACGAGTTTCAGAAGAAAGTCTTTGTTTCTTGTCATTTTGAGCCTGTAATCGAACCCACAAATGCTGATGCTCCAGATACTCAACTAGTCTAAAGATGGCCAGTTTTATTGCTACTTTCTACTTTAATCATATCAGTTTTCAGCTGTGCTGACATAATTGCAAAAGGGTCAATTAGCACCTTTAACACAGGAGTGATGATTGCTGATAATGGGCCTATGTAGATATTCCATAAAGAATCTGCAGTTTCCAGCTACAATAGTAATTTACAACATTGACAATGTCTACACTATTTCTGTTCAAGTTGATGTTATTTTAAATGAGCAAAAAAAAAAATGTGCTTTTCTTTCAAATACAAGGACATTTCTAAGTGACCACAAACTTTTGACCGTGGTAAAATATACAGTATGGAGGGAGTATATAATTAGAAAAGGTGTGTATGTCAGTAGTTAAATAGGATGAGCCTTGACTAGAATGCAGTACATAAACATATGAAGTGGATAAAACAGTATGTAGACATTTTTTTTAATGACCAGTGTTCATGGACTATGTATTGTACATAGGACAGCAGCAGTCTCTAATGCCTTGTAAGCTTAAACCTAGATGAGAGTACACTGTAGGTACGGTGATTGCAGAACAAATGCTTCGATAAGGTTGTTCAATGCAGTAAATTACCTCAAGTCAAAGCTGACAATGAGATTGCTTGGTATGCAAACTCTTCGTCACGTCAATGCATCTGTTTGCTGGGCAAAGCAGCCATGCAAGCAGTGGTTCACATCTACAGCTAGGGGAAATGTCATATGCTAGGTAACATTCACAAGTGTTAAAATGACATTAAGGCAGTGCCCTTTGCAGGAACCATTAGCAGAGAAATACTCATAAATCATTTCCCTGTCAAAGAGAATGCAGCTTTTCAGAAGACAGTAGCTATATAAATGATGACCCAAATATTTCACAGGAAACAGCTCTGTTTTTCTTTTGTATATAACCTCTGTATACCTGTAGATGAATGTCATTAATATACACTATGTTCCATATATGGAACTAACAGCAACAGGCCCTAAAGACATTTAGTACAATCTTCCATCCCCATTAAAATGCTAGTTGTCTATCATTGTTACAAGGCACATGTCCCTGTACTATTTGTCCAGCTGCCTCATTTGCCTGCTGGTCAGAGGAGTTAAGCTAAGTTCAGTTTAACACCTCTGATATGTTGTTTTACAGTTTGTCTGGATATGAGCTGCCAACATGGTCCAGATAAATTAAAAAGCCTTTTGTTACCTCTGAATCAAATTTTCCACATGAGTGAGTTCATCTGTTGATCTCCAAATTACAAAGAGAGGGCATTAAAAATGGATTTACAGTATCACCCTGGATTATCGCTAGTGTACATTTTTACATTTCAGCAGAAGCTCTTGTCCAGAGTGACTTACAGGAGCAATTGGGGTTAAGAGCCTTGTTCAAGGGCACAGACTTTTTTTTACCTAACACTCAAATTTTATTCATTGTTACTCATTGAACAAACTGAGATCAATTCCAGGATAGCATTTGGAATCAGGATCAAAATCACTCCATTCACAGTATCTACGATAAACATTTTTAAAAAGTGTGTTTTCTGACATGTTCGTTTTTTACGAGTTACACTTCGTACATTATTTACCCTTTCTATGGAAACATTCGTCTGTCTGTGCGCATGAGTGCGTATGCACTACATCCAAATACATTTTGTTGTGCACTGTTACAAGGATGTACAGTACTGTGTCTGTGATTATTGCCCTGTAAGACTGTACAGTATAGTGTCTGTCATTACTGCCCTGTAAGACAGTCCAGTACGGTGTCTGTCATTACTGCCCTGTCAGACTATACAGCACATCGTCGGATGTGGCAGGGCTTGAATACTATTACGGACTACAAAGGGAAACCCAGACGCGAGCTGCCCAGTGACGCGAGCCTACCAGGCAAGCAACACTGAAGCATGCACGAGAGCACCAGCTGTTATGGATGACTGTGTGATAACACTCTTGGTGGCCGATGTGAGAAAAACCTTTAAACAGGTCAATATTCGTAGCCATAAGTGTTTTGAAATCCTGGCCATGGCTCACACAGGACAAAAAAACGCGTCAACAGACGATGCAATCTCAAATCACACTCCACACTGCCCTTTCAGCCCTGGACAAAAGGAACACTTATGTGAGAATGCTGTTAATTGACTACAGCTCAGTGTTCAACACGATAGTGCCCATGAAGCTCATCACTAAGCTAAGGACACAGGGACTAAACTCCTCCCTCTGCAACTGGATCCTGGACTTCCTGACGGGCTGCCCCCAGGTGGTAAACCTTTTATGCCTGCCATGCTGATCCTCAACACTGGGACCCCTCAGGGGTGTGTACTTAGTCCCTCCTGTACTCCCTGTCCACCCATGACTTTGTGGCCAAACACGACTCCAACACCATCATTAAGTTTGCTGATGACACAACAGTGGTAGGCACAATCACCGACAACTATGATACAGCTAACAGGCAGGTGGTCAGAACTGTCAGTGTGGTGCCAGGAAAAGAACAACCTCTCCCTCAATGGGAGCGAGACAAAGGAGCTAATCGTGGACTACAGGAAAAGGAAGGGCTGAACAGGCCTCATTAACATCAATGGCGCTGTAGTGGAGCGGGTCGAGAGCTTCAAGTTCCTTGGTGTCCACATCACCAACGATCAATCATGGTCCAAACACACCAAGACAGTCATGACATTTTTTCCCCCTCAGGAGACTAAAAAGATTTGACATGGATCCCCAGCTCCTCAAAATGTTCTACAGCTGCACCATTGAAAGCATCCTGACCAGTTGCATCACCGGCTGGTATGGCAACTGCTCAGCATCTGACCGTAAAGCGCTAGAGGGTAGTGCGAATGGCTCAATACATCACTGGGGCCAAGTTTCCTGCAATCCAGAGAGCGGAGATGGGAGTATCTGTCCATAGAACCACTTTAAGCCGTACTCTCCATGGAGCCGGGCTTTACGGAAGAGATACAAGAAAAAAAGCCATTGCGTAAAGAAAAAAATAAGCAAGCACATTTGGGGTTCCACCGAAAGGCATTTGGGAGACTCCCCAAACATATGGAATGAGGTACTCTGGTCAGAGGAGACTAAATTGGAGTTTTTTGGCCATCAAGGAGAACGCTATGTCTGGAGCAAACCCAACTCTCTCATCACCCCGAGAATACCATCCCCACAGTGAAGCATGGTGGTGGCAGCATCCTGCCGAGGGGATGTTTTTCATCGACATGGGACAGAATTGAAGAAATGATGGATGGCGTTCCAGAGTCCAATGGTGACGAGCTTTACACCACTCCAACTGATGTTTGGCATTGAGCACGGTGATCTTAGGCTTGTGTGCAGCTGCTCAGCCATTCATGAAGCTCACAAACAGTTATTTTTTTATTTTACGAGGCAAGTCAGTTAAGAACAAATTCTTATTTTCAATGATGGCCTAGGACAGTGCGTTAACTGCCTTGTTCAGGGGAAGAACGACAGATTTGTACCTTGTCAGCTCAGGTATTCGAACTTGCAACCTTTCGGTTACTAGCCCAAAGCTCTAACCACTAGGCTACCCTGCCACACAGGGTAGCCTAGCTTATTGTGCTGACATTACTTCCAGCAGTAGTTTGGAACTTGGTAGTGAGTGTTGCAACTTCGCACACACAATATTTACGTGCTACGCACTTCAGCACTTGGTGGTCTCGTTCTGTGAGCTTGTGTGGCCTACCACTTCACGGCTGAGTCCACTAATTTGAAGGGGTGTCCACATACACTATATATACAAAAGTATATCAGACAAATGTTTTTGCTCAGCTTGTAGTCAGACCGACCAGACAAATAACTGGTGATTTGTTCTTCCCCTTGCAGAATGAGGAACAGTATTTTGTTTGTCCTCCTGATTTTTCAACCACATTTTGGCATCAGTCCAAATGAATAAATACAAGTTGGAGGAATGTGTAAGAAGTTAGAATAGTTTTTTCTAAAAAATGCAACAACTTTGCTCATATGCCACTAGAAATGTTAACGCTAATTCATCAATCTCAAAAGGAAGAAAAGTACCAGTGAAGAATCTGTGCTAAACCATTAAATCTCAACAGGCGGCTTTTAATAACCACACCAAATGTATACATTTGCAGTCGTGCTTCCCCTAAAGTACATTGAATTGAACTTGGCAAAACTACATAATTACTCATGTCTACACAAAAATAAATATAATCCTTAAAAAAAGAAACTACACAAGAGAGCATGATTTAGCCACTTAGGACCATTACAGTCTTTCAAAGAAATAGCTGTCATTTTTTTTAACGACAAGGCCTGGGTATAAACTACAGTCGGGAAGCGCACAATTTGGGCAGAGTGTGTTCTTATCAAATAGATGACTGTTGCTTTGCAGCAGTCAGTGAAAATCCTCTAAAATAAGCCTACAGTAGGGCAAAAAGGTATGTAGTCAGCCACCGATTGTGCAAGTTCTCCCACTTAAAAAGATGAGGCCTGTAATTTTCATCATAGGTACACTATGACAGACAAAAGGAGAAAAAAAAATCCAGAAAATCACATTGTAGGATTTTTAATGAATTTATTTGCAAATTATGGTGGAAAATAAGTATTTGGTCAATAACAAAAGTTTCTCAATACTTTGTTATATACCCCCTTTGTTGGCAATGTCAGAGGTCAAACGTTTTCTGTAAGTCTTCACAAGGTTTTCACACACTGTTGCTGGTATTTTGGCCCATTCCTCCATGCAGATCTCCTCTAGAGCAGTGATGGTTTGGGGCTGTTGCTGGGCAACACGGACTTTCAACTCCCTCCAAAGATTTTGTATGGGGTTGAGATCTAGAGACTGGCTAGGCCACTCCAGGACCTTGAAATGCTTCTTACGAAGCCACTCCTTCGTTGCCCGGGCGGTGTGTTTGGGATCATTGTCATGCTGAAAGACCCAGCCACGTTTCATCTTCAATGCCCTTGCTGATGGAAGGAGGTTTTCACTCAAAATCTCACGATACATGGCCCCATTCATTCTTTCCTTTACACGGATCAGTCGTCCTGGTCCCTTTGCAGAAAAACAGCCCCAAAGCATGATGTTTCCATCCCCATGCTTCACAGTAGGTATGGTGATCTTTGGATGCAACTCAGCATTCTTTGTCCTCCAAACACGATGAGTTGAGTTTTTATCAAAAAGTTATATTTTGGTTTCATCTGACCATATGACATTCTCCCAATCTTCTTCTGGATCATCCAAATGCTCTTCAGCAAACTTCAGACGGGCCTGGACATGTACTGGCTTAAGCAGGGGGACACATCTGGCACTGCAGGGTTTGAGTCCCTGGCGGCGTAGTGTGTTACTGATGGTAGGCTTTGTTACTTTGGTCCCAGCTCTCTGCAGGTCATTCACTAGGTCCCCCCCGTGTGGCTCTGGCATTTTTGCTCACCGTTCTTGTGATCATTTTGACCCCACGGGGTGAGATCTTGCGTGGAGCCCCAGATCGAGGGAGATTATCAGTGGTCTTGTATGTCTTCCATTTCCTAATAATTGCTCCCACAGTTGATTTCTTCACACCAAGCTGCTTACCTATTGCAGATTCAGTCCTCCCAGCCTAGTGCAGGTCTACAATTTTGTTTCTGGTGTACTTTGACAGCTCTTTGGCCATAGTGGAGTTTGGAGTGTGACTGTTTGAGGTTGTGGACAGGTGTCTTTTATAATGATAACAAGTTCAAACAGGTTCCATTAATACAGGTAACGAGTGGAGGACAGAGGAGCCTCTTAAAGAAGAAGTTACAGGTCTGTGAGAGCCAGAAATCTTGCTTGTTTGTAGGTGACCAAATACTTATTTTTCACAATAATTTGAAAATAAGTTCATTAAAAATCCTACAATACGATTTTCTGGATTTCTTTTCTCATTTTGTCTGTCATAGTTGAAGTGTACCTATGATGAAAAGTACAGGCCTCTCATCTTTTTAAGTGGGAGAACTTGCACAATTGGTGGCTGACTACATACTTTTTTGCCCCACTGTATATATATTTTTGCTTCCCCTAACTTCAAACTCACCGGTGATGCTCTCCCTATCCCATTAAAAGAAATTTGACTGCAGCCAACCAGAGAGCACTAAAATAACACAGGTACCGAGAGGTAGGACAGAACAACAAACCAGTACTCTGCCCCTGTTATTTATCGCTTTGTGACTGACAGGCGCCTGTTCTATCAACAGATCACTAGAACATGCATATCATTCGTTCTAGCGGGAGAAGCGTTTACTTGATAGCTACCTACACAAATAGCTAGCTAGAACAAAGTGTTAATAAGATGAATTCATTTAAAAAGATTAAAAGCAATACAAATAAGTTATCCAGTAGGCACACTGACTTTCATGACTAACGAATTGAAACTTCAAAATTAAAAAGAAGCCTAGTTAATTAATGAAGTGGAACAGTAGCGTGTTATTGGCTATTAAGCAGACGGCCGGCGCTTATGGAAAACACTGATACCCTTTTCTATTTTCTTACCAAGCCCTTTATCAGTTATGAGCAATGCTCTGGTAATGAATGGTTGTCTCCAAAAGCCCAGTGTTCTGTGTTGCTATGGGGTAAAATGTCTGTTTTGTTCGGGGATGGTTCGGAGGAACCTTTGTCCTCTGCTGAAAGACTTTAATGCCCTCTTTATTATGCCAGATGGCTCTGTAGTTCTCTACAATCACACAGAACTGGACAGGGTGCAAGTATGTTTGGAGGCATTTGTGGGCCCAGCACTAAGAGGCAGGGAATGGTAAACAGCCACTGTGCCTGGGGAACACTTCACTGACTACTTTCTGCATCAGCTGAGAAGCCATAACTTCTTTGTTATGCCAAACCTCTCAATAGAATCCTTAAAAACGCACCCTACTGAGTCTGAGTTGATGATATTGACAAAGTATCAACTTATATTCCTGAGAAAGTAAAACCCAATAAAAGTTACAGTAGGGGCAGTATTGGAGTACCTTCAAGCCAAGCTGCATTTAAAGATTGTCCATGAAAAGGTAATGTAATCGGAAGCAGGAGAAGTGGTCTGTCGAGCCTGATTACTGTCTTTATTTATTCATTGTGTGTCTGACAGGGCTGGGGGAAATTACAAAGCTCAAATATCACTAGAAAACCCTGGGCCGCCTGGGCACCAAAATTGTCCAGCAGGGTCTTTGGACTTATCATGAAAACTGTCTTTTTGGTTAATTTAAGGTAAGGGTAAGGCATAAGGTTAGCCGCGTGGTTAAGGCTGTGGTTAAGGTTAAATGTAAAATACGTTTTTAAGAAGAGAAATTGTAGAAATAGGTGGGGTTTATGACTTTGTGTCTGTGTTAACTAGTGACAACCGGGAGTTGGAGTGGTGGGACAGATGGAGGTAAATACAACAAGATGTTGTTGCGAAAGCGCAACGGTCAAGTCAGACATGTTCAGTACCACAGTGCTCATGTAGATTACACCCATTAGCTCCAGGTATAATAACAAGTAGCTCATTGAACAAAGGCTACTTGAAATCTCTGAGCCATAATATGAGACGTAATATGATCTCGTATTAACATCTACTAACCATGTGTATGTGACAAATACAATTTGATTTGATCTGAGGTAGATCTGGGTTTAATGTTAATCTGCTTAACAAATGAGTGCTCACCTTTTTTCCTGTTAAAAGCCCGGTTCATACTGGAAAAACCTTGTCTTTGAGATCCCTCCTGTAGATTTGCCAATATTCCACCTGGAATATTCCACCTGGAAGGAAAAAACAAAACGTTTCAGAATCCTTTAAAATCTCAGACGCTCAACAAACTAAATCTGGAAAATGTTACTACCTGGGGCCTACCCCGGGTTTGGCCGGGGTAAGGCAGTCATTGTAAATAAGAATTAGTTCTTAATTGACTTGCCTATTAAAATAAAGGTTAAATAAAATAAATGAAAAAGAAGCATGATCTGGAGACAAAAATGTAGTCTACTTCAGAAGAAAAGAAAAGCATACCGAGTTGTCCTTATGTTAGGTCCTGATGTGGCTACGCAAAATGGCTGTTGGCTACACTAGTTCATTTAGCAGACAATATTAGTTTATAATTCCGTGGAATTATTTAATAGTATGAAGAATACAATTAAACACTGAAAAATATAAATAATTTTCTCCAAACGATCTGAGGGAGTGAGCACTATTCTGTGTCGAGCAGTCAACAAAGAAACAGGTCCTCCTATATGCTTAATATACAGTTATTTATGTAACTTTAGTTGTTCTACAAACGTCGGGCTATATGTTTTGATTTTTAATACATTGTAAGGCTGCATGATGAGACTAATGAGGATTTGAAAAAAGTCACTTGAAAAGGCATGAGTTCTGCTTTGTTTTTTTTCCACACAGGCTGTACACACTCCAATAGTCTCTCATTCACAATTTGACAAGCACTTCATATTGCCTCAAATTTCACACCAGCATCCCCTTTGTGGCCGTAATGCACCCTAAAACATACATGCCTTTTGCAGCCAGTGTCAGTTGTGCTCTTCTCCCTAAGTACTGCGCAATCCAAAGTGTCTCTCACTCACACTGCTCTCCATACAGGTTACAAGTTAAGACAGACACATCGGGGACACAACTTGTGTGCGTCCTTATCCAATTCTGAGGTGCATATTGAAGATATTGGATGAACTGTCCACATTTACTTTTCGTCAGCCAACAAGATGAGTAGACCTAACGAACAGCAAAAGCAATAGCCCATGTCAATCTACTATCCCCCATAGTACCAAAGTTGACCTATTCTATTCTGTGCGAGAATTAAATATTCCAAAGAATCTGGGACTGTTGTGGGATACGATAAACCCCAAATTAATACAACCCTTAGCATATTGATTTTAATTTAAATGTGGCGGTTGCAACATCTTAGAACATTTAGCTGAAAATGTTAATAAACTATTAGGGTATTTATTCACATTATAAGCACAGCAAAGCGCACATGGTAATAGGCTATAACCTGGAATATTTGAAGAAAAAAAACCCTGATGTTTGATGTCAGCCTGTGATTTAGGAAACCCACCCTCTGACAGAAAGCCAATGTTTAAGAAGTCAGAAAATCCACCGATGAAAACCTGGGCCCACCTGCAAAACACCTTGTGTTTACCTTTGGGTGAAAGCCATTTACCGTCTGAGTAGGGGAGTTGACCATTTTGGTATTTTAGACAGCTAGACTTGTTGGTCACTGTCGATATATCACACTAAAACAGGTCAAAGGTCAAAAGAAATCAACTTCTGCTGGTCGACTTCGTAGTAACAGTAAATGTCACTTGAGACCATTTTCTGGACTTTTTTATTATTATGTATTTATTTTTGCCACAATCTCTTGCATTACAGTATAACTGGGAGAAAGCTTGTCGGTGGCTGCACGAATAAATCCAACCAAAGTAGATTAGTTATTGCAGCAAAACGTAAGACTTCTTATATCAGCAAAGTCATGAAAAAGTTGTAGCTTTCACATAAAGCGAGGATCAATGCGGTCATATTAAACTCTGCTGGATATAGCGTACATGTATGAACAGTGAATGAACATGCATGTATGAACAGTGAATAAGTAAAGGCATTATCGGGTTACAGTACATACATGTTCTCTTTGAACATTTGCTAATGATCCCAACCAAGTGAGAACTATTAATACCAAAGGTAAATGGCGATAAGGAGGAGAAGCTCAACTTAAAAGTTCTGTTGCAACCTTGCAATCTCTCCACAACATGTTTTACTGAGTACGTATGAATGAGAATGAGGAATCAAGACATTATACAACAAAGCATTAAGAGCACATCAACTTTGCAAGATTTAAAATGGTGTCCACATCACCAAGAAACTAACATGGTCCAAGCACACCAAGACAGTCGTGAAGCTGGCACGACAAAACCTATTCCCCCTCAGGAGACTGAAAAGATTTGGCACGAGTCCTGAGATCCTCAAAAGGTTCTCCAGCTACACCATTGAGAGCATCCCGACGGATTGAATCACTGCCTGGTATGGCAACTGCTCGGCCTCCGACCGCAAGGCATTACAGAGGGTAGTGCGAATGGCCCAGACATCACTGGGGCCAAGCTTTCTGCCGTCCAGGACCTCTATACCAGGCGGTGTCAGAGGAAGGCCCTAAAAATTGTCAAAGACTCCAGCCACCCTAGTCATAGACTGTTCTCTCTGCTACCGCACGGCAAGCATTACCAGAGCGCCAAGTCTAGGTCCAAGAGGCTTCTAAACAGCTTCTACCCCCAAATCATAAGACTCCTGAATATCTAGTCAAATGGCTAAACAGGCTATTTTCCTTGCCCACAGAGGGGTAGGGGGGGATTGGTTGGTTATGAAATGTGTTAATGAGTATTGTATTCATGTACTGTTGTATTCAGCGCATGTGACGAATTGAAGTTGGATTTGAAATGCCAATTTCCAAAATCTATGTTCTTAACTCCCACAGATGGCTACTATACATACGTTCTGCCTCAGAATAGGTCGACTCAATTATTTTGACAGTTGCTGCTTCTTTCTTCATCTCTGTCCTTCCAGATATTGATGAAGTCCCTTAAATGGTGATAGAATCCAGTCTAAGCCAGTGATTTCGGGAAAAGGTAGAAACCCATTTCTGAGTCAACTTCATTACACCTCGATATGTTTCCGTTGAAAACATCCACTCCTGCAAAACTTAAATGGAATGAAGCACTGATAAAACTGTTTTACTCATGGACGTACATTACACTTTAAAGCCAACATATTCTGTTAAATATTCTGCTAAGGAACCAAATACAATGTCTCAGATGAGTCCCAAGGATACAAATGACTTTATTGTCCAGACATAAGAGCTGTTGTGAATCAAACAATAGAACAGAATTGAAACGTCTATATGATTGAAAAGTAATTAAAAAAGGCTCCCGTCTTTGTTATGTATCCCTTTGATACAACTGAAGGGCAACAACTTCCTTTCTAGATGGATAATATAGCATCTGGCTACAGTCCTTCAATTCTGAATTGTATGCATTGAGGATGACATTGACCATTGTGTGTAATGTGTCATACTGAAGATCTCACAGCAGACATGAATATGCTATAGAAACCTTATTCAGATGCTCAACAGAGAATGCATACGACGAGTAGATGTACAGTACACAGACACTGAATATGATGATTTGTATTTGACACAGCATCACACAATTGACCATGACACTGCAGCAGGCCAAGAGCACAGTTAAACATGTGCCATGTCATCTTCTGTGACACTGACAGATAAAGTGCCTTCAGAAATTATTCACACTGAGTAAACCAAACATTAGGAACACCTTCCTGATATTGAGTTAAACCAGATCTGAGGGAGTGTGTCGAGTGGTTAACAAAGAAACAGGTCCTCCTATATGCTTAATATACAGTTATTAATGTAACTTTAGTTGTTCTACAACTGTTGGAATATATGTTTTGATTTTTTATATATTGTACAGTGCCTTGTAAAAGTATTCATCCCCCTTGGTGTCATGTCATGGACATACACAAAATTGGTGAAGTGGGAAAAAAATAAATGTAAATAAAAAAAAGAAACATTTAAAGTGGTACGTGCATATGTATTCATCCCTTTTGCTTTGAAGCCCCTAAACAAGATCTGGTGCAACCAATTACCTTCAGAAGTCACATCAGTTCAATAAAGTGCTAAGTGTCACATGATCGGAGTATATACACACACACACCTGTTATGAAAGGCCCCAGAGTCTGCAACACCACTAAGCAAGGGGCACCACAGAGACCAAGGAGCTCTCCAAATAGGTCAGGGACAAAGTTGTGGAGATGTACAGATCAGGGTTGGGTTATAAAAGAATATCAGAAACTTTGAACATCCCACAGAGCAGCATTAAATCCATTATTTAAAAAATGGAAAGAATATGGCACCACAACAAATCTGCCAAGAGAGGGCTGCCCACCAAGACTCAGACCAGGCAAGGAGGGCATTAATCAGAGAGGCAACAAAGAGACCAACGATAACCCCAAAGGAGCTGCAAAAGGTCCACAGCGGAGATTGGAGTATCTGTCCATAGGACCACCTTAAGCCATACACTCCACGGAGCTGGACTTTACGGAAGCGTGGATAGAAAAAAAGCCATTGCTTAAAGAACAAAAATAAGCAAACACATGTTCACCAAAAGGCATGTGGGAGACTCCCCAAACATATGGAAGAAGGTACTCTGGTCAGATTAGACTAAAATGTAGCTTTTTTGCCATCAAGGAAAACGCTATGTCTGGCACAAACGCAAACTCTAACTACCCGCTATTCAAAGTGCTCTGAAAAAATTAAGGGAATTGTTCACAAAACATTGGCACATTCTAAAATCCGATAATAATCTAGGTAATGTGTTCTCGGACCTTCCCTTGATCGTATTCTCGTGGGGCAGAAATCACAGAGACCAATTGGTACACTCTGATTTACCACCCCAAGATATTCCTGAACAACGTCTATTTACGCCTCTACTGGATGGAAATTACAAATGTAATGGCTGTGCTCAATGCAATGGCACTTATAAATGTAGATCCTTCAAACACCCACAAACAGGGAAATCGAGCCCAATCAAAGGTGTCATCACGTGCTCCACTAAGGGTGGTACTCATCTTATAACTTGTCCTTGTGGTAAAAATGTTGTGGGTAAAACAAAGCGCAAATTAAAAGTACATATCTCAGAGCATCGTAGCACCATTAGGTGCGGCCCAGTTGCGGCCCACTTTGAGGCAAGCAAACCACTCGATTTAGTCTCTGCGTTATATTGGCATCGAACATGTCACCATCCCTAGGAGAGGGGGTGACCTTGATGATTTATTGTTAAATGAGAGGCTGCCTGGATCTTTAATTTAAAGACCATTGCTCCCTTCGGTCTCAACGTAGACTGATCTGAAGCCATTCTTGTGATTGTGACTTTTGTCATTGTAATTGTTTGTAAGCTTGTGTAGTGTAAAATGAATTTATGATTGATGCTATCCATTTGTTTTTTGTATGCTGTTCTTTGTATGCCATTTTAATATTTGAGAATTCACCAATGATATTAGGCCACACTTGGCCATGATTACAGACACCTGTGTGTCACCCTGCAGTGTTTGTGATTATACCCTGATGAAGACAGCTTGCCTGTCGAAACGTTGGATATTACATTTTTGCATCTGAGCTCCTAGAGTGTGCGGCTCTCCTTTATTTTCAAGTTTTCTACTCCGCTAGCCAGCACCTCATCTAAATAGGTGTGCATTTATTTTTCTTCTAGATGGCGCAAACCCAACACCTCTCATCACCCAAGAACACCATGTTGTTCATCGGCAGGAACTGGAACACTGGTCAGACTTGAAAGAATGTTGGCTGGCGATAAATACAATGATATTCTTGAGGGAAACCTGTTTCAGTCTTCCAGAGAGACTGGAACAGAGGTTCACCTTCCGGTAGGACAATGACTAAGCATACTGCTAAAGCAACAAGTGGTTTGAGGGGAAACATTTAAAATGTCTTGGAATGGCCTAATCAAAGCTCAGACCTAAATCCAATTGATAATCTGCGCTATGACTTAAAGGTTGCTTTACACCCATCCAGATTGAAGGAGCTGGAGCAGTTTTACCTTGAAGAATGGGCAGAAATCCCAGTGGCTCGATGTGCCAAGCTTATAGAGACATACCCCAAGAGACTTGCAGCTGTAATTGCTGCAAAAGATGGCTCTACAAAGTATTGACTTTGGGGGGGTGAATAGTTATGCACGGTGAAGTTCTGTTTGTTTTGTCTTATTTTCACAAGAAAAACATATGTGCATCTTCAAAGTGGTAGGCATGTTGTGTAAATCAAATGATACAAACCCCCTAAAAATCTATTTTAATTTCAGGTTGTAAGGCAACAAAATAGGAAAAATGCCAAGCGGGGTGAATCCTTTCGCAAGCCACTGTAAGGCTGCATGATGAGACGAATGAGGATTTGAAAAAAGTCACTTGAAAGGCATGAGTTCTGCTTAGTTTTTTTCACACAGGCTGTACACACTCCAATAGTCTCTCATTCACAATTTGACAAGCACTTCATATTGCCTCAAATTTCACGGCAGCATCCCCTTTGTGGCCGTAATGCACCCTAAAACATACATGCCTTTTGCAGCCAGTGTCAGTTGTGCCCTTCTCCCTAAGTACTGCGCAATCCAAAGTGTCGCTCACTCACACTGCTCTCCATACAGGTTACAAGTTAAGACAGACACATCAGGGACACAACTCTGTCATAACGTGGCCCTCTTTGGGTATAGCGAGATCGTTTTTCTCTTCTCCACCCCCCCCTCCTACACCCAGGATCTGTTATCTCAGGTCGTAAATTCCCGGAGGAGACTCTCTCCTCATGGCCAGGCAGTATAGAGAGAGAGAGTTTTACAGTAGAACAAAGGAAGTTCCTCTACATCACAGGACTTGAGAACTGAATAATATCCATATTTTGGAGAATGTGGAGTAGCCAGCTACGACCCGGTCCGTTTTGTTTCATGTTGTGATCTCATGAAAGACAATTTAGCCGCATTACCATAACTCTGTTCATACAGGAGCCTCTGTTATGAGGTTTGTGTCTAATTATTGTATAAAATGAATGAGTAAATATGAAACTATTTATGAAATTATGTAAGGTGATGTTGAACCGTTAATGTGAGAGAATTGTATTCCCTTCAAAAGGTTAACTAAGTCATTGGCCCGCCCCAGTGAGCACAGACTGCTGCTGTTACGAATAAATAAAAAAAAACACCTGAAGAAACCCCTTCAGACCATGCATACCTCAGTCAGCTGAGGGAGCAAAGGTTTGAGTAGAAACCACAAAAACCTCAGTATAAGTTAATGTTGTAAGGATTTTTGAATTCCTAACCACACCAAATGGTTAAACTCTGAGACTATCAATCCCGACAGAATAAGAGCAACAGTTTGAAACTAATTACTAGTCTGCAGCTAGAAATAATGTACCATTGAATGCGAAGGCCGACAACCGCCGAAACATCTATTCTATAACATTTCTCAATGGTACTCTGAGGTACCCATTCTAACCATGAAACCATGAAATACTTCATGGAAGCAGAGAGACTATCAGAAAGACGGACGATTCCAACAGAGATCATGACGACACACTGAACGTAAATATATATTGATTGCAATTATTCCCGAATGAGTGAGCGTTCATGTGCAAAGGATTAGCAATTCAATTAGTATAATTATCAACTGTGACTCTTGTCATTCCCGCCCTCCTCAGTCCACCCCCAATTCCCTTTGTCCACCAAGCCGTCATATCGGCTTAGCCCACTAGGGAACCTATCTACTGTTTTATTGTTTATGTATTTCTGTGATTATTTAGTTAGTAAATAAATGTTTAGGACAATTGATGCACTAGCCCATGTCAATCTACTATCCCCCATGGTACAAAAGTCAACCTATTCTATTCTGTGCGAGAAAGATATTCAAAAGAGTCTGGGACATTTGTGGGATGCGATAGATCCCAAATTAATACAATAGCATAAAACAAAATGTTTTATGCAAAGGGCAGCTACTTTGAAGAATCTCAAATATAAAATACATTATTTGTTTAAACCTTTTTTGGTTACTACATGATTCCATATCTGGTATTTCACAGTTGATTATTCTACAAAGTAGAACATAGTGAAAATAAATAAAAACCCTGGAATGGGTAGGTGTGTCCAAAGTTGACTGGTACTGTATGTAATCAAGATAAACACATGTATTATGTTCGAATCTTCCACTTTGACAGAGTATTTTATGTAGATATGACAAAAAAATAATCAAAATTAAATATATTTTAATCCCACCTTGTAATGAAACAAAAAGTAGAAAAAGTCTAGGGGAGTGAATCATTTCTGAATATGTAGACTATACTGTATATATAATATGCAGCATTTCCTGTACATATAATATGTAGACAATACCATATACATAATGTGGAGTATATTATATACATAATATGTAGAGTTTACTATATATATATATATATACATACATACATACATACAATGTAGAGTATACTGCATATATACTATATAGAGTGTACTGTATATATATATATATATATATATATATATATAATTGTAAAGTATACTGTATATAGCATATGTAAAGTATACTGCACATATGAATATTATACTGCATATAGCATATGTAAAGTATACTTTATGTATATACAGTATACGCTACATATATGTAAAGTATATATCTTATGAAGAGTATACTAGATAGAATATGTAAAGTATACTGTACATAATATGTCGAGCATACTGTATATATAATATGTAGATTATACTGTATATATCAAATGTAAAGTACACTGTATATAATATGAATATCTAATATGTAAAGCATACAGTGCCTTTGGAAAGTATTCAGACCCCTTCCCCTTTTCCAAATGTTGTTACTTTACAGCATTCCTCTAAAATGTACTCTTGATTTTTTTACCTCACCAATCTACACACAATGCCTCATAATGACAAAGCGAAAACATTATTAGAAGTGTTTGAAAATGTATGAAAAATAAAACAGAAATACCTAATTCAGACCATTTGCTATGAGACTAGAAATTGAGCTCAGGTGCATCCTGTTCCCATTGACCATCCTTCCGATGTTTCTACAACTTGATTTGAGTCCCCCTGTGGTAAATGTAATTGATTGGACATGATTTAGAAAAGGCACACACCTGTCTATATAAGGTCCCACAATTGACAGTGCATATCAGTGAAAAAACCAAGCCATTAGGCTGAAGGAATTGTCTGTAGAGCTCCAAGACAGGATTGTGTCAAGGCACAGATCTGGGGAAGGGTACCAAAAAATGCCTGCATAATTGAAGGTCCCCAAGAAAGCAGTGGCGTCCATCGTTCTTAAATTGAAGAAGTTTGGAACCACCAAGACGCTTCCTAAAGCTGCAGTATTCCACCAACCAGGGCTTTATGGTAGAGTGGCCAGACAGAAGCCACTTCTCAGTAAAAGGCATACCAGCTCACTCGGACTTTGCCAAAAGGCACCTAAAGGACTCTCAGAGCATGAGAAACAAGAATGAACTCTTTGGCCTGAATGCCAATCGTCACATATGGAGGAAACCTGACACCATCCCTATGGTGAAGCATGGTTGTGGCAGCATCATGCTGTAGGGATGTTTTTCAGCATCAGGGACTGGGAAACTAGTCAGGATCGAGGGAAAGATGAACGGAGCAAATTACAGAGAGATCCTTGATGAAAACGTGCTCCAGAGCGCTCAGGTCCTCAGACTGGGGCGAATGTTCTCCTTCCAATAGGCCAACGACCCTAAGCACACAGCCAAGACAATGAGTGACAAGTCTCTGAATGTCCTTGAGTGGCCCAGCCAGAGTCCAGACTTGAACATATTCGAACATCTATGGAGACACCTGAAAATAGCTTGCAAAAATGTCAAAATACCTGTTTTTGCTCTGTCATTATGGGGTATTGTGTGTAGATTGATAAAAAAAAAGATTTTAATCCATTTTAGAATAAGGCTGTAACGTAACAAAATGTGGAAAAAGTAAAGGCATCTGAATACTTTCCTCATGCACTGTACATAATATGTAGAATATACTGTAGATTTAAATGCTTACAATAGCACAGCTAAAATCAGTAGTTCCAGAATTGTATCTTTTCATAAGTTGAAATAAAGTGACAACCTCTAACTTCGGGAAGGACATTTTTATCCACTGACATAATGCAGAGGAGCGTTGCAACATTCAGGAAATAATGACTCTCACACTTGGGAGACAAAGATCACACATCTAGCTCTGTGAAGAGAACTATGTTTCAGGACTACTTTTTAAAGAGGGGTGTGGTGCTAAATAGGAGTCTGACATTTGAGTCACTTAGGAGAAGCTCTTATCCAGAGCGACTAGGGTCAAGTGTCTTGCTGAAGGGCACGTCAACATATTTTTTTTTACCTTGTTGGCCCAGAGATTAGAACCTGAGTCCTTTTGGTTACTGGCCCAACGCTCCTAAACGCTAGGCTACCTGCCGCCCCTAGCAGGTCCAAACATGCTAAGCTATTTGACAGCCAGACCTGAGAGACTGTGATCCGTTCTACAATAATACAATGTGCAAAAAGTGATCGAGGGCTCCATGTGAATGTGTCCATGCAAAGAACAGTAATGTTTCCTTACTCCTTAATCTCAAAGTTAATCGATGTGAAACGTGTGGATAGTGTGTCAAAAGCTTTAGTATTAATAATAGATAAACAACATGATTTCATATACTTGGACATGACAGAAAAGCAATTGCAAGCATTCCCATGTCTTATAAGTCCAAGTTGAGAGATGTAATTCAGGAACAGAAATTAGCAATTTAGCATCAATTAGTCTAGCTTTAATATATATGCTAGCTGCAGTATAGTGTTATGATATTACCTGAGTCACTACATGGGAATGGCAGCTCTGACTGACTATTGTGTAAAACCTTCAGCATGCCACTGAGGACCATGATTTCTTCCCATTATGAAAGGAAATGGAAAAATGCGAAAAATTATCAAAACCCCATATTTTAGACAGAACTATAGCACCAAACTACTCTTTGCGTCCTACAACAAGTCACTAAGAATACTAGGACAATGTTCAGACATGCAATTATTAAGAAAAATTATCTGCAGAAAATGTATATGTTAACAAAGGTTTAAAACCACATTGTGACTTTGGGAGATGTTTTCTTTCCATCTATAAAATGTCCTTCAGGGTGAAAAGCTTAAGCGGAATGAGCTAGAGGGTGCGGATTGGGATATCCTGACTGCTGCCAAAACAGAATAGTTTTGCCACTTAAAATTACATCTTGTCTTTCTTATTTTACGGCCAAGTAATTTGTCCCCGCCTCAGAGCGATGCAGAGCGAAAACCATGTCCACAATTCAGGGTAGAAGGAGTCACTTTTCTGCACATCTAAAGATGCTAGACAAACAAGCAATAGGCACCAAGTCAGTTATTTTTGTCACCCTGCGCATGATGAAAATAGTATCAAAGCGGCTTTTTGCGCCGTCTTGTATGTTCTAAAGCATGTGAAGATTTAATAGGGTTCATTATTCTTAGCCTACATTACGAGTGACAGATTGAAAAACCCCCATTCAATATCTGGAGTTTGAAAAAAAAACATCAGCTTTACAAATTGCCTTCAAAAAAATAATATTCTACTGTGATGCACACGTGACATTTGGAAAACCATGTATCCCTCATTGGAGCATACTGACTCATTACTCTGAAGAACAATGCTCAAGGGGAAATGTCCCTTCAGTGCTACTATTGATGCTTCGCTCTCCTGATCTTAACCAACAGGACTTAAGGCCCTATCGACCACAGCTATAAGACCACCTTCCACCTCGACCTACTTCCATAGGAAGTACAAATTATTTCAGGGATCAATCTTAAAAAGCCCCAGTGCAGTAAAAAAACTTGATTTTCCTGTGTTATATATATATATATATATATATATACACAGGTGAAGTCGAAAGTTTGCATACACCTTAGCCAAATATATTTAAACTCAGTTTCACAATTCCTGACATTTAATCCTCGTAATAATTCCCTGTTTTAGGTCACTTAGGATCACCACTATTTTAAGAACGGGAAATGTCAGAAAAATAGTAGAGTGATTAATTTCATATTTTATTTCTTTCATCACATTCCCAGTGGGTCAGATGTTTACATACACTCAATTAGTATTTGGTAACATTGCCTTTAAATTGTTTAACCCTGGGTCAAACGTTTTGAGTAGCCTTCCACAAGCTTCCCACAAAAAGTTGGGTGAATTTTGGCCCATTCCTCCTGACAAAGCTGGTGTAACTGAGTCAGGTTTGTAGGCCTCCTTGCTCACACACGCTTTTTCAGTTCTGCCCCAAAAAATTATATAGGATTGACGGTCAGGGCTTTGTGATGGCCACTCCAATACCTTGACTTTGTTGTCTTTAAGCCATTTTGCCACAACTTTGGAAGTATGCTTTGGGTCAATGTCCATTTGGAGGACCCATTTGCAACCAAGCTTTGACTTCCTGACTGATGTCTTGAGATGTTTCTTCAATATATACACAATTTCCCTGCCTCATGATGCCATCTATTTTGTGAAGCACACAAGTCCCAGCTGCAGCAAAGCACCACCACAACATGATGCTGCCACCCCCATGCTTCACGGATGGGATGGTGTTCTTCGGCTTGCAAGCATCCCCCTTTTTCCTCCAAACATAACGATGGCTATTATGGCCAAACAGTTATTTTTGTTTCATCAGACCAGAGGACATGTCACCAAAAAGTACGATCTTTGTCCCCATATGCAGTTGCAAACCATAGTCTGGGTTTTTTTTATGTCGGTTTTGGAGCAGTGGCTTCTTGCTTGCTGTGCAGCCTTACAGGTTATGTCAATATAGTACTTGCTTTACTGTGGATATAGATACTTTTGTACCCATAGTACATTCATCTCTAGGAGAAGGAAAGCGTCTCCTTCCTGGGTGGTATGCCGGCTTCGTGGTCCCATGGTGTTTATACTTGCGTACTATTGTTTGGAAAGATGAACGTTGTACCTTCAGGCATTTGGAAATTGCTCCCAAGGATGAACCAGACATGTGGAGGTCTACAATTTGTTTTCTGAAGTCTTGGCTGAATTCTTTTGATTTTCCCATGATGTGAAGCAAAGTGGCACAGAGGTTTAATGTAGACCTTGAAATACATCCACAGGTATCCCGACAATTAAATCAAATGATGTCAATTAGCCTATCAACCTAGCCTCTCAACCTATAAACTTCTGACTTAAACTGTATTTCCACACTAAGAGGTTGGAATAATACTGTGAAATTGTGAAAATTATAATGCCCTTTCAGTGTAAAAACTGTTTGAAAAGACTGCATAAAATTGTATCCTGTTTTGGTGGGATGGAGTTTTAGTCTTCCATGGTATCACCATCATAAGGTAAATTAGTTAACTGACAAATAAAAAGAGAGCGTTCCAAACCTCTCTGCCTATAACAGCTCATTTTCAGTTTCCCCCTCTCCACTCAGACCACTCCCAGAAAGTACTAGCAAAATTATTGCTTGAGAAAATGCTCTCTGCTAACAAGCTATTTGTTTGTTTTTGACCATTTTAATTTAAAAAAATATATCACCGAAAGGTATTTAATTGTAAGGTACCCCATCGCTACTTTACAGTGCATTCAAACACACTCTTACAGCTATGTGGGATAAAAACGGGTTCCCTTTACCCCCAAAACTCTACCAAGTAAGGGTATTATGTCATAAGTTAAAAGGTTATAACGGAGTCAAAAAGACAAGCCATCAACAGCTAGAGTGTGTTGACTGCATCTGTCTATTCCAGTGGCAATATCCGTTTCCCACCTTGTCCTTGTGGGTTGTCTGTTTTAAACAAGATATCAGAAATGCTTGCTGCATTACTGCCTATAAATGCCTACTACTCTACCATTCCATTTTGTTCATGTGGCTTCACAGTTTACAGTCTGAACTTGGTTTGAACTCCCCTTCTTATGAAGACAGCATCTATACCTTGTGTTGAAGATCACGACTAAGATGCACAAGACCTACATTACATTCAAATCACTATTTCAGCAGAATCATATCAGACAACCCAACTCAAAGCAAGAACTTTCCCTCCCTAAGACTGACTGAATAAATACCATTCTAGCATCCAGAGGCAGAGAAAATATCAAGTGTATCTAAAGGCAACCACCAAGGGAATATAGGAGAGCAGGTTACAATACCCTCTCACTGTGGATGTTTTCTTACTCTATGGTTGGGCTGTGTATGCCTGGACTGACACTGTAATGTCCCTTATTATAATTGACAGAAGCCGTTTGCTATTTTTAATGGCTTCCTGGCCTGGTGAGTCAACCTCTCTTTGAAGAACCTTATCCCCAATCTTAACACAGAGTCGCAACCCTCCCCACTGCTATTAACCCTCTGCAGTGCGACTGTGCAAGCATCGGGGTCAGGTATGTTTGAGGTCACAGTTGCGGTGATATATAGCAGTCTGGAGAATCAGACCGGCTGAACAATCCTTATTCTCACAGGCGTTGCTCAGGTTGAAAATTCCCCGGGAGCGTGTATGTAGCGTAACCTATAGCCGGGAGAGTTAGAGGGAATGAATTGTTCCTGGGGACGACCAAGACCATAATATTATGCAGTTTACTAGAGCAGAGAACAGCCAGGGACCTCACAATACGATATTATCACGATACTTAGATGCCAATAAGATATGTATTGAGAGACTCACCATTCTATGTGTATTGCAATTCGATACTGTGATTTTACTGCATTTCGATGTTCCTAACATATGCTATAGCTCACTATATCTTCTGCAGAGGGACAAGAGAGAGCCATGAGAAAACGAGTTTTGATCAGTCATTGAAATAAGTGCTGAAAAATTGCACTCTATTTGAAAAGAAGATGGAGAACAAGCTCTGAAGGACACATAGTGGATTTACAGTGCAGGTACAGACGACTACCGCAACAATAACATGATATGAGACAACATATTGTCAGTAATAATATCCCGATATGTAACTGTATTGATGTTTTTCCCGGTTCACTACAGTTTACAGTGCGCTCAGTTGACCGAAAACATCAGAGGACAAGCTGATGCTCGGAGTAGTTACAGTAGTATATAAACACTATCAGGTCTGATCATAAAACCAAATAGGACATAAAGAATGCAAATTGACAGCTGATGCCATGGCTAAACTGCTTCCAATCAGTGTACACCACACAAAAGTGATACTAATTGGGAGCAATGATGCGCAAACATATTAAGAACAATGTTTGAAAGACAAAAACAAAAACAGCAATCAATTTAATTATTCAACAATGTATGTATTATGTTTTACTGATACACATTGAGGCGAACACTTCTAATTAAATCAAGGCTGGGATAATTAGAATTGAAGACAGTCCGTTCAGGTAAACTTAAATTCCAATTCAATTATTTAAACGATTGCTTATATTTCCAATGAATAACAATAAACTGAGTAGAAGCTATTTATATAAAACGTTTTTCAATGCTATAATTTTATTTACTAAAATCACTTCCTGAATTAATTGTCCTTAAGCAAATGATTCACTAAATGTGGCAGAAATTAATTCATGAGGTTTATCATTCGTCATTTGCTCAGAAAAACTTGCTGCCAGTTGCGCAATTCCATTTCACTGACTCAAACAGTTGGAATTTGTTGGAAAACAGAAATGACCTACTTTGAACCCAGGGGGAAAAGAAATTCTCGAACCCAAAAAGCAATCCGCAAATAAAAAAAAAATAAAAAAAATTGATGTCCCCTTTAAAAACCTCTCTAGCAGCCGCAAATCTGAGCCATACGCATACAAAAAAAGCAAGCCAGTTTGACATGGGATGAAAAACATGCACTGCAGTCCCCTAACATAATGCCGCTCGGAAAACAACAGCGCTTCATTGTTTCTTCACTCGCTTTCACCCGCTCTGGAATTTTGCTTGCTAAGCGCGAAACACATTAGACATAGCAAAAACTCTTTATTAATTTACCCCGACATTCCACAGTTGAATCAGCCTCAACCAAACACAGCGCTGCTCCCCGAGCTCTCTCTCTCTCTTTCATTCAATCAGACACAGGAAAATTCCAGCTCCCTTACCAACAGCAAAAGAGACAAACAAACAGACCAACCGATGATTTACCCCGTTGCCAAGATAAACTAAAATAAGAGAATGGCTTTCGAGTGGTATTACGCAAAGATGACCAGGCAACAGCACCAAAATAAAAGCGACTTACTTCCTTTGAAACCGGGTGGAATAGTGAGAAGAAGGAAGTTCCAGCAGAGCCTAATAGTTTTCAGCTGTGGGCCAGATGGTGATACATTCAGGATTGTGGTAGAGGAGATGGCTTTGCAAAATTTCAACAAGGGATTTTTTTTTTACAGAAACACGATACCTGGATTTCAGAGTCAAAATTCCTCCACCCACAATTCATGCAAAAGTTGTTTTTCTGCAGATTTTTCTGGAAGGACATAAAAAAGAAAATTGCTTTCTACACAAAGAGGAAACATACATAGATTACCTTCAAAAATCTACTTTCCAAAGGTTTCAGTCTAAACTGTCAATCTTATATCACTTTTGGAGAGACATGGCAATACATTGAGCTTTTAGATATTCAAATCACGATGTAACGTAATGTGCCTGAAAAGAAGCCCTGAATCGATAAAAGAGCATGAGAAAATGCTTTGTTTGATTGAGATTTGGGGAACACAATATGCTGTGAAAATGCATTTTAACTGCAGCTGCAGAAATGCATAAGCATAGGAACAGTGGATCCTAGCTGCTTGGACTGTGTTATACCTTAGTGAAATTCATTAGGGCCCTTTTTCAAACAAAGCTGGTCAGCAGGTTTCCTGGGATTCTTGTACTGCGAGTTCAAAACAAAACCAAGTTTACAGTGTGAAACAAAAATAAAGTAAACTGCATGTTAATTCAAACAAAATTAATTCATTAAGAAATGTCATTGTAGGGAACAAAATGTTGGATTTGACCCCCAAATTCTTTGTATAGGTTTTGATTGAATACAGGCCCGATGTGATGCCATGTTTGTTTTGGCTGGGAGTTCCCGGGCCTCTGCTTCTGAGTACCATTTAAATCAGGGAGGGCCCGGCTATCAGGACTGAGGTTCTGTTCACACTTTGTTTTCCTAACGCTTTGCTCTAGTTTGCTCTCTATCATTTTATGTTTCAGTCTTCTATGGACAGCTGGGGTGAGGTAGGGTGTTAAGGTTTGTGCAGACATTTGCTAGCTCTCAAAGTGGAGGCCCTTCCACAAGTGGCCATGTGAAAGATCAAGTATGAAGAGAATTTTCATGACAAGTTCCGCTGTCACCAATGCAACTTCTCTGTTAAGTTAGAGGCACCTTTAATTGTCTTATTTTTGATTATAAACGGATTGCTATTTGGCCAATATACCATGGCTACGGTCTGTATCCAGGCACTCCGCGTTCCATCGTGCATAAGTACAGCCCTTAGCTGTGGTATATTGTCCACATAACACTCCCCCTCGGGCCTTAATTGTATCAGGGAGAAATTTTTATTTAGATTTTATTTTACTAGGCAAGTCAGTTAAGAACAAATTCTTATTTACAATGACAGTCTACCCCGGCCAAACCCTAACCACGCTGGTCCAATTGTGCACCGCCCTATGGGACTCTCAATCACGGTCAGTTGTGATACAGCCTGTAATTGAACCACAATCTGCAGTGACGCCTCTAGTACTGAGATGCAGTATCTTAGACCACTGCGCCACTCAGGAGCCTCCAAAATATGTATCAATTAGGGCCGTGACGAAACCAGTAGCGCAACATGGTTTCCATGGCTAAATGAAGCACACCAAACTCTTTGATCCTATAAACACCTGCTGTATGTAAAGTAGTGTGTCCTATAGCTTGGAAAATAAATACATGTGACTCTGGATGACATTTGTTTCCAACATTAGGGCTGTTTTCCTAAACAAGTTAATACTGCTAAAGGCTAAATCTAAATAAGTAGGACCACTACAGTATCTGATAGACACTTGTCACACCTTTACTCCAACTTCCACGTTTAAAATATTACATCTACTGTGGCTAATTAATTCAACGGCTGCTCTTTTCTCAATGAGTGCAAAGGCACATTGGGAAACATTAAATCTACTTAATTTCTATCAGATCAATATCAATCTCCAGGATTGATATTCCCAAGACATAAAATGTATCTTAAGAGGTAATATCAGTGTTCTTGGGAAATTAGCATTTTTTAAATTATTATTATGGAAATAAGAGTAAATCAAGAATTACAACAACAACAACTAACTCAATCTTATTATTTTATTACGTATCTGATGTATTCATGATGAGTAAAAAGTGCTACAACCCACACAATAGTATTATGAATAGTCAGTTGCTAACAGACATTCCTTCAAGTTTGTTAACATTCCTTTCACAAAGACATATCAAACCAAAATCAATGTGACCAAATTGAACCACATAAACTTCTCCATAGGTCACACCCACTGGCATTTCTTTCTGATTCTACAAGGAAATGATCCGAAACAATAATGGATTTCAGTGTCCAGTAAAATTATAAAACAGCGTGGTCTCTTGCATGATATGTTAATCAGAAATTGAAGAACTTACTGGCAACACACAGTCTTTCGTTCTAGATAGTTTGAAAAGCCTATATTGAAGAGTGTGCCTTGCGTGAATGAAAAACAAAAATCAACAATATTAACTTTTATAAAGACTGAAACTGTCAGCAAAATCTAATTCTAAAGTGCAAACAAAGTTTTGGTTATGAGAAGCCAGTTATTATATATATATATGCCATTTTTAGCAGACGCTTTTATCCATAGCGACTTACAGTCATGTGTGCATACATTCTACGTATGGGTGGTCCCGGGAATCGAACCCACTACCCTGGCGTTACAAGCGCCATGCTCTACCAACTGAGCTACAGAAGGACCAGTTGTCAGGAACCCCGTTGGTACATCCATCAGTGATCATATGTTGCATGGCCATCCCACTGGGCACAGACGTCAGTTAAAAGGCTAGTTTTGATTTACATTTGGTTGAGTTGTCAACTAATTTAATTCAACTTTTAAAAAAAAACAAGAAAAAACATGTAATTAGATTAAAGGTTAAAAGTTGGGTAAAAAAAATGTAAAAAGACTAAATGCCCTTACGTTGATGACTTATTGCAAATTCACCGACAACATTGATTCAACCAATTTTTTTCCCAGCGGGATGACATCAACTGCAGGTACTACAATAAAACACAGTCACCATCTGGTTACACTTTGGTTTACCAAAGACATGGGAGCTATTTTGAGAATTGTACAAAACTCTACTATAATACTCCACTACACCAACAAAGCAAACAAACATGTTTTTTTCCCCCCACGTGAAGTGACCAGGAGCATTTGGGCTTTTGATTTTATTTTCCACCCACAGTCTAAGTCTTCCAAGTCAACAAAGCCAGGACGTTCCTGAAAACTGCAAGCACAACATTGGGGTAAGGCATCTGCTGTTTGTACTGGAGGGCAGAAGCATGTGTTTTCAACCCTTGGAACACTGCAGGGCATGGAGCTTGGTGTTAGGTCTCCATGTCCCTGTCACAAACTACAGAACACAAAGCAAAAAAGGAAATCTCACTTATAGTCTTGCTGTCTTTGATTTCAGGCTATGGTTCTTACATGGCGCAAACACAATGAAAGTGAAATTATTTGGAGGGGGAAATGTTTGACAGCTGAACCAACTGGTGATTTGGTTAAATCACAAAAAATGAATTGAAATCAAACTTTATAGACAATGATATTGTGCATAAAGACAAGCTGTGTCTCAATGATGTACAGTGGGGCAAAAAATATTAGTCAGCCACCAATTGTGCATGTTCTCCCACTTAAAAAGGTGAGAGAGGCCTGTCATTTTCATCATAGGTACACTTCAACTATGACAGACAAAATTAGATTTTTTTTTCTCCAGAAAATCACATTGTAGGATTTTTAATGAATTTATTTGCAAATTATGGTGGAAAGTATTTGGTCACTTACAAACAAGCAAGATTTCTGGCTCTCACAGACCTTTAACTTCTTCTTTAAGAGGCTCCTCTGTCCTCCACTCGTTACCTGTATTAATGGCACCTGTTTGAACTTGTTATCAGTATAAAAGACACCTGTCCACAACCTCAAACAGTCACACTCCAAACTCCACTATGGCCAAGACCAAAGAGCTGTCAAAGGACACCAGAAACAAAATTGTAGACCGGCACCAGGCTGGGAAGACTAAATCTGCAATAGGTAAGCAGCATGGTTTGAAGAAATCAACTGTGGGAGCAATTATTAGGAAATGGAAGACATACAAGACCACTGATAATCTCCCTCGATCTGGGACTCCACGCAAGATCTCACCCGTGGGGTCAAAATGATCACAAGAACGGTGAGCAAAAATCCCAGAACCACACGCGGGGACCTAGTGAATGACCTGCAGAGAGCTGGGACCAAAGTAACAAAGCCTACCATCAGCAAGGGCATTGAAGATGAAACGTGGCTGGGTCTTTCAGCATGACAATGATCCCAAACACGCCCAGGCAACGAAGGAGTGGTTTCGTAAGAAGCATTTCAAGGTCCTGGAGTGGCCTAGCCAGTCTCCAGATCTCAACTCCATAGAAAATCTTTGGAGGGAGTTGAAAGTACGTGTTGCCCAGCAACAGCCCCAAAACATCACTGCTCTAGAGGAGATCTGCTTGGAGGAATGGGCCAAAATACATTTACATTTACATTTAAGTCATTTAGCAGACGCTCTTATCCAGAGCGACTTACAAATTGGATAAATACCAGCAACAGTGTGTGAAAAACATGTGAAGACTTACAGAAAACGTTTGACCTCTGTCATTGCCAAAAAAGGGTATATAACAAAGTATTGAGACACACTTTTGTTATTGACCAAATACTTATTTTCCACCATAATTTGCAAATAAATTCATTAAAAATCCTACAATGTGATTTTCTGGGGGTTTTTCCCTCATTTTGTCTGTCATAGTTGAAGTGTACCTATGATGAAAATGACAGGCCTCTTATCTTTTTAAGTGGGAGAACTTGCACAATTGGTGGCTGACTAAATACTTTTTTTGCCCCACTGTATTTATTGGTTGTCCTGCAAAATCAAATATCTGCCTTCTTCGTAATACAAACAAAGACATACAGTCCTCTGCACATGTCATATAGTTGCTCAAATCATGTTTCAGATGGAAACTAGAAAAACACTACTTTATCCAACGGCCAATACCCACTGGCAAGAGATGTCTAGTTTTTATTTACATTTGGTTGAGTTGTCAACTAACGTGAATTCAATATGAAATCAACCAAATATGCCACCATGTCATTGGATTTAGTTTACAAATTATGGTGACTTTTTTTCTAATCTAATCAGTTTTCCACATTGATTCAATGTCATCACATATCATTTTTTTGGTTGAAATGACATGGACACAATGTTGATTCAACCTGTTTGCCCTGTGGGTAGGGATTCGGCTGTCTCTCCCTTCAACAATAAAACATGACATCCAATCAGAAGGAGTCATCCACTTCCCAGGGCCAATTTCTCAAGCTGTGCAAGGTTATGCATGCTGATCCAGCAGCATATCACCAAGCAGTCCTGAAGGCTCTCAACAACAACTGGTTCCCCTTGCATCCAAAACGTCATATGGTTAGAGCCACAACCACCATCTGCTGAGCCTGTCTTATCTTATCAATACACAGATGTTGTGTCCAAAGCTTTAGGCTAACCCACCACTAACCCACCACACAAGCCTACAAACAGTATGTTCCCTGAATAGTAGTGCCTGTTACATGAAGTTGAGGTAGCAGAGGGGTTACCTATTTCTTGATGGAATAATGTGTCTAGCTGGCTGCTCTGTCATGGAACATAATGAGAGAGGAATGGGGGAACAGTACACACTGTGAGGAGGGAACCTAATTGGCAATTAGCAGGAGTTTAGGAGGGAACCCTGGACTGGAGGTGAGCATGTACATCTCTCGCAGTGTTTATTATAATGGGTTTGATCAACCCTTTGTCCCTAGTTGGGGACGGAACTTCTGTAGTCTAAAATGTGTAGTTGTGTTACTCTGTATGCATGTGGTATTACACATTTACAAAAACAAAAGGGTTATCCCATCAGAAATGATGTAAATTGGTTTCAACTGAAATCAGAGAGACACGGGGATGTCACTCTAACAGGAACTATTGCTCCCAACCTACTTAAAACAGGGTTAGATCTTTTCCAGAGAGCCATCGTGGCTGCAGGCTTTTGTTCCAACCAAAAAGTTACGCCCCTGATTGGCTAACAAAGAATAAGAATAAGTTGTTTAGTAGTGTCAAAAGTTTGCCCAACGGGAATCTTATAAAGTTATCAGATATTCCTTGAAAATGACTGATGTCTTCAGGGTGTTTCAAGGCTTTCAAAAGGTCATGGCAGTATATCCTCTTGGAATCGTACCTCATACTTCCTTCAGAGGTCATATTTGCCACCACTCACAATAGAAGTTTGAAAAGTTTCTTAGATGAGTGCACAGGAATTGCAGAATAATGTAATTTTAATGGCAGATGGCAGATGACAGATGTTTAGCTGCTGACTGAGGTCATGTCACAATCTAGAAGTGAGTGGTGCACATTATACTGTAAATCATGTATAATTAATCATGTATTTCTATGGCTATAAATCCCTTGCACTACACTGTTAGTATCAGCGTTAGTTAAAAGTGCTGTCATGTTTTGACTTTTCCATTACAAAAATAAATGTAATGTGGTGCGTGCTGGTGGCGGGGAAGTCAGGCGCAGGAGAACGAACTTGGTATAAACGGAGTATTTAATGAAAGCTCACAAACTCCAACGGCCTGAGGAGCCTCCACCGGCCTGAGGAGAGACACATGGAACGAGGGATTAATATGGTAATCGGGGGGAAGCTGTAACTTATAGCAAACCTCTTTCACTCTCCTCAGGACTTTAAATGGCCCCACAAACCCCGGACCCATCTTCCAACAAGGCAGGCGGAGGGGCAGGTTTCGGGTCGAGAGCCAGACACGGTTCCCCGGTGCGAACACTGGGGTCTCACTGCGGTGACGGTCTGCGCCAACTTTCTGGAGCAGCACGATGCGCTGAAGGTGGACATGTGCGGCCTCCCATGTTTCTTCGGCATGACGGAACCAGTCATCCACCGCAGGAGCCTCGGTCTGACTCTGATGCCAAGGAGCCAGAACCGGCTGATACCCTAGTACACACTGGAAGGGAGATAGGTTAGTGGAGGAGTGGCGGAGCGAGTTTTGGGCCATCTCTGCCCAGGGCACGAACGTTGCCCACTCCCCCGACCGGTCCTGGCAATAAGACCTCAGAAACCTACCCACATCCTGGTTAACTCTCTCCACCTGCCCATTACTCTCGGGGTGCAAACTTGAGGTAAGGCTGACTGAGACGCCCAGATGTTCCATGAATGCCCTCCAGACCCTCGACGTGAACTGGGGACCACGGTCAGACACTATATCCTCAGGTACCCCGTAGTGTGGGAAGACACAAGTAAACAGGGCCTTCACAGTTTGTAGGGCCGTAGGGATACCGGGCAAAGGGAGGAGACGGCAGGACTTTGAGAAACAATCCACAACGACCAGGATCGTGGTGTTACCCCGCCGCTCTACCCTTAGGCAGGTGGTCGAAGACTGCCCGGAAACGGTGGGTGAACTCCTCAAACTGGTCCAACACCGCATCTCCCTCTCTCCACACGGTGTTGGCCCACTCCAGGGCTTTCCCGGTGAGGCATGAGACGAGGGCCGACACCGTCTCCCGATCCGATGAAGCCGGGTGAACGGTGGCCAGGTATAGCTCCAGTTGCAGGAGAAACCCTCGGCAGCCCGCAGCCTCTCCGTTGTACTCCTGGGGCAGGGAGAGACGAATCCCACTGGAACCAGATGGAAACAGAGCACTCGGGGGAGACCCCGGTTCTGCTGTTGGAGGAGCTGAAGAACTCGGTCCATGGCGATGCCAAGATGGTGGAGCATTGCTGCATGCTCCTGGACACGCTCCTCCACCTCTATGGCCGGGGTACCTTGTCCTGCTGACACCATATCGGGTCGGGGATTCTGTAATGTGGTGCATGCTGGTGGCAGGGAAGTCAGGCGCTAGGGGAACGAACTTGGTATGAACTGAGTATTTAATGAAAGCTCACAAACTCCAAAAACCAACATATACAAAATAAAGTGGGTAAATAAAACCTGTCGCACACCATAACAGACATAGCACCTATACATACAATGAACAATCACCGACAAAGACAAGAGGTAAAACAGAGGGTTAAATACACAACATATAATGATGGGATTGAAACCAGGTGTGATGTGAGACAGGAAAAAAACAATGGAAAATTAAAAATGGACCAGCGATGGCTAGAAGGTCGGTGACGTCACCGCCCAAACAAGTAGAGGGACCAACTTCGGCGGAAGTCGTGACAATAAATCGCAGCTGAGTTTATCAACATATGACTCATACCTTAAAAGAAGTGGAAACGTGTGCAATGTGCTTCTCACATCCCAAGATTACTCTGACTTCTACCAATTGTAACTATACTACCATGTAATCTGAATTGCCTTCCTTCAATTAAATAAGTCAAAACTATCAAAAAAAATATAAAGTAACATATTCAATGTGGGACAGAGAAATGTTAAAGTCACGAGTCTACAGTTGATACAAAGGACAAGACAAAAACCACACAAGCAGAGAGACTAATCATAAGTTATGAAGAGTTAATGCTAGCTATTCTTGTTGACTTCCAGTCATTGCACTATTGCTAGTTAGTATTGGCTAGCAAAACTAACTTCAACATCCTTTAAACTGCATGCACAGAAAAATGATATCCATGAGTTCGTCTGACAGGGTAAGTAGAGAAAAAGGCCTGAATGTGCAAAATGCTGCAGTATGTCTTTAATATACCAACAGTTATTAGGCCAATGATATCCAGGAAGAGCAGTTATCCCGTTACAATTTCAATAGGGGGAAGATTGTCACATGCAATTCAAAAATAGATTGAGAAAATGTTTGGAGTTGACACGCTCGTCGAAATCGTGGAAATGACCGGACCAAGGTGCAGCGTGGTGAGCGTACATTTGTCTTTATTATAAATATTGCCAACCAAACAGGAAACAACAAAAATGAACGTGAAGCTTACTAGGGCTATACAGGCCACTAACAAAGACAACTACCCACAACTACAAAAGGAAAAAGGCTGCCTAAGTATGATTCCCAATCAGAGACTAAGATAGACAGCTGTCCCTGATTGAGAACAATACCCGGCCAAAACATAGAAACACAGAACATAAGAGTTTCCCACCCGAGTCACACCCTGACCAACCAAACATAGACAATAAAAAGATCTCTATGGTCAGGGCGTGACAGGAGTCTCACTCTCCACGGGGTCTCTTCAATCTTGGCGAGTGGAAACAGCTGACAAAGCACACCATTTCTGGAAAGGCATGTCAAATTCTCTGAAATATTTAGACAAAATTATCAAATCTGTCAAGGGTCATCGTCTGGGAGCCCTGATATAAATTACTCTGCAGAATATCTGACCTTATAGACATTGTGGTTACTGTGTATCTTGACTCCGATCCATCACAGTAACCACAATGTCTATAGTGTCAACGACAAATAATTAAATAAAAATGTATCCTTCCACCTACACAGACAAGCATCTTGGCATGCATTCAAGAAGGTCAGATATTCTGCAGAGTAATTTAGCTAACAATTCATTGACATTGACACTTTTGCTGACATAGTGATACACTCCAAGCTCAATTCACATTCTATCAAGTTTCCAACATACACTGCCATATGATCACTGGGTTCAAACTGTGGGACAAATTGCATTTGCCACTACAGTAATTGCAAACCATTGAGGTTTCGCTAAGTGTCTAAAGTTTCTGCACAATTACCTTGACTTTGCATGACAGAGGAATTTAATTTACACTAATAATGATTCAAATGTTGTATCTAAAAATGCAAGTTGCCAAATATGACATCAGTGATGTGAAAATCACTTTTCGAATGACATGTCACTACCAATTTTTCCCCAATGCTTAAATAATGCATTGTACATGAGATTATTATACATTTACATGTTGATATGTTCTACATTGTAGTTTTATAATGAATATGCATATAATGCAGCTATTTTGGATGCATTCAAGCATTTCAAGTTATTGTAAATAAGTTGACCCACTTTCAATGTGTCAAGGTAGTATCTGAAGAAGATGTCTAGGGTTCAGCTGGAACGGAGGGTAGAGGTAACAATGTTTTTTTTTACATTATTTGAATAAAGCTTTGTTTTATAGAGCATGATATCAACAGGGCCTTGAAAAAGTATTCATACCCTTTGGTGTTTTTCCTATTTTGTTGCATTACAACCTGTAATATAAATCGATTTTTATTTGGATTTTGTGTACTGGGTGTCAGGTAGCCTAGTGGTTAGAGCATTGGACTAGTAACCGAAAGGTTGCATGATCGAATCACCGAGCTGACAAGGTCGTGAGGCAGTTAACCCACTGTTCCTAGGCCGTCATTGAAAAAAGTATTTGTTTTTAACTGACTTGCATAGTTAAATAAAGATAAATAAAAATGTACATACACAAAATGAAGTGAACGTTTTAAAATTACTTGTTTCAAAATATTATACAAATAAAAAACAGAATAGTGGCGCGTGAATTCACCCCCTTTGCTCTGAAGCCCCTAAATAAAATCTGGTGCAACCAATTACCTTCAGAAGTCACACAATTAGTTAAATAAAGCCCACATGTGTGCATTCTAAGTGTCACATGATCTCAGTATATATTCACCTGTTCTAAAGGTGGCCTGAGTCTGCAACACCACTAAGCAAGGGGCACCACGAAGCAAGCGGCACCATGAAGACCAAGGAGGTCTCAAAAGAGGTCAGTGACAAAGTCGTGGAGATGTACAGATCAGGGTTGGGTTATAAAAGAATATCAGAACCTTTGAACATCCCACAGAGCACCATTAAATCCATTATTAAAACATGGAAAGAATATGGCATCACAACAAACCTGCCAAGAGAGGGCCGCCCACCAAGACTCAGACCAGGCAAGGAGGGCATTAATCAGAGAGGCAGCAAAGAGACCAAGGATAACCCTGAAGGAGCAGCAAAGGTCCACAGCGGAGATTGGAGTATCTGTCCATAGGACCACTTTACGCCGTACACTCCATGGAGATAGGCTTTACCGGAAGAGTGGCCAGAAAAAAAGCCATTGCTTATAGAGAAAAATAAGAAAAGACGTTTGATGTTCGCCAAAAGGCATGTGGGAGACTCCCCAAAACATATGGAAGAAGGTACTCTGGTTAGATTAGACTAGAATTGTGTTTTTTTGCCATCAAGGAGAACACTATGTCTGGTGCAAACCCAACACCTCTCATCGCCCTGAGAACATCCCCACAGTGAAGCATGGTGGTGGCAGCATCATGCTGTGGGGATGTTGTTCATCGGCAGGGACTGTGGAATTGATCAACATTGAAGGAATGATGGATGGCGCTAATTACAGAGAAATTCTTGAGGGAAACCTGTTTCAGTCTTCCAGAGATTTGAGACTGGGACAGAGGTTCACCTTCCAGCAGGACAATGACCCTAAGCTTACTGCTAAAGCAACACTCGAGTGGTTTAATGGGAAACATTTAAATGTCTTGGAATGGCCTAGTCAAAGCTTAGACCACAATCCAATTGAGAATCTGGGTCATGACTTAAATATTGCTGTACACCAGCGGAACACATCCAACCTGAAGGAGCTGGAGCAGTTTTGCCTTGAAGAATGGGCAAACATCCCAGTGGCTAGATGTGCCAAGCTTATGGAGACATACCCCAAGATACTTGCAGCTGTAATTGCTGCAAAAGGTGACTCTACAAATTGACTTTGACTTTGAGGAGGTCAATAGTTATGCACGCTCAAGTAAAAAAGAAAAATTGTCTTCTTGTTCGTTCACAATAAAAAACATTTTGCATCTTCAAAGTGGTAGGCATGTTATGTAAATCAAATGATACAAACCCCCTAAAAATCCATTTTAATTCCAGGTTGTAAGGCAACAAAATAGTAAAAATGCACAAGGGGATGAATACTTTCTCAAGCCATTGTAATTAGATGCTTTGTTAGATGATTAAACATTCCATCATAAAACAACTTTCTTTCTATTCACATATGCAAAATGTGGAGCCCTACTTTGCTGCTGAAGCTGGATAGTTAAATTAAAAATATTAATTCAATGACTATTTGAGGAGAAAAGGTTTTCATGATAGTCTGCATTGTTTTACGATGAATAATGTTAGCTGAATGCCAAATTGTCTCCTTCATACATTGTTTTGTACCAACATCTGTGAAGGTTGGCACTAAACAGACATGCAAAAACACAGAACATTTTGGTTTTCTCGTGTAGTGATATCATAGTGCTGATAGGGTTTGGGGAAGTGGGGGGATTTCGCAAGAGCCATCACACACCCACAGACATAGCTCGAAAAACACTAATCTCAACTTGCTCCTTTGGTTTACTGTTCTTAGAAAAAAATCCAGTACCCCTCCTTACACACACACACACACACACACACACACACACACACACACACACACACACACACACACACACACACACACACTCACTCACACACACATCTGAAACCATTAATGTGCTCCACACAGTGCAACTTTTGATTTCAGTCCACTGCCCATCTTCACTTTAACCATTCTCCCCACAGAGAAACAAACATATTTGCATGAGGGGGTGCAGAAATTGCTAAGATATATTTGTGATGTTGGCCTGTAGCCTATTGCTTCTCCATGGGACATAGATGAGAGAGACAGTTCCATATAGGATGAAATACAAAACCAACTTAACCTATTTGAGAGCCTTTTATTAAGCACATTAGCATTGCAGATTTGCTGGTGTAGTCATTGTAAATCCGATTACCCGCTGCTGATGCATTACATGGATCTCTGAATCTGTGGGAGCACCGCAGGCAGGGAAGCAAGCAGAAGAGGTGTTGTTCAGCATATCCTAGTAGTAAACGAATGGACATGAGGGCTACCCTGGGCCACCTCTGGGATCACTTAACTTCTTACGGTAGCGGAACAACATTCTGCTGAAAAGGTAGTGCACGAAGTTCAAAAATATTTTTTTGAAATATGTAACTTTCACACATTAACAAGAGCAATACACCAAATGAAAGATAAACTTCTTGTTCATCTACCCATCGTGTCCGATTTCAAAAAGGCTTTACTTCGAAAGCACAATGATTATGTTAGGTCAGAGCCAAGTCACAAAAACACACAGCTATTTTTCCAGTCAAAGAGAGGAGTCACAAAAAGCAGAAATATAGATACAATTAATCACTAACCTTTGATTATCTTCATCAGATGATGCTAATAGGACATCATGTTACACAACACATGTATGTTTTGTTCGATAAAGTCCATATTTATATCCAAAAATCTCAGTTTACATCGGCGCGTTACATTCAGTAATGTTTTGCTTCCAAAACATCTGGTGATTTTGCAGAGAGCCATATGAATTTACAGAAATACTCATTATAAACAATGATAAAATATACAAGTGTTATTCACAGAATTAAAGATAGACTTATCCTTAATGCAACCGCTGTGTCAGATTTAAAAAAAAAACTTTATGGAAAAAGCACACCATGCAATAATCTGAGTACGGCGTTCAGAGACCAAACCAGCCAAAGAAATATCCGCCATGTTGTGGAGTAAACATTAGTCAGAAATAGCATTATAAATATTCGCTTACCATTGATGATCTTCATCAGAATGCACTCTCAGGAATCCCACTTCCACAATAAATGTTTTATTTGTTCAATAAAGTTCATAATTTATGTCCAAATTCCTCCTTGTTGTTAGCGCGTTCAGCCCAGTAATCCATCTTCATGAGGCGCGAGCACTAGGTCCAGACGAAAAGTCCAAAAGTTCCGTTACAATCCGTAGAAACACGTCAAACGATGAAAAGAATCCATCTTTAGGATGTTTTAAACATAAATCTTCAATAATGTTCCAACTGGAGAATTCCTTTGTCTGTAGAAAAGCAATGGAAAGCAAGCTAACTCTCACGTGAAGGAGCGCCACGAGCTTGTGGCAGTCTGCCAGAACACTGACTGAAAGAGCCGTTATGAGCCCCTCCATTAGAGTAGAATTCTCAAACAAGTTTCTAAAGACTGTTGACATCTAGTGGAAGCCTTAGGAAGTGCAAGTTGTCTCCATAGACACTGTGTTAACGACAGGCCAAGCTTTGAAAAACTACAAACCTCAGATTTCCCACTTCCTGGTGGATTTTTCTCAGGTTTTAGCCTGCCACGTGTGTTCTGTTATACTCACAGACATCTTTCAAACAGTTTTAGAAACTTCTGAGTGTTTTCTATTCAAATCTAATAATAATATGCATATATTAGCAACTGGAACTGAGTAAAAGGCAGTATACTCTGGGCACGCTTTTCATCCAAACGTGAAAATGCTGCCCCCTATCCCAAACAGGTCCCAAACAGGTTAACATAAATTAGAGCATTGGGGGTAGAGATGCCTGGGGGCTGAGACCCTTGGTTGGCTTGTGTCATTATTAAGGAGCCTTAGCTATGGCCAGAGACCTTGGCTGAATATCAGACCGAAAACGTTGAGCTCTCGATATGTGCATCAAGTCAATCTCAAAAGCTAGTTGTCGAGTCATCGAGGCCTCCACTGCAACCTTCGGAAGCCTTTTTATCGAGCGGGCATCCCGTGCCAACTGTATCACCTCGCAACAGCAATAGTCACTACTACGTCCTTCTCAAAAACAAATTAAACTTTTTCCACATTTTGTTACGCAACAGACATATTAAAAAAATTTAATAAACACATTTCCTCAGCAATCTACACACAATACTCCTTAATGACAAAGCGAATACAAATTTAGACATTTTTGCAAATGTATATAAAAAATGTAAAAAACATATACCTTTCTCCCTTCCCTCTCTCTCTCACTCTACTGAAGGACTCTTGAATAGCCTTTGTTAAATATAGAGAGTCTGGAAACATCAAACAAGTGGGGGGAAAGGAAACATATTTCGGTAATAGAACCAATTGAAAATATGAGTGGGTACTTAATGAATATGATGTCAGTTCGGTTGTCATCTGAGACATTATGACTGATGACAGGATGACATAAACTGTATCTGGGAAAGTCTACACATTCTAGTTATCAGATTCACATGGAATTGTTGTGCAATTTAAATGTTTGAATACGAAACTATTTTTGAAAAGATTAAATGTAATTTTAGCAACCAAATGAGAGAATTGGGTTTTCATAAGGTTAGAGCTCTGCTTTGTAAGTCGCTCTGGATAAGAGCGTCTGTTAAATGACTTAAATGTAAATGTAAATGCTCAATCAGTGGTTATAAACTATGAAACACACCCTTCTCTCCCTCCACTATATAAGACCTTGACGAAAATGTAACTTTCTGTTCTGCGGCCTCATGTTAAAAGGACTTATATAATAAGCTGTTCCGAGGACAATAGGACGACGGTCTATACGTTAAAAAGGACTAACATGTCAACTACAGAACTAAGCCAACCTCAGTGTGAGCTTTGGTTGTGAATGGTATGAAATTTGAACTCTTATTCACTAAAGAAGTGAGACATCCTAGCCGTTGAGTTAGCAGCGGCTGCTGTGAACGTGGGCTAGGAAAGGACGGACGACATATCCAGTCTAACACACAACATATCCAATTTACCACCAGAGACATTCTTCCGAGGACAGGAAGATCTCTGTTGGCCAACACGGCCAGCATCTACGACCAACCTACCGAAGCGCAGCTCAGAGTAAGTATTTATTGCATTTTCTTTTCCAAATGGGCGGTAATTTATAATGCATAAGATACTGTATTTACGATAGCATGGCTTCTCCCTTTGTTCCTCAGTCTTCCCGATCTTTCACTCAAACCCAACCCACTTTCCTTTCTGTAACCAGAAATTATGTTGGCTCCGTCCACCAGGGACGTTTTCTGTATGACATACTTTGCATTCTGTGTATATGCAATTCTGTGTGATTAGTTAGGTATTTAGTAAATAAATAATTAAACCCAATTTGTATTGCTGATTCAACTTGTTAGCCAGGGTTCCTGAAGATGAGACTGAAATAAGGTGACGATTAATATTGACTGCTATTGATGTAAAATATTACTAGGTCTTTCAGAGTTTATTCAGAAGATAACAGCTCTATAACCACTATAATGAGTTACAATATTAGTTACAGAGAAAGGATTTTATAGAATAGCATGTCGTTTCACTTAATCCGGTATAGCCAAAGATACGACACATCTCACTTACATAAATATTCAGACCCTTTGCTATTTCACTCAAAATTGAGCTCAGGTGCATCCTGTTTCCATTGATCATCCTTGAGAAGTTTTTACAACTTGATTGGAATCCACCTGTGGTAAATTCAATTGATTGGACATGATTTGGAAAGACACACACAGGTCTATATAAGGTCCCACGGTTAACAGTGAATGCCAGAGAAAAAAAACAAGCAATGAGGCAGAAGGAATTGTCTGTAGAGCTCTGAGACAGGAATGTGTCGGGGCACAGATCTGGGGAAGGGTACCAAAACATGTCTGCAGCATTGAAGGTCCCCAAGAACACAGTGTCCTCCATCATTCTTAAATGGAAGAAGGTTGGAACCGCCAAGACTCATCTTAGTGCTGTCCGCCCGGCTAAACTGAGCAATCAGGGGAGAAGGGCATTGGTCAGGGAGGTGGCCAAGAACCTGATGGTTACTTTGACAGAGCTCTAGAGTTCCTCTGTGGAGATGGGAAAACATTCCAGAAGGACAACCATTTCTGCAGCACTCCACCAATCAGACCTTTATGGTAAAGTGGCCAGACGGAAGCTCCTCCTCAGTAAAAAAGCACATGACAGCCAACTTGAAGTTTTCTAAAAGACACCTAAAGACTCTCAGACCATGAGAAACAAGATTCTCTGGTCTGATGAAACCAAGATTGAACTCTTTGGCCTGAATGCCAAGCGTCACGTGTGGAGGAAACCTGGCACCATGTCTACAGTGAGGCATGGTGGTGGCAGCATTATGCTGTGGGGATGTTTTTCAGAAGCAGGGACTGGGAGACTTGTCAGGGTTGAGGAAATGATGAACGGAGCAAAGTACAGAGAGATCCTTGATGAAAACCTGCTCCAGAGCGCTCAGAGACCTCAGACTGCGGCAAAGGTTCACCTTCCAACAGGACAACGACCCTAAGCATACAGCCAAAACAACGCAGGAGTGGCTTCGGGACAAGTCTCTGAATGTCTTTGAGTGGCCCAGCCAGATCCCGGGAATTGAACCTGATCAAATATCTCTGGAGAGATCTGAAAATAGCTGTGCAGCAACGCTCCCAATTCAACCTGACAGAGCTTGAGAGGATCTGCAGAGAAAAATGGGAGAAATTACCCAAATACAGGTGTGCCTAGCTTGTAGCGTCATACCCAACAAGACTCAATGCTGTAATCGCTGCAAAAGGTACTTCAACAAAGTAACGAGCAAAGAGTCTGAATACTTATGCAAATGTACTATTTTTATTTTATTTTTATATATTTGCAAACATTTCTAAAAACCTGTTTTAATCAATTTTAGAATAAGCCTGTAATGTAACAAAATGTGGAAAAAGTCAAGGGGTCTGAGTACTTTCGAAAGGCACTGTATAACAATTAACAAGTTTTAATGTAGCAGCAACTGCCCTTTTTGCCCCGAGTCAGTGGAGTAGGTCATCTACACTGTGCATTCAGATGACCCAAAGTTACAACTTTGAACGTAGCGATTGGTGCTTTGGAAACACTGAAGTACAGACTGACTACTGGGAACAGGTCTACAATGTCATCCGTAAACTGTCAAATTATCGTAAATGAGTAACAAGCTAAATGTCCTCAGCTAAACATCTTGCCTCGTGCATGACAATACATCTCCTAAGTGCACATGATACAGTGCCTTGCAAAAGTTTTCAACCCCTTGGTGTTTTTCCTATTTTGTTGCATTACAACCTGCATTTTAAATCGATTTTTATTCCATGTAATGGATATACACAAAACAGTCCAAATTGGTAAAGTGAAATGAAAAAAAAAGACTTGTTTCAAAAGATTATACAAAATGAAAAACTGAAAAGTGGTGCGTGCATATGTATTCACCCCCTTTGCTATGAAGCCCCTAAATAAGATATGGTGCAACCAATTACATACAGAAGTCACATAATTAGTTAAATTAAGTCCAGCTGTGTGCAATCTAAGTGTCACATGATCTGTCACATGATCTCAGTATATATACACCTGTTCTGAAAGGCCCCAAAGTCTGCATCACCACTAAGCAAGGGGCACCACCAAGCAAGCGGCACCATGAAGACCAAGGAGCTCTCCAAACAGGTCAGGGACAAAGTCGTGTGAGAAGTACAGATCAGGGTTGGCCCCCCAAAAATATCTGAAACTTTTTTTCCAACGGAGCACCATTAAATCCATTGTTAAAAAAATAGAAAGAATAATGCACCACAACAAATCTACCAAGAGAGGGCCGCCCACCAAAACTCATGGACCAGGCAAAGAGGGCATTAATCAGAGAGGCAACAAAGAGACCAACGATAACCCTGAAGGAGTTGCAAAGCTCTACAGCGGAGATTGGAGTATTTGTCCATAGGACCATTCTAAGCTGTACACTCCACAGAGCTGGGCTTCACGGAGGAGTGGCCAGAAAAACATAAGCAGACATGTTTGGTGTTCACCAAAAGGCATGTGGGAAACTCCCCAAACATATGGAAGAAGGCATTCTGGTCAGATGAGACTAAAATTGAGCTTTTTGGCCATCAAGGAAAATGCTATGTCTGGCGCAAACCCAATACCTCTCATCACCCCGAGAATACCATCCCCACGGTGAAGCATGGTGGTGGCAGCATCATGCTGTGGGGATGTTTTTCCATCGGCAGGGACTGGGAAACTGATCAAAATTGAAGGAATGATGGATGGCGCTAAATACAGGGAAATTCTTGAGGGAAACCTGTTTCAGTCTTCCAGCGATTTGAGACTGGGACGGCGGTTCACCTTCCAGCAAAACAATGACCCTGAGCATACTGCTAAAGCAACACTGGAGTGGTTTAAGTTGAAACATTTAAATGTCTTGGAATGGTCTAGTCAAAGCCTAGACCTCAATCCAATTGAGAATCTGCGGTATGACAAATATTCTTTATCCCCTTACACTGTGTATAAGACAGTAGTTTTGGAATTGTTAGTCAGATTACTTGTTGGTTATCACTGCATTGTCGGAACTAGAAGCACAAGCATTTCGCTACACTCGCATTAACATCTGCTAACCATGTGTATGTGACAAATAAAATGTGATTTGATTTATTGCTGTACACCAGTGGAACCCATCCAACTTGAAGGAGCTGGAGCAGTTTTGATTGAAGAAAGGGCAAAACTCCCAGTGGCTAGATGTGCCAAGCTTATGGAGACATACCCCAAGAGACTTGCAGCTATAATTGCTGCAAAAGGTGGCTCTACAAAGTATTGACTATGAGGGGGTGAATAGCTAGCTATGCATGCTCAAGTTTTCAGTTTGTCTTATTTCTTGTTTGTTTCACAATAAACAATATTTTGCATCTTACAGTGGTAGACATGTTTTGTAAATCAAATGATACAAACCCCTCAAAAATCCATTTTAATTCCAGGTTGTAAAGCCACAAAATAGGAAAAATGCCAAGGGGGAGGTGAGTACTTTCACAAGCCACTGTAGCAGGCCTCTTCCTTTTACATTGAAATTGCCTGAGGATTAGAGATGTGCGTTTCACCAGCAGTGAGACTGCTGCTTTCACTGGTGGCACATGCTCATAAATCTCAGAGAAGGATTCCAATGACCCGTTTATGGCCAAAATCTACTTCAATAATTTAGCTCTAATCTTCGTCACTGTTTCTGCATGATAAGACATTTCTTTAGTTAGATGCAATAGCTGTCCAAGTCGTTTAGAATATCCCATATTTTACTGCCAGAGACTGTTTTAAATGTGTTGAATTCTCTTCGAAGCCAGAGGCTGGACTGTGAAACTGTATCCCAAGTTGGAACATAATTTATGAAAAAAATATGGACACAGGTCAAAGCATACTGTGTAAGAGGCTTAATCAACTGTCATTAAAAAGTCACTTATTTGTGGATACTGGGCTGAAAGGACATGACCGGGATACACAGTCACTGTCATATACTGAGATCACTTTATGGTATAAATGGCAGTCTTTGCCCCACAAAATAACTGTTGAAGAATGTAAATATGCTGTTGTATCACAAACACTGAGCACATAATGATTGCTTTGGGAGCTCCTGGGGTGAGTTAGATTTGAAGACAGGCTGCAATCAATAGTGTCTAGGACAGCTCCAGAGTATGTAAGATAACAGATGAAATGACTTACCAATACTTTTGACTGTGAACGACCAGGATGCTCTGTTGGGCCTCACTCATCTAATGGCCTAAGAATTCTCATAAGTGCTGTCTTCTCATGAGCACTGTGTCCTCTGTAGGGGGGGGGGGAAGAAGAAAGTTTAGTCTTACATCATTGAGGCTTTAGGTAAAACTGAGTTATTATTCAAATAATTGATTCTGTACCATCAACCGCCATTGGTCGATACCAAACAAGACCAAGAGAATATAGCCTACACAAAATAAATAAGTGCCAACGACAGTTTGAGTCGTTTATCCATCTGAAACCTCCAGATTACGGTAATGTTTAAATAGCCCCCGTGTCAAATACCTCAGCAAAAACCAGACAGGTACATACACTACCCCAAAATAGAAAAATAGCCAGTCAGAAAAAGTCAGTGAACTCTGGTATTTGCCTACCAGACCATATTGAAAGTAAAATATGTTGCATAATATATATATATATTTATATTTCTATTTCTTTATTTTACAGACTAAGAGGAAATAGACCTTCCATTCCATAGTTGGATTAGACAAACTTAATGTAGCTATTTCAGCGTTTCTGCAGAGAAATATCCTGCCAAAGTAAAAACCTGTACTCCTTCTCGCACTGTCAATTCATCTCCAGATTCCCCACAAAAACTAAAGGATGTGTTATAATACAAACTCCTAATCTTTCTCTGGCTAGAGAAAATATATCACATGGACTTTCTGAGTGTCTCTGTTTTGATTACAAGGGTTATTCAAGTGAGACGCATCAGTACAGTAGATGATTCCTTGAATGTTCTTTGTTCTCAACTCATTTATCTTGCAATCCGAGGCAAGAAAACATTTGCATGAGAGTATGCATAAATCTAAAAAAACGTATATTATTATGATTACTGCAAAAGCACAACTAATCAAATCAAATCAATCAAATCAAATTGTATTTGTCACATACACATGGTTAGCAGATGTTAATGCGAGTGTAGCGAAATGCTTGTGCTTCTAGTTCCGACAATGCAGTGATAACCAACAAGTAATATAACTAACAATTCCAAAACTACTGTCTTATACACAGTGTAAGGGGATAAAGAATATGTACATAAGGATATATGAATGAGTGATGGTACAGAGCAGCATACAGTAGATGGTATCGAGTACAGTATATACATATGAGATGAGTATGTAGACAAAGTAAACAAAGTGGCATAGTTAAAGTGGCTAGTGATACATGTATTACATAAGGATGCAGTCGATGATGTAGAGTACAGTGTATGCGTATGCATATGAGATGAATAATGTAGGGTAAGTAACATTATATAAGGTAGCATTGTTTAAAGTGGCTAGTGATATATTTACATCATTTCCCATCAATTCCCATTATTAAAGTTATGTTAGTGGTGGCTGTTTAACAGTCTGATGGCCTTGAGATAGAAGCTGTTTGTCAGTCTCTCGGTCCCAGCTTTGATGCATCTGTACTGACCTCGCCTTCTGGATGATAGCGGGGTGAACAGGCAGTGGCTCGGGTGGTTGTTGTCCTTGATGATCTTTATGGCCTTCCTGTAACATCGGGTGGTGTAGGTGTCCTGGAGGGCAGGTAGTTTGCCCCCGGTGATGCGTTGTGTAGACCTCACTACCCTCTGGAGAGCCTTACGGTTGAGGGCGGAGCAGTTGCCGTACCAGGCGATGATACAGCCCGCCAGGATGCTCTCGATTGTGCATCTGTAGAAGTTTGTGAGTGCTTTAGGTGACAAGCCGAATTTCTTCAGCCTCCTGAGGTTGAAGAGGCGCTGCTGCGCCTTCTTCACGACGCTGTCAGTGTGAGTGGACCAATTCAGTTTGTCTGTGATGTGTATGCCGAGGAACTTAAAACTTGCTACCCTCTCCACTACTGTTCCATCGATGTGGATAGGGGGGTGTTCCCTCTGCTGTTTCCTGAAGTCCACAATCATCTCCTTAGTTTTGTTGACGTTGAGTGTGAGGTTATTTTCCTGACACCACACTCCGAGGGCCCTCACCTCCTCCCTGTAGGCCGTCTCGTCGTTGTTGGTAATCAAGCCTACCACTGTTGTGTCGTCCGCAAACTTGATGATTGAGTTGGAGGCGTGCGTGGCCACGCAGTCGTGGGTGAACAGGGAGTACAGGACAGGGCTCAGAACGCACCCTTGTGGGGCCCCCCGTGTTGAGGATCAGCGGGAGGAGATGTTGTTGCCTACTCTCACCACCTGGGGGCGGCCCGTCAGGAAGTCCAGTACCCAGTTGCACAGGGCGGGGTCGAGACCCAGGGTCTCGAGCTTGATGACGAGCTTGGAGGGTACTATGGTGTTGAATGCCGAGCTGTAGTCGATGAACAGCATTCTCACATAGGTATTCCTCTTGTCCAGGTGGGTTAGGGCAGTGTGCAGTGTGGTTGAGATTGCATCTTCTGTGGACCTATTTGGGCGGTAAGCAAATTGGAGTGGGTCTAGGGTGTCAGGTAGGGTGGAAGTGATATGGTCCTTGACTAGTCTCTCAAAGCACTTCATGATGACGGAAGTAGTCGTTTAGCTCAGTTACCTTAGCTTTCTTGGGAACAGGAACAATGGTGGCCCTCTTGAAGCATGTGGGAACAGCAGACTGGTATAGGGATTGATTGAATATGTCCGTAAACACACCGGCCAGCTGGTCTGCGCATGCTCTGAGGGCGCGATTGGGGATGCCGTCTGGGCCTGCAGCCTTGCGAGGGTTAACACGTTTAAATGTCTTACTCACCTCGGCTGCAGTGAAGGAGAGACGGCATGTTTTCGTTGAAGGCCGTGTCAGTGGCACTGTATTGTCCTCAAAGCGGGCAAAAAAGTTATTTAGTCTGCCTGGGAGCAAGACATCCTGGTCCGTGACTGGGCTGGGTTTCTTCTTGTAGTCCGTGATTGACTGTAGACCCTGCCACATGCCTCTTGTGTCTGAGCCATTGAATTGAGATTCCACTTTGTCTCTGTACTGACGCTTAGCTTGTTTAATAGCCTTGCGGAGGGAATAGCTGCACTGTTTGTATTCGGTCATGTTGCCAGACACCTTGCCCTGATTAAAAGCAGTGGTTCGCGCTTTCAGTTTCAAATGCTGCCATCAATCCACGGTTTCTGGTTAGGGAATGTTTTTATCGTTGTTATGGGAACAACATCTTCGACCTTCTAATGAACTCGCACACCGAATCAGCGTATTCGTCAATATTTTTGTCTGACGCTAACGAAACATGTCCCAGTCCACGTGATGGAAGCAGTCTTGGAGTGTGGAGTCAGCTTGGTCTGACCAGCGTTGGACAGACCTCAGCGTGGGAGCCTCTTGTTTGAGTTTCTGCCTGTAGGCAGGTATCAGCAAAATGGAGTCGTGGTCAGCTTTTCCGAAAGGGGGCAGGGCAGGGCCTTATATGCGTCGCGGAAGTTAGAGTAACAATGATCCAACCCCTGGTTGCGCAATCGATATGCCGATAAAATTTAGGGAGTCTTGTTTTCAGATTAGCTTTGTTAAAATCCCAGCTACAATGAATGCAGCCTCCGGATAAATGGTTTCCAGTTTGCAAAGAGTTAAATAAAGTTCGTTCAGAGCCATCGATGTGTCTGCTTGGGGGGGATATATACGGCTGTGATTATAATCGAAGAGAATTCTCTTGGAAGATAATGCGGTCTACATTTGATTGTGGGGAATTCTAAATCAGGTGAACAGAAGAATTTGAGTTCCTGTATGTTTCCTTCATCACACCATGTCTCGTTAGTCATGAGGCATACGCCCCCGCCACTCTTCTTACCAGAAAGATGTTTGTTTCTGTCGGCGCGATGCGTGGAGAAACCCGTTGGCTGCACCGCATCGGATAGCGTCTTCCCAGCGAGCCATGTTTCCGTGAAGCAGAGAACGTTGCAGTCTCTGATGTCCCTCTGGAATGCCACCCTTGCTCGGATTTCGTCAACCTTGTTGTCAAGAGACTGGACATTGGCAAGAAGAATGCTGGGGAGTGGTGCGCGATGTGCCCTTGTTCGGAGTCTGACCAGAAGACCGCCTCGTTTCCCTCTTTTTCGGAGTCGTTTTCTTGGGTCGCTGCATGCGATCCATTCCGTTGTCCTGTTTGTAAGGCAGAACACAGGATCCGCGTTAAAACATATTCTTGGTCGTACTGATGGTGAGTTGACGCTGATCTTATATTCAGTAGTTCTTCTCGACTGTATGTAATGAAACCTAAGATGACCTGGGGTACTAATGTAAGAAATAACACGTAAAAAAACAAAAAACTGCATAGTTTCCTAGGAACGCGAAGCGAGGCGGCCATCTCTGTCGTTCGATATTACTATCATTATGATTACTGCCAAAAGCATAACCATATTGAGATCTGCGGCTATTACATATTGAGATCTAAATTCAATGAATTAAGTAAGGCATGGGACCCTGACCTGTTCATCGGACGTGCTACCTGTCCCAGACCTGCTGTTTTCAACTCTCTGGAGACAGAAGGAGCAGTAGAGATACTCCTAATGATCGGCTATGAAAAGCAAACTGACATTTACTCCTGAAGTGCTGACTTGCTGTACCCTAGACAACTACTGTGATTATTATTTATTTGAACATTTGAACATCTTGGCCATGTTCTGTTATAATCTCTACCTGGCACAGCCAGAAGAGGACTGGCCACCCCTCATAGCTTGGTTCCTCTCTAGGTTTCTTTCTAGGGAATTTTTCCAAGCCGCCGTGCTTCTACACCTGCATTGCTTGCTGTTTGGGGTTTTAGGCTGGGTTTCTGTACAGCACTTTGAGATATCAGCTGATGTAAGAAGGGCTATATAAATACATTTGATTTGATTTGATTAGTGTCAAGCCTGCTCCCACTCTTCCTCCCCCTGGCGTTCTGGTCATTACCTTCCCTAGATCTGTCTCTTCCCAAGCCCTGTTCCCTTCTTCGTGTTACCCGTGTTCTGACGCTGTTCCTGTTTTGTTTCCTTGTCTGTTCCAGAATAAATGTATGACTCCTCGTACTTGCTTCTCCTGTCCGGCGTCGGCCCTTACAGGATCCCAAAGCCATCACACGAAGCATCGGGGAGTCCTGGCGTTCCGGTTGGTGGTGACGTCGGTCCTGGGTCGCCGCTGATGGAACCAACTCAACGGGCTTCCATGCCTTAGTTGGCTCGAGAGGTTTCCTTGCCCCGGATGGCTCGGAATGCGCCCATCCCACGTTGGGCCTCAGCCGGATCGTCAGGTCTTGTTTGCCCAGCCGGCTCGTCAGTCTTTTAAGCCTCGGCCGGATCATCGGGCTTCCACGCCGCAGCGGGATCAACAGGCGTTCACCCGCCCGACCGACAGACCAGCATCACTGCTCTGGACGGTTCTGACTTAGAACATGTGGACAATGCCTCAGCCAGCTCGCCAGGCTCCCATGCCCCTTCCGGTTTGTGGGGAGTTCACCCCCAGCCAGCTTGCCCAGCGCCCATGTCTCGGCCGGCTCACCCAGGTGTCACCACCGATAAATTCACGATAAACGAGAATTTCAAACAGCATTTCTCCACGGCTGGCCATGCTTTCCTACTGGCTACCCTAACCCCAGCCAACAGCTCCATGTCCCCCGCAGCTACTTGCCCAATCCTTCCCAGCTTCTCCTTCACCCAAATTCAGACAGCAGATGTTCTGAAAGAGCTGCAGAAACTGAACTTGTACAAATCAGCTGGGCTAGACTCTCTCTTTCTAAAATTATCCACTGACATTGTTGCAACCCCTATTACTAGTCTGTTCAACCTCTCTTTCGTATCGTCCGAGATCCATAACGATTGGAAAGGTTCCACGGTCATCCCCCTCTTCAAAGGGGGGGACACTCTAGACCCAAACTGTTATAGACCATTATCCATTCTGCCCAGCCTTTCTAAAGTCTTAGAAAGCCAAGTTAACCTCTCTGGTACAAGCGTCCCACCTCGACAACAGCCAATGAGATTGCAGGGCGCCAAATTAAAATTCCTAAAACACTATACACAAGTACTATACACAATTTTAAAGATAAACTTCTAGTAAATCCAACCACAGTGTCCGATTTCAAAAAGGCTTTACTGCGAAAGCACACCATGCGATTATGTTAGGTCAGCACCTATTGACAGAAAACCATACAGCCATTTTCCAGCCAAGGAGAGGGCTCACAAAAGTCAGGAATAGCGATTAAATTAACGTCTTTGGGGTAGGGGGCAGTATTTTCACGTCCGGATGAAAAGCGTGCCCAGGGTAAACTGCCTGATACTCAGGCCCAGATGCTATGATATGAAAACTAGTATATATGGATAGAAAACACTCTGAAGTTTCTAAAACGGTTTGAATGATGTCTGTGAATGATGTCTGTGTACCAGGCTGTATCACCGCCTGGTACGGCAACTGCTCCGCCCACAACCGTAAGGCTCTCCAGAGGGTAGTGTGGTCTGCACAACGCATCACCCGGGGCAAACTACCTGCCCTGCAGGACACCTACACCACCCGATGTCACAGGAAGGCCATAAAGATCATCAAGGACAACAACCACCCGAACCACTGCCTGTTCACCCCGCTATCATCCAGAAGGCGAGGTCAGTACAGGTGAATCAAAGCTGGGACCGAGAGACTGAAAAACAGCTTCTATCTCAAGGCCATCAGACTGTTAAACAGCCACCACTAACATTGAGTGGCTGCTGCCAACACACTGACTCAACTCCAGCCACTTTAATAATGGGAATTGATGGGAAATGATGTAAAATATATCACTAGCCACTTTAAACAATGCTACCTAATATAATGTTTACATACCCTACATTATTCATCTCATATGTATATACTGTACTCTATATCATCTACTGCATCTTTATGTAATACATGTATCACTAGCCACTTTAACTATGCCACTTTGTTTATATACTCATCTCATATGTATATACTGCACTCAATACCATCTACTGTATCTTGCCTATGCTGCTCTGTACCATCACTCACTCATATATCTTTATGTACATATTCTTTATCCCCTTACACTTGTGTCTATAAGGTAGTAGTTTTGGAATTGTTAGCTAGATTACTTGTTGGTTATTACTGCATTGTCGGAACTAGAAGCACAAGCATTTCACTACACTCGCATTAACATCTGCTAACCATGTGTATGTGACAAATAACATTTTATTTTATTTTATTTGTATTGTGTAACATGAAGTCCTATGAGTGCCATCTGATAAAGATCATCAGTCCCCTCCTGTACTCCCTGTTCACTCATGACTGCATTGCTAGGCATGACTCCAACACCATCATCAAGTTTCCCGATGACACAATAGTGGTAGGTCTGATCACCAACAACAATGAGGCAGCCGATAGGGAGGAAATCAGAGACCTGGTTGTGTGGTGCCAGGACAATAACCTCTCTCTCAACGTGATCAAGACAAAGGAGATGATTGTGTACTACATGAAAAGGAGGACTGAGCACGCGCCCATTGTCATTGACGGGCTGTAGTGGAATAGGTTGATTGCTTCAAGTTCCTTGGTGTCCACATCACCAAGAAACTATCATGGTCCAAACACACTAAGACAGTCATGAAGAGGGCATGACAAAGCCTATTCCTCCTCAGGAGACTGAAAAGACTTGGCATGCGTCCTCAGATCCTCAAAAAGGTTCTACAGCTGCACCAACGAGAGCATCCTGACTGGTTGCATCACTGCCTGGTATGGCAACTGCTCGGCCTCCTACCGCAAGGCACTACAGAGAGTAGTGCGTACAGCCCAGTACATCACTGGGGCCAAGATTCCTGCCATCCAGGACCTCTATATCAGGCGGTGTCAGAGGAAGGCCCTAAAAAGTGTCAAAGACTCCAGCCACACTAGTCATAGACTGTTCTCTCTGCTACCGCACTGCAAGCGGTACCAGAGCACCAAGTCGAGGTCCAAACGGCTTCTTAACAGCTTCTAAAGGGCTAATAAAAGGGCTACCCATACCCAGACCCCTATTTTATGCTGCTGCTACTCTCTGTTCATAATCTATGCATAGTCACGTTAACTCTACCTACATGTACATATTACCTCAACGAACCAGTGCCCCTGCACATTGACTCTGTACCGGTACCCCTGTATATAGCCTCACTTGTTATTTTACTGCTGCTGTTTAATAGTTACTTTTATTTTCTACTTTGTATTTTTTACTTAACTTCTTAAAGCATTGTTAATTAAGCACTTGTTAGGTCTGTTGTATTCTGTAAGGTCTGTTGTATTCGGAGCATGTGACAAATAACATTTGATTTCATTCACCACACTGTCTGTGTGGGTGGACCATTTCAGTTTGGTATCAAGAGATCATCTCTTGCAATGCCTACTGCCTCTGACCTGGCGGACTCATTTAACACATGCTTCGTTTGTAAATTATTTCTGGAGTGTGCCCCTAGCTATCTATAAATACATTTAAAAACTTGAACATGCGGCTGTCTGCTTTGCTATTAAAAGGTTATCTTTATTTTTACTCAAGTATGACAATTGGGTACTTTTTCCACCACTGCTTAAAATCATCAAAGACTCCAGCCACCCAAGTCATAGGCTGTTATCTCTGCTACCGCATGGCAAGCGGTACCAAGGCACCAAGTCTGGAACCAACGGGACCCTGAACAGCTTCTTCCCCAGTGGGGTCTGGTGGGAGAAGATATAGGAGGTTGGGCTCATTGTAATGGAATGGAATTTATGGAACATAAATTGGTGGTTTCCATATGATTGATGTATTTGATACCGTTCCATTAATTCCATTCCAGCCATTATAATGCACCTGTCCTCCTATAGCTCCTCCCACCAGCCTCCTGTGTTCAAACCCAAAGCCACACTGCTAAATATTTAGTTCAAAGGTTAACCGAATAGCTACCCAGACATTCTGCATTGACCCTTTTAGCACTAAAGTTTTTGACTCATCACATATACTGCTGCTACTGTTTACTATAGGTAACTTTATTCTTGGTTATATGTACATACATATCTACCTCAATTACCTCGTACCGAGTCTATGTGCAGGGGTATGGCCAAGTTATCGTTACTCATTATGTATCTATTAATACTACATGTTTTACTTTTCACTGTTAGTCCACACCTGCTGTTTGCGAAGTATTTGACAAATACAATTTGATTTGATTTCATAAACATATTCTAAGCTATAATAAACATAATCTAAGCTATGTGGTTCTTATCTGGTTTTGCCTCAGGACCCAAATTGAACCAGCATGTCGCAATCCAATATTTGCATGGCCAAAATGCAATCTGGAAAACTAGTTATAATTCTATATTGATAGTAAAATGTACCAACTATATGACATGGGAACAAAAGTCCCATCTTTTTCATCGTCAATAACTGCATTTGGCCCATATTCTTGATGAAGAATGTTTGAGACCACAAAATCAACCAAACACGCTAAGTAGTGCTTCTAATAAATTATTAGGTATAATTATAAAAATATATAGGTTCATTATAATTTCCACACACTTTATAGTTGATGATAGTCGTTTAAACTCAGATTGGACTATTTAGTATTTGTTTTACTTAGACACTCGTGAACCATTCAAAACCTTGGGTCTCGACCCTCCAATTGAGAATTGCTGCTCTACGCTATAAAAAACATAGCCTGACCTAATAAAAGCAGTAGATGCTTGATCACATGCATTAAACAAAGGACTTCAAGGAGCAGAATTAACAGGAAACCCTGCTTCCAGGGCATGAGTACTCTGTCAAGGAGCAGAATTAACAGGAAACCCTGCTTCCAGGGCATGAATACTCTGTCAAGGAGCAGAATTAACAGGAAACTCTGCTTCCAGGGCATGAGTACTCTGTCAAGGAGCAGAATTAACAGGAAACCCTGCTTCCAGGGCATGAGTACTCTGTCAAGGAGCAGAATTAACAGGAAACTCTGCTTCCAGGGCATGAGTACTCTGTCAAGGAGCAGAATTAACAGGAAACTCTGCTTCCAGGGCATGAGTACTCTGTCAAGGAGCAGAATTAACAGGAAACGCTGCTTCCAGGGCATGAGTACTCTGTCAAGGAGCAGAATTAACAGGAAACCCTGCTTCCAGGGCATGAGTACTCTGTCAAGGAGCAGAATTAACAGGAAACCCTGCTTCCAGGGCATGAGTACTCTGTCAAGGAGCAGAATTAACAGGAAACTCTGCTTCCAGGGCATGAGTACTCTGTCAAGGAGCAGAATTAACAGGAAACGCTGCTTCCAGGGCATGAGTACTCTGTCAAGGAGCATTTAGAAACACAGCACATTGACACTGATGATCTGTTCCATTGTTTACATGTTCTTGGTCTAAAATATGTAAATGCTGTTTAATCTTCAGTCCAACTTCCTTTACAGCTGTATATTCTGAAATCAATAATTCAATATTCAGTTCAACAGCTACATGGATTATACCCCTAGGTTGTAAAAAGTTACTGTTTTGCTTCAGTGCTGACATGAATGAAAAACAACTGCTATACTGTTATACCTTTCCCAACCAAGCCATATAGTTTGAAATTGTAGTTTCCTTTAGCAAGGGGGGCATTTGAGGGGTTCATTTGTTCAAATGAGACTTTAATATCTCAGTACTGCTTAGGGACCTATGGAGACTTCCAACGCATCTGCTATTCAGCAGCCGCTTGTGTGAACAGAAGTAGCCTGCAGCACAGACATACCAAAAACCTGTACAGGGAGACATTGTTAATGCATTGTCCTGGGGCCCTCTCCCTGGCTGCTTTATTGGTCTTGCTGCAGTCATCTCATCCACAGACCCTCAAGCTAGTGGGACAGCGCGACCTAAATGTGGATCTGGCAGACCCCGAAGACATTTTGACTCTCCAGTTTCCTGTCGGCAGGCAATAATAAGGCTTAATGTTGTGCAAGCACAAATCGTATGTCCCAAAATGCAATCCTGTTGAGCTGAGGCAGAGCACATTACAGTGTCTATTTTAATTCCATTATGAGATTATATCACCTGGGAGCAGAAGATGGTTCAGTGTCCTACCCTCTTAGGAAAAAATAAAGGTGCTTTCTTGAGCTGAAAAGGGTTCTTCGGCGGTCCCATAGAATAGAGCTGGGCGATATGGCCAAAATATCACAGTATTTTATTTTATTTTACCACAGCAGTGTGAAAAAGAACTCAAATGAGTGCAGGGAAATTGTATTCATATTTTTTTAAGTTGAATTGAGCAGTATAAGGAATCTGAATGGAAAAAGACAGATTGAAATCACTTAGAATGTATGCGTTATTATTATTCAAAAATATAAAATAGCATCAAACACTGTCATGTACGATATGGGCAAACAATCAAGGCCTTGTTTTTAACCAAATGTTGCAATTATGATTTGACTTGTGATTTAGAGCAAAACACTGAAAATAGAATGATTATTCTAATTCAATAGTTAGAATATAATAGTGGGCACCTTGGAATACAGTGTTGTTTGACATGACAACGAACGAAAATGCCAGGGAGGAGTTATTGTGACAGGGTAGGATGTTGATAAGTGTTTCCTAGGGGACCATATAATCGTTAGTTATGTTTTTATTATGTTTTTTTAATTAAACAGTAACATGCAAAACATAAACAGAAAAGCCAGAGGAATTCCACAAAGAAATAAGAGAAGAAAAAAAACAAAAAAACAAATGCACATTATTATCAATTCAAATACAGACATGTAGCGAATACATTTCTAAAACATTTTGTTTTGTATACGCTTTAATGACTCTAAATAGTTGTCTAAATCTGTTTAAAAAACTAAGAAATTGGGCTTTTTCTTCATAATTGTTGATTTGTGTATGGAAAAAGCTCCTAATAAAATAAAGAGATTTATGACATACTCACGTTCAATTGTAGAATCATCGTAGTAAAATAATATGTCAAACTTAGAAATGTCAATGGTTGTATGCATTTTGTGGCCAAGACATAGATTCAGATATAGGTTCAATAGATTCAGTTTCTAGTTCACAAAAATTGCATTCACTAGTAACATCAGATATATATTTAGAAATCAAGCTATTACACAGATAGAATCTATGGATAATCTGAAAGGAGATCTCCTTTACTGTATTGGTCACCATAAATTTGTGTGACGTGAGCCAAACACGGCGCCAGTTTACATCAAATGATGAAGCCAAACAAAATATTGCAGAGGGAATAGAGTTCCTGTAGAAAATATCCCTTAATAAACGATTGTTGAACTCCGCATCTAGTAGACCTATGCCATTCCCCTGGAAATCGCTTACAATAGGATATCTTCCAAAATATTAATTATTCTGAAGTAAAGTATTTATCCAACTAGGTAAAGCTTTAATAACAGTATCAAATTCTCTCTGCATAAATAGATTCCCACTAATACTATGTAATTAGCTGACAAGGACAATGTTTTTCGAGAACCTGTTATGGTAAAATATCTTGTTTCTATGTAATATCGACACATTGTTCCATTTATAACATTTATAACATTTATGAGGTGAAAAGTTGTCTTTTTACAGCAAAGCCCAGCACATTAAAGCCTGCTTGTGAAAAGCCGCCAATTTCACAGGAAGTTTACCCAAAATATTGGACATTGTAGTAAAAAATTAAGCCCTCCGAGCTTCTGAAAAACCAAATGAGGTATAATATTCCAGAAACTATGAGGATTTTTTATGTACCCTTAAAACCAGTTGACTTTTGATATCTGACTGAAGAGAGTGAAGTCTAAGACATTTAGACCGCCATCACAAACCCTGTATGTTTTTCCATATGAAGTTGTACAATAGCCTATCTAAGGTACAGCAAGTGGATTTGGGAATGTCAATAGATGACAAAATCTAATCAAATCAAATTTTATTGATCACATACTCATGGTTAGCAGATGTTAATGCGAGTGTAGCGAAATACCTTTGCTTCGAGTTTCGACAATGCAGTAATAACCAACGAGTAATCTAACCTAACAATTCCAAAACTACTACCTGATACACACGAGTGTAAAGGGATAACGAATATGTACATAAAGATATATGAATGAGTGATGGTACAGAACGGCATATGCAAGATGCAGTAGATGGTATCGAGTACAGTATATACATATGAGATGAGTAATGTAGGGTATGTAAACAAAGTGGCATAGTTTAAAGTGGCAAGTGATACATGTATTACATAAAGATGCAGTAGATGATATAGAGTACAGTATATACATATACATATGAGATGAGTAGGTGTCCTGGAGGGCATGTAGTTTGCCCCCGGAGATGCATTGTGCAGACCTCACTACCCTCTGGAGAGCCTTAAGGTTGTGGGCAGAGCAGTTGCCGTACCAGGCTGTGATACAGCCCGACAGTATGCTCTCGATTGTGCATCTGTAGAAGTCTGTGAGTGCTTTTGATGACAAGTCGAATTTCTTCAGCCTCCTGAGGCTGACGCTGTCTGTGTAGGTGGATCAATTCAGTTTGTCCGTGATGTGTACGCCGAGGAACTTACAACTTACTACCCTCTCCACTACTGTCCCGTCGATGTGGATAGGGGGGGTGCTCTGCTGTTTCCTGAAGTCCACAATCATCTCATTAGTTTTGTTGACGTTGAGTGTGAGGTTATTTTCCTGACACCACACTCCGAAGGCCCTCACCTCCTCCCTGTAGGCCGTCTCGTCGTTGTTGGGAATCAAGCCTACCACTGTACTGTAACTTGATGATTGAGTTGGAGGCGTGCATGGCCACGCAGCCGTGGGTGAACACGGAGTACAGGAGAGGGCTCAGAACGCACCCTTGTGGGGCCCCAGTGTTGAGGATCAGCGGGGTGGAGATATTGTTACCTACCCTCACCCCCTGGGGGCGGCCCGTCAGGAAGTCCAGTACCCAGTTGCACAGGGCGGGGTCGAGACCCAGGGTCTCGAGCTTGTTGATGAGTTTGGAGGATACTATGGTGTTAAATGCTGAGCTGAAGTCGATGAACAGCATTCTCACATAGGTATTCCTCTTCTCCAGATGGGTTAGGGCAGTGTGCAGTATGGTTGCGATTAAGTCGTCTGTGGACCTATTTGGGCGGTAAGCAAATCGGAGTGGGTCTAGGGTGTCTGGTAGGGTGGAGGTGATATGGTCCTTGACTCATCTCTCAAAGCACTTCATGATGACGGAAGTGAGTGCTTTCCACCATAATTTGCAAATAAATTCATAAAAAATCCTACAATGTGATTTTCTGGATTTTTTTTCATAGTTGAAGTGTGCCTATGATGAAAATTACAGGCCTCTCTCATCTTTTTAAATGGGTGAACTTGCACAATTGGTGGCTGACTAAATACTTTTTTGCCCCACTGTATGTCTACACCATAATTGGTATTAGTAGGCTGTATAGCTAATTATGTTTACTATGACTCAGTACATTATTACGAAAACATTGTAACGTGAAGAGTTTTCCTAGTATATGTTTGATGTTTACACATTGTACGTTGTGTGGAAAATGTCCAAATCAAAGGGAATGTTTTGGTAAAGATGAAATGTTAAGTTAGTTGTCTAAAATTGGATTTGAGTAAAATCAAGACCTTGCCTCATTAACTTGGTACGCCCACTTCTGACCCAAGGGTATAAAACCTGTGAGTATAGAATTTACAGACAAGACTACGTGACCCAAGCTGCAGCCAAGGTCTAAAAAGTCAACGAACCAAGAACGCAACACAAGTTTGAAGACAAAGAAATCCTTTTCTACCCAAGCTATGGATGAGTAGCTGTGTCTAAGCGGGTGAATTCAAGCCGGACCCACTTAGCATCCAATCCCAGCGAATCGTGGTATCTAAAAGGTTTAATTCCTATGCTGTGAGCTCTGAACTACAGAACTGTCTGTCCTCAGAAGACCCCTTCCATAGCAAGGGTGAGGGAACAAACTCCTAAGCCAAAAAGACACTGACATCGGGAGGACGATCAGAGAGGTGTGCCGGAGAAGTGCGTCATCGAGCATCCTGAATGTTCCCCTGAACGGTCCACGCAGAGAATCCTCGGAGATCATCTGCACGTAATTACATCATTATATTCTGACCCATAAGAGCGGCAGTTTGGGGCAAGGCTAGGGTTAGAATAAGCATAGCTGACAAATTCACACAAATGTATATTTCTCTCGTGAACTTTCTCTTTTTCTCTCTCTTTGAAATCCCCATTTTGGGTAACACGCGCCATAGTGTGTTGGCCCGTTATACTAAGTTCTAATCAATAGTCTATAATGTGTTTTGTCTATGTGTATCTTTTATCACCATTTTAGCTTTTTAGTAAATAAATATTCAGCTTAGATTGGTGTGGTACGAAATCATTGGTGAGACCCGGGTCCATGCAGATTCACGGACAATACGAGATTGTAGAGGTAACTGGATAATTAGCGGCTGTTGTAAAATCAATATTCTGATATTGAGTTAATTTGGGAAATAGAAACTCAATAAAAACTAGTTTTCCCATGGTGCCCCAGGTTAATAAGTTAATAATCGCTTGATTCAGTTAATCATGTAATTAGAAACTTGTAATCATTCGATGAACAACAGTCGTCACATTAACTAATACAATGTCACGACAGCGGGAAGACTGAGTAACAAAGGAAGAAGCTGTGCTATCGTATATACAGTATCTTATGCATTCTAAATTACCGCCCATTTGGAAAAGGAAAATGCAATAAATATTTACTCTGAGCTGCGCTTCAGTAGGTTGGTGGTAGATGGAAGGCCGTGTTGCAAAACCGGGTCCTTTGAAGAATGTCTCTGGTGGTCAATTGGATATGTTGTAGTAACGTCGTTTTGTGATAGACGGGATACTCTATCTGTTCCTTCCTAATCATCATTTGCAGTTGCTGTTGCTAACTCAGCGGCTAGGAGGTATCAATTCTGTAGTGAATAAGAGTTCAAAGTTCATACCATTCGCAACCAAGGCTCACGCTGATGTTGGCTTTGTTCTGTAGTTATTATCTGCACCATTCTGACATCGGACCGTCATCCTCACATCCTCGGAACAGGAGGTTACATTGTTGTCAAGGCTTTATATAGGAAGGGAGAGGAGGGCATGTTTGAATTTTTTTGTAACCGGGCCACTGATTGAGCAGAGCCCCAACCTTATGAAAACCCAAATCTCACAATTTAGAAGCTAAAATCACATTTCATCACGAATAATTTCATATTCAAACATTTAAATTGAACAACAATTCCATGTGAATCCGATAACTCTGATGTGTAGACTTTCCACTGTAGAGTTTATGTCATCTTATCATTGATGAGAATGTCTCAGATGACAACCGAACTGACATCATATTCATTAAGTACCACCGCATATGTTCAATTGGTTGGATTACCAGAATATAGTTCATTTCCCCCCACCTTCTGTAGTCCGCTCCATTATGCAAGTAACCATTTCAATAGAATGTAAATGATGTCACTGTGACAACTGTCAATAGACATAGATGGTAAATTTGCTTTGGCTATCTACTCCGATTTCAGAGCAGTCTCATCTGATTGTACCAAAGCGCAGAATAACTGAGACATTTCTGAATGCTAAACACCCGTTGAATATGGCCGGTGTCAGTAAACGTTGTCAAAAATAGCATAATTAAATTGTTGCCAGCAGCATAGTTGCAGTCACCAATGCTCTGGATCACGTAAAAACAACCTTGTCAACTCTGCTTGGGCGAGTAAAATGGTCAAAGTGAGCTTTTTCTCTCATTTGTGTCTGGAAGTAGATAGCAAGCTAGCCAACGTTAACCAGTTAGCTTGGGTGCTTGACTACCGTTGTTTGGTCAGAATGCTTGGATAAACCCTACTCCTTGGCCAGAGCGCCCAGTGTGCGCTCTGAACGCTCCGAGAACGATACACTCTGAATTTAGAATGGACAATCTGACAAAGCTCTGAGTTTACAAACACCCAGAGCACACTCTGAGCACACTTTGGCACTCCAGATGAAATTTACGACACACCCGTAGTTTTAACCAGCCTTTAGTCTTGAAGTCTTTGCTTGTTTAGTAGATGGCCTCGCATGTGAATTCTAACAAGAGATGGGTGGGGATACGGTTTTAGAGGGTGTGAATGATACTGAATAGATGTAGACAAGGAAGAGCTCTTTGGTAGGTACCAAAACATTCAAGGGTCATTTTCTCAAAAGTGAGGTAACAAGTTTAGCAACTTTTAAAGCAGAATAACTTTCAATTTTTTTCTCAACTGTAGTGGTATTCAACTATCTAGCTATGAGTTTAGACTTTTACCCAATGTATAAAACACAATTTAAAATGTTGCTATATAAGACCGAATCGAGCCGGTCGGTCACATTGTTGCATGTGCTGCATTGACCAGACTGAACGCAGACTGAACGTAAGTGTCGTGGTTACTACACCTGCATTGCTTCTACACCTGCATTGCTTGCTGTTTGGGGTTTTAGGCTTGGTTTCTGTACAGCACTTTGAGATATCAGCTGATGTACGAGGGGCTATCTACATACATTTGATTTGGTTGAGTGACCGGGGGAGGGGGGGGCTAAGTCTGTGTGGAAACCGGCATGGAGAGAGAGACCAAAGACTCAAGTAGCAAAGTAAACAATAAAAGTGGATGTTACACACAGCTCATTACATTTAACAAACCAAACGTTCAAATACCGTTATAGTAGGTAAAGTAAAACACAATACCGGTCCATGCATTAATATAATTATTTCGTAAAAACGGTATACCAGCCAGCCGTACCATAGAATAACTATTTTTGGTTCCAGGTTGAACCCTTTCCAAATAGGGATCTACATGGAACCCAAAATAGTTCAACCTGGTACCAAAAAGTGGTTCTCCTATGGGGACAGTCAAAGAACCCTCTTGGAACCCTTTTTTCTAAGTGTACCAAAAACATGGACTAAAAGAACAAACAATGCTGTTACATACAGTTGAAGTGGAAAGTTTACATACGCCTTAGCCAAATACATTTAAACTCTGTTTTTCCTGACATTTAATCCCAGTACAAAATCCCTGTTTTAGGACAGTTACGATCACCACTCTATTGTAAGAATGTGAAATGTCAGAATAATAGTAGAAAGAAGGATTTATTTCAGCTCTCATTTCTTTCCTCACATTCCCAGTGGGTCAGAAGTTTACATACACTCAATAAGTATTTGGTAGCATTGCCTTTAAATTGTTTAACTTGGGTCAAATGTTTCGGGTAGCCTTCCACAATAAATTGGGTGAGTTGTGGCCCATTCCTCCAGACAGAGCTGGTGTAACTGAGTCAGGTTTGTAGGCCTCCTTGCTCACACCTGCTTTTTAAGTTCTGCCAACAATTTTTTTATAGGATTGAGGTCAGTGCTTTGTGATGGCCACTCCAATTACTTGACTTTCTTGTCCTTAGCCATTTTGCCTCAACTTTGGAAGTATGCTTGGGGTCATTGTCCATTTGGAAGACCCATTTTTGACCAAGCTTTAACTTCCTGACTGATGTCTTGAGATGTTGCTTCAATATATCCTTATAATTTTCCTGCCTCATGATAACATCTATTTTGTGAAGAGTACCAGCCCCTTTGGCAGGAAAGCAACACCGCAACATGATGCTGCCACCCCCATGCTTCACGGTTGGGATGGTGTAATTCAGCTTGCATGCATCCCCCTTTTTCAGCCAAACACAACAATAGTTATTATGGCCAAACAGTTCTATTTTTGTTTCATCAGACCAGAGGACATTTCTCCAAAAATGGCGATCTTTGTCCCCATGTGCAGTTGCAAACCATAGTCTGGCTTTGTTATGGCACTTTTTGAGCAGTGGCTTCTTCCTTGCTGAGTGGCCTTTCAGGTTATGTCAATATAGGACTCGTTTTTCTGTGGATATAGATACTTTTGTAACTGTTTCCTCCAGCATCTTTACAAGGTCCTTTGGTGTTGTTCTGGGATTGATTTGCACTTTTCGCACCAAAGTTCATTCATCTCTAGAAGACAGAACGCGTCTCCTTCCTGAGCGGTATGATAGCTGCGTGGTCCCATGGTGTTTATACCTGCGCACTATTGTTTGTGCAGATGAACGTGGTACCTTCAGGCATTTGGAAATTACTCCCAAGGATGAACCAGATAAAAAAAAATTCTGAGGTCTTGGCTGATTTCTTTTGATTTCCACATGATGTCAAGCAAAGAGGCACTGCGTTGAAGGTAGGCCTTTAAATACATCCACAGGTACACCTCCAATTGACTCAAATTATGTCAGAAGCTTCTAAAGCCATGACATCATTTTCTGTAATTTTCCAAGCTGTTTAAAGGCACAGTCATCTTAGTGTATGTAAACTTCTGACCAACTGGAATTGTAATGAATTATAAGTGAAATAATCTGAAATAATCTGTCTGTAAACAATTTTTGGAAAGATGTCCTAACCGACTTGCCAAAACTATAGTTTGTTAACAAGAAATTTGTGGAGTGGTTGAAAAATGCGTTATTATGACTCAAACCTAACTATATGTAAACTCCCGACTTCAATTGTAAGTCTCTTTAGAAAAAAAATAGGCAGCATTTGCACGGAATACACTTAATGATGAAGGACAAAGCAGCATGATGAGAGTATTTCAACTTCAACTATCGAATGAAAACAGTAGAAATAGAATATGAAAACCAGATCCCCATAGTCCTAAAATGAGTTACTTGAACCTAGTCCTTGGCAACAAGACAATATTCCTACTGGGTGTCAGGTATCCATCTTTCTGTATTTGTGTTAGTGCAGTCAACAAACCCCACAGGGACTTACTTTTGATTGGCCAGCAGCACATTGCCTTTAAAACATTAACGTTGGCAAAAAAAGTAATTTCCCTTTCATGTCATTGTCCTACATTGTGAAAGTGTTTCTCCTGCCTTTTCTTTACATTCAAAAAGGTGTTGGATGTGATGTGGCAACAGCAGTCGTTTCCCAAGCATCCGGACAGGTTTTGTGTGTTCGGGTTCCAGCAGCAGCTCCACTGCCAGTGAGCTGCTGTTGGGGGTAGATAAGAGGCTGAAGTAGAGTTAGGGTATAGCTAGAGTAGAGTTATGGTAGAACTAGAGTAGAGTTAGGGTAGAGCTAGGGTAGAGCTAGGTTCAAATCAAATCAAATGTATTTGTCACATACACATGGTTAGCAGATGTTAATGCGAGTGTAGCGAAATGCTTGTGCTTCTAGTTCCGACAATGCAGTAATAACCAACGAGTAATCTAACCTAACAATTCCAAAACTACTACCTTATACACACAAGTGTAAAGGGATAAATAATATGTACATAAAGATATATGAATGAGTGATGGTACAGAACGGCATAGGCAAGATGCAGTAGATGGTATCGAGTACAGTATATACATATGAGATGAGTAATGTAGGGTATGTAAACAAAGTGTCATAGTTTAAAGTGGCTAGTGATACATGTATTACATAAAGATGCAGTAGATTATTGAGTAAAGTATATACATATACATATGAGATGAATAATGTAGGGTATGTAAACGTTATATTAAGTAGCATTGTTTAAAGTGGCTAGTGATATATTTTACATAAATTCCCATCAATTCCCATTATTAAAGTGGCTGGAGTTGAGTCAGTGTGTTGGCAACAGCCACTCAATGTTAGTGGTGGCTGTTTAGCAGTCTGATGGCCTTGAGATAGAAGCTGTTTTTCAGTCTCTCGGTCCCAGCTTTGATGCACCTGTACTGACCTCGCCTTCTGGATGATAGCGGGGTGAACAGGCAGTGGTTCGGGTGGTTGTTGTCCTTGATGATCTATATGGCCTTCCTGTGACATCGGGTGGTGTAGGTGTCCTGGAGGGCAGGTAGTTTGCCCCGGGTGATGCGTTGTGCAGACCACACTACCCTCTGGAGAGCCTTACGGTTGTGGGCGGAGCAGTTGCCGTACCAGGCGGTGATACAGCCTGACAGGATGCTCTCGATTGTGCATCTGAAGAGGTTTGTGGGTGTTTTTGGTGATAAGCAGAATTTCTTCTGCCTCCTAAGGTTGAAGAGGCGCAGCTGCGCCTTCTTCACAATGCTGTCTCTGTGGGTGGACCAATTCAGTTTGTCTGTGATGTGTACGCCGAGGAACTTACAACTTACTACCCTCTCCACTACTGTCCCATCGATGTGGAAAAGGGGGTGCTCCCTCTGCTGTTTCCTGAAGTCCACAATCATCTCCTTAGTTTTGTTGACGTTGAGTGTGAGGTTATTTTCCTGACACCACACTCCGAGGGCCCTCACCTCCTCCCTGTAGGCCGTCTTGTCGTTGTTTTTAATCAAGCCTACCACTGTTGTGTCGTCCGCAAACTTGATGATTGAGTTGGAGGCGTGCATGGCCACGCAGTTGTGGGTGAACAGGGAGTACAGGAGATGGCTCAGAAGGCACCCTTGTGGGGCCCCAGTGTTGAGGATCAGCGGGGTGGAGATTTTGTTACCTACACTCACCACCTGGGGATGGCCCATCAGGAAGTCCAGTACCCAGTTGCACAGGGCGGGGTCGAGACCCAGGGTCTCAAGCTTGATGACGAGTTTGGAGGGTACTATGGTGTTAAATGCTGAGCTGTAGTCGATGAACAGCATTCTCACATAGGTATTCCTCTTGTCCAGATGTGTTAGGGCGGTGTGCAGTGTGGTTGAGATTGCATCGTCTGTGGACCTATTTGGGCGGTAAGGAAATTGGAGTGGGTCTAGGGTGTCAGGTAGGGTGGAGTTGATAATGTCCTTGACTCGTCTCTCAAAGCACTTCATGATGACGGAAGTGAGTGCTACTGGCGGTAGTCGTTTAGCTCAGTTACCTTAGCTTTCTTGGGAACAGGAACAATGGTGGCCCTCTTGAAGCATGTGGGAACAGCAGACTGGGATAAGGCTTGATTGAATATGTCCCTAAACACACCAGCCAGCTGGTCTGCGCATGTTCTGAGGGCGCGGCTGGGGATGCCGTCTGGGCCTGCAGCCTTGCGAGGGTTAACACGTTTAAATGTTTTACTCACGTCGGCTGCAGTGAAGGAGAGTCTGCATGTTTTGGTTGCGGGCCGTGTCAGTGGCACTGTATTGTTTTCAAAGCGGGCAAAAAAGTTATTTAGTCTGCCTGGGAGCAAGACATCCTGGTCCGTGACGGGGCTGGTTTTCTTTTTGTAATCCGTAATTGACTGTAGACCCTGCCACATACCTCTTGTGTCTGAGCCGTTGAATTGCGACTCTACTTTGTCTCTATACTGACGCTTAGCTTGTTTGATTGCCTTGCGGAGGGAATAGTTACCATCGAATGCTGCCATCAATCCACGGTTTCTGGTTTGGGAATGTTTTAATCGTTGCTATGGGAACGACATCTTCAATGCACGTTCTAATGAACACGCACACCGATTCAGCGTATTCGTCAATGTTGTTGTTCGCAGCAATGCGGAACATATCCCAGTCCACGTGATGGAAGCAGTCTTGGAGCGTGAAATCAGATTGGTCGGACCAGCATTGAACAGACCTCAGCGCGGGAGCTTCTTGTTTTAGCTTCTGTCTGTAGGCAGGGAGCAACAAAATGGAGTTGTGGTCAGCTTTTCCGAAAGGAGGACGGGGGAGGGCCTTATATGCGTTGCGGAAGTTAGAATAGCAATGATCCAAGGTTTTACCAGCCCTGGTTGCGCAATCGATATGCTGATACATTTTTTTTTAAATCCCCAGCTACAATGAATGCAGCCTCAGGATATGTGGTTTCCAGTTTGCAAAAAGTCAAATTAAGTTTGTTCAGAGCCATCGATGTGTCTGCTTGGGGGGGAATATATACGGCTGTGATTATAATCGAAGAGAATTCCCTTGGTAGATAATGCGGTCGACATTTGATTGTGAGGAATTCTAAATCAGGTGAACAGAAGGACTTGAGTTCCTATATGTTGTTGTGACCACACCACGTCTCGTTAACCATAAGGCATACGCCCCGCCCCTCTTCTTACCAGAAAGATGTTTGTTTCTGTCGGCGCGATGCGTGGAGAAACCAGCTGGCTACACCGACTCCGATAGCGTCTCTCGAGTGTGCCATGTTTCCGTGAAGCAGAGAACGTTACAGTCTCTTATGTCCCTCTGGAATGCTACCCTTGCTCGGATTTCATCAACCTTGTTGTCAAGAGACTGGACATTGGTGAGAAGTATGCTTGGGAGTGGTGCGCGATGTGCCCGTCTCCGGACCCTGACCAGAAGACCGCTTCGTTTCCCTCTTTTACGACGTCTTTGTTTTGGGTCGCAGGCTGGGATCCATTCCGTTGTCCTGGGTGAAAGGCAGAACATAGGATCCGCTTCGGGAAAGTCATATTCCTGTTCGTACTGATGGTGAGCATAGTTTCCTAGGAACGCGAAGCGAGGCGGCCATCTCCGTCGGCACCGGAAGTTAGAACTAGAGTAGAGTTAGGGTGGAATTAGGGTAGAGCTTGGGGCTAGGGTAGAGTTAGGGTATAGCTAGGTTAGAGTTGGGGTAGAGTTAGGGTAGAGCTAGGTTAGAGCTAGGTTAGCGTTAGGGTATAGCTAGGTTAGAGTTAGGGTAAAAATATAGTAGAGTTATGGTAGAACTAGGGTAGAGCAGAGTTAGTGTAGAACTAGCGTAGAGTTAGGGTAGAGCTAGGGACTAGTGTAGGGTTGGGGTAGGACTCGGGTAGAGCTAGGGTAGAGCTAGGGTAGAGTTTTGGTAAAGTTTGGGTAGATATAGGATAAAAGTAGGGTAGAGCTAGGGTTGAGCTAGAGTAGGGATAGGGTAGAGTTAAGATATATTTAAGATAGGGGTAGGTTAGAGATAGTGTAGCAATGGGTTAGTGCTAGGGTAGAGCTAGAGTAGAACTATGGAAAAGTTTGGGTAGAAGACGGTAGCACTAGGGTCAGAGTTAGGGTAGCGCTAGGGTAGAACTAGCATAGAGTTGGGGTAGAGTTAGGGGCTAGGGTAGAGTTAGGGTAGGACTAAGGAAGAGTTAGGGTAGAGCTAGAGTAGAGTTTGGGGTTAGGGTGGAGCTGGGGTAGAGCGAGGGGCTAGGGTAGAGTTAGGGTAGAGCTAGGGTAGAGCTAGGATAGCATGAGGGTAGAGTTAGGGTAGCACTAGGGTAGAGTTTGGGTAGAACTAGGGCAGAACTAGGATAGACCTAGGGTAGAGTTTGGGTAGAACTAGGGTAGACCTAGGGTACATTTACATTTCATTACATTTAAGTCATTTAGCAGACGCTCTTATCCAGAGCGACTTACAAATTGGTGCATTCACCTTATGACATCCAGTGGAACAGTCACTTTACAATAGTGCATCTAAATCTTAAAAGGGGGGTGAGAAGGATTACTTATCCTATCCTAGGTATTCCTTAAAGAGGTGTGGTAGGGTTTGGGTTGAACTAGGGCAGAACTAGGGTAGACCTAGGGTTGAGTAGGTTTTTGTATTTATTAAGGATCCCTATTAGCTGCTGCTTGCAGCTACTCTTCCTTGGGTCCAACAACATTAAGACAGTTATATACAGTTTAAAATATTCCATCGTATTACATTTCATAACACTTTACCCAGTACACTTAGTGTGTTCCCTCAGGCCACTGCTCCACATCTACAGTACAACATCCATGTATACGTGTCTGTAGAGTGCATGTCTAATCATGTGTATGTGTGTCTGTGCCTGTGTTAGGGCAGAGCTAGGAGCTGTAAAATAACATGTACTGAATAATATTGTGAAACTGTGAAACATATTGAAGATAACAGGCAGAGAGCAAATACTGATATGAATATGAAAATATTTGTCTATTTGCACTGACCAAAATGTCCCATAACAATATTTCTCCACTGTCCATAATAGCTAGCTTGGACTAAATAGCATTCCCTTAACGGGCAACTCAACCGCCTGGTAAAGCATATTTTTCAAGAGTTCCTCAGATTGTAAAACAACATTTAAATAAATGATCAATTCCAAAATTATATTTCAGAGGTCAAAAACATTTGACAGTCTTGTAATTTCCCATTTAATGCACAATTAGTACTGAAAATGTATGATTCATGAGGTTTGGAAGGTCTTTGAATGTGTTTTTAATACAGGAGTGCGATAATAATAAACACCATATTATCATTTTACATAATAACATTGCTTAAGATGATAAAATATGCCAAACAAAACCAAAACCAAAACCAAAACCAAAAAATTGGTTGTCAAAATTAGCTCAACTTCACGGTTGCCTGTTAAAGGATATTTAATACTTGAATAGTTTAATCTGATCCACTGGCTTAATCCTATTCTTGAACTTATATTTTTGGTTTAGTTAGAGATGTGAATCCAACATACAGTATCATTTGTTAACAAGTTAATAGGATGTTTGCTGTTTTGCAAAAGTGTAATAAAATACATTTTGATTTGATTTAGTTCTATTCTTTAACTTACATTTTTGGTTGAGATGGAGACGTGACTCCAACATATATATATATATATATATTTGAAATCAACCAAAGCTTGAAACACTAGGCCTTTATGCAATGTATATTTTAGTTGAACCCTGGGTTGAATTGAAACAATAGTTGTTGATGACTTTGTAAATGCTATATAGGCCTAAGTGGTATCAGTGATGATACATGACTTACAATGAATTTGCTGTGTTAAACCTACCCTTTGGAATGACTTTGATAGCAACAGTACATATGTTTAGTTAAGAGAACTCTCTCTAATCATTCTCACAATGACACATTAGTAGTCAGTGACAAATATGAAAGCTAAGCTGGGCTTGGTTAAAACCCTGGATGGGAGACCAAATGGATAGGTGTATATTACCTCTCCAGTAAGATGTGCTGTCTGGCCAACAGTTTTTTTTCTACTTTTGAAAGTGTACATAACATTGAAGATCTGACATATTTTCAAAGGTACACATTTCACTATATTTTATACAAGGTTAGACTATGTTGAAAATTGGTTACAATAACCATGTTTCCATCCACAGTTTGTACGCGAGTAAAGTCATACCGTATATATAAACCTGTGATGGAAACATTAAGTTTTGGTACAATTTTATAAATGCCAAAAGATCATTTGTTTTTTAGACATGGTGGGATCTTTTGTGTCAGTCAAATAAATTATGTGAGAAATGATGGTGGAAACACCTTCATGTGCAAATATTTATATAATAACCATCCTATTGAAGTAAACGTGGAGTCATGTGATGAAACCATGCAGTTTATTAGGCTACAGATCAAATAATTTATCAACTTCACAGGGTGGTGAAAGTGCACGGTAATCTTGATGCTCCTTTCCAGTAAATATCGAGGGTCTGATTCTGGTAACATGATGATCGATGCCTGACTGACATTAGACAAAAATGTTTTCCATAATAATCTCATAATGTAGAGTAGCTTACCCGCACAGCCTACCCACACCGTATCTGAGAGCTGTGGCTAAAGCGCACTTGCCGAGACCAGAGAAGGCACATTTGCTATCTAACGCAACAGTTTTTGTGAAAAATATAAGTTTCTATTCAGTACATGAAAACTTAAGTGAAAAAGTACATTTTGTGTGCACTACTTCATCAACCACTGAGTTTTATCCTCAGTTCAGTTGGTGGAAATACCACTGGAAGGAAAATGCACCAATATTCATTATGCAGATTTGAGAATATTCACATGAAAATCTGTCGCCAACACAATCTACCTTGGGGTTCTTTTTTTCAGTCAGTAAGCAGGCTAGCTTTGACAGAGCGTGGCCTTAAATTGTCTGAGCAAACACAAATTCAAGTCACTTTTATCTTGTTTTGATTTGAAGGTCTACTTCAAAATACAAAGCATTGTATTGAAACCTAAACGTGTCAAAAGGGATGGTAGATGTGAGGCTGGACCAACCATAATTTAGGTTTTGTCCGCTCTGGACGAAGTGGAAACCATGTCTGAACAGATCCTTGTCTGAACAAGGTTTAACTAATCAATACCTCTTAAAATAGTTTTCATGCATCAGTTTATCTAGTGGGTTAAATAGTGCTTACTTGCAAGGTCAAAAAGAGGCACAGAAAACCCTCTGAAAGAACCATTTGTCACTGACAGATATAACATACAAGATAACCTTGCCTTTGTCTTGTATTTTTTGGGTGTGATACAACATCTCCAAAGCTGAAGTGGACGGTAAATGGAAAAACCTCCAACATAAATTGTGTGCCCTTCAGTTTCGAGAAGGGCGTATACTGTACAAGAGATCTATTATATTGGGTACCCTGAGGACAACAGCAACTTGGATGACTAGATAAATAGGTAATCAATCAAAGTGCTGCTTTTGACAATTGCTTAAATATTTTGGGATTTGTTAAATCAATAACACATGTATTTCCCAACATGATTAATTTTAAACGTAAAAACATTTTTTTTTACGAAATGCATCTGGGATAGAGCCTACATATCTTAATTTGATTGAACAATAGGCTATAAGACAATAAGGAACAAGACATTTGGGTCAAAATAAGACTAATTTCCATTAAAAGGAAATATGTATATTTGAAATATGTATATTAGATGGAGGAATTGATAGAAGAAGCTGAAAAATATGTTCAAACCAACAGGGACTCTGAATAATCTGTTTGGCCCGGAGTTGCCGGAGTTACTTCTTGGTACATTGCATACCGTGACAAATAAACATTGCCATTTCCTTTGACAGTCAAGGTGAAGCCTTATTTTTCACAGACCTTAAAGACATCAAGGCCGCCGAGAACAACAGACAAATAACTGAGCAGCTTATTCACCCAGTGAACCCACTGAATGAGTGCAGAAGACCAGTGTAGGAAATAAGAGTCCTTGGTTTCAGGTCATTGAATTTTACTGAAAGCTAGACAAGCTAAATAAGTGAGAATGTAATAATTTAGACATTGTGTTCATGTTCTGTATCAAGTCCACACTAATCTCTCGTGGACATATTCACATGTAAAAGACAAGATTCTGTCAATATATATATATTTTGTTCCCGACTCATCTACCAACAGGTGCCCATCTTTGTGAGGCTTTGGAAAACCTCCCTGGTCGTTGAGGTTGAATCTGTATTTGAAATTCACTGCTCGACTGAGTGTCCTTATATATCATTTTATATGTGGGGTACGGAGATGAGGTAGTCATTCAAAAATAATGTTATTGCAACTTATTATGTGACTTGTTAAGAACATTTTTACTCCTGAACCTATTTAGGCTTGCCATAACAAAGGGGTTGAATACTTATTGACTCAAGAGATTTCAGGTTTTCATTTTAAAAAAATGACACAATTGCAGTGACAAAAAAAATCACAATTGAATCCATTTTAAATTCCAAGCTGTAACTTAACTTCTTCGAGATAGGGGGCGCTCTTTTAATTTTTGGATAAAAAACGTTCCCGTTTTTAAACAAGATATTTTGTCACGTCTATGCATGTAATTGACGGCTTTGGAAAGAAAACACTCTGACGTTTCCAAAACTGCAAAGATATTATCTGTGAGTGCCCCAGAACTAATGCTACAGGTGAAACCAAGATGAAATTTCATACACGAAATGGTCCAGATTTTGAATGCCCTGTGTTCCAATGTCTTCTTATATGGCTGTGAATGCGCCAGGAATGAGCCTGCACTTTATGTCGTTTCCCCAAGGTGTCTGCAGCATTGTGACGTATTTGTAGGCATATCATTGGAAGATTGACCATAAGAGACTACATTTACCAGGTGTCCGCCCGGTGTCCTCCGTCAAAATTATTGCGTAATCTCCAGGCGCGTGCATGTTTCCATTTTGAAGAGAGGAGAAACTAAACTGCCAGGAGTGACTTATCATCGATACATATTTATTTTTATTTTTTTATTTCACCTTTATTTAACTTCTTGCTCCTACCTGAAACGCAGGCGTCCCATCTAGACATCTGGAAATGCAAATGCGCTACGCTAAATGCTAATAGCACTCGTTAAAACTCAAACGTTCATTAAAATACACATGCAGGGTATTGAATTAAAGCTACACTCGTTGTGAATCCAGGCAACAAGTCAGATTTTTAAAATGCTTTTCGGCGAAAGCATGAGAAGCTATTATCTGATAGCATGTAACACCCCAAAAGACCCGCAGGGGACGTAAACAAAATAATTAGCATAGTCGGCGCTACACAAAACGCACAAATAAAATATAAAACATTCATTACCTTTGACCATCTTCTTTGTTGTCACTCCTAGATGTCCCATAAACACTATTGGGTCTTTTTTTCGATTAAATTGGTCCATATATAGCCTAGATATTGATCTATGAAGACTGTGTGATCAACGAAAAAAATAGCGTTTTATAACGTAACGTCATTTTTTTAAATAAAAAAAGTTGACGATAAACTTTCACAAAACACTTCGAAATACTTTTGTAATGCAACTTTAGGTATTAGTAAACGTTAATAAGCGATCAAATTGATCACGAGGCGATGTATATTCTATAGCTGTACGTCTGGAAATAATGTTTGGGTAAATCTCAACCAAAATATCCGGTCGGAGACCTGAAGAAATGGGCTGTCTCTTGTTCGTTTGACCAAGAAACAAAGCCTAGGCAAATGACATGACTGTTGACATTGTGTGGAAGCTGTAGGTTTTGCAACCTCGGCCCCATTTAATGTGGTTCACCTTTATCAATCGGTTGAAGTGGCGCATGGATATATTTTTCCATTTTCAGTGATCAGATTTTCCTGCACTTTTCGATGAAACGCACGTTCTGTTATAGTCACAGCCGTGATTTAACCAGTTTTATAAACGTCTGAGTGTTTTCTATCCACACATACTAATCATATGCATATACTATATTCCTGGCATGAGTAGCAGGGTGCTAAAATGTTGCGCGGTTTTTAACAGAATGTTCGAAAAAGTAGGGGGTAGGAGTAACAGGTTAACCAGGTAGGCTAGTTGAGAACAAGTTCTCATTTGCAACTGCGACATGGCCAAGATAAAGCATAGCAGTGTGAACAGACAACACAGAGTTACACATGGAGAAAACAATTAACAAGTCAATAACACAGTAGAAAAAAAGGGGAGTCTATATACATTGTGTGCAAAAGGCATGAGGAGGTAGGCGAATAATTACAATTTTGCAGATTAACACTGGAGTGATAAATGATCAGATGGTCATGTACAGGTAGAGGTGTGCAAAAGAGCAGAAAAGTAAATAAATAAAAACAGTATGGGGATGAGGTAGGTAAAAATGGGTAGGCTATTTACCGATAGACTATGTACAGCTGCAGCGATCGGTTAGCTGCTCAGATAGCAGATGTTTGACGTTGTTGAGGGAGATAAAAGTCTCCAACTTCAGCGATTTTTGCAATTTGCAATATGTGAAAAACACCTTGAGGATTGATTCTAAACGTTTGCCATGTTTCTGTCGATATTATGGAGTTAATTTGGAAAAAAGTTTGCGTTTTAATTTTCGTTTTTTTTTCTCAGCCAAACGTGATGAGCAAAACGGAGCGATTTCTCCTACACAAATAATCTTTTTGGAAAAACTGAACATTTGCTTTCTAACTTAGAGTCTCCTCATTGAAAACATCTGAAGTTCTTCAAAGGTAAATTATTTTATTTGAATGCTTTTCTTGTTTTTGTGAAAATGTTGCATGCTGAATGCTAGACTTAATGCTATGCTAGGCTATCAATACTCTTACACAAATGCTTGTTTAGCTATGGTTCAAAAGCATATTTTGAAAATCTGAGATGACAGTGTTGTTAACAAAAGGCTAAGCTTGAGAGCAAATATATTCATTTCATTTCATTTGCGATTTTCATGAATAGTTAACGTTGCGTTATGGTAATGAGCTTGAGGCTATGAATAGGATCCCGGATACGGGATTGCTCGGGTTAACAAAATGTGGAAAAAGTGTGAATACTTTCCGAAGGCACAGTATGTGCCATCAAAATATTTACATCGATATTTTAGATTGCAAATATTGTTCACTTCAAAATAATTTGAAAGAATCATGAGTTAAACTGGCAAGCTAACAAGTATTTATAAGAAAGCTAATATCATTTGACAAATCTCATGATATTGTACATTTTGATTTGAGAAGATTAGACAATTTTGAGAGACCACTCACTCCAAGTAGATTGAAAATCTGTATGAAATCAATATAGCAAGTAACAGACTAATAAACAAACAAACTCAAATAATTGCTCAAAATATCCTCAAACAGAATTAGTAGCATCGAAATGAATTGATTTCAAGGTTTTACTGCTAACCTACAAAGCATTACATGGGCTTGCGCCTACCTGTCTCTCTAATTTGGTCCTGCCGTACATACCTACACGTACGCTACGGTCACAAACACAGGTCTCCTAATTGTCCCTAGAATTTCTAAGCAAACAGCTGGAGGCAGGGCTTTCTCCTATAGAGCTCCATTTTTATGGAATGGTCTGCATACCCATGTGAGAGACGCAAACTCGGTCTAACCTTTAAGTCTTTACTGAAGACTCATCTCTTCAGTGGGTCATATGATTGAGTGTAGTCTGGCCCAGGAGTGTGAAGGTGAACGGAAAGGCTCTGGAACAACGAACCGCCCTTGCTGTCTCTGCCTGGCCGGTTCCCCTCTTTCCACTGGGATTCTCTGCCTCTAAACCCTATTACAGGGGCTGAGTCACTGGCTTACTGGTGCTCTTCCATGTTGTTCCTAGGAGGGGTGCGTCACTTGAGTGGGTTGAGTCACTGACGTGGTCTTCCTGTCTGGGTTGGCGCCCCCCCTTGGGTTGTGCCGTGGCGGAGATCTTTGTGGGCTATACTCGGCCTTGTCTCAGGATGGTAAGTTGGTGGTTGAAGATATCCCTCTAGAGGTGTGGGGGCTGTGCTTTGGCAAAGTGGGTGGGGTTATATCCTTCCTGTTTGGCCCTGTCCGGGGGTATCATCGGATGGGGCCACAGTGTCTCCTGACCCCTCCTGTGTCAGCCTCCAGTATTTATGCTGCAGTAGTTTATTTGTCGGGGGGCTAGGGTCAGTTTGTTATATCTGGAGTACTTATCCTGTCTTGTCCGGTGTCCTGTGTGAATTTAAGTATGCTCTCTCTAATTCTCTCTTTCTTTCTCTTTCTCGGAGGACCTGAGCCATAGGACCATGCCTCAGGACTACCTGGCATGATGACTCCTTGCTGTCCCCAGTCCACCTGGCCGTGCTGCTGCTCCAGTTTCAACTGTTCTGCCTGTGATTATTATTATTTGACCATGCTGGTCATTCATGAACATTTTGGCCATGTTCTGTTATAATCTCCACCTGGCACAGCCAGAAAAGGACTGGCCACCCCACATAGCCTGGTTCCTCTCTAGGTTTCTTCCTAGGTTTTGGCCTTTCGAGGGAGTTTTTCCTAGCCACCGTGCTTCTACACCTGCATTGCTTGCTGTTTGGGGTTTTAGGCTGGGTTTCTGTACAGCACTTTGAGATATCAGCTGATGTACGAAGGGCTATATAAATAAATTTGATTTGATTTGAATTAACAAACGATCTGTAACCCGTAGTCAAGCACAAAGACTGCTCAACATATTCCTTCCATTACGTTTCCTTTTTAAGCATTTATCTGAAACTGAAAGGGCTGAATAGATGAAAGCAATATTTAGAAACTCAACTTACACTCACAATTGTACTATCATAGGAGGGAGCAGCAGTGAAGGAGTGGCTTACCATCATATTGCTTTTCCCTGCCATGTTTCAGCTCATGTAGAGTATGTGTACACAGTGTACAGTTAGTTGTATTTTATAGTCACCCGGAAATCCAACCCTGGTCATAAAAACTTTCCATATCAAACCACCAAAGAAGAATGCATTAACACTGTGCCAGGCTCACAGCTGGCCTCAGGTCTCGCCGAAGCCCATTTCAACTTAGCAACCATCAATCTAAACAACACAGTAACCTTTATCTAATGGGTATGATCGACCGGCAATGAGAGGAGACTCATTTATTCATAGTGTGGAGTGGGGGCATTGCCTGAGTTCTGTCTGTGAGGCGGCCTGACCAGAGTGTGTTAGGGCTCTGTCTGTAAGGCAGCTTGGCTAGAGTCATTAGTATTCCTCCCAGCCTGTTATCTCAGACAGCCAGATTGGGGTTCTCTCATTTTGGAAGTCCGTCCTCTGTCCACTCTACCCCATGACCCAGAAAACAATAAGGGGTTTGTGTGGTCAAGGAGTGCCACAATTCGTTAGTTGGCAAACAAAATATGGTCCTCCCATCCTTGATAGCCTCCTTTTGATGAGGAAGCATAAGTGTGTCCTACCACAGCAGACGTTTGATACCTGCCACACCACCTTTGGATCAGCTGTTGTATTGCCGTAGGAAAAAAATATGCACAAGTTTAACCTCCCTGCGCACTGAACCCGCTAGCGGGCTGAAATTCCACAACATACGGTGATCGCTACATAAATAGTCATATTAAACATTCATGAAAATACAAGTGTCTCACATGTATCGAAAGCCTAGAATATTGCTAATCCAACTGCATTGTCAGATTTAAAAAAAGGATTTACTGCGAAAGAATACGATGCGATTATCTGAGCATAGAGCCCCATAAAGAAAAAGCTTTTAACCAGCACAGGCGTAACATAATCACAAACTGCATTAAAATAAATTGTTTACCTTTGACGATCTTCATCTGTTTGCAATCCCAATGCTCATTGTTACACAATGAATTATCTTTTCTTTGATAAAATCCATTTTTTATAGCCTAACACGAATTCATTTTGTGAATTCCGTCTCATTCCATTTTCGACGACACTTTCCAGGTAAATAACCCACACAGAACGTGACTTTTCCAGTCATGTTTGGTTTCACCGCAATCAACTGGTTTGTTTGGAACACAATCAAATGTGATGGGCCATTTCGTGGGACGTATTGACTGAAAGAAACCGATTTTAAGACAACAAGTAATGACATCATTGTGCACCAATGATTTGCCCGCTGTTTCGTTGATTGACTGTCTTTTAACCCAATGACCACTGATCGTCTTGAAATCTAGCTGGGTAGATAGCCAATGAGCTGAGCTAAACGGCAATACGCCATGTTTGTGTGTTGCAAGATCAACCCATGTAGTAAGCTCCAGCATAAAGTGAGACATTCGCTATTGAAGTTTCATACCGGAAGGAGAAACACATATTACGCACTGCATTGTTTGGTGAACGCGCAGATTCAGCTGTTTATATATGTAACGCCGTTCTTCGTTTGTGGAAAGAGAGTCGGACCGAAATGCAGCGTTGTGGTTACTCATGACTTTAATGAACAAAGATTGTGATACATGAAACAACTTATACATATACAAAAACAACAAACGGAACGTGAAACCTATTACAGCCTATCTGGTGAAACTACACAGAGACAGGAACAATCACCCACGAAATACACAGCGAAACCCAGGCTACCTAAATACGGTTCCCAATCAGAGACAACGAGAATCACCTGACTCTGATTGAGAACCGCCTCAGGCAGCCAAGCCCATACAACACCCCTACTCAGCCGCAATCCCAATAATACAAAAACCCCAATACGAAATACAACAACATAAACCCATGTCACACCCTGGCCTGACCAAAAATATAACGAAAACACAAAATACAATGACCAAGGCGTGACAATATATCAATCATTATGGCGACTAAGTCAGGTAAAACTAAATCTAGATATACCAGTCTAGATATACAGATGTACACACAACTTTAGAATAAATTGATTGGGAAGGTGAGACAGAGATTGTTGTAGGACGATTAATTTAGCGATTGTGGAGGAATATGTTTTGAACGGGAGAGGACATCGTTTTGGACTGGTAAGTTCTTATCATGCTAATGCCCTTGTTTGAAATTAATAATATAAAATATTATTTGCGATTGTTTTTACATTTTAGAAGCAATATATAAACATGTAATGTCATGAAATGTGAGATGCGTGTGTCTACCGCCCCACCACAACCCACATGAAATAGCCTATTTGAAGCTGTTGAGGAGAGGGCAGGACCACATCAATGGCCAAAGTGAAATGGAGACAGAAGATACAGCTGGTCTGTTGTAATATAATAAAGACAGTAGATCTAGCTGGTCTGTCATAATATAATAGAGACAGTAGATCTAGCTGAAATGTCATAATATAATAGAGACAGTAGATCTTTCTGAAATGTCATAATATAAAAGAGAGAGTAGATCTAGTAGGTCATAATAATATATTCAACCTTGCTCTCTCTAATTCTCTCTTTCTCTCTCTTGGAGGACCTGAGCCCTAGGACCTTGTGACAGGACTACCTGGCATGATGACTCCTTGCTGTCCCCAGTCCACCTGGCCTTGCCGTTGTTCCAGTTTCAGCTGTTCTGTCTGCGGCTATGGAACCCTAAACTGTTCATTTTTACGCTTTAGGTGCTGTCCTGTTGCACCCTCTACAACCACTGTGATCTCCACCCGGCACAGCCAGAAGAGGACTGGCCACCCCTCATAGCCTGGTTCCTCTCTAGGTTTCTTCCTGGGTTTTGGCCTTTCTAGGGAGTTTTTCCTAGCCACAGTGCTTCTACACCTGCATTGCTTGCTGAGGGTCTTCCAAATATTGAAAGTGTGTAAATAGTTACCCATGTTATTTTGTAAATGTATATATTTTTTTTTCCCATATATTTTTTTAACAATAATTCTAATTTTTTTTCATTTATTTTTCTCGATTTTTTGGTAGGGGTGTGTTAGAATACCATTTTGGTATTTTTATATAGTTATTTGTTTCAAAATGTATACCTTCACCAATTTGGCCACTTGGGTACATTTGGGCTACTTGGTTGGGACACCTGGGTGACATGATACATTTCATGTAGCACACTCATTTTGGAAGTTATCATTCTGAAACTTTGCACAAGTACTGTTGCCCTCTTATATTTTTCACGGAAATTGTCCCCATCATCCTATCTGAATGTTTGTTTTTATCTTGTTCATTTTAAAGATGATGATCCCCCCCCAAAAAAAAGAAAGTATGGTTTTTGTCATTTCTTAAAATCAAAACCAGATCTATTGTGTTATATTCTCCTACATTCAATTCACATGTACACAAACGTCAGAGTGTGTTCTTTCAAATGGTACCAAGAATATGCATATCCTTGGTTCTGTGCCTGAGCAACAGGCTGTTAGATTTTGGTATGTCTTCAGGCGGAAATTGCACAGAGGTTAAAAACAATATGCTTCTTATTATTTTATCTACAGTGACTTGTGAATGTATTCACCCCCTCTGTATTTTTCCTACTTCGTTGCCATACAAAAATGAAACAAAATAGATTTCTTGGGGGGTTTGTATAATTTGATTTACACAATATGCCTACCACTTTGAAGATGCAAAATATTTTCTATGGCGAAACAAACAGATATAAGATTTAAAAAACGGAAAACTTGAGCGTACATAACTATTCACCCCGTCAAAGTCAATACTTTTTAGAGCCACCTTTTGCAGCAATTACAGATGCAAGTCTCTTGGGGTATGTGTCAATTAACTTGGCACATCTAGCCACTGAGATTCTGATACATTTGGTTGACATTCATTCAGATAGTGCAATGAAGAGCTAATCTGGCAGCCTTGTTTTTAGAGCGCTTTTAAAAATCAAATCAAAGTCTATTGGTTGTGTATACTGATTTGCAGATGTTATCGCAGGTGCAGCGGAATGCTTGCCTTTCGACCTCCCTTCAGTGCCGTAACACTAAATGCTAAGCACAATACACACATAATCCATAAAATAATCAAAATCAGTTATATAGGATGAGCCATGACTAGAATACAGTATATACATATAAAGTGGGTAAAACAGTATGTTTACATTAATAAAGTGACCAGTGTTCAATGACTATGTACATAGGGCAACAGTCTTTAAGCTGCAGGGTAGAGTACCGGGTGGTAGCCGGCTAGAACGGTGACTATAACGCCCTATTCGCACGGGATTGCTATAGAATGTTGGTTATGTATATATTACCCAAGAATGTCCGTTATTCCAGGGTTTGATTCGGAAGGAATTAGTAGTGTCTCCATAATGTTTAAATTGGGGATATTTCAGTCATCTGCCGTAGAAGACGTCCGAACTGCCCCCCAGCCTTCAGATGTGAGCTAAATAACGTACTTGCACTTGATATGCATTTTTTGGCTATGAATGAGAACGTGAACTTGTCATTTCCAAACATTTAGCTCAGTTGTATGCTGCTTTGCTATCGATTAACAGAAAGGGTTGCATTAAATATGCGCAATCTTTTTTTAGTGATGCCGATGTTCAATTAATTTCTCACACAACGTATTAACAAAAGCATTCACCTTGAAGGTTGATACATACAGGCCCTTCATATATAGGCTATGTATATAGGCTATGAGCAGCACTTTGTTCAATTTATCAATGTTTTATTCCATTCTTGCTCAAACCGCAAGCAACACCTGTCAAACGCTGACATTTCTCTCAATACACAGGGATGTCGATTCGCACGGGACTAGTATTATCAGAGGACTTTTGAGTGTGCCAAAGTGTAAAAATGACTGACATGGCAGATTTGGACAGGACTAAAATTACAGATGTGGTGTTTTGTGCTCGTACACATACTGAGTTTACCAGACCTCCCACAGTAAAACTAATCCCGTCCGAATAGGGTTTAAGGTTCAGGGTAGGGTATTGGGTGGAGGCTGGCTAGTGATGACTGTTTAACACTCTAATGGTATCTGTTCAATTCATCAAACAACGTACCTCTTGTGAGAAAGACGTGTGAGACATGTTTGCAATAAACATCACAGAAAGACGTATGAGACATGTTTGCAATAAACATCACAGAAAGACGTATGAGACATGTTTGCAATAAACATCACAGAAAGACGTGTGAGACATGTTTGCAATAAACATCACAGAAAGACGTATGAGACATGTTTGCAATAAACATCACAGAAAGACGTATGAGACATGTTTGCAATAAACATCACAGAAAGACGTATGAGACATGTTTGCAATAAACATCACAGAAAGACGTATGAGACATGTTTGCAATAAACATCACAGAAAGACGTGTGAGACATGTTTACAATAAACATCACAGAAAGACGTATGAGACATGTTTGCAATAAACATCACAGAAAGACGTATGAGACATGTTTGCAATAAACATCACAGAAAGACGCAACATATACGACATAGATCTGTTGTGTTGATATACCAACATACATTATGCAAGGACTGAGGTAGTTTGAGATGAGAAGAAAACAGGAGGAAGCCTTTAATAAGGTTAAACTGTAATTGCCTATTAACATTCTGTATTATGTCATGTTTCGTGTTTTGTGTGGACCCCATAATAAAATACCAAATACCAAACGAACATGATCAATTATTCAAGTTAAAATGATGTGCATTGTTTAGGCCCAAGTGTGCATATAATCATCATAAATGATCTTATCAGCATAACCTCCACTGTTAAGATAGCCTTTGGAGGTTATGAACGTTTAGCCTTAAAGGCCCTCTTCAATTAAGTCATAACCTTCTGCAGACCATATCTCATAGAAAAGGCTTGAAAAGAGGCCCTCAGCCTTGCAGCTGAATCAATGCAGCTTCATTCATAGGCAAAACGAAGCGGTTATTCAACAGCAAGAGGGGATATGAATGGATCACAAAGCTTTCGTCCTAGTTGGGCACTGTATGAGAACATGGGTAGCACTTTATTTGACGGGTACTGTTACCCGTTTCATCTAATATTTCCTAGGAAATGACGTAGGAATAATGGGTCATTACTGGTACTTCACAGAACAAATGGTAACTATCCAAACAGCTACACATTACTGGTACTTCACAGAACAAATTGTAACTATCCAAACAGCTACACATTACTGGTACTTCACAGAACAAATGGTAACTATCCAAACAGCTACACATTACTGGTACTTCACAGAACAAATGGTAACTATCCAAACAGCTACACATTACTGGTACTTCACAGAACAAATGGTAACTATCCAAACAGCTACACATTACTGGTACTTCACAGAACAAATGGTAACTATCCAAACAGCTACACATTACTGGTACTCCACAGAACAAATTGTAACTATCCAAACAGCTACACATTACTGGTACTCCACAGAACAAATGGTAACTATCCAAACAGCTACACATTACTGGTACTTCACAGAACAAATGGTAACTATCTAAACAGCTACACATTACTGGTACTTCACAGAACAAATTGTAACTATCCAAACAGCTACACATTACTGGTACTTCACAGAACAAATGGTAACTATCCAAACAGCTACACATTACTGGTACTTCACAGAACAAATGGTAACTATCCAAACAGCTACACATTTCTGGTACTTCACAGAACAAATTGTAACTATCCAAACAGCTACACATTACTGGTACTCCACAGAACAAATGGTAACTATCCAAACAGCTACACATTACTGGTACTTCACAGAACAAATTGTAACTATCCAAACAGCTACACATTACTGGTACTCCACAGAACAAATGGTAACTATCCAAACAGCTACACATTACTGGTACTCCACAGAACAAATGGTAACTATCCAAACAGCTACACATTACTGGTACTTCACAGAACAAATTGTAACTATCCAAACAGCTACACATTACTGGTACTTCACAGAACAAATGGTAACTATCCAAACAGCTACACATTTCTGGTACTTCACAGAACAAATGGTAACTATCCAAACAGCTACACATTTCTGGTACTTCACAGAACAAATGGTAACTATCCAAACAGCTACACATTTCTGGTACTCCACAGAACAAATGGTAACTATCCAAACAGCTACACATTTCTGGTACTTCACAGAACAAATTGTAACTATCCAAACAGCTACACATTACTGGTACTCCACAGAACAAATGGTAACTATCCAAACAGCTACACATTTCTGGTACTCCACAGAACAAATGGTAACTATCCAAACAGCTACACATTTCTGGTACTTCACAGAACAAATGGTAACTATCCAAACAGCTACACATTACTGGTACTCCACAGAACAAATGGTAACTATCCAAACAGCTACACATTACTGGTACTCCACAGAACAAATGGTAACTATCCAAACAGCTACACATTACTGGTACTTCACAGAACAAATGGTAACTATCCAAACAGCTACACATTTCTGGTACTCCACAGAACAAATTGTAACTATCCAAACAGCTACACATTACTGGTACTTCACAGAACAAATTGTAACTATCCAAACAGCTACACATTACTGGTACTTCACAGAACAAATGGTAACTATCCTAACAGCTACACATTACTGGTACTTCACAGAACAAATGGTAACTATCCTAACAGCAACACATTTATCAGTAAACACTTCGTAATTGAGCTTCACTGTCAATCCAATAGCTGTCAGTAAATGATGAAAATATGGTTTGTACTGCAGTCAGCCTAGGACAAACCCAGAACAATGTCTATGGGGGCTTTCTCTGAACACACACACACACACACCAGTTCAGAGTTCTCAAACTGGGTCCGCAGCCAGATCTCAAAATACAGTATATATACACAGTGCATTCGGAAAGTATTCAGACCCCTTGACCTTTTCCACGTTTTGTTGCAGAAGATATAGAATTATTCTAAAACGTATGAATCTACACACAATACTCCATAATGACAAAGCAAAAATATGTTTATAGATTTTTGCAAATTTATATATTTAAAAAAATATCACATGTATTCAGACCCTTTAATCAGTATTTTGTTGAAGAATCTTTGGCAACGATTACATCGTCGAGTCTTCTTGGGTATGAAGCTACAAGTTTGGTACAACTGTTGTCACAACTTCCGCCGAAGTTGGTGCCCCTCCTTGTTCGGGCAACGTTCGGCGGTCAGCGTCACCGGTTTTCCAGCTGCCACCGATTTACGTTTCATTGTCCATTTGTTTTGTCTTTATTGTACACACCTGGTTTCCATTACATTATTAGTTATTCCCTATTTAACCCTCTGGTTCCCACATGGTTTTGTGCATGTTTGTTCTGTGTTAAGTAGTCGCTACTATTTTGTGAGCTGGTTTGTTTTCCCTGTGTGGAATTTATTTTGTTGTCGTCTGTTATTACTCATCCTCTGTGTCCTGTGCCTGACTCCGTCCCACCTGCTGCACATCGACCCTTTACACCTGTATTTGGGGAGTTTCTCCCATTCTTCTCTGCAGATCCTCTCAAGCTCTGTCAGGTTGGATAGGGAGCGTCACTTGTCGTGGCTGAATCAGAATTAGTTAGGTAACATTGATAAATAAGATGTTTTATTTACATAATAATGCTTATGTGAGATATTTGTCATTAGGATGTTTTCTTTTGGATAATACTGTTGGCAGTTGCATTTTCCTCTCTCTTCTCCCAGGGCTTAGTCACCAGGGGCCCAGAGAGGGGAGAGGTCAGGCTTGTCTTCATATGTCAATATATCTGTTAAACCATGTGATGCTATGAAGAATATCAGAAGGGGAGGAGGACAGAATGGAGGCTTGTCTTCTTATGGGAATGTGTCTGTAACTATTGTATGTCCCCTCTGAGGTTGCCCTTATCTTGATCTAGTATATGACCTAAGAGGCTCACTGTCTCGGTGAGCTTGTCCAGGAGGGGGTGTATTTGAGAAGGAAGTATCTAGAATTGACAATTGATATATGCCATTGGATGAGGTAATGTTTTGGTCCTAAGTGGTACCAAGAACAATATTATAACCTTGTCTAAGAGAGCAAACTGAACGATAATTTATAGCTAATGTTGTCTGGCTATGGGATACTCCTCTCTCAAGTAAAGTCTTCCTTTGTAATGTTCCTAAGATCTGTGTTTCGTCATGTGAGTTGAGATGGGTGTGTCTTGGCTGTAAATAATACTAAGAACTGTTTTGTAAGCACTCTCAGAGAATTCATTTATAGACACTGAATTGATCGGAGAGTCACAAGGCTATGGTGAAGCTCATATATAATTAAAGATGGACTTTATAATATACTCTGACTTGTGTGTGGTTTGCTCTCTCAATGTTTATTAATACAGGAAATTACCACGACACACTGCACAGCTATTTTTAGGTCTCTCAAGAGATGTTGATCGGGGTCAAGTCTGTGGCTGGGCAACTCAAGGACATTCAAATACTTGTCCCGAAGCCACTCCCGTGTTGTCTTGGCTGTGTGCTTAGGGTTGTTATCCTGTTGGAAGGTGAACCTTCACCCCAGTCTGAGGTCCTGAGCGCTCCGGAGCAGGTTTTTTATCAAGGATCTCTCTGTACGTTGTTCCGTTCATCTTTCCTTCGATCCTGACAAATCACCCAGTCCCTGCTGCTGAAGAATTTCCCCCCAGAGTGATTCTTCCATGACCATGCTTCACTGTAGGGATGGTATTGGTCAGGTGATGAGCGGTGCCTTGTTTCCTCCAGATGTGATGCTTGGCATTCAGGCCAAAGAGTTCAGTCTTGGTTTCATCAAACAAGAACATCTTGTTTCTCATAGTCTGAGAGTCCTTTAGGTGCCTTGTGACAAATTCCAAGTGGACTGTAATGTGCCTTTTACAAAAGAGTGGCTTTCGTCTGGCCACTCTAACATAAAGGCCTGATTGATGGAGTGCTGCAGAGATGGTTGTCCTTCCGGAAGGTTCTCCTGTCTCCACAGAGGAACTCTGGAGCTCTGTCAGAGTGACCATCGGGTTCTTGTTTATCTCCCCGTCTTGGTTGTTCCAACCTTTGTCCATTTATGAATGATGGAGGCCACTGTGTTCTTGGGGACCTTCAATGCTGCAGAAGTCTTTTGTTACCCTTCCCCAGATCTGTGCCTCGACACGAGTCCTACAGACAATTCCCTCAACCTCACGGCTTGGTTTTTGTTCTGACATGCACTGTCATCTGTGGGACCTTATATGGACAGGTGTGCATTTCCAAATCATGTCCAATCAATTGAATTTACCAAAGGTGAACTCCAATCAAGTTGTAGAAACATCTCAAGGATGATCAATGGAAACAGGATGCAGTCTCATAGTAAAGGCTCTGAATATTTATGTAAATAACAAAATTGTTGTTTTTTAAAATAAATTTGCCAACATTTAAAAAAACCTGTTTAAAATAATTTAATCAATTTTAGAATAAGGCTGTAACGTAACAAAATGTGGAAAAAGTGAAGGAGTCTGAATACTTTCCGAATGTACTGTATACTGTAAGACAAATATCGATACAAATGTGCTACCTTTTCATTCAAAATCTTCCTCTTGAGTCAACATTTCTGGTTGGACCGCACATAGATGGACCCATAGAGATGTATAGACAGCACACTTGCCACTAGACAGTGATGCGCTCTACAGGCTTTGCTATCACAGAAGCGATCGATGTCAAAGTTCAGAAGTGCACCCTCTATACATTGTTATGGACAGCAGCTGTAATGACATTTTTCCAAACATCTTTTTCCACTCGCTCAAGAACTAAATGAGGAAATCAGTTGAGATTGGACCATGGAAACACACGCAGAGTAGAGATATGATTCTGAATGTAACGACAGGTTACTTGCTAAAATACCTATTTTTTGTATTTTACCTTTATTTAATTAGGCATGTCAGTTAAGAACAAATTCTTATTTTCAATGACAGCCTAGGAACAGTGGGTTAACTGCCTGTTCAGGGGCAGAACGACAGATTTGTACCTTGTCAGCTCGGGGATTCAAACTTGCAACCTTTCGGTTACTAGCCCAAAGCTCTAACCACTAGGCTCCCTGCCGCCCCTATAATTATATTACTCGGTTTTAAAAAGTAACGAGTCATTTTTCTTACGTATTACCCTCAACACTGTTGACGACACAGCTGCTGTTAGTTGGTTGGTTGGTTGTCTGATTGCATCGACCACCTCATGGACTGTGAGGAAATCCAGTGTCTTATTGTGGCGCTAACAGTCTAGGTCTAGGAATTAGCACTTTGTGCAGGTGCTAGATACAGACCTGGAAGGTTCCTCCTCAGAGATTGTGTTCAGGCAAGCCTTAGCTGACAGTCTCTGTTGTCATAGATCAGTCTGGCAGAGATAGCACCCTGGGGTGGATTTACAAACTAAATTGGCAGTGAATTATATGTCCCTGAGCATTCCTTCTTTGCCGTTCCCCACAAAGATGCAATACTCGCCAAAGAACCCATTGAGAAGCCAATTTCAGACTGCAACATCTTGTTACATTGCCCAACAAGAAACAAGAAAGTGTCGCTCAAACAGAAGGGGGAACAACCAAAAGTCACTAACAACAACCAAAAGGAAACAAGTGTGGCTCTTGGAGGGATTCTCAAAGAAATTCATGGGGGTGTCCACTGAAAGTTGACTAGCAACAAGAAAGTGTGACTTAAGACACCCACCATGAGTGCCCACTCATTTTACAGGGCAAACCAAAATAAAAATAAAAAACACACCAGACAATACGGAGTCAAAAAATAAGTGGAGCAAACCAAAACCAAGGAGATACAAGACAGAAAAGCTTATTCAACTTAAAGGAGCCAAGCTACAGTGGTGCAGTTCTTTCAACATCACTCATGACTGACTAACGAGATGACACCAACGCCCAATGAGTCCATGCCAACTGGAGCACAGGTGAAACACCTACTGACTAACGAGATGACACCAACGCCCAATGAGTCCATGCCAACTGGAGCACAGGTGAAACACCTACTGACTAACGAGATGACACCAACGCCCAATGAGTCCATGCCAACTGGAGCACAGGTGAAACACCTACTGACTAACGAGATGACACCAACGCCCAATGAGTCCATGCCAACTGGAGCACAGGTGAAACACCTACTGACTAACGAGATGACACCAACGCCCAATGAGTCCATGCCAACTGGAGCACAGGTGAAACACCTACTGACTAAAGAGATGACGAGATGACACCAACGCCCAATGAGTCCATGCCAACTGGAGCACAGGTGAAACACCTACTGACTAACGAGATGACACCAACGCCCAATGAGTCCATGCCAACTGGAGCACAGGTGAAACACCTACTGACTAACGAGATACCACCAACGCCCAATGAGTCCATGCCAACTGGAGCACAGGTGAAACACCTACTGACTAACGAGATGACACCAACGCCCAATGAGTCCATGCCAACTGGAGCACAGGTGAAACACCTACTGACTAACGAGATGACACCAACGCCCAATGAGTCCATGCCAACTGGAGCACCGGTGAAACACCTACTGACTAACGAGATACCACCAACGCCCAATGAGTCCATGCCAACTGGAGCACAGGTGAAACACCTACTGACTAACGAGATGACACCAACGCCCAATGAGTCCATGCCAACTGGAGCACAGGTGAAACACCGACTGACTAAAGAGGTGACACCAACCAGTGAGCCCAACGAGTCCAACCGCAAAATATAAATGGAAAAACTTGTAACAATCTCAAACCTCTCAAGGTGAAGATGTCAAAAAAAGTGACCCAGTACATAAGTACACATAACTTATATAGCATTAATTCTCTATTGCTACCCTGTGTTTGCCTTATCTTTTTCAAGCTATTTTCCTTGTGTTTGATGATAAATTAACTGAACTATCTTGCTATATCATCTATGTTGATGCCAATTTAGCAGCTGTTTATCATTTCCATAGCAACCTGCTATCATAGGCATCGGTGATGACATATAACTGGGTGGGACATTGTGTGTCCCTGAGCATCAGGGCCGGAGGTGATGTGTCCATGGGCATCAGGGCCCGAGGTGATGTGTCCATGAGCATCAGGGCCGGAGGTGATGTGTCCATGGGCATCAGGGCCGGAGGTGATGTGTCCATGGGCATCAGGGCCGGAGGTGATGTGTCCATGGGCATCAGGGCCGGAGGTGATGTGTCCATGGGCATCGGGTGCCCCAGGTGGCTAATTTGATGTTGGATCATCAGATAATGCCACAGATCTTTCAAGTTAATTTCAGTGATTTAAGGGGATTAATTATTACATCCTGTATTGAAACAGAGAAAGAGAAAGTGAAATGCGAAAGGCTAGCAGGTCATTGAAAGCTTATGAGGGTGAAGGATAAAATAGGGCCATTGATGAAGGGAGAACAGGTACTGTGGGCTATAACCCTGTTGCACAATTCGCTGCATGCTTTCACTGGTCTTCATTGTCTCCACTAAAAGTATGTGAACATCGTTTCAAATTAGTGGATTCGGTGTTGTCAGGTGTTTAAAATCAAGCACACAGCCATGCAATCTACATAGTCAAACATTGGAAGTAGTATGGCCCGTACAGAACAGCTCAGTGACTTTCAAAATAGCACCATCATAGGATGCCACATTTTCAACAAGTCAGTTCGGCAAATTTCTAAGGCTCAGCCGTGAGGTGGTAGGCCACACAAGCTCACAAAAAGGGACAGGCGAGTGCTGAAGCGCATACAAATTGCCTGTCCTCGTTTGCAGACTAATGAATTACAAACTGCCTCTACAAGCAACATCAGCACAAGAACTGTTCGTAGAGAACTTCATGAAATGGGTTTCCATGGCTGAGCAGCCGCACACAAACCTAAGATCACCATGCACAATGCCAAGCTTTGACCGGAGTGGTGTAAAGCTATCCACCATTGGACTCTGGAGCAGTGGAAACGTGTTCTCTGGAGTGTTAAATCCCGGTTCACCATCTGGCAGTCCGACGGACGAATTTGGGTTTGGCAGATGCCAGGAGAATGCTACCTGCCCGACTGCATAGTGGCAACTGTAAAGTTTGGTGGAGGAGGAATAATGGTCTTGGGCTGTAATTCATGGTTTGGGCTCGGCCCCTTAGTTCCAGTGAAAGGAAATCTTAACGGTACATCATACAATGACATTCTAGACAATTTTGTGCTTCCGACATTGTGGCAACAGTTTGAGGAATGCCTTTTCCTGTTTCAGCATGACAATGCCCCCATGCACAAATTGAGGTCCATACAGAAATGGTGTGTCGAGATCGGTGTGAAAGAACTTGATTGGCCTGCACAGAGCCCTGACCTCAACCCCAACAAACACCTTTGGAATGAACTGGAACGCCGACTGCGAGCCAGGTCTAATCGCCCAATCACAGTGCCGACCTCACTAATGCTCTTGTGGCTGAATGGAAGCATGTCCCAGCAGCAATGTTCCAACATTTAGTGGAAAGCCTTCTCAGAAGGATGTTATAGCAGCAAAGGGGGGACCAACTCCATATTAATGCCATCTCAGCCAGGGTGACGTCTGGCCACAGAGACTGTCAGCTAAGGCTTGGCTGAGCACAATGTCAGAGGAGGAAACGTCCAGGTCTGTATCTTTCCCCTGCACAAAGAGCTAACTCCCAGACTGTTAGCGCAACAATTACACACTGGATTTCCTCACAGACCTTGAGTTGGTCAATCAGACAACCATTTCACCCTGTCCCTCAGACAGACTGGAGCTATCTCTGAGTCAAGGGGGAATAAATAACAACAATGCTGTTGTGCAAAAATGTGATTTACAAGGGCCTACGTTTGAAAATGTTCTGTTAGCAATGTCGCCTACACACACACTGGCTGAGAATCTCTCAGATTCACACAGCTGATTCATGCTTGGGCAATCAAATACTCTAAACCCCCCAAAGAAAAGGTCTGTTGATTGCTCATTTGAATATATTCAGTTTAAGGAATAGAAATGATTTAAATATTATTTTTAGTGCAGGCAAAATAACATTGACGTATTAGCAATATCAGAGACTCATTTGGACTCTTCATTTGAGGATGCAGAGATCTCAATACAGGGATACAATGGATCTATTCCTGGCACAGGAATATATATGGAGGTGGAGTTGCAGTTTATGTCCAGAGTCACATTCCAGCCAAACAACGCAATGATTTAATACTGGGTGAAATAGAAGCTATGAATACATGTGCCTTTATCACATTCAAAACTGATACTAGTTGGCTGCTGCGGTGAAATAGCTTGATGTAAGCTGTGAAAATGTTGGATAAGATATCTGATGAAAACAGGGAAATATTTTTTAGATGGGGGGGGGATTTGAATACTGAAAAAAAAAGCTTTTTTCTCTGTATGTAAACTGACCCGAGTTATGACACTACCAATCAGATCGTTCACTTACAGGTTGAACGCTGAGCTATAGTCAGTGAACAGCATTCTCACGTACTGTACCAGTCAGAGGTTAACCCTAACCCTAACCCTACTCATTCAAGGGTTTTTATTTATTTATACTATTTTCTACATTGTCGAATAATAGTGAAGACATCAAAACTATGAAATAACACATGAAATCATGTAGTAACCAAAAAAGTGTTAAACAAATCTAAATATATTTTATATTTTCTATTCTTCAAAGTAGCTACCATTTGCCTTGATGACAACTTTGCACAACTCTTGGCGTTCTCTCTACCAGCTTCAACTGGAATGCTTTTCAACAGCCTTGAAGGAGTTCCCACATATGCTGAGAGCTTGTTGGTTTCTTTTCCTTAACTCTGCGGTCCAACTCATCCCAAACCATCTCAATTGGGTTGAGGTCATGTGGTTGTGGAGGCCAGGTCAGCACTCCATCCACCTCCTTCTTGGTCAAATATCCCTTACATAGCCAAGAGGGTGTGTTGTCATTGTCCTGTTGAAAAAAAAATGATAGTCCCACTAAGCTCAAACCAGATGGGATGGCGTATTGCTGCAGAATGCTGTGGTAGCCATGCTGGTTAAGTGTGCTTTGAATTCGAAATAAATCAGTGTCACCAGCCAAACAGCCCCACACGATAACACCTCATCCTCCATGCTTCATGGTAGGAACCACACATGCAGAGATCATTCGTTCACCTACTCTGCATCTCACAAAGACACGGCTGATGGAACCAAAAATTTAAAATTTGTTCTCATCAGGCCAACGGGTCTCATGTCTTGGCCCAAGCAAGTCTCTTCTTCTTAGTAGTGCTTTAGTAGTGGTTCCTTTGCAGCAATCTGACCATGAAGGCTTGATTCACGCAGTCACCTCTGAACAGCTGATGTTGAGATGTGTCTATTACTTGAAGTCGTGAAGCATTTATTTGGGCTGCAATTTCTGAGGCTGGTAGCTCTAATGAACTTATCCTCTGCAACAGAGGTAACTCTGGGTCTTCCTTTCCTGTGGCAGTCCTCATGAGAGTTTCATTTTCAGTTTCATCATAGCGCTTGATGGTTTTTGCAACTGCACTTGAAGAAACTTTCAAGGTTCATGAAATTCTCCAGATTGACTAAACTTTTAACAGTTATTTGAAATTCATTCTATTTTATTTAACTAGGCAAGTCAGTTAAGAACAAATTATTTTCGCAATGACGGCCTAGGAACAGTGCGGTAACTGCCTGTTCAAGGGTAGAACGACAGATTTGTACCTTGTCAGCTCAGGGATATGAACTTGCAACCTTTCGGTTACGAGTCCAACGCTCTAACCACTAGGCTACCCTGAGTCGGTGATATATAAAATATATTTTGATTTGTTTAACACTTTTTTGGTTACTACATGATTACATGGATATGTGTTATTTCATAGTTTTGATGTCTTCACTATTATTCTACAATGTAGAAAATAGTAACTGAAGTCGAGAATTTAAGCAGCTTTTCGCAGCTTTTTGTTAAAAATCGGGCAACATTTCAGCGCCCTGCTATTCATGCCAGGAATATAGTATATGCATATGATTAGTATGTGTGGATAGGAAACACTCAGCCGTTTCTAAAACTGGTTAAATCACGGCTGTGACTATAACAGAACGTGCGTTTCATCGAAAACTGCATGAAAATATGATCACTGAAAATGGAAAAAAATATCCATCCGCGACTTCAAAGAATTGTTCAAAGTGAACCGAATTAAAGTAGGCCGAGGTTGCAGTGCCTACAGCTTCCACACGTTGTCTAGAGTCTTGTCATTTGATTCGCAATTGATTCTTGGTCTAACCGAATCAGGGGAACTCCTTCCCTCCGGTCTCCGACCGGATGTTTTGATCAAGCTCTATTCGGACATGTTTTATACACGGACAGCTAAATAATTTACATCGCCTCCTGATGAATTTTATCGCGTATTAACGTGTACTAATACCTAAAGTTGCATTACAAAAGTATTTTGAAGTGTTTTGTGAAAGTTTATCGTCGACTTTTTGAATTTTAAAAAATGACGTTACGTTATGAAACACTATTTTTTTCCGTTTATCACACAGTATTCTTAGATCGATATCTAGGCTATATATGGACCGATTTAATCGAAAAAAAGACCCTAAATTATGTTTATGGGACATCTAGGAGTGCCAAGAAAGAAGCTCGTCAAAGTTAATGAATGTTTTATATTTTATTTCAGCGTTTTTGGTTTGCGCCGGCTAACGCAAAATCTGTCGTGTTAGGTGACGTTGCAGTATTTTGAGGGTGCATGGTATCAGATAATAGCTTCTCATGCTTTCGCCGAAAAGCATTTTACAAATCTGACTTGGTAGATAGATTCACAACGTGTGTAGCTTTAATTCAGTATATTGTATGTCCATTTTAATGAAAGTTTGAGTTTTATCAAAAACGATATGTGGCGCACTTGAAATTTCCGCTGATATATGTTCCCAACACGGGACCACTGCCCTAACAAGTTAAAGAAAATTGGAATGAGTAGGTGTGTCCAAACTTTTTACTGGTACTGTAGCTGTCCAAGTGGCAATGGGCCGTATGTAGTACAATAGAGATTGCGTCATCTTTGTATCTGTTTGGACGGTATGCAAATTGAAGTGGATCCAGGGTGTCTGAGAAGATGGTGTTGATGCGAGCCATGACCCGCCTTTCAAAAAATTTAATGGCTACAGATATGAGTGCTATGGGGAGATAGTCATTTAGACAGTTATTGTTGTCATTTAGACAACCTCAGGATGCTGAAGAACTTTGGCTTGGGCCCCAAGACCCTCACAAACTTCTTCTGATGCTCTATTGAGAGCATCATGTCGGGCTGTATCAGCAATCCTGTCGGGCTGTACAGCAATTGTACCATTAACAACCGCAATGCTCTCCAGAGGATGGTGCGGTGAGTGTATCTGGTGTCACAGGAAGGCCAAAACCATCAGGACCTCAGCCACCCGAGCCATGGTTTGTTCACCCTTCTACCATCTAAAAGGTGGACACAGTAAAGGTCCATCAAAGATGGTACAGAGAGACTGAGAAACAGATTCCATTAGAGTGTTAAACAGTCATCACTAGCCAGCCTCCACCCAATACCCTACCCTGAACCTTAAACCCTATTCGGACGGGATTAGTTTTACTGTGGGAGGTCTGGTAAAGTCATTATGTGTACGAGCACAAAACACCACATCTGTAATTTTAGTCCTGTCCGAATCTGCCATGTCAGTAATTTTTACACTTTGGCACACTCAAAAGTCCTCTGATAATACTAGTCCCGTGCCAATCGACATCCCTGTGTATTGAGAGAAATGTCAGAGTTTGACAGGTGTTGCTTGCGGTTTGAGCAAGAATGGAATAAAACATTGATAAATTGAACAAAGTGCTGCTCATAGCCTATATACATAGCCTATATATGAAGGGCCTGTATGTATCAACCTTCAAGGTGAATGCTTTTGTTAATACGTTGTGTGAGAAATTAATTGAACATCGGCATCACTAAAAAAAGATTGCGCATATTTAATGCAACCCTTTCTGTTAATCGATAGCAAAGCAGCATACAACTGAGCTAAATGTTTGGAAATGACAAGTTCACGTTCTCATTCATAGCCAACAAATGCATATCAAGTGCAAGTACGTTATTTAGCTCACATCTGAAGGCTGGGGGGGCAGTTCGGACGTCTTCTACGGCAGATGACTGAAATATCCCCAATTTAAACATTATGGAGACACTACTAATTCCTTCCGAATCGTCCCCTGGAATAACGGACATTCTTGGGTAATATATACATAACCAACATTCTATAGCAATCCTAATAGGGCGTTATAGTTACCCGGACCACCCGGTACTCTTGCAGCTTAAAGACTGTGCCCCTCCATTGAACACTGGTCACTTTATTAATGTAAACATACCCCCACTTTATATGTATATACTGTATTCTAGTCATGGCTCATCCTATATAACTGATTTTGATTATTTTATGGATTATGTGTGTATTGTGCAGCATTTAGTCACTGAAGGGAGGTCGAACTATATTCCGCTGCACCTGCGATAACATCTGCAAATCAGTATACACAACCAATAGACTTTGATTTGATTTTTAAAAGCGCTCTAAAAACAAGGCTGCCAGATTAGCTCTTCATTGCACTACCTGAATGAATGTCAACCAAATGCATCAGAATCTCTCATGGCATCCCTGCCTAAATGACTACAGACCCGTAGCCATCACGTCCGTAGCCATGAAGTGCTTTGAAAGGCTAGTAATGGCTCACATCAACACCATTATCCCAGAAACCCTAAGGATCCTGGGACTAAACACCTCCCTCTGCAACTGGATCCTGGACTTCCTGACAGGCCACCCCCAGGTGGTGAGGGTAGGGAGCAACACATCTGCCACGCTGATCCTCAACAGTGGAGCTCCCCAGGGGTGTGTGCTCAGTCCCCTCCTGTACTCCCTCTTCACCCACGGACTGCATGGCCAGGCACGACTCCGACACCGTCATTAAGTTTGCTGACGACACAACAGTGGTAGGCCTGATCACCGACAACGACGAGACAGCCTATGGGGAGGAGGTCAGAGACCTGGCCGGGTGGTGCCAGAATAACAACCTATCCCTCAATGTAACCAAGACTAAGGAGATGATTGTGGACTACAGGAAAAGGAGAACTGAGCATGTCCCCATTCTCATCGACTTGTCTGTAATGGAGCAGGTTGAGAGCTTCAAATTCCTTGGTGTCCACATCAACAACAAACTAGAATGGTCCAAACACACCAAGACAGTCGTGAAGAGGGCATGACAAAGCCTATTCCCCCTCAGGAAACTAAAAAGATTTGGCATGGGTCCTGAGATCCTCAAAAGATTCTACAGCTGCAACATTGAGAGCATCCTGAATGCATCACTTTGATTTGATTTGATACTAGCAGTACAAACTGGGGTATCACCACCAAACCAGACAGTGCAGAATAAAAATGGGCACCCCAGTCATAGACTGTTCACCTACTACCGATGGCAAAGGACCAAGTCTCAAAGACTTCAAAGTTTTTACCCCCAAGCCATAAGACTTTAACAGGTAACCTATGGTTACCCGGACTATTGGCATTGTGTGCCCCTCCCCCTCCCCCAACCCCTCTTTTACGCTGCTGCTACTCTCTGTTTGTCTTATATGCATAGTCACTTTAACTATACCTACATGTACATACTACAAAAGCCTGACATCTGTACCTCAAAATGTCTTTCTACTGTTGTATTAACATTAAAATAATACACACACACACACACACACACACACACACACACACACACACACACACACACACACACACACACACACACACACACACACACACACACACACACACACACACACACACACACACACACACACATACATTTTTTTTTGGAACCATTGGTTAGAGCCTGTACATTTCATATGACTGACAAATAAACTTTGATTTGATTTGATACAGAACAAACATCACCATGTGAAGGAAATACCACCTGATACCACCTAGACAAAGGACCAATCTCCTCAAATCTACAGTTTTATACAGAGCCATCACTGAATGGAATTATTTACCAACTCACATTTCTCAAGCAAAAAGTACATCTACCTCAAGAAAACATTAAAATAATATCGTGAAGGACAATATGACTGGACAGATACTACAGAACATCTAATGTGAAGGACCATATGACTAGTCAGGCACTATCGAACATCTACTGAATGTTAAATGTATTACCTGTCAGGTATTTATAAACTGTCTGTAATGTCTACTTGTTAAATCTTAATAATGTCTTAATGTAAATTGTAATTGTTTGTAATATCTTGTTAGTTCTGTGTTGGACACCAGGAAGGTTCACTGACGTTATGGCGTCAGCTAATGGCGATCGTAATACAATTCTAAAATAAAATTCAAAAACATGCAATAGTGCACCAATTGGTTGACCTAAATGCATTTATCTATCTAAGAATAAACCCTAAAGAAATAGGACAACATTACATTGTGGGTCATAATATTATTGAAAAACTCCATCATGCTCATGCATTCTAATATTGATTTAGAAGTATGATTCACTGTCTTTATAGTCGAGGGGGCGAGGTTGGCATTTCCTGCTGCTTCTAATGACACGCATTACGCTAATGACAAAGCAAAGGACATGTTTGGCTTCGTATAGTACATGACCTATGACATGTTCTGCCTGTTCTGGGGCACTTAGATGGGGGAACACAAACAAGATGGTAAAGTAAACAAAAATGTCCATGTTTGCATGTCTGTTGAGCAAGTCTTCTACCATGGCAAACTGTAATAAGATCTGTGACAACCTTTGATTGCAAGTCGCTGTTCAATTAGTCACCATGGGAAACTTCTGAAGGCGATTTTGTCCATCTCCCATGGTTTGTCTTGCATACAGCCTAAGAGAAGCCTGTTATATGGCTACGATACAGAGAAGAGTAATCTGACAAGCTTTTGGAAAAGTCAGACGCCATCCTCCATTGTCATATGTTGATGTATCCCAAGCTACCATTTACTGGAAGCTTGGAGAAGCTTGGAGAGCAAAGAGCGTCCACATCCGCGCTGTGCAAATGGTATCCTGGAGCCCGGAGGCGAGGGGCCTTTTGTAATCAACCACAGCGTGAAGAGAGTCTGAGCAGGAGAACAATGTATCTTGGAGAAGGCCCAAACAGGCAACAACTCACGACACCACTAAGTCAATACCTTCTCTGACCCTCTCCGAGAAAACTGACCCTCACTGTCCATAGTCTGAAGAGCCTTTAGATGACATTTGAAGGACATTTGAAGGAATTGGTTTTCAGGTTTCTTCCTAGACATGCAATGTTCTCGAATGCCCCCCCACCCAAAAGAGTACATTTCAGGACAGAATGCAAATACTTCTCTTTATAGTCGCTGTACCCAGTCTTTGTAAGAGGTGAAAAACAAAATGTTAATATCTTTTGAAGTCTGACGTTTGAAGTCTGACAAATATGCAGTGACTTCACGCCTAATAAAATGTCAGGAAGCAGTGGGATTTGAGCTCACTTATCTATAAAAAATGTGTCACTCATACTCGCACAAAGAATTTTCCCTAAAGATTTACTCTGTTTATGCTTCAAGTTGAATATAAAATTTGAGAAGGAATTGGATTTAAATGTGCCAGCTCATTATTCCATGCAACCTGAAATTATGCTATTTGATACCATAGTTTAGATACAGAGAATATGTGCCCCACCACCTTGATTCGGTCCCATGTAGAAACATTTGAAATTGTGATTTTTACATTGGATAAATGTAGAGACTCAGAGCTAGAAAATTGTATATCAACACTACAGCTGAGGAACAATGGGAAAGTAATTCTGCCTTTAAAGTTGATCAAGAGGTAGCCCCACCTTTGAGAAAATGGCCAGTGAATGCTTTGGTACACCTACTGGAGAGCTCTTCTTTGTCTACACACATTCGGCATCGTTGACACCCTCTTAAGCCTTAGCCCCACCCATCTCTTTAAGGATTTAGGTCTGAGGCCATGTGTTAAACATAGTAAGGTAGTGTAGTAAACAACCTACGATTAAGACTAAAAGTGGTGAAAGTTTTAGCAAAAAGTAGAAGTAAAAATACACCAATCTGACTTTGGTGTAAGTCATGTTGTTCTTCATATTACTGTCTCTGGTAAACACAAACTTTATCAAATCAAATCTAAGTGTAAAAGATACAGTGAAATGGTTACTAGCTTAGTGGAGTCTTTTGTTTAGAGCCATAATCCCAACCCATACTACCATACACCATGCATGAAATTGCAGGTAGCTAAAGCTAACCAGCTAGGTTCAATGTTAGGCGATAACTAGCAATGAAAATAGCTTTCTGATAATATTATTACACAGCTCATACATGTAAAGTTAGCTAGCGAGCCAGCCAGCTAACGTTAGTTAGCTAGCTAACAATACACTTTAACTTCCAATGAAAACAACTTTCTGACTAAATTAGAAACATATAATGCAGCGTTGAAAACAACTGGGAACTAGGTACTGGGAACTCGGAAATCTCCGACTACCGACTTCAGTGCGTTCAAGGCAACTGGGAACTAGGTACTGGGAACTCGGAAATCTCCGACTACCGACTTCAGTGCGTTCAAGGCAACTGGGAACTAGGTACTGGGAACTCGGAAATCTCAGACTACCGACTTCAGTGAGTTCAAGGCAACTGGGAACTAGGTACTGGGAACTCGGAAATCTCCGACTACCGACTTCAGTGCGTTCAAGGCAACTGGGAACTCTGGAAAAAAAACAAGCTCAGACTGGGAAAAATGGTTTAGAATGGTCATCTAACTCAGAAATCCAACTCTCACCGCATTTGCAATCATACTCTATTTTCACCGGGCATTCCACCGATTAAAATATGTATTTCTTCACCATCACTGTCATCGGAAGACTTTACAATGTCTGGTTCAATGAAAATGTTTTTACCTAAATCAGGGACTTCCTCATCGTCTGATTCATTTTAAGAGTCAGAGAGAGAGAGTCAGCATGGCACAATTGTCTTTGAGAAAGTAGTCCATCACAACTATTTCCAGTGATCTTTGTTGATAGCGCCTGTTAAATTCAGTTGTGAGCAGTAGCAACACCTTTGCAGTTCTTCATGCAATCTTCAAAAAAGCTGTAGTAGAAAGGATTATCTACATATACCAAGAGCTCATGTTATAGACCTGTCTTTTTCCGTAGCTAAACCAACTAGGCTTGTATTTTTATGTATTTCTTCATATTTGCAGATGGCATACAAGTTTGTTGTAAAGGCACATGGAAGTTCACATGTTCCAGAAGGAATTTCTGCCTAAAAAAAGTGTTCAAATGTCTCTCCTGTGAAGTAGTGACGTGCGACATACTCCTTAGCTTCCTGAAACGGGTCACATATAAATGCAAATGATTCAATACAGTGGGTCTACTTTTTATTACAGTACATCAATAGAGAGAATCAATGATGATAACAGACACAAAGCCAATTGGGCAAACACTGTATGACGAAAGAGAAGAGACAAGATGCCATGTTAATGAGGACGAGTTCAATACACATTCAAGTAATAAAGATCCAGGCTTAAAATTAGCTAAGTGATTGAACGCAACATGTCACAATGTGTGAATCACAAGGAATGTCTAGCTGTTTTTAAAAAACGTAGTCTATATTCCCTTCTCTCTGTCTAGCTGTTTTTAAAAAACTTAGTCTATATTCCCTTCTCTCTGTCTATTTTTTAAAAACGTAGTCATATTCATGTCAGTCTATATTCCCTTCTCTCTGTCTAGTTGTTTTTAAAAAACGAATATTCCCTTCTCTCTGTCTAGCTGTTTTAAAAACGTAGAATTCCCTTCTCTCTGTCTAGCTGTTTTTAAAAAACGTAGTCTATATTCCCTTCTCTCTGTCTAGCTGTTTTTAAAAAACTTAGTCTATATTCCCTTCTCTCTGTCTAGCTGTTTTTAAAAAACGTCGTCTATATTCCCTTCTCTCTGTCGAGCTGTTTTTAAAAAACATAGTCTATATTCCCTTCTCTCTGTCTAGTTGTTTTTAAAAAACGTAGTCTATATTCCCTTCTCTCTGTCTAGCTGTTTTAAAAAACGTAGTCTATATTCCCTTCTCTCTGTCTAGCTGTTTTAAAAAAACGTAGTCTATATTCCCTTCTCTCTGTCTAGCTGTTTTAAAAAAACGTAGTCTATATTCCCTTCTCTCTGTCTAGCTGTTTTAAAAAGCGTAGTCTATATTCCCTTCTCTCTGTCTAGCTGTTTTAAAAAAACGTAGTCTATATTCCCTTCTCTCTGTCTAGCTGTTTTAAAAAAACGTAGTATATTCCCTTCTCTCTGTCTAGCTGTTTTAAAAAGCGTAGTCTATATTCCCTTCTCTCTCCATTCGATGGGATATGAATATAACCGAAGGCTACGGTTCATCATTTTATGCATGGCTTTCTCCCTATCAAACAATGAACATAATAGAGTTCCATCTCTAAAAGTTATTTGAATAGCCTAACAACTTAAAGTAACCAGGGGACTAATAATGAGAGAGAAGAAACAATATCGGTAGTCTATAGAAAAATCGATTTGACAAGTTTAGTCAAGTTTAATGACCCTAGGATGCATAGTAAACATGGCGCCCCAAGAATGCATATGCCGGGTCAAAATGACCCGATAATGTCATTTCTGTTTTTTTAAATGGGTCTAAAATATTATCCATTTTGTGGAACATGATGATTTTTAGTGATGATTTGGACCTTTCAAAAATGATTTTCTTGTTTGAAATGTTTTTAGTCGCTGTTTAACAGTTTGATACACATTTCAATGATAAAATAATATGAAAATTCATAACACCTATTGAAATTATGACCATATATTTCTTACAATCAAAGTTTCACATTCAACCTTTCAGTGTGAATAACAAAATAAAAACACCTTAAATATGTTTCATAATATTTCAAAACATTTATTTGATCATCCAAAAGTTCATCATTAATATAAATGGCAACACTAACAAATGTGAATTTAGAAAACATGAACACTAAAAGGAACAAAGTTTGCATGTGTGTGATGTTTACTTATGCTGTCTTCGTCCATGCATTTGTTACAAACCACAAGCATGTGTGTGATGTTTACTTATGCTGTCTTCGTCCATGCATTTGTTACAAACCACAAGCATGTGACAAGTGCTCTTTGCAGACGGGTGTGTTGCACTGAGAACACCAGCAGCTGACTTCTCTATCCTTTGCGCTTGGGTAGAGCTGGCACCTCTTCCTCTTCTGGCCCTGGCTCCTCTGAGTGGTGGGTAGAGCTGGCACCTCTTCCTCTTCTGGCCCTGGCTCCTCTGAGTGGTGGGTAGAGCTGGCACCTCTTCCTCTTCTGGCCCTGGCTCCTCTGAGTGGTGGGTAGAGCTGGCACCTCTTCCTCTTCTGGCCCTGGCTCCTCTGAGTGGTGGGTAGAGCTGGCACCTCTTCCTCTTCTGGCCCTGGCTCCTCTGAGTGGTGGGTAGAGCTGGCACCTCTTCCTCTTCTGGCCCTGGCTCCTCTGAGTGGTGGGTAGAGCTGGCACCTCTTCCTCTGCTGGCCCTGGCTCCTCTGCGTGGTGGGTAGAGCTGGCACCTCTTCCTCTTCTGGCCCTGGCTCCTCTGAGTGGTGGGTAGAGCTGGCACCGCTTCCTCTTCTGGCTCCTCTGCGTGGTGGGTAGAGCTGGCACCTCTTCCTCTTCTGGCTCCTCTGCGTGGTGGGTAGAGCTGGCACCTCTTCCTCTTATGGCTCCTCTGAGTGGTGGGTAGAGCTGGCACCTCTTCCTCTTCTGGCCCTGGCTCCTCTGAGTGGTGGGTAGAGCTGGCACCTCTTCCTCTTCTGGCCCTGGCTCCTCTGAGTGGTGGGGGTAGAGCTGGCACCTCTTCCTCTTCTGGCCCTGGCTCCTCTGAGTGGTGGGTAGAGCTGGCACCTCTTCCTCTTCTGGCCCTGGCTCCTCTGAGTGGTGGGTAGAGCTGGCACCTCTTCCTCTTCTGGCCCTGGCTCCTCTGAGTGGTGGGTAGAGCTGGCACCTCTTCCTCTTCTGGCCCTGGCTCCTCTGAGTGGTGGGTAGAGCTGGCACCTCTTCCTCTTCTGGCCCTGGCTCTGAGTGGTGGGTGAGCATGGCTCTCTTTGGGGATGGCACCTCTTCCTCTTTGGCTGCTCTGATGGTGGGTAGAGCTGGCACCTCTTCCTCTTCTGGCCCTGGAGAGTGGTGGGTAGAACCTCTCCTCTTCTGGCCCTTCTCTTCTGGCCCTGGCTCCTCTGAGTGGTGGGTAGAGCTGGCACCTCTTCCTCTTCTGGCCCTGGCTCCTCTGAGTGGTGGGTAGAGCTGGCACCACTTCCTCTTCTGGCTCTTTGAGTGGTGGGTAGAGCTGGCACCTCTTCCTCTTATGGCTGCTCTGAGTGGTGGGTAGAGCTGGCACCTCTTCCTCTTCTGGCCCTGGCTCCTCTGAGTGGTGGGTAGAGCTGGCACCTCTTCCTCTTCTGGCCCTGGCTCCTCTGAGTGGTGGGTAGAGCTGGCACCTCTTCCTCTTCTGGCTGCTCTGAGTGGTGGGTAGAGCTGGCACCTCTTCCTCTTCTGGCTGCACTGAGTGGTGGTGGCATGGCTCTCTTTCATCACCCCACATCTTTCCATTGCCTCAGTTCTTCTGTGGAGATGGGAGAACCTTCCAGAAGGACAACCATCTCTGCAGCACTCCAACAATTAGGTCTTTATGGTAGAGCGGCCAGACGGAAGCCACTCCTCAGTAAAAGGCACATGAAAGCCCACTTGGAGTTTGCCAAAAGGCACCTAAAAGTACACGTGGAGGACCATATCACTGGACAGATACTATAGAACATCTAATGTCAAGGACAATATGACTGGACAGATAATATAGAACATCTAATGTCAAGGACAATATGACTAGACAGATAATATAGAACATCTAATGTCAAGGACAATATGACTGGACAGATAATATAGAACATCTAATGTCAAGGACAATATGACTGGACAGATAATATAGAACATCTAATGTCAAGGACAATATGACTAGACAGATAATATAGAACATCTAATGTCAAGGACAATATGACTAGACAGATAATATAGAACATCTAATGTCAAGGACAATATGACTGGACAGATAATATAGAACATCTAATGTCAAGGACCATATGACTAGACAGATAATATAGAACATCTAATGTCAAGGACAATATGACTAGACAGATAATATAGAACATCTAATGTCAAGGACAATATGACTAGACAGATAATATAGAACATCTAATGTCAAGGACAATATGACTGGACAGATAATATAGAACATCTAATGTCAAGGACAATATGACTGGACAGATAATATAGAACATCTAATGTCAAGGACAATATGACTAGACAGGTACTATAGAACATCTAATGTCAAGGACAATATGACTGGACAGATACTACAGAACATCTAATGTGAAGGACCATATGACTAGACAGGTACTATAGAACATCTACTGAATGTTAAATGTATTACCTGTCAGGTATTTATAAACTGTCTGTAATGTCTACTTGTTAAATCTTAATAATGTCTTAATGTAAATTGTAATTGTTTGTAATATCTTGTTAGTTCTGTGTTGGACACCAGGAAGGTTCACTGACGTTATGGCGTCAGCTAATGGCGATCCTAATACAATTCTAAAATAAAATTCAAAAACATGCACTAGTGCACCAATTGGTTGACCTAAATGCATTTATCTATCTAAGAATAAACCCTAAAGAAATAGGACAACATTACATTGTGGGTCATAATATTATTGAAAAACTCCATCATGCTCATGCATTCTAATATTGATTTAGAAGTATGATTCACTGTCTTTATAGTCGAGGGGGCGAGGTTGGCATTTCCTGCTGCTTCTAATGACACGCATTACGCTAATGATAAAGCAAAGGACATGTTTGTCTTCGTATAGTACGTGACTTGTGACAAATGTAAGATTTTCTTTTTTTTTCATTTCACCTTTAACCAGGTAGGCTAGTTGAGAACAAGTTCTCATTTGCAACTGCGACCTGGCCAAGATAAAGCATAGCAATTAGACACATACAAAAACACAGTTACACATGGAATAAACAAAACATACAGTCAATAATAGAGTAGAAAAAAGAAAAGAAAAAGTCTATATACAGTGAGTGCAAATAATGTAAGATAAGGGAGGTAAGGCAATAAATAGGCCCTGGTGGCGAAGTAATTACAATATAGCAATTAAACACTGGAATGGTAGATGTGCAGAAGATGAATGTGCAAGTAGAGATACTGGGGTGCAAAGGAGCAAGGTAAATAAATAAATACTGTATGGGAATGAGGTAGGTAGATAGATGGGCTATGTACAGGTGCAGTGATCTGTGAGCTGCTCTGACAGCTGGTGCTTAAAGCTAATGAGGGAGATATGTGTCTCCAGCTTCAGTGATTTTTGCAGTTCGTTCCAGTCATTGGCAGCAGAGAACTGGAAGGAAAGGCAACCAAAGCAGGAATTGGCTTTGGGGGTGACCAGTGAGATATACCTGCTGGAGCGCGTGCTACGGGTGGGTGCTGCTAAGCGAGGGCCAACCAACGAGAGCGTACAGGTCGCAGTGGTGGGTAGTATATGGGGCTTTGGTGACAAAATGGATGGCACTGTGATAGACTGCATCCAATTTGTTGAGTGACAACTTTGATTGCAAGTCGCTGTTCAATTAGTCACCACGGGAAACTTCTGAAGGCGATTATGTCCATCTTCCACGGACATAATCAGGCCATGAGAAAGAAGGTTATCTGGTCTGATGAAACCAAGATTGAACTATTTGGATGGAATGCCAAGCATCACACCTGAAAGCTGCTCATCCACTGTGACCCAGTCGCTGGAGATGAACCTTCCTCTTCAGTTTGCCAGGAAAAGATATCACACATACCAGTTCCTCTTTTCGCTCCGTTGCTTCTCTGAACACTCTGGTCATCTTGTCATCAAGCATCAAGTAGCGACGGATATCTTCCGACAGACATGGTGGCATTATACATCGGATCCTACAGTGGATCCAAAAATAGCTCCCGTGTGGAGATGTCCCACCTTTTCTCCATGCCGGCAGGGACAGTTCAAATAATAAAGGCCTTTACTTCCTCTTTGTTGACCTCTCTCCACTCTGTCCTTTTTGCTGTCGCTTTTCTCCGTCCTTCTAAATTTGTACACTTTAGGATCTCCTCAATGATGTTGTCACTAGTGAACTGTTGACTCCGGCACTGGGCAGCTACTAAGAATGTTATGGCTTCTGGTCCTGCCTTTAGTGGTGGGGGGGGGCGGGGGGGGGTTCACTCCAGTTCACTCCTTTCACTCAATAAGTTAAAAAATGAGAAATTGAAACAGTGATTAATGAACATTTAAAAACAATATATTCAACAAATATTTTATTAATTACTTAGATTTTATTGTTGTAACACAAAATAAAGGTGTGTTTGACGAGTGCAATGCAATGAATTCCATATTTCACCCAAATATTAAAACTTGGGGTAGTGATGAAAAAAAGACCATTTTGAATAAAAAAATAAAAAATGAAAAAACAAAACTAGGATGTTAGAACTTTAAAGACACATTATTTAATGAATTCCTGGAATATTAGATGATGACATCAGGGGGGTTCAATACAGCAACAAATAAAAAATAATAGGCCTGGGTCATTTTGACCCGCCATATGCATCCTAGGGTTAAGAAAGAAATGATCCTAGGGTTAAGAAAGAAATGATCCTAGGGTTGAGAAAGAAATGATCCCAGGGTTAAGAAAGAAATAATCCTAGGGTTAAGAAAGAAATAATCCTAGGGTTAAGAAATAAATAATCCTAGGGTTAAGAAAGAAATAATCCTAGGGTTAAGAAAGAAATGATCCTAGGGTTAAGAAAGAAATAATCCTAGGGTTAAGAAAGAAATGATCCTAGGGTTAAGAAATAAATAATCCTAGGGTTAAGAAAGAAATTATCCTAGGGTTAAGAAAGAAATGATCCTAGGGTTGAGAAAGAAATGATCCTAGGGTTAAGAAAGAAATAATCCTAGGGTTAAGAAAGAAATGATCCTAGGGTTGAGAAAGAAATGATCCTAGGGTTAAGAAAGAAATAATCCTAGGGTTAAGAAAGAAATGATCCTAGGGTTAAGAAAGAAATGATCCTAGGGTTGAGAAAGAAATGATCCTAGGGTTAAGAAAGAAATGATCCTAGGGTTAAGAAAGAAATAATCCTAGGGTTAAGAAAGAAATAATCCTAGGGTTAAGAAAGAAATGATCCTAGGGTTAAGAAAGAAATGATCCTAGGGTTAAGAAAGAAATGATCCTAGGGTTAAGAAAGAAATAATCCTAGGGTTAAGAAAGAAATAATCCTAGGGATAAGAAAGAAATGATCCCAGGGTTAAGAAAGAAATGATCCTAGGGTTAAGAAATAAATGATCCTAGGGTTGAGTAAGAAATGATCCTAGGTTTAAGAAAGAAATGATCCAAGGGTTAAGAAAGAAATAATCCTAGGGTTAAGAAAGAAATGATCCTAGGGTTAAGAAAGAAATGATCCTAGGGTTGAGAAAGAAATGATCCTATGGTTAAGAAAGAAATGATCCTAGGGTTAAGAAAGAAATAATCCTAGGATTGAGAAAGAAATGATCCTAGGGTTAAGAAAGAAATTATCTTAGGGTTAAGAAAGACATGATCCATACAGAACAGGAAAATCCCTCCATGAGTGGTTGGAAACTAAATGGCCACAAACCTATTCTCCTGCTATACACATCATAAAAGCTTTTATACAAGATATTAGAAAAGTAGAAAAGATTGGCTGCACTTAGCTTTTCATCAACCTTTCACCATGATTCATCAAATTGCCTTTTGATTTTACGCTATAGCCCAACTCTTGTTGTTTATTTGGGGTTGTGTAGGGGGGGGGTCATATATCGTATATAGGGGCGATAGCATCGTATATCACAATTCTTTGTGGGTACATAATCACAATAGGACAAAGGTTGACATCGCACAACCCTACATTCCTCAGTGGCAGACGTGCAATTCAAACGGAACACCTCTTGTGAGAGCATCTAAGTAATCCGCTGCTTAAAACTAATCAAAGTTGGCTGCATGCAAATTCTGAGTCCCCTGAAGAAGTGGAACTTAGCACTTTAGCACTCAGCGCATTGGTGAGTGAGGAGTCGTGTGCCCCAGAGGATAATGTTATAGTTAGGGCTGGAAAGGTTTTTTGATACATTTTTAACACAGTTCGTTATTTTGGCGCCATTAATCGCATCTTCCGCACAGACTCTTTTAAGCACACCACACAAAACCCTCTGCCAACACTGTGTTTCTCAGCAAGCAGCAGTTGATGCAGTGCTGTCTGTCTCTCTGCACTATGCGCACAGTTTGGAGCAAGTTCAACCATGAACCCATTCCCGGGCGTTTCTTTAGACAACAGAAAAAAACATAATTTGCACAGAAGTAGATAGCTAGCTAACCAAAATAATGTGTACAATGCCATGGCTGAATGCCTTGATTCAACTCTAATTTCCCACAATGATTTTAAATCAGAACTAATCAGAACAGGACATCTATTCCATTAGCTACTGTTTTGAGGTGTAGTTCTCAGGTCAAAAGTTTTAAGCAAATTATCCCAGTTCTTGTAGTAGAGCAGAGGTCATGTTAACTCTCTCTATAATTCACCTTTATCTACTTTAAATAACATGGATAAGTAGCCTAGGCTAGATATTATCTAATAGCTGTATGATATTTTACATGAACTCAGACTAGAGGTCGACCGATTATTATTTTTCAATGCCCATACCGATGCCGATTATTGGAGGACCCAAAAAAAGCCGATACCGATTAATCAGCCTTTTTTTTTTTTTTTACATACACACATATTTTTCTAATAACAATTGCAACAATACTGAATGAACAATGAACACTTTTATTTTAACTTAATATAATACATATTATGGGCTTTTGGATGGGTGTTCTTAAGGTGATTCCACAGGTTGGTGGTCTTTTTTGATTTAGCCGTTGCTGACCCCATGCTTACATCTTTATCACAAATAAGACACCTGGCTTTCCCTAGCGCCAATTCCATGTAATAGTCCCACACTGGTGCTCTGCTTTTCTCTGCCATCTGTAGAACACACACACACACACACACACACACACACACACACACACACACACACACACACACACACACACACACACACACACACACACACACACACACACACACACACACAGCTCTGAAGTGACAATGACACTGAAGAGTCTGCTTAGGAGACAAATACTTTCAACTGTTTGAATAAAAATAGAGTTTAATTTACCTGTGATGAATGTTGAAAACAAAAACTGTAATTTCTATGTGCAGGAAATCCTATTTTAATAATGGACATGGTAAGAATTGACTACCAAAGTGCGAGTCATAATTCCCATGACGCCTCCTAGCAACATTCCTTCATTCATTTATTCCATACGTTACTTTTAGATTCAAGTAAAATAAGGTCTGTGTTTCGTGTAGGCTTACACCACCTTGCCAATGTTATAACTGTTATAACTGTGTAGATATCCATAGGACAAGGTAACTTGATATTGGCTAAATATAAGCAAAGATCATTTTTTTAAATATATAATAATAATAATATAATAATAATATATAATATATATAAATAATAATATATGCCATTTAGCAGACGCTTTTATCCAAAGCGACTTACAGTCATGTGTGCATACATTCTACGTATGGGTGGTCCCGGGAATCAAACCCACTACCCTGGCGTTACAAGCACCATGCTCTACCAACTGAGCTACAGAAGGACCGTAGAGTCCTTCCGTAGAGTGGATTTATGAAAATATGTTGACAAACGTTACCTTATCCTAGTGAGATTTACACGGGTATCAAAACGCCGATGCGGTTTAAGCACGAAACACAGACCTTATTTGAAGTAGATCAAGACATTCTCCATGGAAGACATGAACGATAAAATAAGGAAGGAACCCCTTTCAAGTTCAGGCGCAAGTTATTACAGGAATTATAACGCATCGACTATTTATCTCGAAGCCATATACCTTTGACTATTACGAGCCTGCTGCTGCCTACCACCCCTCAGTCAGACTGCTCTATCAAATATCAATTCATAGACTTAACTATAATCAACACACAGAAATACGAGCCTTAGGTCAAATCCGGAAACTATCACGTCGAAAACAAAACGTTTATTCTGTTCCGTATTTTATCTCATTTATCTTTATCTCAATTATGGCATCCATGAGTCTAAATAGTCCTGTTACATTGCACAACCTTCAATATTATCCACATAATTACGTAAAATTATGGCAAATTAGTTTACAAAGAGCCAGGCGGCCCAAACTGTTGCATATACCCTGACTTTGCGTGCAATGAACGCAAGAGGTGACATAATTTCACCTGGTTAACATTACCTGCTAATCTGGATATATTTTAGCTAAATATACAGGTTTAAAAATATATATTTGTGTATTGATTTTAAAAAAGGCATTGATGTTTATGGTTAAGTACACATTGGAGCAACGACAGTCGTTGATTGATTGTTTTTTATAAGTTTAATGCTTAGAAACTTACCTTGGCTTACTGCATTCGGGGAACAGGCAGGCTCCTCGTGGAGTCCAATGTAATCAGGTGGTTAGGGCATGGACTAGTTAACTGTAAGGTTGCAAGATTGGATCCCCTGAGCTGACAAGGTAAAAATCTGGCATTCTGCCTCGTTCCTTCATTGAAAATAAGAATGTGTTCTTAACGGACTTGCCTAGTTAAATAAATGTGTAAAAAAATAATAATAATACCAAAAAATATATCAGCAAAGCAAAATCTGTGCCCTAAAATACTGATTTCCAATTGTTATGAAAATTTGAAATCGGCCCTAATTAATCCGCCATTCAGATTATTCGGTCAACCTCTAACTCAGACTTAACTGTTTTTATTGTCTTCTGTGGAATTCATTACTTTGTTGGATAGGTTTAACACCAGAACCATAGGCCAACGACTGCTGACATTTGATTTTGTAAAAAATGTTTTTATAATAATAAGAACAATTCCTCCTACTCGTTCCCGGACTTTTCCTAAATGTTTCTATTTAACATTGCTCAGAAGTCAGAATTTTGAAATGACAAACAGAAAAGTATTGAGAGCTTTTTTATGAGTTGTTTTCAAACCTATTTCTAGGTTTTTCTAGACAAATGCGCTGTTAAGACGTTGGTATCCAGCTAGGTGCTAATGTGTCTCTCTCGCCTCACTGAATGAATGTCGTAGGCTAAATGAATGAATGGGCAAAATAAACTGATAATTGTGCACTTTAGTTCACAATTTAATTTCAATTAGGCCTAACTGAAGAATAAGGAAGGTGAACAGGTTGATTTAATTTAGAACAGTATAAAAATGATGAAGAATTGTGGCCATTGTGACATTAGGAGCAGAGAGAAGAAAAAACAAGACGTGATTGGTTCATGCATAAAGATATAGATAGGTAAGGTAACAATACAGGGTCAAGACAATTAATAAATGACTATCGTTTTCATATCTTGTCATGAATATATATTTTCACAAATACAGTGGATTCGAAAAGTATTTAGACTAATTGACTTTTTTCCACATTTTGTTACATTACAGCCTTATTATAAAATGGATTTATAAAGAAAATGTCCTCATCAAGCTACACACAATACCCCATAATGACAAAGTGAAAAAATAATTAATAATAATTTATTAAAAATAAAAAACAGAAATACCTTATTTACATAAGTATTCAGACCCTTCGCTATTAGACCCGAAATTGAGCTCAGGTGCAACCTATTTCCATTGATAATTTTTTAAAGTTAACCTTTATTTAACTAGGCAAGTCAGTTAACTTCTCTAGGGTAGGGGCCAGCATTGGGAATTTTGGATGAAAAGCGTGCCTAAATTAAACTGCCTGCTACTCTGCCATAAAAGTGAGAATATGCATATACACTCTGAAGTTTCTAGAACTGTTTGAATGATGTCTGTGAGTATAACAGAACTCATATGGCAGGCAAAACCCTGAGAAAAAATCCAACCAGGAAGTGGGAAATCTGAGGTTTGTAGTTTTTTGACTCTTGCCCTATCGAATACACAGAGTCTATGGGGTCATGTTGCACTTCCTACGGCTTCCACTAGATGTCAACAGATGATTCTACTGTGAGGTGGGGCCGAATGAGAGGGGAATGAGTAAGAGTTCTGCCAGCAGCCACGAGCTCAGTCTCACACGTCGACGTGAGAGCGACCTGTGTTCCATTGTTTTTCTACAGACAAAGGATTTCTCCGGTTGGAACATTATTGAATATATATGTTAAAAACATCCTAAAGATTGATTCTATACATCGTTTGACATGTTTCTACGGACTGTAACAGAACTTTTTGACATTTCGTCTGCTCCTCGTGTACGCGCTTCGTGACTCTAACAAAAGTAGCTATTTGGACATTATCGAACAAAACAAACATTTAGTGTGGAACTGGGATTCCTGGGAGTGCATTCTGATGAAAGTCATTTACATTTACATTTAAGTCATTTACAAGAGCGACAAACATTTATGACATCCAGTGGAACAGCCACTTTACAATAGTGCATCTAAATCTTTTTTAGGGGGTGAGAAGGATTACATATCCTAGGTATTCCTTGAAGAGGTGGGGTTTCAGGTGTCTCCGGAAGGTGGTGATTGACTCCCGCTGTCCTGGCGTCGTGAGGGAGTTTGTTCCACCATAGATGCGAACAGTTTTGACTGGGCTGAGCGGGAACTGTACTTCCTCAGTGGTAGGGAGGCGAGCAGACCAGAGGTGGATGAACGCAATTTTTGGGTGTAGGGCCTGATCAGAGCCTGGAGGTACTGAGGTGCTGTTCCTCACAGCTCCGTGGCAAGCACCATGGTCTTGTACGGATGCGCTTCAACTGGAAGCCAGTGGAGAGAGCGGAGGAGCGGGGTGACGTCTTGGGAAGGTTGAACACCAGACGGGCTGCGGCGTATGAGTTGTAGGGTTTGGCACAGGCAGGGAGCCCAGCCAACAGCGAGTTGCAGTAATCAAGACGGGAGATGACAAGTGCCTGGATTAGGACCTGCGCCGCTTCCTGTGTGAGGCAGGGTCGTACTCTGCGGATGTTGTAGAGCATGAACCTACAGGAACGGGACACCGCCTTGATGTTAGTTGAGAACGACAGGGTGTTGTCCAGGATCACACCAAGGTTCTTAGCGCTCTGGGAGGAGGACACAATGGAGTTGTCAACCGTGATGGCGAGATCATGGAACGGGCAGTCCTTCCCCGGGAGGAAGAGGAGCTAATTGAATATTTATAATGCTATTTCTGACTAATGATGACTCCAACATGGCGGATATCAATTTGGCTTGATTTGTTGTCTGAGCGCCGTACTCAGATTTATGCATGGTTTGCTTTTTCCTGTAAAGTTTATACAAAATCTGACACAGCGGTTGCATTAGGGAGAAGTATATCTTTAATTCTGTGAATAACACTTGTATCGTTTATCAATGTTTATTATGAGTATTTCTGTAAATTGACGTGACTCTCTGCAAAATCACCGGATGTTTTGGAACTACTGAACATAACGCGCCAATGTAAACTCAGATTTTTGGATTTAAATATGAACTTTACCGAACAAAACATACATGTATTGTGTAACATGGAGTCTTATGAGTGTCATCTGATAAAAGGTTAGTGATTCATTTGATCTATATTTCTGATTTTTGTGACTCGTCTCTTTGGCTGGAAAAATGGTTGTGTTTTTCTGTGACTTGGCTCTGACCTAACATAATCGTTTGGTTTGCTTTCGTCGTAAAGCCTTGTTGAAATCGGACAATTTGGCTGGATTTACAACAAGTGTATCTTTAACCTGTTAGAACTCTAGGGGCAGTATTTCATTTTTGGATAAAAAGACGTGCCCGTTTTTAGCGCGATATTTTGTCACGAAAAGATGCTCGACTATGCTTGGAATTGATAGTTTTGGAAAGAAGACACTCTGACGTTTCCAGAACTGCAAAGATTTTCACTGTGAGTGCCATAGAACAATATCTACAGGCAAAACCAAGATGTTTGAGTGACCAGGAAATCAACAGGATTTTTGAAGGCACGTTTTCCATGATCTCCTTATATGGCTGTGAATGGCACAGGAATCAACGGACACTTCCTATCGTTTCCCCCAGGTGTCTGCAGCATTGTGACGTCTTTGTAGGCATATCATTGGAAGATTGGCCATAAGAGCCTACAATTACCAAGTGTCCCCGCATGGTGTCTGCGTGGAAATTGGTGCGCAAAAGTCAGGTCCCAGTATTTTTCCATCCGAATCAGAGAAGAATGCACGTGTCTAGGACTGGCATTTCAATGAAGAGATATATGACCAAACACCTTGAGGATTGATTCAAACAACGTTTTCCATGTTTCAGTCGATATTATGGAGTTAATTCGGAAAAAAGTTCGACGTTTAGGTGACTGAATTTTCGGTTAGTTTCGGTAGCCAAATGCATAGTAACAAAACGGAACGTTGTGTCCTACACAAGCATCTTTCAGGAAAAACTGGACATCTGCTATGTAACTGAGAGTCTCCTCATTGAAACATCTGAAGTTCTTCAAAGGTAAATGATTTTATTTGATCCCTTTGCTGGTTTTTGTGAATGTTGCGTGCTAAATGCTAACGCTAAATGCTACGCTAGCTATCACCACTCTTACACAAATTATTGATTTTCTCTGGTTCTAAAGCATATTTTGAAAATCTGAGACGACAGGATTGTTAAGAAAAGGATAAGCTTGAGGACAGGCATATTTATTTCATTTATTTTGCAATTTTCAGAAATCGCTAATGTTGCGTTATGGTAATGAGCTTGAGGCTGTAGTCACGATCCCGTATGCGGGATGGGGGCGGCCTAAGAGGCTAAAATGGTGTAAAATACTAGTATGTTTGAGGAATTTTAATTATGGGATTTCTGTTGTTTTGAATTTGGCTCCCTGCAGTTTCATTGGCTGTTGACAGGGGGCGCTTCCGTCCCACGTACCCTAGAGAGGTTAAGAACAAATTCTTATTTACAATGACAGCCTACCTATCATCCTTGAGATGTTTCTACAACTTCATTGGAGTCCACTTGTGGTAAATTCAATTCATTGGACATGATTTGGAAAGGAACTCACCTGTCTATATAAGATCCCATAGTTGACAGTGCATGTCAGAGCAAAAAACAAACCATGAGATCAAAGGAATTGTCCGTCTGGCTCCAAGACAGGATTGTGTCGAGGCACAGATCTGGGAAAGTGTACCAACATTTCTGCAGCATTAAAGGTCCCCAAGACCACAGTGGCCTAAATCATTCTTAAATAGAGTAAGTTTGGAACCACCAAGACTCTTCCTAGAGCTGGCAGCCCGGCAAAACTGAGCAGTTGGGGGAGAAGGACCTTAGCAGGGAAGTGACCAAGAACCCAATGGTCACTCTGACAGAGCTCCAGAGTTTCTCTGCGACAATGGGAGAACCTTCCAGAAGGACAACCATCTCTGCAGCACTCTACCAGTCAGGCCTTATGGTAGAGTGACCAGACTGAAAACACTCCTGCATAAAAGGCACGTGATAGCCCACTTTGAGTTTGACAAAAGGCAGCTAAAGACTCTCAGAACATGAGGAACAAGATTCTCTGGTCTGATGAAACCACGACTGAACTCTTTGGCCTGAATGCGAAGCGTCACATCTTAAGGAAACCTGGCACCATCCCTACGGTGAAGCATGGTGGTAGCAGCATCATGCAGTATGGATCTTTCTCAACGGAAGGGACTGGGAGACTAGTCAGGATCAAGGGAAAGAGGAATGGAGAAAAGTGCAGAGGGATCCTTGATGAATGTCCTTGAGTGGCCCAGCCAGAGCCCGGACTTGAACCCGATCGAAGATCTCTGGAGAGACCTGAAAATATCAGTACAGTGACGCTTCCCATCCAACCTGACAGAGCTTGAGAGGATCTGCAGAGAAGAATGGGAGAAACTCGTCAAATACAAGTGTGCCAAGCTTGTAGCGTCATACCCAAGAAAACTTGAGGCTATAATCTCTGCCAAAAGGTGCTTCAACAAAGTACTGAGTAAAGGGTTTGAATACCTATGTAAATGTCATATTTCAGATTGTTTTTGATAAAATATATTTTTTAAATAAAATAACTGTTTTTGCTCTGTCATCATGCGGTATTGTAGATTGATGATATATATTTTTAATCCGTTTTAGAATAAGGCTGTAACGTAACAAAATGTGGGAAAAGTGAAGGGGTCTGAAGACTTTCTGAAAGCACTGTATTTATTTATGCAATTCATTCTTTACAACTTAGTTATGCCTATTCATCAGCATTGGCGCTCATGTTCATGGCAAATGATTTGACCGTGCGCCTTGATAGTTTACATCATTCGCTTTAACATTTTACTTTGTAAAAAGAAGAACTGTTACTGGACTGTATCATTTACTCTATTAGTAATCAAAAGGAAAACATGCTTTGTGTTGCAGGAGGCCTATAGAATAATGAAACAAATATATCCTTGACTCTATCCGAGTTGATGAGCAAACGGAAACAAACGATGCCAGCCAATATTGCTGGCCCATTGAAACAACACCTAAACTATTCCCAAACTCATTTCACACCTAATAAGAGTTAGCCTAAAGACAAGGCAGGGAAAGGAGCACCACTTTATCAAATCCTCCTTCAGATTTGCATGCTGGTAAAACGTTTTGATTTATATATAGTATCAGTATGTGCATATTCTGCAGTTTCTATGACACTTACCTTTGTCAAATAACACTCCTAATTCAAGAGGTGCAGCTCTATTTCCAAATGTCACTTTTTCCAAGAATATCCGCACTGTCCATGCGTTCAGCACATGAGCACTCCACTGTCCATGCGTTCAGCAAATGAGCACTCCACTGTCCATGTGTTCAGCACATGAGCACTCCACTGTCCATGCGTTCAGCACATGAGCACTCCACTGTCCATGCGTTCAGCAAATGGCCACTCCACTGTCCATGTGTTCAGCACATGAGCACTCCACTGTCCATGCGTTCAGCACATGAGCACTCCACTGTCCATGTGTTCAGCACATGAGCACTCCACTGTCCATGCGTTCAGCACATGAGCACTCCACTGTCCATGCGTTCAGCACATGAGCACTCCACTGTCCATGCGTTCAGCAAATGGCCACTCCACTGTCCATGCGTTCAGCACATGAGCACTCCACTGTCCATGCGTTCAGCAAATGGCCACTCCACTGTCCATGCGTTCAGCACATGGCCACACCACTGTCCATGCGTTCAGCACATGGCCACTCCACTGTCCATGTGTTCAGCAAATGGCCACACCACTGTCCATGCGTTCAGCACATGGCCACACCACTGTCCATGCATTCAGCACATGAGCACTCCACTGTCCATGCGTTCAGCACATGAGCACTCCACTGTCCATGCGTTCAGCACATGAGCACTCCACTGTCCATGCGTTCAGCAAATGGCCACTCCACTGTCCATGCGTTCAGCACATGAGCACTCCACTGTCCATGCGTTCAGCAAATGGCCACTCCACTGTCCATGTGTTCAGCACATGAGCACTCCACTGTCCATGCGTTCAGCACATGAGCACTCCACTGTCCATGCGTTCAGCACATGAGCACTCCACTGTCCATGCGTTCAGCAAATGGCCACTCCACTGTCCATGCGTTCAGCACATGAGCACTCCACTGTCCATGTGTTCAGCACATGAGCACTCCACTGTCCATGCGTTCAGCAAATGAGCACTCGTCCTGGCAGCTAGACACTTGCACATGAGTACTGGCTCAGGCTATTAAGCAAATACTAGTAACTGTCACGCCTTGGTCTTAGTATTTTGTGTTTTCTTTAAATATTTGGTCAGGCCAGGGTGTGTGACATGGGTTTATATATTGTATTTTCGTATTGGGGTTTGTAGTATTTGGGATTGCGGCTGAGTAGGGGTATTGTATAGGCTTGGCTGCCTGAGGCGGTTCTCAATCAGAGTCAGGTGATTCTCGTTGTCTCTGATTGGGAATCGTATTTAGGTAGCCGGGGTTTCTCTGTGTATTTCGTGGGTGATTGTTCCTGTCTCTGTGTAGTGTTCACCAGATAGGCTGTAATTAGGTTTCACGTTCCGTTTGTTGTTTTGTATTTGTATAGTTATTTCATGTGTCACTTTTTTCATTAAAGTCATGAGTAACCACCACGCTGCATTTCGATCCGACTCTCTTTCTACAAACGAAGAAAGACGTTACAGTAACATGATGAACTTAAAATATGCTACTGTTTTATATTGATATACCTTTTCTAATTTCCACAATTTTTCTTTAGACCTGCCCAAACAAAATGACAACGGATCTCCTTGTGATGGATTTGACCCTTGAACTAGTAGTTTTTAACTTATAGCCTAGAGCCTTCAAACTCAACTCTGGACCTCAAAGCCAGTTCCACTGCATTATTCCCCTCCAATCAGGAACTGATTTAGACCTGTGACACCAGGTAGGTGCAATTAACTATCAGGTAGAACACAAAACCATCAGGCTCCGGACCTCGTAGGGTAAGAGTTGAATACCCTTTTGGAATAGAGTAACAAAAACAAATGAAAAGGTTGTTATGTTCTTTGAAATAATTGTTATTTTCTATTCTTATGTTACCTAAGACCATCATAAACACAACCAAATTATTATCTTCCAATAGCATATATGAAAAGTATTCATTAGGCCCTGTGTATGCTAATAGGCTTCCCGACAACATTCCCTAGCAGATACTTATAGACTGAATGTCCCGGCTGTTCTATTGTTACCGCTCTACCTCACATCATTGCCCTCAGGCAACAGAAAACCTTTTTGCCCCTCACCCCCATATATATATATTTTTACTATTTCTACACATGACAATATGTGATGACATGTCTGTAACCAATCCAATGAGTTAATTACATTTACATGATTAGCTCAATCAGATAATATTAAATACAGAGAAAGGATTTTATAGAATAGCATGTCATATCACTTAATCCGGCATAGCCAAAGACACGACACTTAGAATATGTGTCAGCTTGAGGACAGTGACAGCAAAGAAAAACTGACCGAGAATCCGGTTTGAGAGGCAGTGAAATACAAGTTCAGGACCACCTTGTAAAAATAATGCTTTTTTCTACTCATTTATATTTCACATATAAATGAGTAGAAGGGGGGGGGGGGTTAAAAGTGTTTGTATTTTTTACTATTATTAAAGGCTTAAATATTCCATAAAATAGGATGGACTATTTATTTTCATGAAAAACCTAAATGTGTGCAGTAGAGGGTTAAAAGCCCTATGTTCTTGTTATTCATAGAGACAGTTATTTTCTCCTATAGTCAGCCCTCTAATCAGAAATTGGGAGAACTCATTTAAAATGCCTGAAGCTTTAACAGTATGTGTGTGGGGGGAGTAGGCCTACTTAATTAAACATCGGGAGCATTACTAGCTAATAAATGTAATAGTACGTTACAGTGAAGTTTGTGTTGTTTATGGTCCTGTTAAAAACATTCTGATACAGAAGGTTTTGTGTTTCCGTCCATTAAAGTCGAAGCATAGTACATTATGCCTGTAATTCAATGCACTGTTTCTTAAATGAAAAAAATATTTTAGGGACAAATTTGAGCAAATTCAAAAGTTGAGATGAATTGCGATTGACTTCAGAAAATCATGTGATTAATCGTGATTCATTATTTTTACAGTTTGACAGCCCTAGTTGGAATCGCACTTTAATTCTGTCGCTCAAATAAATATTGTATCCGGAGCAAAAGGAACTCTCCCAAATCCTTAGTGGGACAACACTGAGAAAGGAAGTCTTTGATTCTGTCAGCCATAGGGATGCAAAATACCAGGGACTTTGGTTTTCTCTGGTTTTCCAGAAATCCTGGTTGAAGGATTCTGAATGTTTCGTTTATTCCCTCCTGATTCCGGGAATCTTCCAACTGTGATTTTGTGAAAAACAGAGAATTTATTGAAAGTTCCCAGAATTCTGCAACCCTATTCAGCCAGTTGATGACGTCTAACACCTTTAAAGACAAAATGTGTACCTTTGTCAGGTGAGAAATACAATTGCAATATACAACGTTGGTACAACTTGACTTCACATGCTCACACAGCCCTTGGTTTTGACAGTAAATAACATTTGACTATAAACAATCATCTTCAGTGAGCTAACCATACTATTAAGCCTGTAGCCTATACTGCAAAGATGACTCTGATCCATTCAGAGTTCAATACAGAATATATGTTTTGAGAAAATCATGCCATAATCACTTCCAACATCAACCATGAATCAACTGATCCAAGGATAGAGAAAGGATGCCCAGAGTTTTGAATCAACACCCTTATCTGCAGGCCTCGAGAACTGACAAGTCAACTGTGAGCATAAACAACAGCATTAAACAGAGTAAATATGGATTCTTTTGGCACGAGGAGGCAGCATTGTAATGGTTACCCTATAAATCTCATTAGTTTTTATGTGGATTAACTTTATGAGGGCGTCTGCCTGGGAGTTCTCTCTAGCCTTGACTGATTGAGGGAACCAGAATGAATAACTTACTTATCGGACCTAAGTTATGTATCACACCGTCTGCAGCCTTGCCAAAATATATGACCCAAAGACGTTTCAGGCCTGCCACGATGAGATATGCAGTCTGGCCCATAGAGGACGAATGGAGCTATCAGCCCTTTCCCCCTAAAGCACTAAACAAACCAATAAAATACAGATAATTCCCCGATTCATTACGAGCAGTAGGATACTACAGGCATGTTGTCAGAAGCGATGAAAAATGCCAAAGTGCCGCGAGGCTGGGGACTTTGAAAATGAATGGGAAATCAAGACTAATGAGTGTGATATGAATGGCACCCTGCTAGAAATAAAAGAGACATAAAAAGTCATTACGGAATCATGTGGACATTAAAAGCTGCCATTTTGCACATAGTGTGATCTTTTCACAAATCGATTACTTCTCAGTAGCTCTCTTTGACAAAAAATAGAAAGAGAAACTTTTCAGAAATACATGCCGGTCATTTCTCAAGGGGTGTTGATCTACAAAAGACATGCCTTGCTGTGTTTCCAGCAGTCGTAATGTCAGTGCCAATGCCAATACCAGACTGTTTCTTAGCTCTGCTTAGCTGGGTTCTGTGAGCCGTCAGCTCCGAACGCTGTTCGTCAACTCCTGTGGAGCTGAACGAAGGGAATGTCTGCCAGGCTACCGTGAATGCAGACACTTGACACGTAATCCACTCCACGATGGGTGGCTAAGTAATAAAGTTCTCACACTATACAGCAAGAGATTTGAGAAGTAAAAACTCAGAGCCGCCTTTACAAGGTCTGTTTGAGTAAAAAATAAACATTCCAAAGAAAAAAATGATGTTTTGAGGGCAACACGATTACAAGGGAACAAGAGATAAAAACACTCAACCTTTGAATCCAGATCAAAACAGATCTAACACAGCATAGATTGATCTAACACAGCATAGATTGATCTAACACAGCATAGATTGATTTAACACGGCATAGATTGATCTAACACAGCATAGATTGATCTAACACAGCATAGATTGATCTAACACGGCAAAGATTGATCTAACACAGCATAGATTGATTTAACACAGCATAGATTGATCTAACACAGCATAGATTGATCTAACACGGCAAAGATTGATCTAACACAGCATAGATTGATCTAACACAGCATAGATTGATCTAACACAGCATAGATTGATCTAACACAGCATAGATTGATCTAACACAGCATAGATTGATCTAACACAGCATAGATTGATCTAACACGGCATAGATTGATCTAACACAGCATAGATTGATCTAACACAGCATAGATTGATCTAACACAGCATAGATTGATTTTACACAGCATAGATTGATCTAACACAGCATAGATTGATCTTACACAGCATAGATTGATCTTACACAGCATAGATTGATCTAACACAGCATAGATTGATCTTACACAGCATAGATTGATAAAACACAGCATAGATTTATCTAACACGGCATAGATTGATCTAACACAGCATAGATTGATCTAACACAGCATAGATTGATCTAACACGGCATAAATTGATCTAACACAGCATACATTGATCTAACACAGCAAAACAGCCCTTAAAGCATAGCCTTAATGCACTCAATACTAACCATAACAGAAATGAGTTTGACATATGTGAATCCTTGGAAAAAGCTGTTTCTGATAAGGAAGTGTAGGGAAGGTTGCAGCTTCTGGTACAGCAGAGATGTACAACATATATGAATCCAGAACAGGCAGCCATCTTGAATCCTAACTAGCTAATTGTGCAATGCTATGTTCCATATTCTATTACCTCATCAATTAAAAAAGCAATAACACATTCATCAACAAATTACATTTTGGAGACTGTTATTAATTAATTAAAAAGTATAACTATGTCCACGATGTGACTGTTTGAAACTCATTGATATTCAATTGCTGTGAGTTTGTTTTGACAATAAGTGGTCGACATTAAAACAGTGAAAAGAGGTGAACGTTCTTTCTTGATGTGATTTACAACACAACTCAATAAGATTATCATTGATGACATAAGCAGCTTGTAAATAAATGGTAGACAAACTTTTAAATGGTAGCAACTTCCTCGCAAATAATATACTAAACAAAAATATACAGGCAACATGTAAAATGTTGATCCCTTGTTTCATGGGTGGAAATAAAAGATCCCAGAAATGTTCCATATGCACAAAAAGCTTATTTCTCTCAAAAGGCCACTCTAAAATGTGAAAATTTGTCACACAACACAATGCCACAGATGTCTCAAGTTTTCAGGGAGCATGCAATTGGCATGCTGACTACAGGAATGTACACCAGAGGTGTTGTCAGAGAATTGAATGTTCATTTTTCTACCATATGCCGCCTCAAGCATCATTTTAGAGAATTTGGCAGTACGTCCAACCGGCCTCACAACCGCAGACCAAATGTTACCATGCCAGCCCAGGACTTCCACATCTGGCTTCTTCGCCTGTGGGATGGTCTGGGACCAGCAACCTGAACAGCTGATGAAACTGTGAGTTTGCACAACCGAAGAATTTCTACACAAACTGTCAGAAACTGTTTTACAGTTCCCGCCAATTTCCAGCAAATTTGCACAGCCATTGAAGAGGAGTGGGACAACATTCCACAGGCCACAATCAACAGCCTGATCAATTCTACAATTAACAGCCTTATCAATTTAACTTCATGGCGACAACTCTAACTTAGTTATAGTGGTGGGATTGGCCTTAGCATGGATTCAAGATGACAGTAAACATCAGGGTTAAGGAAGTAAAAGACATCGTAATATCTCTAAAATACAAAACATTACACTTGAAAATGTGGGAATTTGTTTACCTCAAAACAAGCAGTAACAAACTGTTTATAGGTTCAGTTGGTAGTGCATGATGCTTGCAACGCTGGGGTTATGGGGCAAATTCTCTTGGTCTAAACACAGAATATGCCCACAGGAGATTAGGACCAACCAAATACACAGAGTGTGCCATTATAGGTTCTGAGACATTCTGCATGAGAAAATTATGGATTTAGCAAGCAGGTGGGTCCCATCTCAACAAGCTTATCAAAATTGCATTTACAGAAATTACACATGATTGGAAGTTTTTTTTGGAAAGGCATTCTTTTCTGATAAATCTGCTGTTAAATAGTTAAGTGACTGAAAAAAAACAAATGTGTGCAACCTGAGGCTAAGTGTTGTCATAAGAGACAGGGCAGGTGGATTAGGAATCCATTTAAACCTTCCATTGCACAGCTTATCTTTGTTTACAAAATACTGCCCACACACATCCTATGGCGTTCTGCATTAGCATTGAACATCCCCCGTGATTTGCAGTTGTTCAGGGCTAGAAACCATTATACACAGGCAGTTAGAAAAGCCAAGGCTAGCTTTTTCAAGCAGAAATTTGATTCCTGGAACACAAACTCAAAAAAGTTCTGGGACACTATAAAGTCCATGGAGAATAAGAACACCTCCTCCCAGCTGCCCATTTCACTGAAGATAGGAAACACTGTCACCACTGATACATCCACTATAATTCAGAATTTCAATAAGCATTTTTCTACGGCTGGCTCTGCTTTCCACCTGGCTACTCCTACCCCGGTCAACAGCACTGCACCCCCCACAGCAACTCGTCCAAGCCTTCCCCATTTCTCCTTCTCCCAAATCCAGTCAGCTGTTGTTCTGAAAGAGCTGCAAAATCTGGACCCCTACAAATCAGCCGGGCTAGACAATCTGGACACTTTCTTTCTAAAATTATCTGCCGAAATTGTTGCCACCCCTATTACTAGCCTGTTCAACCTCTCTTTCGTGTCGTCTGAGATTCCCAAAGATTGGAAAGCAGCTGCGGTCAACCCCCTCTTCAAAGGGGGGGACACTCTTGACCCAAACTGCTACAGACCTAAATCTATCCTACCCTGCCTTTCTAAGGTCTTCGAAAGCCAAGTCAACAAACAGATTACCGACCATTTCGAATCTCACCATACCTTCTCTGCTATGCAATCTGGTTTCAGAGCTGGTCATGGGTGCACCTCAGCCACGCTCAAGGTCCTAAACGATATCTTAACCGCCATCGATAAGAAACATTACTGTGCAGCCGTATTCATTGATCTGGCCAAGGCTTTCGACTCTGTCAATCACCACATCCTCATCGGCAGACTCGACAGCCTTGGTTTCTTAAATGATTGCCTCGCCTGGTTCACCAACTACTTCTCTGATAGAGTTCAGTGTGTCAAATCGGAGGGTCTGCTGTCCGGACCTCTGGCAGTCTCTATGGGGGTGACACAAGGTTCAATTCTTGGACTGACTCTCTTCTCTGTATACATCAATGATGTCGCTCTTGCTGCGGGTGAGTCTCTGATCCACCTCTACGCAGACAACACCATTCTGTATACTTCTGGCCCTTCTTTGGACACTGTGTTAACAACCCTCCAGGCAAGCTTCAATGCCATACAACTCTCCTTCCGTGGCCTCCAATTGCTCTTAAATACAAGTAAAACTAAATGCATGCTCTTCAACCGATCGCTGCCTGCACCTGCCAAACCCACTGGCTCCATGTCATCTACAAGACCCTGCTAGGTAAAGTCCCCCCTTATCTCAGCTCGCTGGTCACCATAGCATCACCCACCTGTAGCACGCGCTCCAGCAGGTATATCTCTCTGGTCACCCCCAAAACCAATTCTTTCTTTGGCCGCCTCTCCTTCCAGTTCTCTGCTGCCAATGACTGGAACGAACTACAAAAATCTCTGAAACTGGAAACACTTATTTCCCTCACTAGCTTTAAGCACCAACTGTCAGAGCAGCTCACAGATTACTGCACCTGTACATAGCCCACCTATAATTTAGCCCAAACAACTACCTCTTTCCCTACTATATTTATTTAGTTTATTTATTTATTTTGCTCCTTTGCACCCCATTTTCTTTATTTCTACTTTGCACATTCTTCCACTGCAAATTTACCATTCCAGAGTTTTACTTGTTATATTGTATTTACTTTGCCACCATGGCCTTTTTTTCCCTTTACCTCCCTTATCTGACCTCATTTGCTCACTTTGTATATAGACTTATTTATACTGTATTATTGACTGTATGTTTGTTTTACTCCATGTGTAACTCTGTGTTGTTGTATGTGTCGAACTGCTTTGCTTTATCTTGGCCAGGTCGCAATTGTAAATGAAAACTTGTTCTCAACTTGCCTACCTGGTCAAATAAAGGTGAATTATATGTATTTTTTTTTAAACACACACGTCTAAAGAAAACTAGTTAAACTAGTAAAAATAGGTTCTTACAGTCCCCACAACCATTTTGTGATTTTGTTTAAACCAAAGGGGAAAAGATCTGCAATGCAGGCTCGACTGAATCGAGACACCAATATAGACCTGACATCATATAACCATGATGACAGCCTGCATTTTATTAAGCTTTACATCACCTTTGACACCAAACTATTAAAAGTTTATTCATGTTACTGTCAAAGATTAGGGGTAAAAATAAATAATTACAGCGCTTATATTTAGTTGCTTCGTTAATACACTGCAGTTTACAAGGACATGTGTGAGGAAAATGTGCTGCAGAGTGAACGTTCAATTACAAATATGCATGAGGTCAACAAGAGTCATTTTATTAAAGGTCGCTATAAGTCACTGTAAAATTGACAGTGGCCCAAATGAGAAAATTACTGGCCAGGGCCAAGATCAAATGAAAAGCTAGTTTTGCACGCAGAATTTAAATCGTTGGTGATCTCATGTTTCATTTGCAGTCTGGGCCAGTACCTTTTATAGCCTACCATAAAATCTGATATTTACACTGATTGTTTAGAAAACAAAAATAAAATCACCCCCCCCCAGTGATGACATACATTACAGCCTATATTAAACCATTTCAAATGTAATGTTCCCCTCCAGAAATGTGCCCAATAACATATTGATGAAAATCTTTGGGGCTTGTACATGGTCCATATTATCAGGCAGTTGTGCTATTTTAGAAAGAAGCATTATCACCTGTCTGATGCAGCATGGTGGCTACATGACTGAAGCATGATCACCTGTCTGATGCAGCATGGTGGCTACATGACTGAAGCATGATCACCTGTCTGATGCAGCATGGTGGCTACATGACTGAAGCATGATCACCTGTCTGATGCAGCATGGTGGCTACATGACTGAAGCATGATCACCTGTCTGATGCAGCATGGTGGCTACATGACTGAAGCATGATCACCTGTCTGATGCAGCATGGTGGCTACATGACTGAAGCATGATCACCTGTCTGATGCAGCATGGTGGCTACATGACTGAAGCATGATCACCTGTCTGATGCAGCATGGTGGCTACATGACTGAAGCATGATCACCTGTCTGATGCAGCATGGTGGCTACATGACTGAAGCATGATCACCTGTCTGATGCAGCATGTTGGCTACATGACTGAAGCATGATCACCTGTCTGATGCAGCATGGTGGCTACATGACTGAAGCATGATCACCTGTCTGATGCAGCATGGTGGCTACATGACTGAAGCATGATCACCTGTCTGATGCAGGATGGTGGCTACATGACTGAAGCATGATCACCTGTCTGATGCAGCATGGTGGCTACATGACTGAAGCATGATCACCTGTCTGATGCAGCATGGTGGCTACATGACTGAAGCATGATCACCTGTCTGATGCAGCATGGTGGCTACATGACTGAAGCATGATCACCTGTCTGATGCAGCATGGTGGCTACATGACTGAAGCATGATCACCTGTCTGATGCAGCATGGTGGCTACATGACTGAAGCATGATCACCTGTCTGATGCAGCATGGTGGCTACATGACTGAAGCATGATCACCTGTCTGATGCAGCTGGGATCCCTCTCTTTTCAGTAATTACCATCAAAACGGTTGTATTTTCCCGAGATTGCATTTAGGAATGTTATGCAGTGACTGGGATTATTAGAACACATTTCTTTCTGAGCAGCAATCATCTATATGTATGAGGAGTTGCTGCTCTTTTCACCCAACAGTTGATGTTCAGCTGATAAATGAACGACTTCGGGAATGAATCTGTTTTTTAAACAATTATATAGTGCTAGACTACAGAATAGCATTATTACAATATTCACTTTGTATTTAACCAGTGATTTGTGTAAATAATGTTCATGTCTTGACAAGCAAGCAGCTCCATAGTGTAGGCCTTTGTAAACCTTTCTTTGCTAACAATGACTTAGCTGTGTCTGATATGAACAAAGACTGGAAAGCACGTGGAGGACTTTTGAACGTGTGTGCTGATGTTCAACTCTGAATTAATGGACATCCCGCCTCCGCTGAGACGGATCTGGTACGAGTACCCAGGACCTAGCCTACTGAGGTGGGGCTCACTCGAGACCGAGAGGGAAGGTCTTTGACACAAAACTATTTAGGCAACAGGGATCTTGATCCAGGAGGGGACTGAATGTCTCTGTTGTAACCAAAAAGCTGATCTTGATATCTAGCCAAATGCATAACATGAGCCCCGAGCTGCATACAATTGGTTTGATACATCTTAGATGTATTATAGTTATACTTAACTTGTAACTATAAACAGTGGCATAGCATGCTTCCACTGTATTACAATGCTCTAATAATTCGTATCTGGTTGCTCTGGTATGGTCTCACAAATTATGAAATCTTACAAAGCCATTTCCCCGCTGACGTTGGTGGAACACCAGAATCTATGCGAAGTGATATATTGTGTCTCTGACCGCCCTTGTACAGTGGTCACCACTTCCTTGGAGATCAAACTGTTGAGAGCTTGTTTTTAAAGGACATCCCGAAAGTCTGGCTGTGCCCAGAGAATATTGTACATTGAGTACCAGACCAAAGAATGTAGCGGTACACATGAAATAACAAGGACATTGTAAGATATTTAATTAACATATTTAAAAAGGTATAATGCTTATTTACTTGTCATGTATGAGCTGTCAAATGTCTTATTATACGGTGGATAACATATATATTTACACTGAGTATACAAAACAATAAGAACACATGCTCTTTCCATGACACAGACTGACCAGGTGCATCTAGGTGAAAGCTGTGATCACTTCTTGATGTCACTTGTTAAATCCACTTCAATCGGTGTAGATGAATGGGAGGAGCCAGGTTAAAGAAGGATGTTTAAGCTTTCAGTCATGGTGTATGTGTATGTGTGCCATTCAGAGGGTGAATGGGTAAGACAAAATATTCAAGTGCCTTTGAAAGGGTTATGGTAGTAGGTTTGTGTGAAGAACTGCAATGCTGCTGGGTTTTTCACCCTCAACAGTTTCCTGTGTTTATCAAGAATGGTCCACCACAAAAAAGACATCCAAACAACTTGACACAAATGTGGTCGAGCTTTGGAGTCAACAAGGGCCAGCATCCCTGTGGTTCTTTACTTCATTCACAATACCTTTTTTCTATGAGGTCATGAATATTAGAATGTTTTCATTCCAACATGATTTCACACAAAATGGATTTTCAGAAATGTACTACTCTTTTACAACTCAGTCTGTGATTGTTTTACAATGCTTTCCCATGCAAAGTATTCGTACAGAAGTAGAAAACACACAAAAGTGCAATCAATTGAGACATTAAAGAAAACATTGACTGTGAAAATACATTATAAAGTGTGCCTGGGAGTTGAGCAGTATTATCTTTGATACAGTAGCTCGGGTGGTTCTAAAAGACTTCCAGTTCCATACATTGTTTGAATAACAAAGGGTCCCATCACAGCTTGGAAAGTCTTTATTCAATAACAACAATGCCCATCTGCCTGGAACAATTAAGACAAAATCATATATAATCACCGAAGGGGGAATATTACAGGACCTAATAACTTTCCGCCACATCATTGGCAAGGGGCAATGATTCATTGAGATGTGTAATAAGTGCAGAGAGGATTAATTCACTCATTACGTCTGAAATTCAAAGCTTTGACATTTCAGGGAGTCAATGCACAAGTCAAGCAAGACAAAAACATCAAAAGTCTCTGTTTCACTGACTCGCTCCTGCCACACACTGTCCTCCATTAATGAAAGAACAATTTAGACATGTCATTATTGCCTGCAAGCAGACTTGATATTAGTTATTAGCATTTCTTTGAGATGAGTGCAGGTTCTCCACTGAGTGTCCACCACCTTTTAAGTTTACCTCAATTACTAGTCACATTAGGAGTGGGTCTATTTGGTTCAAGATATATATTTTTATGTTATAAGGATGGGGTTAAAAGTAAACTCTGACCAATAGAATGCAGCAGTAAGTGATAGAGGCAGCTCCCAGGCTTGGAGTGATGGAGATCTCAGTGAGATCTCAGTGACAGTGAGGGATAGTAAGCATCGGCTGAATGCGATGATGTTATCAGTCCGCGTGAGTATGGTCTAAGACTCAGACAGACTGGAAAGACCACTGAAAGTGTTGTCTGAGTACACTGAGGAGAATACTGTTGTTGCTGTAAGGTTAGGCAAAGGGAAATCCTCAACCCTGGCACAATGGCTAAGTGACAAAACTATTAAAGATGCATTATAAATGTTTTTGTATCATTTCAGTCAGTAGTTTTGAAAGCAGTGCTAACGAACCAAAACAGGTACCCGAAGATTGGCCAAATCCTCCATTTCTTATATGTTACGTCCTGCAATTCTTTTTTTAAAGATCCTGCAATATGTTTTTGTTATAAATTCGAATTTGTACAATATGTTATGAATTATTTGTAAGTGTATCCTGTCCATTCTCTTTAAGTCAATATCAATTAGTCACCGAATGAAATTTGATTTTGATGACACAGCATTCTCTAACATTTAAAACATCAAATGAAAGAAAATCCATCAATTTACCATAAAACATTTAGGCTTGTCAAGACTAAGATCTAAGGAGCAAGAGGCAGAAAATGGCAGCTTTGAGTTAGTCTATACGCTGATGATCAGATAGAATGTTATTCTGCACACTCTACGGTTGAGTCAATCTAGATCAGATAGAATGTTATTCTGCACACTCTACGGTTGAGTCAATCTAGATCAGATAGAATGTTATTCTGCACACTCTACGGTTGAGTAAATCTAGATCAGATAGAATGTTATTCTGCACACTCTACGGTTGAGTAAATCTAGATCAGATAGAATTTATTCTGAGACAATCTAGATCAGATAGAATGTTATTCTGCACACTCTACGGTTGAGTCAATCTAGATCAGATAGAATGTTATTCTGCACACTCTACGGTTGAGTAAATCTAGATCAGATAGAATGTTATTCTGCACACTCTACGGTTGAGTCAATCTAGATCAGATGGAATGTTATTCTGCACACTCTACGGTTGAGTCAATCTAGATCAGATAGAATGTTATTCTGCACACTCTACGGTTGAGTCAATCTAGATCAGATAGAATGTTATTCTGCACACTCTACGGTTGAGTCAATCTAGATCAGATAGAATGTTGTTCTGCACACTACAGTTGAGTCAATCTAGATCAGATAGAATGTTATTCTGCACACTCTACGTTTGAGTCGATCTAGATCAGATAGAATGTTATTCTGCACACTACAGTTGAGTCAATCTAGATCAGATAGAATGTTATTCTGCACACTCTACAGTTGAGTCAATCTAGATCAGATAGAATGTTATTCTGCACACTCTACAGTTGAGTCAATCTAGATCAGATAGAATGTTATTCTGCACACTACAGGAATGTTATTCTGCAGTTGAGTCAATCGAGATCAGATAGAATGTTATTCTGCACAGTCTCAATCTACAGGTTGAGTCAATCTAGATCAGATAGAATGTTATTCTGCACACTCTACACTCTACGGTTGAGACAATCTAGATCAGATAGAATGTTATTCTGTACACTCAATCTAGATAGATAGAATGTTATTCTGCACACTCTACGCTTGAGTCAATCTAGATCAGATAGAATGTTATTCTGTACACTCTACAGTTGAGTCAATCTAGATCAGATAGAATGTTATTCTGCACACTCTACGGTTGAGTCAATCTAGATCAGATAGAATGTTATTCTGCACACTCTACGGTTGAGTCAATATACCAAACCTGTGTCAACCTAAATTACTGTGGGACTTCCTCCCTATAGTCTACTGCACTTCAAACAAGTGCCATTGCAGACACAACACACACCTGACTGACGGTGCTTGACTTGTTTCAAATGCATCTTTCACAGAACGCCGCATGACTACGTACGGTATAGTTCAGTGGAATGTTCCTAAACCCAGTAAAAGTGTGACGACACATTGGAGCCTTAGCCTACATGCCAGTTCAGGGGTTTTTAGCTGAATAACATGTTGGTTTTTTGTCGCCTCGCTTATATTATGACCTTAATTTAACTATGCGCTCCAATCCTACCCAGTGTTCCATGACCGCTTCTACTTCTCTCGCGGTCATGGAGGACCACTGAAAATTGAAAGAAAGATCAGTTGGCTCTCTGCTTTATCCTGGGCTTTAAAGGCTCATTCACAATAATTTGCAAAAGGGGTAGAATTCATTGTGTAAGAGCCTAAAGGCATTGCACATGGCATCAAGACAGGTTTCAGTTGCTCACAATGGAAACATTATTTGCCCAGATACATTTGGCTAAATATCCTTGTTTCTCGGGTAATGGTCACTGTAACAGACAATGTTTGGTAGGTGGACATGTTTCTAATAAAACAGTCAATCAATCGAATCAAACCAACGTTTGTTGGTTGCGTACACAGATTTGCAGATGGTATCGCAGGTGCAGTGAAATGCTCATGTTTCTAGCTTTAACAGAGCAGTAATGGCTATACAATTCATCAAATTACCACAGACACTACAATACTACTTCAGAGATGAAAACATACATCAATGGAAATGGTGTATGAGACATGGTCGGTGGAAAAGTCACAGACAGCATCATGCAGTACATTAACCATGTGAAATATGACCACAAAAAGACATGCCACATGTCCTCTAGTGGACAGAGTTCATTTTGGCACTGAGAGCAATAAACAGTTCTCTGGGAGGTAAACGTGGACTGCATGTCTTTTCCATTCGGAGCTCCTCTTTTGCCTCAGGGTGAAAACAACAGTGCCTGCAGTATCTCTACACTGCCCCAAACACTGGAGGACAAATTGGGGTGGCAGGTAGCCTAGTGGTTAGAACGTTGGGCCAGTAACTGAAAGGTTGCTGTATCGAATCCCAAGCTGACAAGGTAAAAATCGGTCATTCTGCCTCTGAACAAAGCAGTGTTCCTCAGTAGGCCATCATTGTAAATACGAATTTGTTCTTAAACTGACTTGCCTAGTTAAATAAATAGAAAATAAATCCAGATCTTTGGCAAAATGCAAAAGACTGCCCCCATGGATGAAATAGTGCAAAGTAATGACCAGTATGAAGTTGCTGAAGGTACCATGGTGAAAGTGTGAAAAACAGAGCTTACTCAGTGACAATGACAACTGCAGTCACAAATGTCTGAAATAAACATACAACATCAACAATATTGAAATAGGTCCTAGTAGTATATATTATTATTTTTTTTTTTTTCATCAGCTGTTTAATGAAATGTACAATTTGTATGGCAATTACATATTCCCTGAAAGTCTGAAAAATCGGTAAGCAACTGTTTTTAAGCAGTATGGCTTACCACAGTGAAATGACAACGTAACACCGTTACAACTGGTAATAACACCGTTATATTATATCTGGTCTTTATAAACTGCAATAATGAAAATGTACCTCCCGCGTGCACTGAAATACGGTGTCTCGGTGGCTCGATTTATTCATGCAGTTGTGGAACATGATTCCAATAGACGAATTGCAAATATGTAGCATTGCACTCAATACAGTATTGCCTTCTGTCGTTATGTCTACCAACAGTAAAACTTAGTGCCACTTGACGCTCGCATCCACGCTGAAGCAAATAAACCTGTCGTTTCGAGTGCGCGCTACAAAGTTTATTGTCAACATCACGGAGTAACATTGAGAATATGTGAACATAGAATGGACCTATCCGCACTACAAATACATTGATAGCAAATGTATAAAGTTCGACATATTTTGCACTTGCAAGAAGTTCATTATTATTCTTCACTCGGCTGCGCGGACGTGTTTTGTACAGAAAACAACAAAAAGGCTACACAAACATGCGACTCGATCAACATCCAAACACAAAACTATTGAAACAAGTGTAGGCTAATCCAATTCCAAAAACGTATGAAAAAAATATGAATTGACTTACATTACAACACGACAGTTAATTAACGGGCTGTCCTGAAAGATGGTCCTCGGCGATACCACATCAACCCACCCTCTCATGCCCTCATCTCATCTCAACACACATATGCTGGAAAAGTTTAGTGACGTCAACGTACTCGGGTTAACGTTGCAGATCTACTGGAAGTGCCAGCAAGCTGCACATTTAAAGCGACAGATCATGGGGTGATAACAAATTGACATACATCTGGACATCAAGTGCCACCTTTCAGGGTGATTTTTTTGCAGCTAGAAAACATGCAAAAAATACAATTTCCACATACAATTAACTCATTATAATTGGTAGAGTCTCTGTTTGAATTAGTCAATGTAGTTTTTTCAACCAGATCTCCCGAACTCACAGACCTAAGAATAGTTTAACTAAAACTTGCCTCACCCCTCCTCTAAGGTCTCTATGATGTATCAACTACCCCTCTGAGGACGGCCATTTGATGATTAAAAAGTAGGGCCATAGGTCCCTGAAACACTGATTGTTCTATCTGTCTACTTTTTGTATTCTGGATAATACACCCGGATGATCTCATATTGTTGTTAACACATTCATTCAGATTCCGTTATAGTTGAAAATTGCATTTCAAAAAGAGTACTCACAGAAAGCGTGCATCAGGCCATTTTTTCTTATTCGTGAAATGAGGCCCTGCATTACGAGTGCAGAAGAGCACGGCTCCACCATATCCATCACCATCACAGCTCATCACACCAGCAGTCAAAAGAAGACTCGCATGAAATGTCTCTGAAATATTGATGGTAGAAATGTTCAGGTGAGGCTTCTCTGACTGAGGCTCATATGAAGGTCCATCAGCATGGAAATTGCTTACATTTTGATATGAGTTTCAGATTTAAAACATCCTTTGCCACGGATGCTGAGAGCAGGGGCCTGTTCCCTGTTGGGTTTTCTGAGTGCGAAAGGTGGAAGGTAGCCTTATGGTGAATGAGATTAGGTGGATGGTTGTATCACATAAAAGCCAGAGTTTACTTTTTTGAATACTAAAATAGACCTAAAGAAACTCTGACTGCTACCGACGGGTTAGCTACTTGTGATGCATACCGGGTTGTTTGCCTGTGATAGATTGGACGTTGATGACATGAGCCTGATTCTATTCCACCTTTAGATTGGTTTAAAGGTGAAATCCACAGTTGAAACAATAACAAAGGCTACCCCACCTTTGTTTTGGTAAAACGCTGAGAGGTGGGCCTGGAGAAATGTAACCAGTCATACATTTATAGACAGAGCTATTGATGCAAGGTCTGACCAACCAAGATATCAAAATTATAGTTAAGCACATTGAGTCTATGCAGTGTTTGTATTACATTTACAATATTTACAAAGATTGGAGTAAAGCAAGCTCGTATTTTGGGTTCTGATGGGGTACGACAGCTGAACTAAGTTCATTAGGCATTACATTACAAGTTATATTCTTCACAAATCAATGAGTACATATCCTTAATTCATATGAATCCAACATGGAAGCACTAAGGATTTTCCCTTTAAAATGCATCCTATATGAAAACTAGATTTTGCTCAGCTTAATGTTGTATACTTTACTAACAGGCCACTCCAGTTTTTAATTGAAATGATGCAATGCAAAGGAAATTGTGTAGACCATATATTATATATTGTGTTTTCTTTCAGTATGTCAGTATTTTAGCTAACTCTCAGTAGTATACCAAGTTGAATAAGAACACATTGAAATATGCAGCAATGACTTGGGGAAGAATTTCAGAGATAAAAGGGATTGAATGATCCAACTGGGAACTGAGGTAGTCAGAGTATTATGGGCTGCTAGGTTGGAAATGTTCATCCACGACACCGGTTAGCACCCCTTCTCTTGCAACAAGTGCCATGGGATTGTTAATGACCATGAGTCAAACCCTGTGCGTAAATTCACAATGATGGCATACATTGATGTATCAGGATCTGGTCCTTAGTTATAGGGATGAGTACCTTCTACTGGCCCTCCAACACCACCGATGAGTACCTTCTACTGACCCTCCAACACCACTGATGAGTACCTTCTACTGGCCCTCCAACACCACTGATGAGTACCTTCTACTGACCGTCCAACACCACCGATGAGTACTTTCTACTGACCCTCCAACACCACTGATGAGTACCTTCTACTGGCCGTCCAACACCACTGATGAGTACTTTCTACTGACCCTCCAACACCACCGATGAGTACTTTCTACTGACCCTCCAACACCACCAATGGGTACCTTCTACTGGCCCTCCAACACCACTGATGAGTACCTTCTACTGGCCGTCCAACACCACCGATGAGTACCTTCTACTGGCCCTCCAACACCACCGATGAGTACTTTCTACTGACCCTCCAACACCACCAATGGGTACCTTGGCCCTCCAACACCACTGATGAGTACCTTATATTGGCCCAACACCACTGATAAGTACCTGGCCGTCACCACTGATGAGTACTTTCTACTGACCCTCCAACACCACCGATGAGTACTTTCTACTGACCCTCCAACACCACCAATGAGTACCTTCTACTGGCCCTCCAACACCACTGATGAGTACCTTCTACTGGCCCTCCAACACCACTGATAAGTACTTTCTACTGACCCTCCAACACCACTGATGAGTACCTTCTACTGGCCCTCCAACACCACTGATAAGTACTTTCTACTGGCCCTCCAACACCACTGATGAGTACCTTCTACTGGCCCTCCAACACCACTGATAAGTACTTTCTACTGACCCTCCAACACCACCAATGGGTACCTTCTACTGGCCCTCCAACACCACCGATGAGTACCTTCTACTGGCCGTCCAACACCACCGATGAGTACTTTCTGGCCCTCCAACACCACCGATGAGTACCTTCTACTGGCAACACCACTGATGAGTACCTTCTACTGGCCGTCCAACACCACCGATGAGTACTTTCTACTGGCCCTCCAACACCACCAATGAGTACTTTCTACTGGCCCTCCAACACCACTGATGAGTACCTTCTATTGGCCCTCCAACACCACTGATAAGTACTTTCTACTGGCCCTCCAACACCACTGATAAACACCACTGATAAGTACCTTCTACTGGCCCTCCAACACCACTGATAAGTACTTTCTACTGGCCCTCCAACACCACTGATAAGTACCTTCTACTGGCCCTCCAACACCACTGATAAGTACTTTCTACTGGCCCTCCAACACCACTGATAAGTACCTTCTACTGGCCCTCCAACACCACTGATAAGTACTTTCTACTGGCCCTCCAACACCACTGATGAGTACCTTCTACTGGCCCTCCAACACCACTGATGCCCCTCCAACACCACCGATGAGTACCAACACCACTGATAAGTACTTTCTACTGGCCCTCCAACACCACTGATAAGTACTTTCTACTGACCCTCCAACACCACTGATGAGTACCTTCTACTGGCCCTCCAACACCACTGATAAGTACTTTCTACTGGCCCTCCAACACCACTGATAAGTACTTTCTACTGGCCCTCCAACACCACTGATGAGTACCTTCTACTGGCCCTCCAACACCACTTCCACTTACAGCAGAATCTGGTCTCCCATCCAGGTATCAACAAGGTGTAGACCCACTTAACTTCATATGAGAGCCAGCAGGGTGGTATTGCTAGACTCACACACTGTGTTGTTATCAAAAGTTTTGGTTTATTTCTCAAAAAGTTTGTAAGAATCTGGGATGATCCTAAATAATACTATAAAAATAAATAGAAACTAAACAAATAAAACTGCACTCTCAAAGAACTGATAAACATCAGAGGTTGAGGAACTTGCCTTTCGGTCAAGGCTCTGACGCTTTGTTCCAGCTACTTTAAACAGCAAGCCTTGTAAATGTAATGCTTTCCCTTAATATCTGCATGTAACTCCCCTCCTGAAAAATAACATGAAAACTGTTTGTGTCGTGCTTATGTTTGTAATAGCCTACGGTTACAACAGACAAATAACTACATTTGTTCTAACTGTTTTGTGTACAAGCGGCAGGGGAGTTATGGAGTGACTGAGCACTGAGCACTGAGCACTCAGCACTGAGGACTGAGCACTGAGGACTGAGCACTGAGCACTGAGGACTGAGGACTGAGGACTGAGGACTGAGCACTGAGGACTGAGCACTGAGCACTGAGCACTGAGCACTGAGCACTGAGCACTGAGGACTGAGGACTGAGCACTGAGCACAGCACTGAGGACTGAGGACTGAACACTGAGCACTGAGCACTGAGGACTGAGGACTGAGGACTGAGCACTGAGCACTGAGCACTGAGCACTAAGCACTGAGGACTGAGGACTGAGCACTGAGGACTGAGCACTGAGCACTGAGGACTGAGGACTGAGCACTGAGCACTGAGCACTGAGCACTGAGGACTGAGCACTGAGCAGCAGCTGAAAGGAGGTAGACTAGTGGATCCCGCATGTGCACAAATCTCCATATTTTTTTTACAACAGCAGGTCGGAGTCCAGAAAACCCAGAACCGCAGCCACTCCTTAAATTGAATTGTCTCTCTAACGAAGATACCAATTTTCCCTCCTGTTATTAGAGCCTTGCAGACAGAGTAATTCCTTTTCTCCTTCTCTACAATCACTTAAACTGTGTGCATTTCCCTTCACACAATGTTATAATCCACCCAACAAAAAGCACAGTATTCTAGGCCAATCTATGATGGACTAAAACGTCAATGCATTTATCAGACGCTCTTATCCAGAGCAATTAGAGTTAAGTGCCTTGCTCAAGGGCACATCAATAGAATTTTCACCGAGTGGGTGCGGGGATTCAAACCAGCGACCTTTTGGTGACTGGCCCAACCGCTAAACTAACCACCCCCCTTTCTAATACAGATTATAGTTTGCACCGAACAGATTGACTTCACTGCATAGACAGAGATGCATGAATATGGGGCGAGCTTTGTCCCAATCTGAAATCTGAACATTTACAATGATGGGATCATAGAATATATAATTAGAGCTGTATGGTTTGAAGTTATACTTCACAATGTTTTACTTGTATATTTTTAAGATAAACAATACAATGCGGAGTGCCTGGACACAGCCCTTAGCCATGGTATATTCGCCATACATAAAAAAACAGAGGTGCCTTGCTATTGCTATTATAAACAGGTAACCAATGTAATTAGAGCAGTAAAAATACATGTTATGTCACACCCATGGTATACGGTCTGATATACCTCGGCTGTCAGCCAATCAGCATTCAGGGCTCGACGCACCCAGTTTATAACAACACAATGAAACAGACACATTTTGTAACGGCCGTCGTCGGTGGAAGAAGGTGAGGACCAAGGTGCAGCGTGGTAAAGTGTTCATGATTTTTAATATAATCAAAAATGAACACTAAACAAAATAACAACTAGGAAGAACGAACAAACGAAACAGTCCAGTCTAGTGATGACACACAAAACAGAAAATAAACACCCACCAATCACAGGTGGAAAAAGGCTACTTAAGTATGATTCTCAGAGACAAGTAACAACACCTGCCTCTGACTGAGAACCATACCAGGCCAAACTCAAAAACCAACATAGAAAAACAAACAGACTGCCCACCCCAACTCACACCCTGACCATACTAAAACAAAGACAAAACAAAGGAACTAAGGTCAGAACGTGACACATTTAGGGAATTACAGTACATGTACTGTAATATATACAGTATGTATTCAATGTGATTGTAACGATCTTCTTCATCTGAGGAACAGGAAAGATCGGACCAAAACGCAGCGTGGTAAGTGTCCATGTTAATTTAATATAACTGAAAGCGAAATACAAAATAACAAAGTGAAACAGCGAAAAATCAAACAAGTCCTGAAAGGTGAAAACACAAAACAGGAAACAACTACCCACAAACACCAGGTGGGAAAAGGCTACCTAAGTATGGTTCTCAATCAGAGACAATGATAGACAGCTGCCTCTGATTGGGAACCATACCAGGCCAAACGCATAGAAAAGAAAACATAGAAAAACAACATAGAATGCCCACCCCAACTCACGCCCTGACCAAACCAAAATAGAGACATGAAAAGGATCTCTAAGGTCAGGGCGTGACAGTGATACATTTGTGAGCAATAATACTATAAATTATTTTCAAATCATTGCAGCACTGAAGACTCAATGATATACATTTGAAATCCACAGTAAATTCCAGAAAGACTGAAGTTTGCGCCATGAAGAGCAAAAACACACAGTTGTGGGGTAAAGTGAGTCTGTGTGTTACTGTTCGGTATGATTTAGCTGAATAGAGGAGATTTCTTACAGTCAGGCACCAATACCTGCAACCTGAGAATAAATTGACTAAACTCCAGTGCAGTAGTTAATCAGGACAGAGGCTACAAAAGTGACTTTTCATTCAACTGCATGTGCAGCTAGATTGTAAAATGCTCTCTATCTCTGTGCGTAATCATTTCGTAGTGTGTTATTTTTGGAAGACGAGAGCATGTGGAGATAGACTACTGCACAGAAACACTGAGTTGATTATTCAGAAAAACAGCAGCAGTTAGATCTATTTGATCTTTTAATGCAATGGAGCACAGTGCATGGGGGACAGTGTGTTGCTATCTCAATGCTTATCAACCACAACAGTCCAGTGGTATAAAGCTGTGTTGTGTATGCTGTTGATGGTTATCCCCAGGTATGTGAAGGGATTTTCACCATCTCAACAACTTTGCCTTAAATGATAGTTGTAGGGCCGTGTTGGCAACACATGAAGCTCAAGTTAAAAAATAATAATTTAAATTTAAATAATTTAAATTAAATTTAAAAGATAAAATGGCTCATTCAACACTATGACGTGCACAGAGAAATCCAGTCCAGTCTCTCAATGTCTATAACATAGATCAGATTAACCGTAGTCCAGTCCAGTCTCTCAATGTCTATAACATAGATCACATTAACCGTAGTCCAGTCCAGTCTCTCAATGTCTATAACATAGATCACATTAACCGTAGTCCAGTCAGATTTCTCAATGTCTATAACATAGATCACATTAACTGTAGTCCAGTCCAGTCTCTCAATGATTATGACATAGATCACATTAACCTTAGTCCAGTCCAGTCTCTCAATGTCTATAACATAGATCACACTAACTGTAGTCCAGTCCAGTCTCTCAATGTCTATAACATAGATCACATTAACCGTAGTCCAGTCCAGTCTCTCAATGATTATAACATAGATCACATTAACCGTAGTCCAGTCCAGTCTCTCAATGATTATAACATAGATCACACTAACTGTAGTCCAGTCCAGTCTCTCAATGTCTATAACATAGATCACGCTAACTGTAGTCCAGTCCAGTCTCTCAATGATTATAACATAGATCACATTAACAGTAGTCCAGTCAGATTTCTCAATGACTATCACACAGATACACTGTTGAGATATTTTTCCAGGCTCAGTGACCATGACTACCCCTATAGAAGCGGAAATATCTGAACTACAGTATATAAATGACTTTCCACATCATAGGATTCTGTGACCAAGGTCTTTCATGGACTCACAGGGTAATTTACACACAAATACTGTAGCCACTGATCACAGCCCTGTAACTTTGAGCACAGATCATGTCAGATCATGTCAACACAGATCATGTTGAGGTCAACAAAAAAACAACTCATAAAACAATTCTGAAACGCCAAATACCTTGATTTTAATCCGGAAACATTATTCCACAGTGTCAATAATTAATTATCCACCTTTATGTAACTCTACTGGATTTTCAAAGGTAAGAGATCAAAAAGATAATTATACATTTCAGTATAATAGCTAGCTACCCATTGCTTTAACTTCCCCTTGTATTAAATCGTTGTCTCCACACAGCAGTCGGCCACCAGTTTCATATATGCCTCAGAAAACATTGAATAAAATATAAGAGCACATGGAGTTTGTAGATGATTTAGGGAACACAAAATCTATGATTTAAGGTCCAGTATTTAGCACAGTGATATTGGATAAGAGTTGGTGAATGCGAGCACAGCACAGCATGCACTAAATACTGTATAAGAATACAGATCCTACTTGCTGTATAACATAAAGGGTCAGTGATTATATAATATGATTATAACGGGTCAGTGATTATATAATAGGAACATAAAGGGTCAGTGATGATATAATAGGAACATAAAGGGTCAGTGATTATATAATATGAACATAAAGGGTCAGTGAGTATATAATAGGAACATAAAGGGTCAGTGATTATATAATAGGAACATAAAGGGTCAGTGATTATATAATATGAACATAAAGGGTCAGTGATTATATAATAGGAACATAAAGGGTCAGTGATTATATAATAGGAACATAAAGGGTCAGTGATTATATAATAGGAACATAAAGGGTCAATGATTATATAATAGGAATATAAAGGGTCAGTGATTATATAATAGGAACATAAAGGGTCAGTGATTATATAATAGGAACATAACGGGTCAGTGATTATATAATAGGAACATAAATAGTCAGTGATTATATAATATGAACATAAAGGGTCAGTGATTATATAATAGGAACATAAAGGGTCAGTGATTATATAATAGGAACATAAAGGGTCAGTGATTATATAATAGGAACATAAAGGGTCAGTGATTATATAATAGGAACATAAAGGGTCAGTGATTATATAATAGGAACATAAAGGGTCAGTGATTATATAATAGGAACATAAAGGGTCAGTGATTATATAATAGGAACATAAAGGGTCAGTGATTATATAATAGAAACATAAATAGTCAGTGATTGTATAATAGGAACATAAAGGGTCAGTGATTATATAATAGGAACATAAAGGTCAGTGATTATATAATAGGAACATAAAGGGTCAGTGATTGTATAATAGGAACATAAAGGGTCAGTGATTATATAATATGAACATAAAGGGTCAGTGATTGTATAATAGGAACATAAAGGGTCAGTGATTATATAATATGAACATAAAGGGTCAGTGATTGTATAATAGGAACATAAAGGGTCAGTGATTATATAATATGAACATAAAGGGTCAGTGATTGTATAATAGGAACATAAAGGGTCAGTGATTATATAATATGATTATAACGGGTCAGTGATTGTATAATAGGAATATTGTATAATAGGAATATAACGGGTAAGTGATTATATAATAGGAACATAAAGGGTCAGTGATTATATAATAGGAATATAACGGGGAAGTGATTATATAATAGGAATATAACGGGTAAGTGAATATATAATGGGTAAGTGATTATATAATAGGAATATAACGGGTCAGTGAATATATAATGGGTAAGTGATTATATAATAGGAATATAAAGGGTCAGTGATTATATAATAGGAATATAACGGGGAAGTGATTATATAATAGGAATATAACGGGTAAGTGAATATATAATGGGTAAGTGATTATATAATAGGAATATAACGGGTCAGTGAATATATAATGGGTAAGTGATTATATAATAGGAATATAACGGGTCAGTGAATATATAATAGGAATATAACGGGTCAGTGAATATATAATAGGAATTATAACGGGTCAGTGAATATATAATAGGAATTATAACGGGTCAGTGATTATATAATAGGAATATAACGGGTCAGTGATTATATAATAGGAATATAACGGGTCAGTGAATATATAATGGGTAAGTGATTATATAATAGGAATATAACGGGTCAGTGAATATATAATGGGTAAGTGATTATATAATAGGAATTATAACGGGTCAGTGAATATATAATGGGTCAGTGATTATATAATAGGAATATAACGGGTCAGTGAATATATAATGGGTAAGTGATTATATAATAGGAATATAACGGGTCAGTGAATATATAATGGATAAGTGATTATATAATAGGAATTATAACGGGTCAGTGAATATATAATGGGTCAGTGATTATATAATAGGAATATAACGGGTCAGTGAATATATAATGGGTAAGTGATTATATAATAGGAATATAACGGGTCAGTGAATATATAATGGGTCAGTGATTATATAATAGGAATATAACGGGTCAGTGAATATATAATGGGTAAGTGATTATATAATAGGAATATAACGGGTCAGTGAATATATAATGGGTAAGTGATTATATAATAGGAATATAACGGGTCAGTGAATATATAATGGGTAAGTGATTATATAATAGGAATATAACGGGTCAGTGATTATATAATGGGTCAGTGATTATATAATAGGAATATAACGGGTCAGTGAATATATAATGGGTCAGTGATTATATAATAGGAATATAACGGGTCAGTGAATATATAATGGATAAGTGATTATATAATAGGAATTATAACGGGTCAGTGATTATATAATAGGAATTATAACGGGTCAGTGATTATATAATAGGAATTATAACGGGTCAGTGAATATATAATAGGAATTATAACGGGTCAGTGATTATATAATAGGAATATAACGGGTCAGTGATTATATAATGGGTAAGTGATTATATAATAGGAATATAACGGGTCAGTGAATATATAATAGGAATATAACGGGTCAGTGAATATATAATAGGAATTATAACGGGTCAGTGAATATATAATAGGAATTATAACGGGTCAGTGATTATATAATAGGAATATAACGGGTCAGTGATTATATAATGGGTCAGTGATTATATAATAGGAATATAACGGGTCAGTGAATATATAATGGGTAAGTGATTATATAATAGGAATATAACGGGTCAGTGAATATATAATGGGTAAGTGATTATATAATAGGAATTATAACGGGTCAGTGAATATATAATGGGTCAGTGATTATATAATAGGAATATAACGGGTCAGTGAATATATAATGGGTAAGTGATTATATAATAGGAATATAACGGGTCAGTGAATATATAATGGGTAAGTGATTATATAATAGGAATTATAACGGGTCAGTGAATATATAATGGGTCAGTGATTATATAATAGGAATATAACGGGTCAGTGAATATATAATGGGTAAGTGATTATATAATAGGAATATAACGGGTCAGTGAATATATAATGGGTAAGTGATTATATAATAGGAATATAACAGGTCAGTGATTATATAATAGGAATTATAACGGGTCAGTGAATATATAATGGGTAAGTGATTATATAATAGGAATATAACGGGTCAGTGAATATATAATGGGTCAGTGATTATATAATAGGAATATAACGGGTCAGTGAATATATAATGGGTTAGTGATTATATTATAGGAATATAACGGGGTCAGTGATTATATAATAGGAATATAACGGTGATTATATAATAGGAATATAACGGGTCAGTGAATATATAATGGGTCAGTGATTATAATATAACGGGGTTACTGATTATATAATAGGAATATAACGGTCAGTGATTATATAATAGGAATATAACGGGTCAGTGAATATACGGGTAAGTGATTATATAATAGGAATATAACGGGTCAGTGAATATATAATGGGTCAGTGATTATATTATAGGAATATAACGGGTTACTGATTATATAATAGGAATATAACGAATTATATAATAGGGTTGAATATACGGGTGATTATATAATAGGAATATAACGGGTCAGTGATTATATAATAGGAATATAACGGGTCAGTGAATATATAATGGGTCAGTGATTATATAATAGGAATATAACAGGTCAGTGATTATATAATAGGAATATAACGGGTCAGTGATTATATAATAGGAATATAACGGGTCAGTGATTATATAATAGGAATATAACGGGTCAGTGAATATATAATGGGTTAGTGATTATATTATAGGAATATAACGGGTCAGTGATTATATAATAGGAATATAACGGGTCAGTGAATATATAATGGGTTAGTGATTATATAATAGGAATATAACGGGTCAGTGATTATATAATAGGAATATAACGGGTCAGTGAATATATAATGGGTCATTGATTATATTATAGGAATATAGCGGGACAGTGATTATATAATAGGAATATAACGGGTCAGTGAATATATAATGGGTCAGTGATTATATTATAGGAATATAGCGGGACAGTGATTATATAATAGGAATATAACGGGTCAGTGAATATATAATAGGAATATAACGGGTCAGTGAATATATAATGGGTAAGTGATTATATAATAGGAATATAACGGGTCAGTGACTATATAATGGGTCAGTGATTATATTATAGGAATATAGCGGGACAGTGATTATATAATAGGAATATAACGGGTCAGTGAATATATAATGGGTCAGTGATTATATTATAGGAATATAACGGGTCAGTGACTATATAATGGGTCAGTGATTATATTATAGGAATATAGCGGGACAGTGATTATATAATAGGAATATAACGGGTCAGTGACTATATAATGGGTCAGTGGTTATATAATAGGAATTTTAAAGGGTCAGTGATTATATTATAGGAATATAACGGGTCAGTGACTATATAATGGGTCAGTGATTATATAATAGGAATATAACGGGTCAGTGAATATATAATGGGTCAGTGATTATATTATAGGAATATATACATAATTTTAAATGGTGCGGTTGGCGGCAGAAAATCTCAGTAAGCAACGACAAAATATGATATAGTTATGTCACAATGAGAGGCGGAAGATAGTATCCAACTACACAAGGAAACTGCCCCCGGCTTTGATTTGATTTGATTGCAGATGAAAACTATCAAGTCCAGCTGTGTGTGAACCGTGTGTAGTCTTTCCCCAGTGTGAGAGAGATGCCTGGGCATGTTAACAGCAGCAGATGCCATCCAAGCAGGAAGCACCAAATTACCTCCAGATGGTGGAATTGGAAATCGCATTAAAATACTGTAGGTCAGGTTTTTCACAAAGTGGTTCACAATTTCACACCTCTCTATGCCTGGGGGGAGTTGTAAAAAGGCAAGCTTGGGTGAAGGGAATCAATTGTACCTGCATGAGCTAATTTTTTATTATTGATCCAAGTAATATGTATTCATTTGGGAGGAATACCTTATCATTTCTACCTTATCATTTGGTCCTAACCTCAAAAACAGGAGGACACCATTCCATTGTTCTGGGGAGCCTGGTGGAAAACGTGGCAGGGTGTGTCTTTAACAGCTGCGATGCATCCAGACCAGTTATTGCATCTGCTCTGACCTCTCACCTCTCATGTGAACGTGTTTCCCATTTCCTGTGCCCAAATCTGTATTCAGCGTGAACCAGACCACTATGACCATAACATGTAAATAAACGATTGGGCTTTTCTGTGAAATTGCTCTCCATAATTTCACACAGCTGAACACAAAATGTGGTTAACCCCTCTGCGGGGTGGAGGGACTAGGGTAGGGGGCAGTTCGTCAAAAGGCCACTCCAGGAGTATAGCTAAGTAAAAAAGGGGACCTTTATTCACTCAAGCCTCAAAGCCTCCTCTTCTTAGCATACCCCTCTGTGGTGAACTGTAACCATTAGTCAAGGACACAGTATCTTAAATTAATTATCTCAGCGTCAAATCAGGAAAAAGTCATAGGAATAATGGTGCTTCACTGAAACATCTCATGAGACTGTGTCATTAACGGTGACTTACGACTCATGAGAGGCTAAATTGTTTTCTGGGAAATAGTGAGAGAACCGATGCGGTCGGAATTCACCAGCACATTCACGGCTCAGCTGGCAGTGCCACAGACATGATAGCCAATGGATTTCATTACTTAGTTTAGCCATTGATTTCCCTTTACCCAGGAAGACACACTGGAGAAAATATGAGTGCTTTCAGGCTTGATTGCCAGCCTCTCAGAGGGCGTGAGGGATATTGTGCTGGGACATAAACATCACACCCCAGAGATAAGGAAGGTTGATTTTTCGGATTAGGCCGAACTACCAGCTATAATAAGCGCAGATATTGTTTTCTCCTCTGTTTTATTCAGAGGTTTGAGAATCCTTGGTTCCCTTGAGAAAGCAGAACATATCTGCTTCCATTTCATGTAAAAGGACCTCGTATACACCTCTTGAGTTCCTGAGGTAGGCTACACATAACACACATTCAATGGAGAGCCAACATAGATTTGTCCATCCAATTTAGCCTTAACAGCTTCTTTAAACACAAAAACATTTTCTGACACATTTGTAATAGATAAGCATTCATTAAAAGTGTCAAGCTGGTTAACCAGCGGGGTATCGACATATTACACTGCATTACAATACTGATGACACCATAGGATACTTTGAAGAGGATTATGGGAACTGGCAACAGTGGTGGGTATCTTTACAGTTGTGCATCTCGCATCTCTCCATAGGAAATTCCTCAGCACATCCAGATGAATTGTGTGGAGCCATGTAGCCTACAGAAACACAGCATTAAAATCCAAATTGTGTGATTGCCTCCAAACTCAGAAACAAAATGTGCTATCTAGAATCTAAAAGGGTTCTTCAGCTCTCCCCAAAGGATAACCCCTTGAAGAACCATTTTTGGTTCCAGGTAGAATACTTTTGGTTCCAGTTAGAACTCTTTTGGGTTCCATGTAGAACCCTTCCCACAGAGTCCAGTAGAATACAGCATACTCAATAACCTCAGGAGTGGCAGGAGAACGCTGTTAATTGGACCAGCTTTGCCTGAAATGTATGGGTCACGTTAATCTCTAACTGCAGTGACAACATGGTCCTTCTGTAGCTCAGTTGGTAGAGCATGGCGCTTGTAACGCCAGGGTAGTGGGTTCGATCCCCGGGACCACCCATACGTAGAATGTATGCACACATGACTGTAAGTCGCTTTGGATAAAAGCGTCTGCTAAATGGCATATATTATTATTATTATTAACATTATGAGTGCTTGACAAGTCTTTGGAAAGCCAGCCACGTTGGTTTGTGGACAAAAATGGGCTTCAGCAATCGACTCACTCTTGCCGGCAGGAATCCATTGCATGTGAGGAGATGACAATACCTGTGGCTGACTTTTATTGTCATGAGTTTTGTCCCGGAGACAGCACTGAGCGATTTCCCCTTAAATTGACCAGCTGCAAAGTCAAAATTGGCTATATTTTAAGAATTCATTGAAACAATAATGTGCTTTTTGGCCTAAATTTAATGTTAGGTTTTGACATTAGGGTTAGCAGTGTAGCTATAAGGTTAGGGTTAGGTTTAAAATCAGATTTTACAACTTTGTGACTGTGCTAACTAGTGACCACTCTGCAGAGCTGTGTCCAGAACAAGATTCATGACAAAAACACAAACCTGCTGATGAGCGGTGCGCTTAAAAATATTTCTACTGTGTATTATACTTCCCTGAAGGATTTATTCCTTCAGCAGTAAAACCACTTCCTAAACATGGAACAAATTGGGGCTGCTAAGCTTCATTAGAAACCAAAAAAAGTATCAATTCATAGATGTTGATTCATTCTACAGGCGAGGCTACGGTCCCTATCCTCCTGCATGCCCTGAGTTCTGATGTGATTTTATTTGGTTAACAGGAGGCTGCTGAGGTAAGTTTTCTGTCTACTGGGGATTGGTCGATACTTGCTCTGGCTTGGCGAGTTGCTAAGTGGGAACCACAGTGGCAGCGATAGAGGTGTATCACCATGGCAATCTAATTTCCCAGCCTTGCTTAAGGGACCAACAGGGGCAATTTTCTGCATTTTTGGAGAGTCGGATGGTCTCCTCGGATAAGCTTACCATATCCCTGAGTGTCACAGAGCATGCAAGTGGACATTACCCAAGGAGGGAAAGATAGAGACCAAAACAATCACAAAATCCTAAGTGTCCAGGTGATGTGCCGGAATGTGGAGCGCTTCTTTAATGGCTCCTGGCAGAGGTCCAACCGTGTGTGTCCCCAGCGGAATGACCCAGTACAAAAACAAAGTGGGGAGTTTTGCCGTCCTTATCCCCAATGACATATTCTGGACTCGGTGGAAGCTAAACTGTCCAGCACAGTGGGCTGAATACTTCTGGTTCCCAAACATGGCTGACTGAATGCTCCAACATGGCTGACTGAATTGGTCTTTCAGTGCCAGCAAGCAATCAGCCTTCACCAAGTCCTTTCACATCAAGCAAATACAGAAGGCTTGTTATCTCTGTGCGTGGCTGTACCTTCTCAGTTAGTTGACAGTAGCAACTGTTCATTAAGAGAGCAACGCTTAATGTGCATTGGAAATTAGTTGTCCTCTTTAGGGGCAGGGGATTATGAAGCAGTTCAACGACACTCGTTTTTATAAGCATTTGATCACCTCACTGTTAATTGAATCTTATCGGTCTAAAAAGTTTCTCACTGAGTAATAAATACTGTCTTTTAAACAATGTCTATAAAAGCCTACCTGAGATCCAACAGACTAAAAGTGTCATTTCCATTCTGTATTTACGTTCAACAAGTAAGGTCAGGATTTTATTGAATGCAGAAAGCAGCTTTCCAGATAGCTCTCTCACGGCAGATAGCAGCTTTCCAAATAGCTCTCTCACTGCAGATAGCAGCTTTCCAGATAGCTCTCTCACTGCAGATAGCAGCTTTCCAAATAGCTCTCTCACTGCAGATAGCAGCTTTCCAGATAGCTCTCTCACTGCAGAAAGCAGCTTTCCAGATAGCTCTCTCACGGCAGATAGCAGCTTTCCAGATAGCTCTCTCACGGCAGATAGCAGCTTTCCAGATAGCTCTCTCACTGCAGATAGCAGCTTTCCAGATAGCTCTTTCTAAAGTGTTTTACATGAAATAATTAAATAATGACAAGACTTCTACCACGATGTAGACTTAATTTGATCACCCTGATGCAGGAAATGTTTAACTTGTTTAACTTGTAGTGTACTATATTTGAGGTGGCAGTTTTGTAATTTGAAATATCAGACTTGATTGTCAACCTATAATCCACATAATAATTCACATTTCCTGTTGCTGCAGGATTATTTTACTGCTGTAAAAAACTGGCTAAAATTAAGATCCTACGTCTGTATTGGTAAACTATTATAGTTTTGTAAGGGAGTTGAGAATGTCTGTGTGTCCAGACAGCAGTCGTTTGCTGACATGGCTACGCTAGTTGTCATAGTAATGACAAATGTGTGCGCAGTGGTGTAATGTAGACTGATTGGTGGTGCTGCTCCTGCGTCCTATCACTCAGAAAATATGTAGCAAGCTAAAGTGACAACAATGCCATGCCATGGATGTTTCCCAGTACCTTTTCAAAATCATAGTGTAAGAACGATTACACTCATTATGCTATCCAACACTATTTTAGATAGCATGGCTAGCCACAGCAGTTAATTAGCTACCTGTTTAGATTTTTTGCACAATCTCTCATCTGTTTATAAACAATTAACAAACTAGTTATCAACCACGTTCTTGTCAAACTTTCAACAAAGTAGCTAGCATGCAACAAGAAATGATAAATAACAGTCAAAAACCACTTGCGGGCAAACAAATCACGAAGGTGGTTTAAAATGTGTCGAGAAATATCCGATTCCATGTGCTTTTTGGATGTTCCGACTGTATATGCTAAAATATATATATATTTGAGTCTCGTCAAACTGGCATTGTGAACAAGGCTTTAGGTCACCATTTTCTAGACACCTACATGTTACACAAAACTGTGAAAAGTTATTGGGAAAAAAACTGTATGACATTATTGTCACGCCCTGACCTTAGAGAGACGTTTTATTTCACTATTTGGTGAGGTCAGGGTGTGATGTGGGGTGGGCATTCTATGTTTTGTATTTCTTTGTGTTTGGCCGAGTGTGGTTCCCAATCAGAGGCAGCTGTCTATCGTTGTCTCTGATTGGGAATCATACTTAGGTAGCCTTTTTCCACCCTACTGTATGTTGTACAGCTCTTGTAGCCTACGGAACGGAACGGAACAGTACAGTAGTTCTCATTTAATAAATATGATGACCACAAATTACGCTGAGCCTTGGTCTCCTTCAAACAACGTACGTTACAATTATTGCTGAAGTGGGCGTGTATCCACTGATACTACATGAATTCCAAATGTGTTGTCCCTCTGGAATGCTACCCTTGCTCGGATTTCATCAACCTTGTTGTCAAGAGACTGGACATTGGCGAGAAGAATGCTAGGGAGTGGTGCACGATGTGCCCGTCTCCGGAGTCTGACCAGAAGACCGCTCCGTTTCCCCCTTTTACGAAGTCGTTTTTTTGGGTCTCCGGCTGGGATCCATTCCGTTGTCCTGGGTGAAATGCAGAACACAGGATCCGCTTCGCGAAAGTCATATTCTTGGTCGTACTGATGGTGAGTTGACACTGCTCTTATGTTCAGTAGTTCTTCTCGACTGTATGTAATGAAACCTAAGATGACATGGGGTACTAATGTAAGAAATAACACGTAAAAAAAACAAAAAACTGCGTAGTTTCCTAGGAACGCGAAGCGAGGAGTCCATCTCTGTCGGCGCCGGAAGTTGTAACGTTCTTTGCTTCACGGAAACATGGCTCACTGGAGAGACGCTATCGGAATCGGTGCAGCCAGCTGGTTTCTCCACGCATCGCGCAGACAGAAACAAACATCTTTCTGGTGAGAAGAGGGGCGTGGCGTATGCTTCATGGTTAACGTGACGTGGTGTGATCATAACAACATACATGTACTCAAGTCCTTCTGTTCACCTGATTTAGAATTCCTCACAATCAAATGTCGACCGCATTATCTACCAAGGGAATTCTCTTCGATTATAATCACAGCCGTATATATTCCCCCCGAAGCAGACACATCGATGGCTCTGAACAAACTTTATTTGACTCTTTGCAAACTGGAATCCATTTATCCGGAGGCTGCATTCATTGTAGCTGGGGATTTTAACAAGGCTAATCTGAAAACAAGACTCCCTAAATTTTATCAGCATATCGATTGCACAACCAGGGCTGGTAAAACCTTGGATCATTGTTACTCTAACTTCCGCGACGCATATAAGGCCCTGCCCCGCCCTCCTTTCGGAAAAGCTGACCACGACTCCATTTTGTTGATCCCTTTCTGCAGACAGAAACTAAAACAAGAAGCTCCCGCGCTGAGGTCTGTTCAACGCTGGTCCGACCAATCTGATTCCACACTCCAAGACTTCTTCCATCACGTGGACTGGGATATGTTTCGTATTGCGTCAGACAACAACATTGACGAATACGCTGATTCGGTGAGCGAGTCCATTAGAACGTGCGTTGAAGATGTCGTTCCCATAGCAACGATTAAAACATTCCCAAACCAGAAACCGTGGATTGATGGCAGCATTCGCGTGAAACTGAAAGCCCGAACCACTGCTTTTAATCAGGGCAAGCTGACCGGAAACATGACCGAATACAAACAGTGTAACTATTCCCTCCACAAGGCAATCAAACAAGCTAAGCGTCAGTATAGAGACAAAGTAGAATCTCAATTCAACGGCTCAGACACAAGAGGTATGTGGCAGGGTCTACAGTCAATCACGGATTACAAAAAGAAAACCAGCCCAGTCACGGACCAGGATGTCTTGCTCCCAGGCAGACTAAATAACTTTTTTGCCCGCTTTGAGGAAAATACAGTGCCACTGACACGGCCCGCAACTAAAACATGCGGACTCTCCTTCACTGCAGCCGACGTGAGGAAAACATTTAAATGTGTCAACCCTCGCACGGACATATTCAATCAATCCCTATCCCAGTCTGTTGTTCCCACATGCTTCAAGAGGGCCACCATTGTTCCTGTTCCCAAGAAAGCTAAGGTAACTGAGCTAAACGACTACCGCCCGTAGCACTCACTTCCGTCATCATGAAGTGCTTTGAGAGACTAGTCAAGGACCATATCACCTCCACCCTACCTGACACCCTAGACCACATATGTCAGAGTCAAGGCCCGCGGGCCACATCCGGCCCGCGAGAAGGTTTTTACGGCCCCTGGGATGATCTTGATTTATTATTAGAACCGGCCCGCAGACCGCAGCAAGCCGGCAGCCCGCAGATCTTTTACACGCACCAATACTACATTTCCCACAATGCAACGGTGACGCACCGAGCAGTAGGCTGCTTCATTTCAATATTTATTGGCACAGCAGTTGTCAGCATCACAGTAAAATTAACTTTCAGATACCCATCAAAAATGGCAAAACGGAAGGTGGACACTGAGAACCGGGGTTTCAAACAAGGTGGGAGTCGGAGTATTTGTTCACGGAGGTAGCTGGAAAACCTGTGTGTCTTCTGTGTGGAGAAAGTGTGGCGGTACTGAAAGAGTATAATCTGAGACGACATTATGAAACGAAACACGCGGACAAAAACAAGAATATGGACATGGAACAAAGGCTACAAAAGGCAGAGGAATTAAAACGAGGCCTCAAATCTCGACAGGCTCTGTTCAAAAAAGCCAAATCACAAGGCCAGGCTGCTGTCAAGGCCAGTTTTATTTTGGCAGAAGAGATCGCTAAATCAGCCCGGCCATTTACGGAGGGGGATTTCATCAAAAACTGCATGATTAAAGTTTGTGACGAAGTTTGCCCAGAAAAAAGGCAACTCTTTTTAAATGTGAGTCTGAGCAGAAACACCATTGCCGAGAGAGTAGACCAGTTGTCCATCAATCTAAAAGAGCAGCTTGTGAAAAAGGGAAAAGATTTCATTGCATATTCCTTGGCTGTGGATGAGAGCACCGACATTTCTGACATTGCCCAGTTGTCAATTTTCATCCGCGGAGTGGACTCCAGCCTAAGCGTGACAGAGGAGTTTTTGGCTTTACGTCCTATGCATGGCACAACTACGGGGCATGATTTGTATGAAGAGGTGTCAAAATGTGTAAATGAGATGGAGCTGCCTTGGGAAAAACTCGTGGGTTTGACAACCGACGGAGCACCTGCGATGTGTGGACACAGGAGCGGACTGGTGGCGAAGATACGGGAAAAGATGCAAGAGGAAAACGCGACAGGTGAGCTGACAGCTTATCATTGTATCATACACCAGGAAGCGTTGTGCGGTAAAGCCTTGAAAATGGAGCATGTAATGAGCATCATCACGCGCACAGTTAACTTTATCAGAGCCAAAGGTTTGAATCACCGCCAGTTCAAGGCATTTCTGACGGAGTTAGAAACGGAGCATGGTGATTTGCCTTATCACACAGAGGTGCGATGGCTAAGCCAGGGAAAGGTGCTTCAAAGATGTTTCGAGCTTCGTGAGGAGATTTGTCTGTTCTTGGACAGCAAAGGGAAAGACACAACACAACTCCGAGACGAAATGTTTCTGTGTGAAATGGCTTTTCTGTGTGACATTACGAGTCATCTGAATGCAATGAACTTGCAGCTGCAGGGTCGGGATCGTGTCATCTCTGATATGTACAGTACAGTGAAGGCATTTAAAACCAAACTGACTCTGTGGGAGACGCAGATGCGGAAAGAAAATTTGAGCCACTTTCCCAGCTGCCAGACCATGAAAGAGAAGCTCTCTACCAGTGCGTTCCCGAGCGCACAGTTGGCTGATAAAATAGGTTAGCTTGCCGCTGACTTTCGACGCCGATTTGCTGACTTTGAAGCACAAAAAAGCAGGTTGGAACTGCTCGGTAACCCATTTGCTGTTGACGTGGAAAGCTCACCACCAAACCTCCAAATGGAGTTGATTGACCTCCAATGCAATGATGCACTGAGGGCAAAATATGCGGCAGTGGGTGCTGCGGAGTTCGCCCGTTTCCTCCCGACACAATGCCCCAGCTGCGCATCCAGGCTGCTCAAACGTTGTCTATGTTTGGCAGCACATACCTGTGTGAACAACTGTTTTCTTTGATGAACTTGAACAAAACATCACACAGAAGTCGACTTACTGCTGAACACCTCCACTCAATTCTGAGGATTTCCTCAGCTCAGAGCCTTACCCCGAACATTGATGAACTTGTGGAAAAGATGGGACACCACCAAGTATCACCCTCAACCTCAAACAAGTGAACATTACTGTGCAATCACATATTTAGAGTTTTTACTCAGTTCAAGTTTAAAAGTTAAAGTTTAATATTTGTTTTCACTGCATGTTACTTCTCCTTAAACAAAGTGTTGTTTTTGATTAATAGATTTTTGCACTTTATTTTATTGTATTTCAATCCAATTATATTTTAAAAATATTTCAGTTGAGTGGATGATAGAAAATTGCTATTATTGTTTTTTTCTTTGAAGTAAATTTAGCCCACTTTTGCTAAAATAGAAAATATAGGCTACTGATGGTGCCTTGAATACCGGTTTCTTTCATTTAATGTTCATGTTATGGGGATTTTTATATAAAGGAAATTTGTCTTTTGTGTCTGTTGAAAATTAAAGATTACTGACAGAGCCATAAGAAAATATTGCTTTATTTATCTGATCATATTGGAATATATTTGTTAGGTTTTCAGTAGGTTCAATTAGGTTCACTAGACTATATGCGTCATTTAAAAATTTTTCAATGAACATTCGAACAGTCCGGCCCTCGGCTTGTAGCTAAATTTTTTATTTGGCCCTCCGTCCATTTGACTTTGACACCCCTGCCCTAGACCCACTCCAATTTGCTTACCGCCCAAATAGGTCCACAGACAATGCAATCTTAACCACACTGCACACTGCCCTAACCCATCTGGACAAGAGGAATACCTATGTGAGAATGCTGTTCATCGACTACAGCTCGGCATTTAACACCATAGTGCCCTCCAAGCTCGTCATCAAGCTCGAGACCCTGGGTCTCGACCCCGCCCTGTGCAACTGGGTACTGGACTTCCTGACGGGCCGCCCCCAGGTGGTGAGGGTAGGCAACAACATTTCCACCCCGCTGATCCTCAACACTGGGGCCCCACAAGGGTGCGTTCTGAGCCCTCTCCTGTACTCCCTGTTCACCCACGACTGCATGGCCACGCACGCCTCCAATTCAATCATCAAGTTTGCGGACGACACAACAGTGGTAGGCTTGATTACCAACAACGACGAGACGGCCTACAGGGAGGAGGTGAGGGCCCTCGGAGTGTGGTGTCAGGAAAATAACCTCACACTCAACGTCAACAAAACTAAGGAGATGATTGTGGACTTCAGGAAACAGCAGAGGGAACACCCCCCTATCCACATTGATGGAACAGTTGTGGAGAGGGTAGTAAGTTTTAAGTTCCTTGGCGTACACATCAAAGACAAACTGAATTGGTCCACCCACACAGACAGCATCGGCTTGTCACCAAAAGCACTCAAAAACTTCTACAGATGCACAATCGAGAGCATCCTGTCGGGCTGTATCACCGCCTGGTACGGCAACTGCTCCGCCCACAACCGTAAGGCTCTCCAGAGGGTAGTGAGGTCTGCACAACACATCACCGGGGGAAAACTACCTGCCCTCCAGGACACCTACACCACCCGATGTCACAGGAAGGCCATAAAGATCATCAAGGACAACAACCACCCGAGCCACTGCCTGTTCACCCCGTTATCATCCAGAAGGCGAGGTCAGTACAGGTGCATCAAAGCTGGGACCGAGAGACTGAAAAACAGCTTCTATCTCAAGGCCATCAGACTGTTAAACAGCCACCACTAACATTGAGTGGCTGCTACCAACACACTGACTCAACTCCAGCCACTTTAATAATGGGAATTGATGGGAAATGATGTAAAATATATCACTAGCCACTTTAAACAATGCTACCTAATATAATGTTTACATACCCTACATTATTCATCTCATATGTTTATGTATATACTGTACTCTATATCTACTGCATCTTTGTAATACATGTATCACTAGCCACTTTAACTATGCCACTTTGTTTACATACTCATCTCATATGTATATAATGCACTCAATACCATCTACTGTATCTTGCCTATGCTGCTCTGTACCATCACTTACTCATATATCTTTATGTACATATTCTTTATCCCCTTACACTTGTGTCTATAAGGTAGTAGTTTTGGAATTGTTAGCTAGATTACTTGTTGGTTATCACTGCATTGTCGGAACTAGAAGCACAAGCATTTCGCTACACTCGCATTAACATCTGCTAACCATGTGTATGTGACAAATACAATTTGATTTGATTTGATTTAAATGCTGTATCAAAAAAGAAGTGCATGTTGCGGGAAATTGAGTTTGAAAATAAGTGGCGTACAGAGACGACCGCTGAATGTCAAAATGAGTTATTACAGGGAAATGACTCTGTATTCTATACCAGAGAGTTGGACGTTCAGAAAACATTACCTTCTTGGATGTAAGTCCCCTCCGGCTTGCCATTTAAATGTTCAATTATTGCACTGTTTACCTACAGTAGTACCTCAACTATAAAACTTATCTGTACCCCTCCTGCATTTTTAATTGTTCTGAAAATCATATTGATGACCACATATTTCTATAGTATTGCCTTTCATTAAACAACTTTTATGATATTACGTATTTGACAGCTGATAGGACATTGCGAGTAATTCCAAAATATTATCCAGCTCCATGCTGAAACCGTAGGACTGTGGTGTTCTCATCAAAGTACAGGGTTTATTTCCATGACAGCAACAGTGTTTCAGTGCCCGTCAGTGCCCACTTCTCAAAAGTAAAGGTTCACCTCACAGAACTTGGCCCTGCCCTCATAAATATGGAATAGAATTCACAAGCGTTGAGAGACCATGTTTATCTCTCTCTTGGGAATAATGCATTCTAGGGAGTGGTGTAGCTAAAGGAAATCAATACCAACCAGCAAGACCTTACCTGATGCTGACACACTGAAACTTCTTACATTTGCATACCAAACTGGAATTTATGGTCCCTAATTTGTACAATTAATCTATTGTTTTCTAATTATATTATTTACTTGGCATCCTGTTGTAATGCTTATATATTTTGGATTAGATTCAAATGTCTGAGCAAGTGACAGTTCGGTGGGCCAAAAACATACACAAATAAATGGGCAACAATAATATAACGATGCAGATGACGTTGATTTCCAATAGACATTGCATAGCCAAAAGATTTCCTATGGTGTCGGATGGCAGTTCCATCTAACCAAAGTTAATACTAACCCTTACCTCACCCACCCTAACCCTGACAACCCTAACCCTAACCCTAACCTTAATCCTTTTTATCCCTGCCTTACTAATATGATGTAGAATATGATGTAGACCATTTACTTCCGGCGCCGACAGAGATGGCCGCCTCGCTTCACGTTCCTAGGAAACTATGCAGTATTTAGTTTTTTTACGTGTTATTTCTTACATTGGTACCCCAGGAAATCTTAGGTTTCATTACATACATTTGGGAAGAACTACTGAACATAAGAGCAACGTCATCTCACCAGCAGTACGACCAGGAATATGACTTTCCCGAAGCGGATCCTGTGTTGTGCCTTCCACCCAGGACAACGGAATGGATCCCACCGAAAACAACGACGTCGTAAAAGAGGCAAACGAAGCGGTCTTCTGGTCAGGTTCCAGAGACAGGCACATCGCTCCCCACTCCCTAGAATATTACTCGCCAATGTCCAGTCTCTTGACAACAAGGTTGATGAAATCCGAGCAAGGGTAGCATTCCAGAGGGACATCAGAGACTGTAACGTTCTTTGCTTCACGGAAACATGGCTCACTCGAGAGACGCTAACGGAATCGGTGCAGCCAGCTGGTTTCTTCACGCATCGCGCCGACAGAAACAAACATCTTTCTGGTAAGAAGAGGGGCAGGGGCGTATGCCTTATGATTAATGAGACGTGGTGTGATCACAACAACATACAGGAACTCAAATCCTTCTGTTCACCTGACTTAGAATTCCTCAATATCAAATGTCGACCTCATTATCTACCAAGGGAATTCTCTTCGATTATAATCACAGCCATATATATTCCCCCCCAAGCAGACACATCGATGCCCCTGAACAAACTTTATTTGACTCTTTGCAAACTGGAAACCACATATCCTGAGGCTGCATTCATTGTAGCTGAGGATTTTAACAAGGCTAATCTGAAAACAAGACTCCCTAAATTGTATCAGCATATCGAATGCGCAACCAGGGCTGGTAAAACATTGGATCATTGCTATTCTAACTTCCGCGATGCATATAAGGCCCTCCCCCGCCCTCCTTTCGGAAAAGCTGACCACGACTCCATTTTGTTGCTCCCTGCCTACAGACAGAAACTAAAACAAGAAGCTCCCGCGCTTAGGTCTGTTCAACGCTGCTCCGACCAATCTGATTCCACGCTTCAAGACTGCATCGGTCACGTGGATTGGGATATGTTCCGCATTGCTTCCAACAACAACATTGACGAATACGTTGATTCGGTGAGCGAGTTCATTAGAAAGTGCATTGACGATGTCCTTCCCATAGCAACGATTAAAACATTCCCAAACCAGAAACCGTGGATTGATGGCAGCATTCGGGTGAACTGAAAGCTCGAACCACTGCTTTTAACCAGGGAAAGGTGACCGGAAACATGACCGAATACAAACAGTGTAGCTATTCCCTCCACAAGGCAATCAAACAAGCTAAGCGTCAGTATAGAGAGAAAGTAGAGTCACGGACATATTCAATCAATCCTTATCCAAGTCTGCTGTTCCCACATGCTTCAAGAGGGCCACCATTGTTCCTGTTCCCAAGAAAGCTAAGGTAACTGAGCTAAACGACTACCGCCCCGTAGCACTCACTTCTGTCATCATGAAGTGCTTTGAGAGACGAGTCAAGGACCATATCACCTCCACCCTACCTGACACCCTAGACCCACTCCAATTTGCTTACCGCCCAAATAGGTCCACAGACGATGCAATCTCAACCACACTGCACACTGCCCTAACCCATCTGGACAAGAGGAATACCTACGTGAGAATGCTATTCATTGACTGCAGCTCAGCATTTAACACCATAGTACCCTCCAAACTTGTCAAACTTGTCAACCCAGGGTCTCGACTCCGCCCTGTGCAACTGGGTACAGGACTCCCTGACGTGCCGCCCCCAGGTGGTGAGAGTAGGTAACACTGGGGCCCTACAGGGGTGCGTTCTGAGCCCTCTCCTTTACTCCCTGTTCACCCACGACTACGTGGCCATGCACGCCTCCAACTCAATCATCAAGTTTGCGGACGACACGACAGTGGTAGGCTTGATTACCAACAATGACGAGACGGCCTACACGGAGGAGGTGAGGGCCCTCGGAGTGTGGTGTCAGGGAAATAACCTCACAATCAACGTCAACAAAACAAAGATGATGATAGTGGACTTCAGGAAACAGCAGAGGGAGCACCCCCCTATCCACATCGACGGGACAGTAGTGGAGAGGGTAGTAAGTTTTAAGTTCCTTGGCGTACACATCACGGAAACAAACTGAATTGGTCCACCCACAGAGACAGCGTCGTGAAGAAGGCGCAGCAGCGCCTCTTCAACCCTAAGGAAGCTGAATAAATTTGGCTTGTCACCAAAAGCACTCACAAACTTCTACAGATGCACAATCGAGAACATCCTTTCGGGCTGTATCACCGCCTGGTACGGCGACGGCTTCGCCCACAACCGTAAGGCTCTCCAGAGGATAGTGAGGTCTGCACAACGCATCACCGGGGGCAAACTACCTGCCCTCCAGGACACCTACACCACCCAATGTCACAGGAAGGCCATAACGATCATCAAGGACAACAACCACCCGAGCCACTGCCTGTTCACCCCGCTATCATCCAGAAGGTGAGGTCAGTACAGGTACATCAAAGCAGGGACCGAGAGACTGAAAAACAGCTTCTATCTCATGGCCATTAGACTGTTAAACAGCCACCACTAACATTGAGTGGCTGTTGCCAACACACTGACTCAACTCCAGCCACTTTAATAAAGGGAATTGATGGAAATTGATGTAAAATATATCACTAGCCACTTTAAACAATGCTACTTAATATAATGTTTACATACCCTACATTACTCATCTCATATGTATATGTATATACTGTACTCAATAATCTACTGCATCTTTATGTAATACATGTATCACTAGCCACTTTAAACTATGCCACTTTGTTTACATACCCTACATTACTCATCTCATATGTATATACTGTACTCGATACCATCTGCTGCATCTTGCCTGTGCCGTTCTGTACCATCACTCATTCACATATCTTTATGTACATATTCTTTATCCCTTTACACTTGTGTCTATAAGGTAGTAGTTTTGGAATTGTTAGATTACTCATTGGTTATTACTGCATTGTCAAGAACTAGAAGCACAAACATTTCGCTACACTCGCATTAACATCTGTTAACCATGTGTATGTGACAAATACATTTGATTTGATTTGATACTGATATTTCCCAGACTGAGTTGGGCACCACTGAAAAAGTGGTTTATCTCTGTATCAGATTATCTTGCTCTCAGATCAAGATTAAGGCTTTAAACTACATTTGAGTTCATGTCTGGTGTTTTACAGTGCTTGAACAAATGCATTCAATGTTTTGATCAAACGCCGTTCCGTGAATTGCTTTTGAATTACAAAAGGTAGGAATATCTCATTAGCTACGGAGGTAATGCCATAATGCATACCCTTGCACGGGCTGAAAATGATTACCGCCTTAGATGCAAGTTCAGCTTGGCCCCTATTTGAACGGCTAGCACAAATGTGCCATGATCTGAGAGATTTGCGTAACCAAGTTGAACACTTTTGTTTTAACATTTAGCCAATCTTGTGAAGGGATAACAAACGTGGGAAAGCATGATACATCATTTAAAGGATTAATCAGACGTGAAATATTTTCTTTGCTAATAGTAATCCCACGGCCAACTCATATCCAAATGGACTCAAACGTTACAAGCACTTTCTGTGCCTTTAACCAGAAGCATGTGTTGTATGTGTGCTTAGCCAACTCACCCTTTAACCTCATATTTCAAATAGCCTTGCTGATATCATTTTCAAAAGGAACGATTTTTCTTTTCAACAAAAATATAACCCAAGCATACACCATTTTTAAAAAGGACCTAACATCATAAAACACTTAGAGATGCATTATATTGTGTGGAAACTCACAGTGTGTGTTAAACGCTATTCAATTGAGATAAATGCTATGACATAGACTGGGGCATTGTTTGAATACTTTTGACATGCATCTATCGGTCCTCCCTAGAAGTAAAGCCGGATCGTGATCCAAGTGGGATCTGAGGTTTGACCTATTGAATCGTGTTTTTCTGTTTGAAGTAGTCACTGGCCTAACACAAATGAGACGAACCGGTTTGGGTAGGTGAAAACAAGGGTTCCTCATCACTGTGAAGCACGAGAAGACAGGAGAATGCAGTGAGTGTTCAAAGTGCCCCAGCTGTACAGTCTGCTATTCTTGAAAGACTATACTCCGCTGTTGGACAGCTCCTGAGGTTCAACACCATTCCCTATGCTACTTACTTTTGCATTCTAACTACATCCCCAATAGATTCTGAATCCACCTGTGTGGTTGAAAGAACCCAATGTTGCATCAAATCGCTTTGTATCTTTTAACTGAGAACTAGATCATTTCTTGATCCTGTCCCTCTAAAAGATATTGTCAGACAATTATTGTGTTATTGCAGTGGACTAATTCTATGATACACTGTCTGTGATGGGATATCGCAGAGCTTAATCTGAACCAATCTGTTCACTGGCTACTGAGACGTCCATGTTTGTTATCTAGCTCTTTCCAGCTGTTGGTAGGACCTCCCAAGCATGCTGTGGTTTGTCTTTCTTCACCAGTGTTCTGATTAGAAGATAATTTAATAATTGCTGTTCTCTTCTGCTGCTATTGTGTCCAGCTTATCCAACTGCTCCAATCAGTTCCATTGTGGTGAACAGATACACTGTTATTTTGTGCCAGACTCCACTGAACTAATCAAATGACCCATCATTGCGGCTCTTTTGTTTATATTTTTAGCTGCATTTACCAGAGTGAAATGGATAATATTTTTAGAGTTGTGTCTATCGTTCTTTCATTTTTTGAAAAGGGTCTATAGGTTAAGTAGTGGTTCTTTAGCAGAATAAAGCACAGGTTTTAAAGAAGAAGAATCATTCTGGACCGCCGATGTTATGATCGCTCCGGTGATGTCAAAACCACCATGGATCCTGTCCCCCGTGTAACCCACTGAGAATTATCCTTCACTTTAAGTGCTCCAGATTAAATATGCTGTCAAAGGCATTAATTACACCCTTCACAGAGAACGTTCTGGCACTTTCCCCTCCAGCATTAGGCTGGTAATATAAAAGACACATTTAGTGTTTGCCTCTGAAGATGTTCTGACAGAACAGGGTTAAGCTAACAGAGAATGTCTGCTCCCACGTTAACCGTACAAAGGTCACCTGGGGCGTAGAGAGGTCATGTAGGGGAAATTAAGGTTGACAGAACCTGAAGGGGTTGTGCAAATCTACATAGCAAAATAACAGTTGAGTACATTTAGCTAAAAGAAGATGACTCCTCTATTGTAGGGTGTATAATTGAGGGTGACGGCCGTGATGCCAGGTACTTTGTGGATAACTTTCACTTGTGGTGGAATAATAAGAAACTCAATGAGAAGAAGATGAAACAGCAGGTTGTGGATTTCAGGAGGAGGACGGCTCCTTTGGCTACCAAAACTCCACTGAAGCCAGACAGATTTTCACCTAGTCAGCTCAGAGATTCGAAACATCAACCTTTCGGTTACTGGTCCAAGGCTCCTAACTGCGAGACTACCTCTCGCCCTCAGCTGGCCTTCCTTACTGGCAGCAAGATGATGGGTTGTGATGATGGTGATGATGATGATGATGATGAAGATGGTGATGATGATGGTGAAGATGATGATGATTGTGATGATGATGATATCCATCCATCAATCTTTCTACACCACAATGATATTCATCTTCTGATTGATTTTCCATATTCTTCATACTAAAAGTTAAAATATAGTACATTTAAAATTCCACTTTCATGTCACTCAAAGACTGTTATCGAAATGACAATGTATATCGTCAAATTAATGGGAAACTTCATGTCACGCCCTGGTCTAAGTATTTTGTGTTTTTCTTCATGTATTGGGTCAGGCCAGGGTGTGGCATGGAGTTTTTGTATTGTGGTGTGTTTTGTCTTGGGGTTTTGGTGTGTATGTATCTGGGATTGTAGCTAGTGGGGTTATCTAGCAAAGTCTATGGCTGTCTGGAGTGGTTCTCAATCAGAGGCAGGTGCTTATCGTTGTCTCTGATTGGGAACCATATTTAGGCAGCCATATTCTTTGAGTTTGTCGTGGGTGATTGTCCTGAGTGTCTTGATGTCCTTATGCTGTGTTAGTTTGCACCAGTTTAGGCTGTTTCGGTTTTCATTACGTTTATTGTTTTGTAGAGTTTGTGTTTTTGATTCGTGTTAGGTTGTGTGATTAAACATGGATCGCAATATACACGCTGCAGTTTGGTCCGACTCTCCTTCACCACATGAAAACCGTGACAGAATCACCCACCATACACGGACCAAGCAGTGTGTCAACAGGCAGGAGCAGCCCAAAGAGGAGCTGCGTATTAAGGATTTCTGGACATGGGAGGAAATCCTTGACGGGAGTGGACCCTGAGCTAAACCAGGGGAGTGTAGCCGCCCAAAGGTGCAGCAGGAGAAGAGGAAACAGGAGCAGCCCAAAGAGGAGTACAGTATGGATTATACTTCTTGGGAGGAGATAGACAGGTGGGCGGTTGACCCAGGGAGAGTGCCGGAGCCCGCCTGGGATTCGATGGAGCAGTGCGCGGAAGGTTACAGGAGAATGAGGTTGGCGAAGCAAGCATGACGGCGCGGACGGAAGCTCGGGAATCAGCCCCCAAAATGTATTGGGGGGGGGGCTTACAGGGAGTATGGCAACGCCAGGTAGGAGACCTGCGCAAACTCCCTGTGCTTACCGGGGGGCTAGAGAGACCAGGCAGGCACCGTGTTATGCAGTGGTGCGCACGGTGTCCCCAGTGCGGGTGCATAGCCCAGTGCGGTATATTCCAGCTCAGCGTATCGGCCGGGCTAGATTGAGCTTCGAGCCAAATGCCATGAAGCCGGCTCTACGCATCTGGTCCCCAGTGCGTCTCCTTGGGCCGGCTTACATGGCACCAGCCTTGCGCTCGGTGTCTCCGGTTCACCTACATAGCCCAGTACGGGCTATTCCACCTCGCCGCACTGGCAGGGCGACCGAGAGTATTCAACCAGGTAAGGTTGGGCAGGCTCTGTGCTCAAGAGCTCCAGTGCGCCTGCACGGTCCGGTCTATCCAGTACCACCTCCACACCCCAGCCCTCCGGTAGCAGCTCCCCGCACCAGGCTTCCTGTGCGTGTCCTCGGCCCAGTACCACCAGTGCCAGCACCACGCATCAGGCCTACAGTGCGCCTCGCCTGTTCAGCGCTATCAGAGCCTTTCTCCTCTCCTGCGCTGCCGGAGTCTCCCGCCTGTCCGGCGCCGCTGCCGGAGCCCCTCAGCCCAGAGGCGCCAGAGCCCCTCTGCCCAGCGCCGCCAGTCTGTCAGGATCAGTTAGATCCACCAGTCAGCCAGGATCCACCAGTCTGCCAGGATCCGCCAGAAGTGCCAGTCAGCCAGGATCCGCCAGAAGTGCCCGTCGGCCAGGATCTGCCCGTCAGCCAGGATCTGCCCGTCGGCCAGGATCCGCCAGTCAGCCAGGATCCGCCAGTCAGCCAGGATCTGCCAGATCTGCTAGTCAGCCAGGATCCGCCAGGATCTGCTAGTCAGCCAGGATCTGCCAGTCGGCCAGGATCTGCCAGTCGGCCAGGATCCACCAGTCAGCCAAGATCCGCCAGTCAGCCAGGATCTGCCAGATCTGCTAGTCAGCCAGGATCCGCCAGAAGTGCCCGTCGGCCAGGGTCGGCCAGGCTCCGCCAGTCGGCCAGGATCCGCCAGTCAGCCAGGATCCGCCAGTCAGCCAGGATCTGCCAGATCTGCTAGTCAGCCAGGATTCGCCAGTCAGCCAGGATCTGCCGGAACCACCAGCAAGCCAGGATCTGGTAGATCCATCAACCTGCCTGAGCTTCCTCTCACTCCCGAGCTTCCTCTCACTCCCGAGCTTCCTCTCACTCCCGAGCTTCCTCTCACTCCCGAGCTTCCTCTCACTCCCGAGCTTCCTCTCACTCCCGAGCTTCCTCTCACTCCCGAGCTTTCTCTCACTCCCGAGCTTCCCCTCAGTCCCGAGCTTCCCCTCAGTCCCGAGCTTCCCCTCAGTCCCGAGCTGTCCCTCAGTCCCGAGCTGTCCTTCAGTCCCGATCTGCTCCTCAGTCCAGTGGGGTTCTGGGTGAGGACTACTAGGCCATGGTCGGCGGCGAGGGTGGTCTATCCAGGGACGCGAGGAGAGGGGACTAAGACATTGACTGAGTGTGTTCCACGTCCCGCTGCCGGAGTCTCCCGCCTGTCCGGCGCCGCTGCCGGAGTCTCCCGCCTGTCCGGCGCCGCTGCCGGAGTCTCCCGCCTGTCCGGCGCCGCTGCCGGAGTCTCCCGCCTGTCCGGCGCCGCTGCCGGAGCCCCTCAGCCCAGAGCCAGAGCCCCTCTGCCCAGCGCCAGAGCCCCTCTGCCCAGCGCCGCCAGTCTGCCCAGCGCCGCCAGTCTGCCCAGCGCCGCCAGTCTGTCAGGATCAGTTAGATCCACCAGTCAGCCAGGATCCACCAGTCTGCCAGGATCCGCCAGAAGTGCCCGTCGGCCAGGATCTGCCCGTCGGCCAGGATCCGCCCGTCGCCCAGGATACGCCAGTCAGCCAGGATCTGCCAGATCTGCTAGTCAGCCAGGATCTGCCAGGATCTGCTAGTCGGCCAGGATCTGCTAGTCGGCCAGGATCTGCCAGTCGGCCAGGATCTGCCAGTCGGCCAGGATCCGCCAGTCGGCCAGGATCCACCAGTCAGCCAGGATCTGCTAGTCAGCCAGGATCCGCCAGAAGTGCCCGTCGGCCAGGATCCGCCAGTCGGCCAGGATCCGCCAGTCAGCCAGGATCTGCCAGATCTGCTAGTCAGCCAGGATCTGCCAGGATCTGCTAGTCGGCCAGGATCCGCCAGTCGGCCAGGATCCACCAGTCAGCCAGGATCTGCTAGTCAGCCAGGATCCGCCAGAAGTGCCCGTCGGCCAGGATCCGCCAGTCGGCCAGGATCCGCCAGTCAGCCAGGATCTGCCAGATCTGCTAGTCAGCCAGGATCTGCCAGGATCTGCTAGTCGGCCAGGATCTGCTAGTCGGCCAGGATCTGCTAGTCGGCCAGGATCTGCCAGTCGGCCAGGATCTGCCAGTCGGCCAGGATCCACCAGTCAGCCAGGATCTGCTAGTCAGCCAGGATCCGCCAGAAGTGCCCGTCGGCCAGGATCCGCCAGTCGGCCAGGATCCGCCAGTCGGCCAGGATCCGCCAGTCAGCCAGGATCTGCCAGATCTGCTAGTCAGCCAGGATCCACCAGAAGTGCCCGTCGGCCAGGATCCGCCAGTCAGCCAGGATCCGCCAGTCAGCCAGGATCTGCCAGATCTGCTAGTCAGCCAGGATTCGCCAGTCAGCCAGGATCTGCCGGAACCACCAGCAAGCCAGGATCTGGTAGATCCATCAACCTGCCTGAGCTTCCTCTCACTCCCAAGCTGCCTCAGTCCCGATCTGCTCCTCAGTCCAGTGGGGTTCTGGGTGAGGACTACTAGGCCATGGTCGGCGGCGAGGGTGGTCTATCCAGGGACGCGAGGAGAGGGGACTAAGACATTGACTGAGTGTGTTCCACGTCCCGCTGCCGGAGTCTCCCGCCTGTCCGGCGCCGCTGCCGGAGTCTCCCGCCTGTCCGGCGCCGCTGCCGGAGTCTCCCGCCTGTCCGGCGCCGCTGCCGGAGTCTCCCGCCTGTCCGGCGCCGCTGCCGGAGCCCCTCAGCCCAGAGCCAGAGCCCCTCTGCCCAGCGCCAGAGCCCCTCTGCCCAGCGCCGCCAGTCTGCCCAGCGCCGCCAGTCTGCCCAGCGCCGCCAGTCTGTCAGGATCAGTTAGATCCACCAGTCAGCCAGGATCCACCAGTCTGCCAGGATCCGCCAGAAGTGCCCGTCGGCCAGGATCTGCCCGTCGGCCAGGATCCGCCCGTCGCCCAGGATACGCCAGTCAGCCAGGATCTGCCAGATCTGCTAGTCAGCCAGGATCTGCCAGGATCTGCTAGTCGGCCAGGATCTGCTAGTCGGCCAGGATCTGCCAGTCGGCCAGGATCCGCCAGTCGGCCAGGATCCACCAGTCAGCCAGGATCTGCTAGTCAGCCAGGATCCGCCAGAAGTGCCCGTCGGCCAGGATCCGCCAGTCGGCCAGGATCCGCCAGTCAGCCAGGATCTGCCAGATCTGCTAGTCAGCCAGGATCTGCCAGGATCTGCTAGTCGGCCAGGATCTGCTAGTCGGCCAGGATCTGCTAGTCGGCCAGGATCTGCCAGTCGGCCAGGATCTGCCAGTCGGCCAGGATCTGCCAGTCGGCCAGGATCCACCAGTCAGCCAGGATCTGCTAGTCAGCCAGGATCCGCCAGAAGTGCCCGTCGGCCAGGATCCGCCAGTCGGCCAGGATCCGCCAGTCAGCCAGGATCTGCCAGATCTGCTAGTCAGCCAGGATCCACCAGAAGTGCCCGTCGGCCAGGATCCGCCAGTCAGCCAGGATCCGCCAGTCAGCCAGGATCTGCCAGATCTGCTAGTCAGCCAGGATTCGCCAGTCAGCCAGGATCTGCCGGAACCACCAGCAAGCCAGGATCTGGTAGATCCATCAACCTGCCTGAGCTTCCTCTCACTCCCAAGCTGCCTCAGTCCCGATCTGCTCCTCAGTCCAGTGGGGTTCTGGGTGAGGACTACTAGGCCATGGTCGGCGGCGAGGGTGGTCTATCCAGGGACGCGAGGAGAGGGGACTAAGACATTGACTGAGTGGGTTCCACGTCCCGCGCCGGAGCCGCCACCATGGACAGACGCCCACCCGGACCCTCCCTATTGTTTTGAGGTGCGTTCGGGAGTCCGCACCTTAGCGGGGGGGAGTTTGCACCAGTTTAGGCTGTTTCGGTTTTCATTACATTTATTGTTTTGTAGAGTTTGTGTTTTGGATTCGTGTTACGTTGTGTGATTAAACATGGATCGCAATATACACGCTGCAGTTTGGTCCGACTCTCTTTCACCACATGAAAACCGTGACACTTCACCACTAGACCGTATTTGTTGTGTTTTTACTGTCTCCCTACATAATTCTGAGCGATGAGATGATGTTTCAGACATAATTATGCACTATAGCTGTATTTTAGAATTCTCGTGTCGGGACAGTTCAACCGATGACGTCATTGGTTGATTGAGCCTGTACTCTAAAATTCTGAGATTCTTTTTCTACTTTGTCAGAAGAAGCTGTAACTTAACTTTATTAATTACTATGACAAATACATTTCATCAAATGGATCACACTAATGTTTTTATTGTAAGAATTTAGCAGAATTATACAAAACATATCCTTGACGATCTTAACAAATAAATGTTATTGTTATTTTTTTAAATGAGATTCCTATGAATATTTATTTTTGCAATTAATAATTTACAATAGTTTATGCCCTATTTATCAATCATCTATTTATCAAGCATGTTTGCACTCCTTGTAGGTTGATAAAGGGATAACCAGCAATGTTCTCTCGCGGGTACTTATATACTGAAAAGCCAGGCGGTTCTAGTGTTAAATGATACAACAACTCCCTGCATCATTTGTTTAGCAGTAAGATTGAATCTAGTTGATCCAAATACATTTCATGAATATCATAATGAATTGATGAAGTTGAAGTCAACACTTTACTGGTTTCTGATGCAGCTGGAATCATTTAGTCACTTGTAAAAGGTTTGTTGGTCACCTAACATAATCGTTTGTGGTGCTTTCGCCGTAAAGCCTATTTGAAATCGTACACTGTGGTGGGATTAACAACAATACTACCTTTAAAACGCTATAAGATAGATGTATGTTTGAGGACTTTTAATTATGAGGTTTTTGATGTTTTGAATTTGGTGCCCTGCACTTTCACTGGCTGTTGTCATATCATCCCTTTAACGGGATTACAGCCCAGAGGTTTTTAACCACTTTAGGATTCAGTAAAATGCTAGTGCCTGCAGCCATAAGAAGTGTTTAATATAGCCTTTAATGGATGAGGTGATGGAAGCTATCAAATAATTTGGAATTGTTTTCAACATCAATTACCTCTGCAAGCTCCTTGTAGTTGCCCTTGTTAACGGAACATTATCTCCCGTCATGTCCTCCTAAAAGCAAATTCTTGCATGCTCTGGTTTAGTTTTTTCGTAAACGATCGATGTTCTTCAGGTCACTGCACCAACCTTTTGACCAAGGCTCAGACTTTCCAAAAAGCAGGTAAGGCAGGCAATACAGGCGGCCTGATGAAAGGCTCCCTGTTAATCGGCTGCACTTTTGATTCAAGTTAGTATTGAACGCCCTCACCTTTTCATCCGTCTTCATGAAACTGCCCTCAGGCAGAGGTCGACCCTCACTTTTAATTCACACCTTTTCCATGTACCAACAGAGAATGAAAGGGGTTCTTCAACAAGAAGTCCACAACATTTTCGGCAGCGTTGGCCATTCTACCATTCTTTAATTGGATGGAGGACATCCTCCGGAAGAGGTCATAATTACCATGTATATCTAAGGAAGGGGGTGAGGCCTACGAGCCTCCTAGGTCTTGTATTGAAGTCAATGTAGCCAGAGGACGCTAGCTGTCCTCCGGCTTCACCATGGTGCTACCACCGACAATGCTGTTGAAGTTACTGTAGACCTTCATTGCAAAACAATTCTATTCTAATCAATTATTTGGTGACATATGAATATATGTATTATAGTTTAATCAAAAAATATAGACTTTTTCAATGTTTCACTATTTTTCTTTTTATGAAATTTCACTGAGGAAGATGGAACCTCCACTGCTACAGGCTCTTTACTACTAAAGCTGGTGTCAAGGTCATCTTCATTAGCAGCAGGATTAGTCTGTAGGACACACACAAGTCAGTGATTAGACAGCATTTTGCTACTTTGTCCCCATCAATACCCACTGAAACAATGTACTATAAGCGTCCACCCCCTTCATGTCAATAGATCATTCATACTAACATTCACACACAATATCCACTCCAAACAGACACCAACCAGTCAGTCACCTACCACATCCCCTCCTTACTAATACCTTATTTTCTCTAATTTAGACTTAAAGCCTTGCATGAACAAACTATGTTGTTTGTTGTTGAATGCTGAAAGCTGAACAAGAGACCTCGGGTTATTTCTTTTGTAAAAGCTGACAGTGTTTCCTTGTAAATTTTGTAGAAATTTGCTTTAAAGCAGTATTCAAATCCATAGGATGTAGTTGTCACGTCCTGACCGTAGTTCCTTTTTCATGTCTCTATTTTGGTTTGGTCAGGGTGTGAGTTGGGGTGGGTATTCTATGTTTGTCATTCTATGTTTTGTTCTGTGTGTTGTATTTCTGTGTTTGGCCTGGTATGGTTCCCAATCAGAGGCAGCTCTCAATCGTTGTCTCTGATTGAGAACCATACTTAGGTAGCCTGTTCCCACCTGTGTTTGTGGGTAGTTGTTTCCTGTTTTTTCACCTTACAGGACTGTTTCGTGTTGTTCACTCTCTTTGTTGTTTTTTGTCATTCAGTGTTCAGTTTATTTAATTAAATGTACTATGAACACTTACCACGCTGCGTTTTGGTCCGATGATTCCTATTCCTCATCATCACACGAAGAGGAGAGCCGTTACAGTAGTGATCACAATATAGTAGCCATATCTAGGAAAACCAATGTTCCAAAAGCTTACTGGGCCTAATATAGTGTTGATGATTCAAATAATATTTGCTGGTCAGTGTTTAACACATTTATGAAATTGCTTATGCCAGTTACCAATAAGCACGCACCTGTCACGGCTTTCTTTTGTTGAAGGAGAGGCGGACCAAAACTCAGCGTGGTTATTTAGATACATCTTTAATGAAGATGATAAATGAACAATATACAAAAACAAGAAACATGAAAAACCGAAAACAGCCCTATCTGGTGTAACAAACACAAAGACAGGAACAATCACCCACAAAACCCAACACCAAACAGGCTACTCAATGACTAACACCTGCCTCTGATTGAGAACCATATCAGGCCCAAAACACAGAAACAGACAAACAAGACATCCAACATAGAATGCCCACTCAGATCACACCCTCACCAAACAAAACATAGAACATACAAAGCAAACTATGGTCAGGGTGTGACAGCACCCATTAAGAAAATGACTGTAATAAACTGTTACAGTGCCATGCAAAAGTATTCATCCCCCTTGGAGTTTTTCCTATTTTGTTGCATTACAACCTGTAATTTAAATAGATTATTATTTGGATTTCATGTAATGGACATACACAAAATAGTCCAAATAAAAAAATTAAAAAAATGGAAAAGTGGTGCGTGCATATGTATTCACCCCCTGACATGCGGCTCCAGCAGCACGTCGGCACCGACCTCGGGGACGATCCGGGGGGCGAGGATGGGGACGGTGGAAATCTCGCAGCATGGAAGGATCCAACATGTCCTCTACCGGAACCCAGCATTTCTCCTCCGGACCATACCCCTCCCAGTCCACGATGTACTTAAGGCCCCTCGCCCGACGTCTTGAATCCAGCAAAGAACGAACGAAGTACGCCGGGGCTCCATCGATGTCCAGAGGGGGTCGAGGAACCTCCCACACCTCAGACTACTGGAGTGGACCAGCCACCACCGGCCTGAGGAGAGACACATGGAACGAGGGGTTAATGGGGTAATCGGGGGGAATCTGTAACCTGTAACATACCTCATTCACACTCCTCAGGACTTTAAATGGGCCAACAAACCGCGGACCCAGCTTCTGACAGGGCAGGCGGAATGACAGGGTCTGGGTCGAGAGCCAGATCTTGTTTGGTGAAGAAGCACGCCACGTGCATTGACTCTATCGCTGTAGCTATGAGCGGTAGCGGGTAACTATGAATATATTTATTATAGTGATCTGATCCAACATAGAATCTGATCTGATTTAGACCCCGATAGTCAATACGCGGGCGCAGACCTCCCTCCTTCTTCTTTACAAAAAAGAAACTCGAGGAGACGGGTGAAGTGGAGGACCGAATGTACCCCTGACGCAGGGATTAGGAGACATATGTTTCCATAGACTCCGTCTCCACCTGTGAGAAGGGATACACGTGACTCCTGGGAAGTGCAGCATCTACCAGGATATCTATCGCACAATCGCCCCGCCTAGTAACCAGAAGGATGCAAGTTCAAACCCCCGAGCTGACAAGGTACAAATCTGTCGCTCTGCCCCTGAACAGGCAGTTAACCCACTGTTCCTAGGCCGTCATTGAAAATAAGAATTTGTTCTTAACTGACTTGCCTAGTTAAATAAAGGTAAAACAAAGAAAACAAAAAAATGTGGGGAAAAGTGACACAAACATATGTGCAAGCGACGACTTTGGGAGAGAATGGTGCCAGCTCACCTGGGGTGACGCCGGAGCGCCCTGCCTGCGTCCTGGATTCCCAGAGAAACCAACCCGGCACCGACCAGCAGTGTGACCTCTGCGGCCACAGATGGTGCACGAGCTGGAACCCCCTCCGGTCTCCCTGTGCACCGCCTCTCCCAGCTCCATGGGTATCGGAGAGGGAGTGCGGAGGATGGAACCACCAAACCCCGACCTTAACGTCTGCGATGAGATGCGGAGACACTTGTCTGTGTGTGTAGTGAGGAAATTCTACATTTTTATGACACATGATTTGTTAATAACATATTAATGGGCATATGTAGTGAAATACAGCAGTTGTGAAATTATCCTTTAATATCCACCTCCTGCTGCTACGTAGGAAAGACCGCCTGTATTCTGGTTTTAATTGTTGAAGTTTTTTGAAAGTTTAGTTTAATTCAAGTTATTTTAAAATAGGTTAGCTCCAAATCTAGGGCGTAAATGCACCTGTGGTGTATTAGAGGTATTGACAAGGGAACATAATCTTCTGGGATAGCAGATGTACAGAACTCACATCATCCCTAAGCCATTCTGAAAATATCTCCCTCTGAAAGTGGTCCATTTTTGGTTCACTGTTTCACTTTAATCATTTGTGATCAACATTGATAGATAGGAAGAAAGGAAATTGTTCAAGAAGATATTTCATACTCAATTTATTTCTGATCAGAAAATAACCTTCCCTCACTCTTTCCTCTCTGCATTGCTTTTGTTGTTGTTTGTTGATAAAATAATGATCTTACTGCATCAGGTGTCTTTCCAAATGACATAAAGTGATGAGGTCATAGACATCATGACATTATTATTAATAATAACATCAAAACAATAAGAAAATGGTATAGTTTGGTAAACAAACGGTCAAAATAAAACTCTGGTAAAAGACTGAATGACTTGATAGAATTTAGATGGAAAGATAGAAGTTATTTTTGTCCCCAAATCCAGAACAAATTCCAGAAAGCGTACAGTACTATATAGAGCCCTTATTGCATGGAACTTCCTTCCATCTGATATTGCTCAAATAAGCAGCAAACCTGGTTTCAAAAAACAGATAAAGCAACACCTCACTGTACAAAGCCTCTCCCCTATTTGACCTAGACAGTTTTTGTGTATGCATTGATATGTAAGAGAGAGAGAGAGAGTGTCATGGTTCCACCTGTCACCAGAGGGCAGCAGAGAACATCCTAGAGACATTAGCGACACTCAGGTTGTCATGGTTCCACCTGTCACCAGAAGGGCACCAGAGACTGTCCTAGAGACATTAAGGACACTCAGGTTGTCATGGTTTTATCTGTCACCAGAAGGAGGCCAGAGACTGTCCTAGAGACATTACATTAACGACAATCAGGTTGTCATGGTTTTATCTGTCACCAGAGGGCGCCAGAGACCGTCCTAGAGAAATTAACAAAAATCAGGTTGTCATGGTTCCACCTATCACCATAAGGGGGCGAGAGACCGTCCTAGAGACGGTAAATCTACAATCGGCTTCCTATTTCGCAACAAAGCATCCTTCACTCATGCTGCCAAACAAACCCTCGTAAAACTGACCATCCTACAGATACTTGACCTCGGCGATGTAATTTACAAAATAGCCTCCAACACTCTACTCAACAAATTGGATGCAGTCTATCCCAGTGCCATCCATTTAGTCACCAAAGCCCTATATACTGCCTACCACTGCGGCATGTATTCTCTCGTTGGCTGGCCCTCGCTTCATACTCATCGCCAAACCCACTGGCTCCAGGTTATCTACAAGTCTCTGCTAAAGCCACGCCTTATCTCAGCTCACTGGTCACCATAGCAGCACCCACTCGTAGCACGCGCTCCAGCAGATATATCTCACTGGTCACCCCCAAAGCCAATTCTTACTTTGGCTGCCTTTCCTTCCAGTTCTCTGCTGTCAATGACTGGAATGAACTGCAAAAATCTCTGAAGCTGGATACTATTATGTCCCTCACTAGCTTTAAGCACCAGCTGTCAGAGCAGCTCACAGATCACTGCACCTGTACATAGCTCATCTGTGAATAGCCCATCTAATCTACCTCATCCCCATACTGTATTTATTTATATATGTATTTATCTTGCTCCTTCACACCCCAGTATCTCAACTTGCACATTCATCTTTTGCACATCCTACCATTCCAGTGTTTAATTGCTATATTGTAATTACTTTGCCACCATGGCCTATTTATTGCCTTACCTCTTGTCCTACCTCATATGCACATGCTGTATTGAGATTTTCTACTGTATTATTGATTGTATGTTTGTTTATTCCATGTGTAACTCTGTGTTGTTATTTGCGTCGCACTGCTTTGCTTTATCATGGCCAGGTCGCAGTTGCAAATGAGAACTTGTTCTCAACTGGCCTACCTGGTTAAATAAAGGGGAAATAAATAAAAAAAATAACAAAAGATCTACTAACTCTATTTTTGCATCCAACTGTTGATGATACAGTACTGTACATGTATAGTCATTGTTAAGGAGTTTAAGATTGCTGTATAAAATAATTAATCTCACAACGTTGAAGCATAATTCAACCAGCATCTTTGTTAAAAAAAACATAAATGTACATTATACATTACTGAGCTCATTCTTGTTACTATGCAACCAGGTAAATGTCTAAAACGTAGTCTTAAATTCCGCATAGACCTCTATCAAACCTTTTACTATGAGGGCCTATCTCTCACATGATGTCTGCCATGTCAAGCAGTAGAAAAAATGAGTTGTATACCCGCCGAGAACCCAGAATCTCATTTCAGATCCTGTCATTTCTCTCAGGTGTTGTGCGTAATGAAGCCTTGTCATACTGAATACTTGCACAGCACATTCCAGCGCTGCCCCAGATTAGTACAGAGAATTATAAAATGATGCCTTGGCTGAGGTTTGCCTCCCACACGTCCCCTCCTTTAATTGAATTACGGGTCAAATCATCGCTCATCCCCTCCCGGCAGCATTGATACATGTGCTCCCACTCCTATAGGAACTCATAGGATTAGCAGGTGCTGCTTCCTCTGAGTAGTGTAATGGCCAGGAAACTGCCTGACCAGCCAGCTGGGAAAATAGTAAGAGCAACTGGCAAGAAGACAAGCCGAGCTGAATTGAAAATACCTATCTGATGTGCTGTACAGATGTAGGATCTTAATTTCAGCACTCTTATTTTGTTGAAAATTCATGATGCTTCATGATTTACATAAATTCACTGAAAACCACATTAACGTACAGTTATTTGAACAGAATTGCACTTTTCATGTAGCTTACTTTTGGCCAACTAATAGCCTAACCTCCGATCGAGCGATATTATGGACTAATCGTTGAAATCTTGTTGCTGCGACAATACTGGTCAAATTAAGATCCCACGTTTGTAGATGGGAAAAGCATCCTGAATTGAATTGGATTAAATAGATATTCCATATAATTTGTTTTTCACACATAGGAATTGTAGTGTGTTTTCTGCTCAATGGGTATTGTCAGAGTTTGTAAGAGAGCAGACATGTTAGTGTGCTTCCTCTTACATTGCTAAGCTTTATGTTTCAACATTTGGCAATAACTATCGGAGCCCCTTATAGTCCCAAGGACTCAACATATTCATAAACAATGCAAACGCATTCACCAGCTCTCAATAAACATTACGTTTATTACACTAAGTTGATATTGCTTACTATACCCAGTGTCAACCTGCATGTGTTGCCACATGGTGTATGTGAAGTGGATATGATTATTAATTGCTTGTAAATGTGCCCTTTAATCCTATTTTGGAACATTACACATGGAGAAAGAGCTTGGCATCTTAATTCTAACACAGTGAAGCAATGTGAACATTTTCAATGGAAGTTTTACTTCAATGTTTTGTCTTGGCATCGTTTGTCTCTGACCAAATAATCACATTAGTTTACAATGAAAATCTGCAGTTGGTTTTAAATGATCCAATTGAACCACAAATAGGTTTGATTAGATCCCAATGCTGGAACAAAGTGAAGAACGTTTCAAAAATCAGAGTGGGGAGCAGTGAACCAATGGCTCTGAGCACAAACTGACATTTACATTAATGGGACTGAATTACAATTGACCCTGTTTACCTTTTGTTGCAGGCTCCAAAATCACACAGCTCCCTGGTTTAACATTGATTCAAGGTCATTATGAGTGGAGTCCGGTTAGGGGAATGAAATGTGTCATTTCCCAGCTAATGGATTTTTGGCTTGAAATTAATAGGTCCTGGACTGGACTCCCTGTTCCAGGCAAACCCAGGCCAAAGAACATGATTGCTTAACCAATGAAAACATGGGCTTTCCTCCAACAACTAAAAAAAACTCCAAGGCGTGAACGTAATGGAAACTGACAAAGAAATATACTGGATGTCTTTCTGTAATATCTAGGCTTGTGATGCGTAAATGACTCACAAGGGGGACTTTTCTCTGCTCTGTTCGACATAGTACTCAGTATTCACGTCATGATGACCTTTAGTGACCTTTCTGTCTGGGCTCAACCCCAGCGCCATTGTTAAATGTTAACTTGAAAGGCAGTCTGGACCAGATCAGAATTATGACCACTTGTTCATTTCTGCTTTACATTTCTTTACAAATGTTGGGTGAGTACAGAGCTCAGATGGTCCTTTGTGCTTCAGCAAACAAATGAAAGGAGGGGTGCTCAACAGCAACACAAATCGAGAGCAGGGCTTACCAAGGAAAACTTCCAAAAAGGACTTGGAGCACTTGGCAAAATGAAGGCAGAGATGTAATATTTTTGCTCACTTTACAGCATCGTACAGAATGGGAACATCGAGCTGTATAGAGCTGTATAGAGAGCACAGAGCAGTATGGAGCAGAACAGAGCTGTATAGAGCTGTAAAGAGAGCACAGAGCAGTATGGAGCAGAATAGAGCTGTATAGAGCTGTAAAGAGAGCACAGAGCAGTATGGAGCAGAATAGAGCTGTATAAAGAGCACAGAGCAGTATGGAGCAGAATAGAGCTGTGTAGAGAGCACAGAGCAGTATGGAGCAGAACAGAGCTGTAAAGAGCTGCATAGAGCTGTATAGAGCTGTATAGAGCTGTATAGACAAGTATAAAACAGTACAGAGCTGTATAGAGCAGGACAGAGCTGCACAGAGCAGTATGGAGCAGAACAGAGCTGTAAAGAGCTGCATAGAGCTGTATAGAGCAGGACAGAGCTGCATAGAGCAGTATGGAGCAGAACAGAGCTGTAAAGAGCTGCATAGAGCTGTATAGAGCAGGACAGAGCTGCATAGAGCAGTATGGAGCAGAACAGAGCTGTATATAGCTGTAAAAGAGAGCAAAGAGCAGTATGGAGCAGAACAGAGCTGTATATAGCTGTAAAGAGCTGCATAGAGCTGTATAGAGCTAAATGGAGCAGAACAGAGCTGTATAGAGCTGTAAAGAGAGCAAAGAGCAGTATGGAGCAGAACAGAGCTGTAAAGAGCTGCATAGAGCTGTATAGAGCTGCATAGAGAAGTATGGAGCAGTAAAGAGCTGCATAGAGCTGTATAGAGCTGTATAGAGCTGTATAGAGAAGTATAGAGCAGTACAGAGCTGTATAGAGCAGTATGGAGCTGTATAGAGCTGTATAGAGAAGTATAGAGCAGTACAGAGCTGTATAGAGCAGTATGGAGCAGAACAGAGCTGTATAGAGCTGCATAGAGCTGTATGGAGCAGAACAGAGCCTTATAGAGCTGTAAAGAGCTGCATAGAGCTGTATAGAGCTGTATAGAGCTGTATAGAGAAGTATAGAGCAGTACAGAGCTGTATAGAGCAGTATGGAGCAGAACAGAGCTGTATAGAGTTGCATAGAGCTGTATAGAGCTGTATAGAGCTGTATAGAGAAGTATAGAGCAGTACAGAGCTGTATAGAGCAGTATGGAGCAGAACAGAGCTGTATAGAGCTGTATAGAGAAGTATAGAGCAGTACAGAGCTGTATAGAGCTGTATAGAGAAGTATAGAGCAGTACAGAGCTGTATAGAGCAGGACAGAGCTGCATAGAGCAGTATGGAGCAGAACAGAGCTGTATAGAGCTGCATAGAGCTGTATAGAGCTGTATGGAGCAGAACAGAGCTGTATGGCGCTGTAAAGAGAGCAAAGAGCAGTATGGAGCAGAACAGAGCTGTAAAGAGCTGCATAGAGCTGTATAGAGCTGCATAGAGACGTATGGAACAGAACAGAGCTGTATATAGCTGTATGGAGCAGAACAGAGATGTATAGAGCTGCATAGAGCTGTATGGAGCAGAACAGAGCCGTATAGAGCTGTCAAGAGCTGCATAGAGCTGTATAGAGCTGTATAGAGAAGTATAGAGCCGTACAGAGCTGTATAGAGCAGTATGGAACTGTATAGAGCTGTATAGAGAAGTATAGAGCAGTACAGAGCTGTATAGAGCAGTATGGAGCAGAACAGAGCTGTAAAGAGCTGCATAGAGCTGTATAGAGCTGTATAGAGCTGTATGGAGCAGAACAGAGCTGTATAGAGCTGTAAAGAGAGCAAGGTGCAGTATGGAGCAGAACAGAGCTGTAAAGAGCTGCATAGAGCTGTATAGAGCTGCATAGAGAAGTATGGAGCAGAACAGAGCTGTATATAGCTGTAAAGAGCTGCATAGAGCTGTATAGAGCTGTATAGAGCTGTATAGAGAAGTATAGAGCAGTACAGAGCTGTATAGAGCAGTATGGAGCTGTATAGAGCTGTATAGAGAAGTATAGAGCAGTACAGAGCTGTATAGAGCAGTATGGAGCAGAACAGAGCTGTATAGAGCTGCATAGAGCTGTATGGAGCAGAACAGAGCCTTATAGAGCTGTAAAGAGCTGCATAGAGCTGTATAGAGCTGTATAGAGCTGTATAGAGAAGTATAGAGCAGTACAGAGCTGTATAGAGCCCCGTATGGAGCAGAGAGCAGTATGGAGCAGAACAGAGCTGTATAGAGTTGCATAGAGCAGTATGGAGCAGAACAGAGCCGTATAGAGCTGTATAGAGCTGTATAGAGCTGTATAGAGAAGTATAGAGCAGTACAGAGCTGTATAGAGCTGTATAGAGAAGTATAGAGCAGTACAGAGCTGTATAGAGCAGGACAGAGCTGTGAAGAGCTCTATAGAGCTGTATAGAAAGGTACAGAGCTGTGTAGAGAAGTATCGAGTAGTACAGAGCTGTATGGAGCAGTCTGAGCTGTATATAGCAGTATAGAGCAGTATAGAGCTGTATAAAGCAGTAAAAAGCAGTACAGAGCTGTGTATTGCAGTATAGAGCAGTACAGAGCAGTATATAGCTCCATAGAGCATTACAGAGCTGTATAGAGCAGTATAGAGCAGTATATAGCAGGATAGAGCAGTATAGAGCTGTATATAGCAGGATAGAGCAGTATAGCGCAGTACAGAGTTGTATAGAGCAGTATAGAGCTGCATAGAGCTATACATAGCAGTTTTTCCTATCAATGCATACTGCCTGTGGTATACAGTTAGTTTCTATTAATTTCATATGGTTGACCTCTTGAAGTTTTCATCTTCAAGTCACTTTTCATTTGTTGCTGGATTTCACAGGGCCAATCCAGGCACAGTTGGATACACCTCCTCTTCTGGAGGCACAGAGTTCATCAGTCCAGATTTCCATATTATACAGTATGTGCATTTCCCTTGCATCCCAAGAGGCCCCCACTGTGAGTCCTGTTTATTATAAAGCAGCGGCCTGGAGAGTTTATTGACTCAATTCATTAGTTCCAGTTCCAGACCTCTTCCTGGAGAGGGGAGAAAATCCATCCCACTGGGCACAGAAGTCCGTTTAACGTTAAGTTCTGACTGACATGTAATTGAGTTGTCAACTAGCATGAATTCAATATCAAATCAACAACAAAAAATGTATCCTGTCAATAGGTTTAGGTGAAAAGTTGGGTGAAAAAAAGCCGAAATTCCCTTAAATTGATTACCTTTTTGCCAATCCAATATCATCGCATAAACGTATTTTTAAAAATGATGTGGAAACAACATTGATTCAACCAGTTTCTCTCTGGTTGTTGTCTCTGGTTGTTCAGTTGGAATGTGCTTTAGTTAATATGAGCAGAGGAATGGGTGATGCATGATAAGAAATACTTAGGCTCCACAATCATCCAATTATCAGAGATGTTTCCCCATCGCCTATTTACTTCGAGGTAATTAGTGTGGTTCATTCATGCTCAAAATGACATTCTCAATCCACGGCTCCCGTTGCCCTACAGGGCAGCATGGGGATTTATGTTAAAGAGAGATCGGTCTAAAATGAGGGAATTTGGATACGATTTTCATTCGCTTCTCGCACTCCTCTACTCTGCTACCTCTCCCACTCCTCAATTCTGCTACCTCACCCACTCCTCAATTCTGCTACCTCTCCCACTCCTCAATTCTGCTACCTCACCCACTCCTCAATTCTGCTACCTCACCCACTCCTCAATTCTGCTACCTCACCCACTCCTGCATTCTGCTACCTCTCCCACTCCTCCATTCTGCTACCTCTCCCACTCCTCCATTCTGCTACCTCTCCCACTCCTCCATTCTGCTACCTCACCCACTCCTCCATTCTGCTACCTCACCCACTCCCCACTCCTCCATTCTGCTACCTCACCCACTCCTCCATTCTGCTACCTCACCCACTCCTCCATTCTGCTACCTCTCCCACTCCTCCATTCTGCTACCTCTCCCACTCCTCCATTCTGCTACCTCTCCCACTCCTCCATTCTGCTACCTCTCCCACTCCTGCATTCTGCTACCTCTCCCACTCCTCCATTCTGCTACCTCTCCCACTCCTCCATTCTGCTACCTCTCCCACTCCTGCATTCTGCTACCTCTCCCACTCCTCCATTCTGCTACCTCTCCCTGCTACTCCTCCATTCTGCAATTCTGCTACCTCTCCCACTCCTCCATTCTGCTACCTCTCCCACTCCTCCATTCTGCTACCTCTCCCATTCTCCTCCATTCTGCTACCTCTCCCACTCCTCCATTCTGCTACCTCTCCCACTCCTCTATTCTGCTACCTCTCCCACTCCTCCATTCTGCTACCTCTCCACTCCTCTACTCTGCTACCTCACCCATTCTGCCCTCCCCATTCTTCTGCTACCTCTCCCACTCCTCCATTCTGCTACCTCACCCACTCCTCCATTCTGCTACCTCACCCACTCCTCATTCTGCTACCTCACCCACTCCTGCATTCTGCTACCTCTCCCACTCCTCCATTCTGCTACCTCACCCACTCCTCATTCTGCTACCTCTCCCACTCCTCCATTCTGCTATCTCTCCCACTCCCTCAATTCTGCTACCTCACCCACTCCTCAATTCTGCTACCTCACCCCCTCCTGCATTCTGCTACCTCTCCCACTCCTCCATTCTGCTACCTCACCCACTCCTGCATTCTGCTACCTCTCCCACTCCTCTATTCTGCTACCTCTCCCACTCCTCAATTCTGCTACCTCACCCACTCCTCAATTCTGCTACCTCACCCACTCCTCAATTCTGCTACCTCACCCACTCCTCAATTCTGCTACCTCACCCACTCCTGCATTCTGCTACCTCTCCCACTCCTCCATTCTGCTACCTCACCCACTCCTGCATTCTGCTACCTCTCCCACTCCTCCATTCTGCTACCTCTCCCACTCCTCAATTCTGCTACCTCACCCACTCCTGCATTCTGCTACCTCTCCCACTCCTCCATTCTGCTACCTCACCCACTCCTGCATTCTGCTACCTTTCCCACTCCTCAATTCTGCTACCTCTCCCACTCCTGCATTCTGCTACCTCTCCCACTCCTCCATTCTGCTACCTCTCCCACTCCTCCATTCTGCTACCTCTCCCACTCCTGCATTCTGCTACCTTTCCCACTCCTCCATTCTGCTACCTCACCCACTCCTGCATTCTGCTACCTCACCCACTCCTGCATTCTGCTACCTCACCCACTCCTGCATTCTGCTACCTCTCCCACTCCTGCATTCTTCTACCTCTCCCACTCCTGCATTCTGCTACCTCTCCCACTCCTCCATTCTGCTACCTCTCCCACTCCTGCATTCTGCTACCTCTCCCACTCCTGCACTCTGCTACCTAATAATAATAATAATAATAATATATGCCATTTAGCAGACGCTTTTATCCAAAGCGACTCCCACTCCTGCATTCTGCTACCTCTCCCACTCCTGCATTCTGCTACCTCTCCCACTCCTGCATTCTGCTACCTCTCCCACTCCTGCATTCTGCTACCTCTCCCACTCCTGCATTCTGCTACCTCTCCCACTCCTGCATTCTGCTACCTCTCCCACTCCTGCATTCTGCTACCTCTCCCACTCCTGCATTCTGCTACCTCACCCACTCCTCCATTCTGCTACCTCACCCACTCCTCCATTCTGCTACCTCTCCCACTCCTCCATTCTGCTACCTCTCCCACTCCTGCATTCTGCTACCTCACCCACTCCTGCATTCTGCTACCTCTCCCACTCCTGCATTCTGCTACCTCACCCACTCCTCCATTCTGCTATCTCTCCCACTCCTCCATTCTGCTACCTCTCCCACTCCTGCATTCTGCTACCTCACCCACTCCTGCATTCTGCTACCTCTCCCACTCCTGCATTCTGCTACCTCTCCCACTCCTCCATTCTGCTACCTCTCCCACTCCTCCATTCTGCTACCTCTCCCACTCCTCCATTCTGCTACCTCTCCCACTCCTGCATTCTGCTACCTCTCCCACTCCTCCATTCTGCTACCTCTCCCACTCCTCCATTCTGCTACCTCTCCCACTCCTCCATTCTGCTACCTCTCCCACTCCTGCATTCTGCTACCTCTCCCACTCCTGCATTCTGCTACCTCTCCCACTCCTCCATTCTGATACCTCTCCCACTCCTCCATTCTGCTACCTCTCCCACTCCTGCATTCTGCTACCTCACCCACTCCTGCATTTTGCTACCTCTCCCACTCCTGCATTTTGCTACCTCTCCCACTCCTGCATTTTGCTACCTCACCCACTGCTTCATTTTGCTAATCCATTTCTATGAGACGTGGCAGACATCTTGAGGAAGCAACTTTTTTCAACTTTCACCTCCCTGCTTCTTTTCATCTTCTCAGCCTTTCCAGCAACTGAACAAAAAAAAAGGATTCCGTTATTTACTTCATTAGTCATGTTGTTGGATTCTGAGTGTGACAGGTAGCAAATGGAGGAAAACAGAGACAGCAGACGTTTAGAGTCCCACTGGTTCAGTCTCGGGGAGAACAACAACTGACACATATTTCAAAACAAAATGGGAAATGAGTTATTTATAGTGACTGAGCTAGCTACGCTGATTGGATATTTCCATGCAGAAGGAATTATTAATGTGGAAATTATTAGGAGTTCAAAATAGCAATGTATGGCGAACCCTACATTGTGTCTGACACAATGCAAGCTTCAAAGTGTAGTGTAGCCTGCAGAAATGTACAAATTGCTCATTTTTTGTAACAACAACACCATAATGTATAAAAAGGTAGATGATTAGGTTTTATCAATCAAATAAATATTACATAACAGTAGGCTGCTGAGGGGAGAACTGCTCATAATAATGGACAAAATTGTAAGGTGTGCGTAACTGGTGGCAGGGAAGTCAGACGCAGGAGAGCAGAACTAGGTAATAGCCGGAGCTGTTTCATTTCAAAACCGCTGGCATAAAGAAATAACCAACATGGGTACAATACCCGACGTGCACCAGTAAACATGTGCACAAGCACTTACAACAAACAATTCCACACAAAGACATGGGGGGAACAGAGGGTTAAATACACAACGATTAATGAGGGAAATGAAAACCAGGTGTGTAGAAAAACAAGACAAAACAAATGGCATATGAAAAGTGGATCGACTATGGCTAGAAGACCGGTGACGCTGACCGCCGAACATCGCCCGATCAAGGAGAGGAACCGACTTCGGTGGAAGTCGTGACAAAAATGGAGTGAATGGAATGTCATCAAACACATGGAAACCGTATGTTTGATGTACTTTATACCATTCCATATATACCACTCCAGCCATTTCCACAAGCTAGTCCTCCCCAAATTAAGATACCACCAACCTCCTGTGGACATCATCACTGACAAATAAAACTTGAAGACACTTAGAAGCTTTTCTTTCCGGTGGTTGCACAACAAATCCCTTATACAATGAAATAAACACATAAAACACTATCATTGTTTGATTTATAACAACCAGGACGCAACCTCTCTTCCCCCAGTCCTCTCAAATGAAAACAAACAAGTGATAGTGTCACGCACTGACCGTAGAGATCTTTTTATTCTCTATGTTTGGTTGGTCAGGGTGTGACTCGAGTGGAAAACTCTATGTTCTTTGTTTCTATGTTTCTCAATCAGGGACAGCTGTCTATCGTTGTCTCTGATTGGGAATCATACTTAGGCAGCCTTTTCCCCTTTTGTAATGGTGGGTAGTTGTCTTTGTTAGTGGCATTATAGCCTAAGTAAGCTTCACGGTCGTTTCTTTGTTTTGTTGGCGACATTTACCAATAAAAGAAATGTACGCTCACCATGCTGCACTTTGGTCCGGTCATTTCCACGATGACAGCAAGCATGACAGATAGTGTCATCCTCACTGCTTACCACACATGGAGTGCTCCTTTAAACATTAACAGAGATAGTACAGGACAAAACAAGACTGAAGAGCAGTGGTTATCGTTGTTTATATAATGTCTGGCTTACTGTTTGGACAATGTGTCAACACACTTTGAGTGTTTCTCCTCTTTTCTGGCCTTCTGTGTGGCTTTATTGGTTTTGATCTCCCACGAGGGGAAGAATTCTAGATTCTCTTGGCCACAACCAACAACAGTTGTTATTTTTGCAGAGCTTACCAAGAGATTAAACTGAGCTGTTGTTTTCAAACGGGAATTGAATGTCTTGTTTAATTTAATAAAAGGAGGAATGAAACACAAACCTATCCTCTGCTGAACGCAGTTCATGTCACCCAGCTCACTGAAAACTCTCTTCAAGAACAACGCACCGTTGATATCCTGAATACCATCTTACACCATGCAATACAGAGGGAGAATGGGAACAATACTTTATTGCCTATTACATTAAACTGTACACTAGTAAATATCCCTGGTCTATGAGAAAGTCACCTTTGAGGATTGTGAGAAAAGCTAGTTCGATTGATTTGATTGTTTGATCATAATTGTCTGCTATAATGAATCATTCTCAATAAAGCATCATTTTTTTCCAGGCTAGTGACAGTCGGAGCTATCGATCAAAAAATGGACAACTCAATGTGGTTCAACCTCACAGTACACAGTTAGGACAAGACTTCAGATAGTCATAAGAGTGAAATGAAATGCAATGAAACAGCTTCTTTTACGTTTAGCAGAACAGGTGCCCTTCGATTCATCACTAGACCTACTCTGATGGACATCTAGTAGAGTACAGAAACCCTTTTCCTACAAATGTTCCCTAAAGTACAACTCTTTATTCAAATGAAATGTTGCCCGTGTGTTTATCTCTAGAGAAGTATAAGTGGCAAAGCTTCTAATCTGTAAAAGGTAAGAAAATCACAAACCCTATAAATGAAGTGTTGTGTGTGTATTTGGTGTGTTTTGTGTGTGTATTGTGTGTGTGTATTGTGTGTGTTTTGTGTGTGTTTTGTGTGTGTATTGTGTGTGTTTTGTGTGTGTTTTGTGTGTGTTTTGTGTGTGTATTGTGTGTGTTTTGTGTGTGTTTTGTGTGTGTATTGTGTGTGTATTGTGTGTGTTTTGTGTGTGTTTTGTGTGTGTATTGTGTGTGTATTGTGTGTGTTTTGTGTGTGTATTGTGTGTGTTTTGTGTGTGTGTAAAAACATTAACCAAAAAGCCTCACAGGTCAACTGTTTACCTTTGACCTTCCTGTTCCCAGTCCCTCTAGTCTCACTGACTATTACAACAACATGTTACTAAACTTTGCACTGGAGTTCAGTTTATGTAAATACCTTTTCTTAGGCGTCCGCAGAAGATATCCCTGACACTGCAGCTAATTATTCCACTGCAAAAGGAGTGCAGGCCAAGTCTACACAAAGTGGGACAATTTTGTCCATACTTGATATTTACACATTTCCTCATTGAGACATAACTGGTGTGATGAACAGGATTGAATTTGCACAGAAAATCATAAGAAACAATAACTGTTAGACCTATAATTTATAACAGATTACAGCACCTGTTATACCCAAGAGCTTGGAGGGTGTGTGAGTTTTAAAATAGCTAACATCTAGCAGTGTAAACACTCTTGAGTTAACGTTTAGCACCATCTTCATTTGTCTGCAGTTCATTTAATTGGGGCCTAGGTCCATGATAGGTCCATGATAGGTCCATGATAGGTCAGTGATAGGTCAGTGATAGGTCCATGATAGGTCCATGATAGGTCCATGATAGGTCAGCAATAGGTCCATGATAGGTCAGTGATAGGTCAATGATAGGTCAGTGATAGGTCCATGATAGGTCAGTGATAGGTCCATGATAGGTCAGTGATAGGTCCATGATAGGTCAGTGATAGGTCCATGATAGGGCAGTGATAGGTCCATGATAGGTCAGTGATAGGTCCATGATAGGTCAGTGATAGGTCCATGATAGGTCAGTGATAGGTCCATGATAGGTCCATGATAGGTCAGTGATAGGTCCATGATAGGTCAGTGATAGGTCCATGATAGGTCAGTGATAGGTCCATGATAGGTCAGTGATAGGTCCATGATAGGGCAGTGCCAGGTCCATGATAGGTCAGTGATAGGTCCATGATAGGTCCATGATAGGTCCATGATAGGTCAGTGATAAGTCCATGATAGGTCAGTGATATGTCCATTATAGGTCCATGATAGGTCAGTGATAGGTCCATGATAGGTCCATGATAGGTCAGTGATAAGTCCATGATAGGTCAGTGATATGTCCATTATAGGTCCATGATAGGTCAGTGATAGGTCCATGATAGGTCAGTGAGGTTGAAACACTACACCCATTGTAAGATCCAAATCCTCTGTAATGTCTTTCATTCAGAGTTATATGATATTGATAGCAGTCTATCAAATGTTTTAAAGATAGGTTACTCTCTTCAATCTTGATCCTTAATAACCTAACCTATTTGACTCTGGAACCATAATCAGATATTCATGCTGGAATGTTAATTGCATCATGAAGCCTTTGTAGTCCCATTTGTGTATAAAGAAATGGTATAATATGGAATGTCTTTAGGCTTTATTCTTCAACATTTAGCTTAGTCCCCCAATCCATATTAATCAGGTTACTTTTTTACTTTTCTTTTTAATGGCGCTGACAATTCTCCCTGTCTTCTGAGTTTCCACTCAAGAATAATGGTTCAATTCTCCTTGCTTTAGCTAAGGTTGAACCGCAATAACAGCAGGAATGCTCCAGCTGCCACCTTCTATTTTCATGGATGGATTTGGGGGAAACTTGATCGGACAGCCCATCTGCTATCTCTGTGTGTTGGGGCTGGTGTTGTGTTTGTGTAGAGGGAGGCAACAGTTTGATGTCTTACTATAAGATGCATAGACCTTTATCAGACCATGTTTGCAATAGTTTTTTCCCCTTTTTGCTAAATTGCCTCTGTATAGACGGGTTGGTTGTTTAGCAACAAGATCTACGCATGCACATCTATGGGGCAAAACAGAAGGGCTTGGCTTAGATTGTTAACAACATGCAAACTATATTTTGTCTCCAATGTTTATTGAAAACACAAATACATTTGCACAATGAGCACATTTTGTCTCTCAAATACATTGTTACAGTTGTTGGTTTACTAGCTAGTGAATTTGAGCCATATTAGCATAGACGTGACAACTCAAAACATCTCAAAACAAGACATGGTATCAAGAACAAGATCAAATTTTCTGAAACGAGACACCTACGATTCCCCACATGCCAGTTTCTTGTCTTCATTTTTGCTAGCTATCTGGCCATCCAGAATCCCAACTGCAAGTGGATTTCTGCTCCATTAAAGCGTGCGCGTTGTTTTCGTGACGTTGTTAGCTTACTCCTCTATAAGAATGGGATTGCCTCAAGATGGACTGTTGTCAGAAAGCTTGGTGGCAAATTGACTACAGTGTCATGTGACTAATGCTGACACAATTCAAAATTATATAATACAGAGCATCGAACAACTGAGTCCAGGTATTGGTCTAAAATAAGTCCGAAATGAGACATTACCGATGTTCTTCAAATCTAGACCATTTCTTTCCCCTAAAATAATAATGCAGTACTCCCAACCCTTATCTTGAAACAGAAACCCATTTCACTACAAGAAAATAACTTCTGTTCCCACCATTATGTCACTGTTGTGGCAATGAACTGTTGGGCAACATGGAGACAAAAGACTTTGCGGTGACTTTTCTCAATTCTCAAGTTAAGTTGATGATAGATGGGCTAGCTGGCTACCAAAGTGAATGAAAACAGATCACTCAAAGATCTAACCTGACATATTATAAAAGTTGACATTTTCCCTTAGAGCTTGGAAGGAGATCCTTGATGGCTTCACTCTTGATCTAAGATGACCGTGACGGTCTCCTTCCAAGGACATTTGGACGTTTGATACATCTGCTCAGCTCTCGGGCTAGAGGCTAATTGAATATGGCCTGGCTGGCTGAGTGATATCAGTGAGCAGTATTGGGGAGGATACCACATAGTTCATAATGAATGATGGAATGGGATTCCTCTTCTGTTTCCAAGCAACAGCCGTTTGTGTTTTGCCTCGAGGTGAAAGGCTGCTCTTCCCAGTCCTATATATCCTTCTCTCTGTGTGTGCTGGCTGTGAGCACAAATCCTAGGGAGGCCATTTCAAACACATCAGGAGGGGAACGGCCATGCAAAATAAATAATGAATTGCGCTAACCTTTATGGGAGCATAGCGGGGGTAATGGGTTGGCGTTTTATTATTTGCAATAACAGCACCGTGTTCGGTTAGGGAAGGCTTTTCCTCTCAAGCTCGGAGTAATAATGGTAGTGATATTCATCTCGGATGTCTTGGTAAATTGTTCCAGGTGATCATGGGTTCAGAAATGGTATTCAAGGGCCAATCCGCAGTCGCTAAATCCATTTTTGAATGTTTAAATGTATGATATGTAGCCATCGATTCTGGAAAAATATAACTTCATGAGCTTAGTTCAGGTGTCTTAGCCCATCAGAACCCCCAAAATAGAAGCTTTTACTCCAATGTTGGTAAACAAAGTAAAGGTAAACAAAAACTGTACAGCCTCAAAACATGTTCAGAACTATAATGTTGATATCATGGATGGTCATTCCTTGCATCCATAACTCTGTTTAGGAATTTGAAAGCTGAAGCCCAATCCTTCAGCTTTTTACCAAATCAATGGCAGGGACTGCACTTTTGTTATGTTTCAACTACAGATTTCCCCTTTATAGCCACCAGCTCACGAAGGTGTACTTTCTAGCGGCTTTTGGCTAATTTAAACTCATTCTATGAACTAGCTAAGGCCTAAGCACTGACACCTTGCCAGCATACCTTGTCTTCAGCTTTCAGTCCCCCTTTTGACCTAAACTACAATCACCATCTAGACTATCATGAGAGAGTACGTTTAGGTCATTTATCAACACAAAGAGCATAGAGATATGCTTCATTAGATCATTAATCTTGAACCGTTTAATTACAAGGGCTGAAAATGCTTTTCATATCTGCTTCTTATTAGGGGATACCTCAAGAGGCTACAGCTAATGGCCACTTTAAGCCCCATTGGAGCCAAATGGGTCATCTCGACTTGACGTCTCCATGTATGAATAGGCTTTAATCTGAGCCACAGAGTCGACAGAGGTCAGAGGTCACAGAGGCTACAGAGGTCACAGAGGCTACAGAGGGCTGTGGGTTTGAATAATGAGTTCTCCACTCTGCTCCATTTAAAGTATAGCCACAGTATGTTGGTACCATCCAGTGTGAACACATGTATACAGAATATACATGATACATTTGATTATCATGTCGAATTGAAGTTACTTTTAACCGCTATCGAATTGTGGATATAAAACTCCGCTACGATACTGTGTGGAACCAGTTGGCCAAACGGGAAAAATAGAGTTTACGATATCATGGGGAAACTGGGACACAGGAAATACCATCCGAGCTTTGAATATGATTCCAACTGACTGACTTTATGTTTAACACACGCAGACCACACATCTCACACAGACACAAACACACACGCACATGCATACAAACACACACACACACACAATTGGACCACATTGGACAGAGAGGAATTCGCCTCTTCACACCCACAAACAGAAACGTAGGAACTAGGTCATTTGTTTGGTAGGGGAGATTGTGGTAAGTTGAGCCATCTTTGCTTCGAGGAAACCATACAAAAAATGAATAATTTGACCAAATATGGAGGAAAAGGTAATAATGTCATGGAGTCCAGGGAGGAAGAAACCACATGGAAAAAGTGGTAAGCAAGTTCGGTCCAAAGAATGGATTTTCAAATGAATGTTGTTAGAGGTTTCATGATGCTTGTATCTTGACCAAAGTAGATCATGTAAAGATTGTTCTAAACATCTATAAACTTCAATATGAGGTTCTAAAACTAGCATGAATGTGCATCCTTGTAGTTGTGTGGACTAATATAGTCAAAATGTTTGCCTTGGGATAAACTGAGCCAAAGCTCATGGAATAAGTTGAGCCAATGGTTGAGCCTATGGCGAGTTGAGAAAATTAAAGTGTTTTCTTCCCAGGCCTAAATCAAGGCATTGTTACTGGGATATGAGGTAACAGCAGGGCCTGGCTTATGTTAAAAGTACAAAATATTTGTTAGGTGTTAAGCCTGTGTTTAAAGATGCTTAAAATTATTAACATACTGATCCAAGATGACATAGCAGTGCAGACGCGGTTTGCAGTTCTCCCCTGAACATTTTGTATTTTTCGTCTATATTTCAATTTATTTTCAATCTCTTTTCCATTTTTAAATTAAATATACCTTCCGGTAACCCGCCTCTCCCAATTTGATACGGATCCGCTATTTTTAGACCTTTTAGCCAGAACCTCCATCAGAAGCTAACCAGCAAATTAGCAACGAGCTATTTAGTCATTGTCAGCCACTGCTAGCGTCTTTTACCTTTGGCACAGACACCAGAGCCGCTTTTAGCCTGGATAACATTTGCCAGCCTGCCAGTATCGGACTGTTTTCTCCACTACAATGCTGGATTCCTGCCATAAGCTCTGGTTCATTACTCCTGATCATCACAGCTAGCTAGCTGCCACCTCGTGGCCCAGTCACAAAGCTAGCTATGAGCCAGGCCCACATCCCGGACCGCTCAGTGATCACTCGGCTACACGGTTGATGCCTCCCGGACTCTCCCCCAACATGGCTAGAACTCCAGTACACCTCCGGATCCTTGCCATAAGTTCTGGACCTTTGCATTGGATCATCGCTGCTAACTAGCTGCTACCGAGTGGCTATAGCGGCTAACGCCCCTGTCCTGAAGCTAGCACCAGTTAGCCACGAGCCAGGCGCATCTCCAAACTAGCAAACAAAATTACAAAAACCTACAATACCTCTTTTGCCAACTGGCCGGGACCCTTTGTCAACACGAAGCCCCGCCGTTCCACCACTACTGGTCTGCCGACGTAACTCCTTCCACTGTGCCCCCAACCGGCCTTTGCCGGACGTAGCCCCGGCCTGCTAACTTTTAACGCTGTGTCTCCTGTTAGCTGGGTAGTAATGACTAGCCAGCGGCTTCCCTGTTTCATCTATTGCTGTTCACTGGACCCTATGATCACTTGGCTACACAGCTGATGCCTGCTGGACTGTTCATTAATCACGGTATTCCATTTTGCTATCTGTCAGCCCCAGACTCGAACATCAGGCCCTGTGTGTAGTTAACTGACCCTCTCTGCCCATTCATCACCATTTTACCTGTTGTTGTTGTCTTAGCTGATTAGCTGTTGTCTTGCCCGTTGTTGTCTTAGCTAGCTCTCCCAATCGACACCTGTGATTGCTTTATGCATGGGCACCCTCATAGATATCATCCTTACCAAATTGCCTTCCAAATACACGTCCACTGTTTTCAATCAGGATCTCAGGGATCACTGCCTCATTGCTGCATCAGCTATGAGTCCATGATAAAACGACCACCCCTCATCACTGACAAACACTCCCTAAAACACTTCAGCGAGCAGGCCTTTCTAATCGACCTGGCCCAGGAATTCTGGAAGGATATTGACCTCATCCCGTCAGTCTAAGATGCCTGGTCGTTCTTCAAGAGTAATTTCCTCACCATCTTTAATAAGCATCCCCCTTTCAAAAACTGTATTTCTAAGAACAGATATAGCCCTTGGTTCACGCCAGACCCGACTGCCCTGACTGCCCTGAAAAAGGCCAGCTTTTTCAAATTTGCATCCTGTAGCTCTAACTCTAAAAAGTTTTGGGACAATGTAAAGTTCATGGAGAACAAGAGCACCTCCTCCCAGCTGCCCACTGGACTAAGGCTAGGTAACACTGTCACCACCGATAAATCCACGATTATCGAGAATTTCAATAAGCATTTCTCTACGGCTGGCCATGCTTTCCTCCTGGCTACCCCAACCCCGGCCAACAGCTCCAAACCCCCCACAGCTACTTTCCCGAGATCCCTAAAGATTGGAAAGCTGCCACGGTCATCCCCCTCTTCAAAGGGCGTGACACTCTAGACCCAAACTGTTATAGAACTTTATCCATCCTGCCCTGCCTTTCTAAAGTCTTCGAAAGCCAAGTTAATAAACAGATCACTGACCATTTTGAATCCCACCTCTTCCGCTGTGCAATCCGGCTTCCGAGCTGGTCACGGGTCGACCTCAGCCATGCTCAAGGTACTAAGCAATATCATAACCGCCATCGATAAAAGATTGTACTGTGCAGCCATCTTCATCGACCTGGCCAAGGCTTTCGACTCTGTCAATCACCACATTCTTATTGGCAGACTCAACAGCCTTGGTTTCTCAAATGACTGTCTCGCCTGGTTTAGCAACTACTTCTCAGACAGAGTTCAGTGTGTCAAATCCGAGGGCCTGTTGTCTGGCAGTCTCTATGGGAGTATCACAGGGTTAAATTCTCGGGCCAACTCTTTTCTCTGTGTATATCAACAATGTCGCTCTTGCTGCGGGTGATTCCCTGATCCACCTCTACGCAGATGACACCATTATGTATACATCTGGCCCTTCTTTGGACATTGTGTTAACAAACCTCCAAACGAGCTTCAATGCTATACAACACTCCTTCGTGGCCCCCAACTGCTCTTAAACGCTAGTAAAATGAAATGCATGCTTTTCAACCGTTCGCTGCCCTTGCCCGCCTAGCATCACTACTCCGGACGGTTCTGACTTAGAATATGTGGACCTAGGTATCTGACTAGACTGTAAACTCTCCTCCCAGACTCATATTAAACATCTCCAATCCAAAATAAAATCTAGAATCTGCTTTCTATTTCGCAACAAAACACCCTTCACTCACGCTGCCAAACATACGCTAGTAAAACTGACTATCCTACCGATCCTCGACTTCGGCGATGCCATTTACGAAATAGCCTCCAACACTCTACTCAGAAAACTGGATGCAGTCTATCACAGTGCCATCTGTTTTGTCACCAAAGCCCCATATACGACCCACCACTATTCGTCGCCAAACCCACTGGCTCCAGGTCATCTATAAGTCTTTGCTAGGTAAATCTCTGCCTTATCTCAGCTCACTGGTCACAATAACAACACCCGTAGCACACATTCCAGCAGGTATATCTTACTGGTCATCCCCAAAGCCAACATGTCCTTTGGCTGCCTTTCCAATGATTGGAACGAATTGCAAAAATTGCTGAATGTGGTGACTTATATTTCCCTCACTAACTTTAAACATTAGCTATCCGAGCAGCTAACCGATCGCTGCACCTGTACATAGCCCATCTGTAAATAGCCCATCCAACTACCTCATCCCCATACTGTTATTTGTTTATTTATTTTTGCTCCTTTGCACATCAGTATTTCGACTTGCACATCATCATCTGAACATATATCACTCCAGTGTTAATTTTCTAAATTGTAATTACTTTCCACCATGGCCAATTTATTGCCTTACCTCCTTATGGCATTTGCACACACTGTATATAGACTTCATTTTTTCTATTGTGTTATTGACTGTCTGCTTGTTCATTCCATGTGTAACTCTGTGTTGTTGTTTGTGTCGCACTGCTTTGCTTTTCCTTAGCCAGTTCGCAGTTGTAAATGCAGTCTAGCCTACCTGGTTAAATAAAGGTTAAATAAAAAATAAAAAATAAAAACAGACAAAAAGCGATTGTAATTGTGTATGGAAAATAAAGATAGACATGGTTTTAAAAAGGTACTGGTAATATTTACAGTGCCTTGCGAAAGTATATTCGGCCCCCTTGAACTTTGCGACCTTTTGCCACATTTCAGGCTTCAAACATAAAGATATAAAACTGTATTTTTTTGTGAAGAATCAACAACAAGTGGGACACAATCATGAAGTGGAACGACATTTATTGGATATTTCAAACTATTTTAACAAATCAAAAACTGAAGAATTGGGCGTGCAAAATTATTCAGCCCCTTTACTTTCAGTGCAGCAAACTCTCTCCAGAAGTTCAGTGAGGATCTCTGAATGATCCAATGTTGACCTAAATGACTAATGATGATAAATACAATCCACCTGTGTGTAATCAAGTCTCTGTATAAATGCACTTGCACTGAGATACTCTCAGAGGTCCGTTAAAAGCGCAGAGAGCATCATGAAGAACAAGGAACACACCAGGCAGGTCCGAGATACTGCTGTGAAGAAGTGTAAAGCCGGATTTGGATACAAAAAGATTTCCCAAGCTTTAAACATCCCAAGGAGCAGTGTGCAATCAATAATATTGAAATGGAAGGAGTATCAGACCACTGCAAATCTACCAAGACCTGGCCGTCCCTCTAAACTTTCAGCTCATACAAGAAGACTGATCAGAGATGCAGCCAAGAGGCCCATGATCACTCTGGATGAACTGCAGAGATCTACAGCTGAGGTGCGAGACTCTGTCCATAGGACAACAATCAGTTAAAAATAACGCTATACAGTATTTCCCTTTACAGAGTGATGCTGAATGTAAAAAAAAAATGGCTCAATTTACCCTACTTCCCCTACCTGAGGATTTTCTGGACCAGGATAATACATCACTTCCATCAAGCATTACATGTGATACGTAATGCTTATAACATACAGGTAGATTTAAATGAAATTCCTCTAAATCTGACTCACAGTTAGGCTACCTCCTAAGAAGAATGCCAAGAGTGTGTAAATGTCACGACTTCCACCGAAGTCGGTCCCTCTCCTTGTACGGGCGGCGTTCGGCGGTCGACGTCACCGGCCTTCTAGCCATCGCTGATCCACTTTTCATTATCCATTTGTTTGGTCTTTGTTTTACACACCTGGTTTCAATTCCCCAATTACATGTTCCTTATTTAACCCTCTGTTTTCCCCATGGTTTTTGTGAGTGTTTGTTTTATGTATTTCAGTCCTTTTGTGTGGGCTTGGTATATCTTCATGTATTTGGCAATTTTGAGTAATGTAACTTTTATTACTTATCTCTGCTGTCCTGCGCCTGACTCCTCTGCACCAGCTACTTCCAGACCTTTTACAGTAAAGCTGTCATCTTGGCAAGGATGGCTACTTTGAAGAATCTCAAAGATAAAATATATCTGTTTAACACTTTTTTTGGTTACTACATTGTTCCATATGTGTTATTTCACAGTTTTGATGTTTTCACTATTATTCTACAATGTAGAAAATAGTAAAAATAAAGAAAAACTCTTGAATTAGTAGGTGTGTCCAAACTTTTGTGGGTGTGTCCAAACATTTGACTGGCACTGTATAATAGAACGTTCCCTGGTGAATTGCATTATGTGTAAAAAAAAGTATTGAAACCCTTGTCGTTCTGTCCTGGGCAGACAGGTGGTGGTTGGTAGGTGCTGTCCCACAACAGACATGATGGAGCCTGGGTAAAGTATTTAGCTGTAGACTTATTCATTTGCTCCAGTTTGTTATATTGTCAATATTGTAAAGAAGTTTGGCCCCTATTTATTCTTCACTTGCTAATAAAAGCACTCACCTTAGGCAGAAAGATGCAGTACCATCCTTGTATGCCTTCTCACTGAAATATCCCCCGTGAAGGCCTAGTTTACACAGGTATCAGCTACCATACAGTAATTCATTGTTTGATCAGTTTAACATTGTGCAAGTGATCTAGACTGGTTGAGTACAGGCCTACGGTACAGTGCATGTTTTCCCTACAGCTTAATCCAAAACCTACAACAATCCAATTTCCCAGATAGATCCCAGATTTTCAATACAAGCTAGGATTTAGCTTTTATCTGAAGTGTTCCCAAAGACCACCAGCCATGTACAAGTTCCCTGAATGAGATAGACACTTTGATGGAGTTTCTGGCAAAAACTGAACAAGTAATGTGCTTCAGATGTGAATATTTCATTGCAGTGGAATGAATAGTGGCAGATTAAGGTGGAGAGAGAGCTGACAAGATGTGACCAGAGGTCATAGCTTGCCACTGTTCATCACATCCCAAGTTATGGAGACAGAACTTCCTTTGGTTTCCAAAGAATTCCAAATATGAAAGGTGACAACTGTACATTTGGAAGATCAACAATAATAATACATTTACACTCATCAACAGGTTCTTTCTAATGTATAATACCTGATTTTGGTAAACATTAGAAAAGAAAAGTGTTATAGAGAGAAGAATAACATGCAATGACCACTCATCACTACCATAACATAACAACTCTACATCACATTGAGGCATTTGTAGCTTACTTTCAAAGCATTATGGCAATGTAATAGTGCTTCTGTATGGTCACAGTAGCCTCCAGAATGTAATGAAGATACAGTGTGAACACCATTTTAAAAATGTATTTAACTAGGCATGTCAGATAAGAACAAATACTTATTTATAACCACCTACCCCGGCCGAACACAGGCGATACTGGGCCGATTGTGTGCCGGCCTATGGGACTTCCAATCACGGCTGGATGTGATACAGCCTGGATTCAAACCAGGGACTACAGTGACACCTCTTGCACTGAGATGCAATGCCTTAGACCGCTGTGCCTCTCAGGAGCCCAATCTATTCATATTATTAGTGTAAGCTAATATTCATACACAAATGCAACACCTTACTATCATCCATAGTAGAAGGTAGTAGAAGGCTTAGGAGTGAATAATGAAAGTGATATATATATATATATATATATATCACTTTCATTATTCACTCCTAAACCTATATATATATATATATATATATATATATAAAGAGATCTCTATATATTCAACCTTTAATTATTTAGGTTAGGCTCCTGAGTGGCACAGTGGTCTAAGGCACTGCGTCTCATTGCAAGTGGAGTCACTACAGACCCTCAAATCAAATCAAACCCTGGTTCACATCTGGCTGTGATTGGGAGTCCCATAGGGCTGTGCACAATTGGTCCAGGATAGGCTGTCAATGTAAATAAGAAGTTGTTCATAATGACTTGCCTAGATACATTATAAATATGTAATCTCAAGAGAGAACTGGTCCAACCAATAATGATAATGAAACTAGAAATATAGTTATTTATTATTAATTTCGATAAATGTCATATGAACCGTTTTAAGAGTTTGTGTCCAGCTCACCATCAAGGAGAGTACATATAGCCAGTCTATTACTAACCGGAAGTGCGTGGATGATCAGCTACCATCATCAGTCTTTTAAACAAAAGTTCAAGAAGGTTTCACAGCAACTTTACTGTAGACTACTTCCCCGACCGCTGACATGTCTGCAATTAATAGCTGGTGGATTCCATGCATTGTTTTACTTCATTCCGCTTATTTGGGATCTTGTGATTCAGACTCTGGAATAGGTAAGATAAGAATTCTTACTTGTTGATATATAATTTTCTCCCTTGTGTGTCCATGAGATCGAGTTGGACTTTGCATTCAACGATCTACAGTTGTGTAAGTTAGTTGTTTCAAGATGTATGTCTTTCCATATTTCCCCCGAATAGACTTCATGTGTCAAGAAGCCCGTGAGTAATTTGGATTTAGCCAATTCAATATCAAATGATGGCGCTTGATATCCCCAACATGGATAAACAGAAAACGGAGTTATGCCACTTTCACGCTCATTTCTCTCAGCTTTAGTTCGGTTATGTTAACACAAAACCTTACAAAAAAAGTATTGCAGTTTTGAAAGTGCAGTAACTGCAGTCGACTGTGGTATTTTGGACGCAGTAATTGCAGAATTGAACTGCAGTTGAACGATACCGCACTGTAATTTCAGTAAAACCGCGGAATTATTGTTCTTTTGGACGAAAAATTTGCAGCATACTTAGACTGCACTCTAACTGCACTTATATTGCATTGTACTACAGTTAAACTGCACTCTGACTGCAATATTTTTCGTACGGGGCTTAACCATTGTTAATAGTTAATTATAGCCTAGTGTTTGTGCGCAGATGTGCTTGACGAACACGCGTAAAATTCCATACAAGTCCATGTGGACAACTATTAAACGTCCTACTGTTTAAAAATAGGCTATTATTATGTATTGTCATATTTTAATTGTGCCTGGTCAATTGTCCGTATATCCTGCCACTTGTTAACTACATAGCCTAAGGACTAAGTAATTTGATTTCCCTTTTCCGTTGTCCAATACTATGCATTCTCCTTGACGTTTTAAAAGACCTGGTAGGCAACCTCTTTCCAAGCTTTAGGCCATTTATCAAACCACGTTTTTAACCCTCAAGCTCCCAACATATTTGACATACATTGATTACCAACTAGGGTCATTTTGATCCCAAGAAGAAACTATTGGAAAAAGCAACAATCAAAACAAAATATAAATGTAATTATCATCGAAAAATCAACAATATTATCTGGGGAAAAAAATTACCAAAACAGACTGTTATTTTAGCTAAATTGGGAAACACTTAAGTTGCTTATTCTGTAAAGCCCCCCAAAAAATATCTTCCTTGATATAATGTGCAGTTTTTTTTTCCAAATTCGAAGTAAATATACATCTTGACATATTTATGTGATAAAAACCACAGGGCACAGCCAAGTCAGCATTATCAACGTTGTTAATGAAACAATGGGAGTCGTATGGGCTATGATAACATGCATCAAAAAGCATAAAACCAAATGGTATAGCACCCAACATATCATAACAAGTTGCACATATAGAATGTTGGAGGGTATTATAGGAATTCCATTTTTTGGGAGAATACAATTCAGCATTATTTGTAGAGAGGCTATCTAGTTTCTATATTACAGTTCTACCAAGCATTAATTTGCCTGGCTCCACATTTGCATTTACTTAATTTAGCAGACGCTCTTATCCAGAGCAACTTACAGTTGTGAGTGCATACATTTTCATACTAGTCCCCCGTGGGAATCAAACCCATAACGCTGCCGTTGCAAGCATCATGCTCTGCCAACTGAGCTACACGGAACTACCCAGAGTCCTAGTGCCGGCCGAACTCTACGCTACGCCCACAGATGTTAGTTTCTTCTCCGCATTGAGTCTGGATCTGAGTACCTCCCTGACGATTTATAGAGTGCAAACGCTTTCTAAATATTGTGATTGGTTCCAGAAAACGATGGGTTGGACCAGAGTCAGAACACACATGGGCAAAGTCACATTTTGAAAACGAGTCATTGGCTTTGATACTTTGTTAGGTTAGAGATAATCCAATCGCTGATGACTTTGTTTTGTACAACACCCCTCATTTTGACGTCGCCACAAACGACTTCAACGATGGCCGTCACAGACTGAAGAATGTAGCGAACAATAGAGCAGCAGTAGGATTCAAGTTGAGTCGTCACGCAGTGTTCATACCGCTGACAGACTTTTATCAGCAGCTTTGACTGACACTAAGAATATATCTAAGGTCATTTAGATTTTGTACATGGCCATACCTAGTTATAACCAATGATAATGACAGGCATGAGGTGCTCCATCTCTGCAGATGATCAGTCTATTTGGTCTAGGTCACTGATGCAGGTCCACCTCCACCTCAATGATGATATGTGCAACTTAAAGCCCTCATGCGGTCTTTTTATTTGTATTTTTAAATCATCACTTTATACCTAACAAATCACTCTGTGTGTTTATTTAATGAAAATAACTTTTTTTGTAATTAATTTCCCTGAGCCTCTTTTGGGCATTGAAATGCTGTCTGATCGTGTGAGCGTTAGGAAACTAATTTGAAGATATTTACTTACACAGCTGTGATAGAGCCCACTCCCTTACACAGATGAATGGTTATTGATGTATTATAATCAGATCTGAGCCAAAAACTCCATCCCACATGAACAGGCAGAAATTTCAGGATAAAAAAAAAAAAGATCTTACACACAAAGGGCATAATCATAACTTTCAACATTTCAGGGTTTTTTATTTTGACCTGATAGTGTGGAAATATCAGGGGGGGGATTCTGGAAAATCAACTTAACTGCACTGCCCCTTATATAATGACCCCAGAGAAACCTGGATTCAAATTAAGACTGTTTTAGGTCTGCCCTAGAATAATAACTTTTTTGAGAATACACACCAATACGGCTCTATACAGTTGATGTCGGAAGAGTACGTACACCTTAGCCAAATACATTTCGTTTTTTCACAATTCCTGACATTTAATCTGAGTAAAAATTCCCTGTCTTAGGTCAATTAGGGCCATCACTTTATTTTAAGAATGTGAAACGTTAGAATAATAGTAGAGAGAGATTTATTTAAGCTTTTATTTCTTTCATCACATTCCCAGTGGGTCAGATGTTTACATACACTCAATTAGTATTTGGTAGCATTGCCTTTAAATTGTTTAACTTGGGTCAATTGTTTTGGGTAGCCTTCCACAAGGTTCCCACAATAAATTGGGTGAATTATGTCAGAGCTGGTGTAAGTAACTGTGTCAAGGTTTGTAGGCCTCCTTGCTCGCTCGTGCTTTTATAGTTCTGGCCAAAAATGTTCTATAGGATTGAGGTCAGGGCTTTGTGATGGCCACTCCAATACCTTGACTTTGTTGTCCTTAAGCCATTTTGTCACCACTTTGGAAGTATGCTTTGGGTCATTGTCCATTTGGAAGACCCATTTGCGACCAAGCCTTAAACCTCCTGACTGATGTCTTCAGATGTTGCTTCAATTTATCCACATAATTTACCTTCCCAATGAAGCATCTATTTTGTGAAGGGCACCAGTTCCTCCTGCAGCAAAGCACCACCACAACATGATGCTGCCACCCCTGTGCTTCACGGTTGGGATGGTGGTCTTCGGCTTGCAAGCGTTCCCCTTTTTCCTCCAAACACAACAATGGTCATTATGGACAAACAGTTCTATTTCTGTTTCATCAGACCAGAGAACATTTCTCCAAAAAGTACGATCTTTGTCCCCATATGCAGTTGCAAACCGTTGTCTGGCTTTTTTTAATGATGGTTTTGGAGCAGTGGCTTCTTCCTTGCTGTGCGGTCTTTCTGGTTATGTCGATATAGGACTTGTTTTACTGTGGATATAGATGCTTTTGTACCTGTTTCCTCCAGCATCTTCACAAGGTCCTTTGCAGTTGTTCTGGGATTGATTTGCACTTTTCGCACCAAAGTACGTTCATCTTTACGTTCATACCACGTTCTACGTTCATACCATCTTCATCTCCACCCTTCGTGGGCGGTAGGACATCTGTGTGGTCCCATTGTGTTTATACTTGCATACTATTGTTTGTACAGATGAATGTGGTACCTTCAGGCATTTGGAAATTGCTCCCAAAGATGGACCAGACTTGTGGAGGTCAACAAAACATTTTTTTTAGGTTTTGGCTGATTTTTTAAATTGTTCCCATGATGTCAAGCAGAGGCACTGAGTTTGAAGGTAGGCCTTGAAATACATCCACAGGTACACCTCCAATTGACTCAAATTATGTCAATTAGCCTATCAGAAGCTTTATCTAAAGACATGACATCGTTTTCTGGAATTTTCCAAGCTGTTTAAATGCACTGTCAACGTAGCGTATGTAAAACATCTGACCCACTGGAATTGTGATACAGTGAATTCTAAGTGAAATAATCTGTCTGTAAACTATTGTTGGAAAAATGACATGTGTCATGCACAAAGTTGATGTCCAAACTTGCCAAAACTATAGTTTGTTAACAAAACATTTGTGGAGTGGTTGAAAAACTAGTTTTAATGTCTCCAACCTAAGTGTATGTAAACTTCCGACTTCAACTGTATGTAGATTCAGAGCATATCTGAGTTCTGTATAGCAGTACTATTACGTATTTATACTATTGGCAAAATTGTACATGCATATAACGTAGGTAATTTTGGTTTTGTACACCGTTGTACGATATGTGGTAGAGAAAAGTACAATCTTGGGCATACATGGGGAGATATATCTCTGTAGTTAACCTGTCTATCTGGTCCAAATTACTGATACCCTCTGGTGTTATGGATATCTTGTTTATTATGTCTCCAGAGATACCGAAATTCAAATAAAGGTCAGATTCATCAAATTACTATCGGCAGAAATGTTGTTGGCTGGGATCAAACGGCCCCAAAGGATTTGCATTTAAAAAAAGTCCATGTCAATACAGAAACACTAAACAATGATTTACATTTGTTAAGAATAAGTTGATTGACAAATTCATGAACAATTTGAAGAATTTAATACACCAACTTTGGTCTATGATAAAAGAAAATTGCCCCTGGGGTCAAAATGACAAGTCTTAGCACCATGTATGATGTCATGTTGGACACAGCTATTTGGGTGAACCCTTAGTCTCAATTTGATTCTTGCAGATGTGAAACATCGTCTTTGGGGTTTGGGCTAAAGTCCAGATGGCGCACAGTTCATACCCTGATCAGAGCTGCAGCTGGAAGTTCCTTATGCCAGGTTGCAATAGTCTCAAATGTTGTTAAGGTGGCGCGATGAGTAGGGATGGTACAAAATATACTGTAGGGCAAACCTGGCCAGGTATCCTCGACGGCCTGTCATTGAGGTTCTGTAGAAGACATATGAAGTTCAATAGTCTGTAATATAATTTAAAACCCATACATATTAGTATTTTACTGGGATATAATGTGTTACTGTACTATTGCCATTTTATGACCACTTTATTACTGTATGTGTTTTAATGTAATGTGTGTTACCTAGGATATGGCCTACATATGGGCCAAAGTCATGATATGACTGCTACAGATGGCGGATCTTAATTTGATCACCCTGTTGCAGGAGAACTTTACGAAAAATGTATAAACTCCTACAAAAATGTCCATGAATTATAATTACACATAATAATTCCACAGATCTTGTTGCTGTAGGATTATTTTCCTGCTGTAGCAAACTGGCTCAAATGACGATCCTACATCTGTAAAATATGTCTTGTTTAATCCAAACACCGAATTCAACCTGGTATGTACATTTAGACACTATAAGTTTGGTTTTAACAAGTTTGTTGCCTTTTTGCATGTTTACATTTTTAGGGCACCTCACAGTGTACACACTCATTATTAACTTGTAATGATTTACACAAACACAAATACACAACAAGCAATTGGCCTCTATATCACAACCCTGACCTTCTTGAAGTATACAATATGCTTGAGTGCCCCTAATTTGCATGCTGACTGCAGGAATGTCCACTTTAGCTGTTGTCAGAGAAATTGATGTTCATTTCTCTACCATAAACCGCATCCAACATCTTTTTAGAGAATTTGGCAGTACGTCCAACTGGCTTCACAACCGCAGACCACGTATAACCACACCAGCCCACAACCTCCTTCTTCACCTGTGTGATCATCAGAGGAAGGGAGGGGGGGATTTCTGTCTGTAATAAAAACTCCTTCTGATTGGCTGGGTCTGGCTCCCCAGCGGGTTGGCCTGGCAATTCATGTGAAATCCATAGATTAGGGCCTAATCAATTCATTTAAATTGACTAACTTCCTTATAAGAACTGTTATTCAGCAAAATCTTTGAAATGGTTGCATGTTGCGTTGCTATTTTTTTTAAAGTAAATTAGATGAAAAACAGTAGAAGAATTCCCTGCCCTTTTACATACACAACATTAGTATCAACTTTGAAATGGACGGGAATCTTAATGCCCCTCTAGTCATCTGGTGGAGGTGTTCAGCATAAACAGCCCCTCACGCATGAATTTATGGGGAAATTGAATAAGCTGTTCACTCACTGTTTGATATGGTCCGCTATGCTAAAGCCCCCGGCGATATGCAAAAGGATAATTGCTTAGCATGTGCCATTTTTAATTTGCTTTTAGCTTATATATTAAGGAGTTTGACTTCAGAACAGCTTACTGTAACTCTGTTTTAGTGTATTGTTGTGAGTTTGTGAGGTAGGCTACAGTAACTAGATTACCTGCTGAGATCTATAAAAGAGTGGCAGCCCTTTGGGTTCGACCAGTGAAAATGTGCAATGATTTCAACACTTAGTCAGTGTTCGGCCCTAAACATTTTTAATGGGACAGTGTCAATTTAAAATGACCATACATCTCATCTGCAGGCAATTTAAAGGCCCAATATAGCCATTTTTATATCAATATCAAATCACATTTTATTTGTCACATACACATGGTTAGCAGATATTAATGCGAGTGTAGCGAAATGCTTGTGCTCCTAGTTCCGACAATGCAGTGATAACCAATGAGTAATCTAACCTAACAATTCCACAACTACTACCTTATACACACAAGTGTAAAGGGATAAATAATATGTACATAAAGATATGAATTAGTGATGGTACAGAACAGCAATAGCCAGATGCAGTAGATGGTATCGAGTACAGTATATACACATGAGATGAGTAATGTAGGGTATGTAAACATATAAAAGTGGCACTGTTTAAAGTGGCTAGTGATACATGTATTACATAAAGATGGCAAGATGCAGTAGATGATATAGAGTACAGTATATACATATACATATGAGATGAGTAATGTGGGGTATGTAAACATTATATTAAGTGGCATTGTTTAAAGTGGCTAGTGATACATTTTTTTCCATCAATGTCCATCAATTTCCATTATTAAAGTGGCTGGAGTTGAGTCAGTGTGTTGGCAACAGCCACTCAATGTTGGTGGTGGTGTTACGGTTTTCTTCCGTCGAAGGAGAGTCGGACCAAAATGCAGCGTGGTTAGTTCAATACATGTTTATAGAACGACAAAAACACGAACAATACAAAACAACAAACGGACCGTGAAAACCTATACAGCCTATTTAGTGACTACAAACACAGAGACAGGAACAATCACCCGCAAAACACTCAAAGAATATGGCTGCCTAAATATGGTTCCCAATCAGAGACAACGATAATCACCTGCCTCTGATTAAGAACCGCCTCAGGCAACCATAGACTTTCCTAGACAACCCTACTCAGCCACAATCCCAATACCTACTAAAACCCCAATACAAAAACACACCACAAAATAAACCCATGTCACACCCTGGCCTGACCAGATAAATAAATAAAACACAAAATACTAAGACCAATTTTATTTTACCTTTATTTAACCAGGCAAGTCAGTTAAGAACATATTCTTATTTTCAATGACAGCCTGTTCAGGGGCAGAACGACAGATTTGTACCTTGTCAGCTCGGGGGTTTGAACTCACAACCTTCCGGTTACCAGTCCAACGCTCTAACCACTAGGCTACGCTGCCGCCCCAAGGCGTGACAGGTGGCTTTTTAACAGCCTGATGGCCTTGAGATAGAAGCTGTTCTTCAGTCTCTCGGTCCCAGCTTTGACGTACCTGTACTGACCTCGCCTTCTGGATGACAGCGGGGTGAACAGGCAGTGGTTGGGGTGGTTGTTGTCCTTGATGATCTTTATGGCCTTCCTGTGACATCGGGTGGAGTAGGTGTCCTGGAGGGCAGGTAGTTTTCCCCCGGTGATGTGTTGTGCAGACCTCACTACCCTCTGGAGAGCCTTACGGTTGTGGGCGGAGCAGTTGCTGTACCAGGGGGTGATACAGCCCGACAGGATGCTCTTGATTGTGCATCTGTAAAAGTTTGTGAGTGCTTTTGGTGACAAAAGAGCGGGGTGGAGACCCAGGGTCTCGAGCTTGATGACGAGTTTGGAGGGTACTATGGTGTTAAATGCTGAGCTGTAGTTGATGAACAGCATTCTCACATAGGTATTCCTCTTGTCCAGATGGGTTAGGGCAGTGTGCAGTGTGGTTGCGATTGCGTCGTCTGTGGACTTATTGGGGTGGTAAGCAAATTGGAGTGGGTCTAGGGTGTCAGGTAGGGTGCAGGTGATATGGTCCTTGACTAGTCTCTCAAAGCACTTCATGATGACGGAAGTGAGTGCTACGGGGGCTTTGGTCGTTTAGCTCAATTACCTTAGCTTTCTTGGGAACAGGAACAATGTCATATCATTTCTGAGTAACAATGTCACACCCTGACCTTAGAGAGCTGTTTTATTTCTCTATATGGTTAGGGCAGGGTGTGATGTGGGGTGTGCATTCTATGTTTTGTTTTCTATGTTTCTTTATTTCTATGTTTTGGCCGGGTATGGTTCTCAATCAGGGACAGCTGTGTATCGTTGTCTCTGATTGGGAATCATACTTAGGAAGCCCTTTTTCCCCTCCTTTCAGTGTGGGTAGTTAACTTTGTTTGTGGCACTTAGCCCTGTAAACTTCACGGTTGTGTCTTTCTTTCTTTCTTTCTTTCTTTCTTTCTTTCTTTCTTTCTTTCTTTCTTTTGTTGGCGACATTTTAAAATAAAAGCTAAATGTATGCTCACCACACTGGTCCACTTCTTTTGACGGCCGTGACAAACAATAAAGTTCTTTACTGTAATAGATTTAAATTAAAATGGGTAAAAATATATATATTTTTTTCAAAACTATTTCTCAAGCAAGAATTTAGCTTGGACTGTCTGTGAGTGGTCTAAGTGGGGAGGGTAAAACTGAGAACTAGCTGTTATTGGCAGAGGTTTGGAACTCTCTTTGTTGTTGGTCTATTGACTAATTTACTGCATGGTACCGCATGGTGATGTCACCATGAAAACCCCAAACTCCTATGCAAACTGCTGATTAGAACATCCTGTGTGTTGTATTTTCAACCAACAACTATCAGGAAATTACACAGATCAAATTCGGTAACACTTTTACAGTGTTTGTTTCATCAGCTGTTATACATTATGATGTAAATGAGAGGAAAAACAGAATTTTGACTGCACTGGGCTGCTGCAGCATGCTCCTTGGGATTGTTCTGGCAAGGAGCCATCTGGTACAAGCTTATAAGACTGCTTTAACTACAGCAATCAATATGCTGGCTTACTACCGTCCATTGAACATTTGATCTGTCTTCGCTACTAGGCAGATCTGAAAGCAGCATATCTGTATCCATCGCATAAATGCAAGATGAACTGATTAGAGGTCGACCGATTGATCGGAATGGACGATTAAATAGGGCCGATTTCAAGTTTTCATATCAGTCGGAAATTGGTATTTTTTTGCCGCTGATTTGCCGATTTATTTTTAATTCACTTATTTTTTAACATTTTTTCTATACCTTAATTTAACTAGGCAAGTCAGTTAAGAACACATTCTTATTTTCAATGACGGCCTAGGAACGGTGGGTTAACTGCCTTTGTTCAGGGGCAGAACGACAGATTTTCACCTTGTCAGCTCGGGGGATCCAATCTTGAGTGTAGGGGGCAGGATTTTAGTTTTTGGCTAAAAAACGTACCCATTTGAAACTGCCTATTTCTCAGGCCCAGAAACTAGAATATGCATATAATTGTCAGATTAGGATAGAAAACACTCTAAAGTTTCCAAAACGGTCAAAAATATAGTCTGTGAGTATAACATAACTGATATTGCAGGCGAAAAACCTGAGGAAAATCAAAACAGGAAGTGCTGTTTTTCCTGAAAGCTCTCTGTTCCATTGGTTGCCTATCAACCATATTCCTTTTCCAATGGCTTCCTCAAGGTGTCAACAGTCTTTAGACATAGTTTCAGGCTTTTATTTTGAAAAATGAGCGAGAAAGATAACAACCCGTCAGTGGATAGCTGGGTGTTTGCAGAGTTTTGCTTGCTCAACAGAGTGGGGCAGCCATTGTCTCTCCCTCTCCTATTGAAAAAGCGACAGTCCTGATTGATATATTATCGATTATATATTTTAAAAACAACATGAGGATTGATTATAAAAAACGTTTGACATGTTTCTGTGGACATTACGGATACTATTTGGAATTTTCGTTTGCGATGTCATGACCGCTCAGCTAGATGTTTACGTCTCTGCTGGAAAGATACATTTATTCTCTTGGGATTCAGTTCATTTGCACACATGAAGTGCAGTTTCACCACTTCCAGAAAGGCTCTGGCACTGCATTGGGATACAGTGACAAACAGTGGAGCATGTGAGAAAATGTCTTTCCACTAATGCATGACACAGCATTGAGATGACAAATGTACTTGGCTGGAGCCTCAGCCACAGGTTAATCCCAATGTCCTGTCCACTGTCACTTGGAGAAATTGGTGTGCTTCAATTTGCGGTGCTATATCTGGAGAAGCAATGCCTACTCCCTGCCCATTGCTTCCATCAGCCCCTGACTGGCTAGCTATCAGGCTTTCCCTCACCCACAATACAAAGTTGGTCGGGCTAAAAAAGAGATCCTGCGTCCCACTTTTCAAAACTCTAATTATAAGTTTATATCTCATAGGGGCTTCCAATACTTTCCAGGTCATTATGATACCGTAGCCTTATAAACATCAATGTTGTCATTCAAAATCATTAAGACAAGGGTTTGTGCGTAGTGTAGGAGTTAAACATTGATAGAAATAGGATGCACCTTGGGCAAACTGAACAAAGGGCCAAATGACACATTTTATTGCAGTTGCCGGGAGTAACAAGACTGTATGATGTCACTTATTGCTTTGTGTTCAGCCATCTAATAGCCCCGTGTGTCATGCCTCTTCCTATGAGTCAGTACAGGCTGGTGCATGTCTGAGTTGATAGGGATATATGTTTCCTTGTTCTTAAACTGTTGGGGGAAGTATACAGTATGTGGGGTGTGTATGTAGGCTGATGAGGATTTCACTGAGCATCTGTGAGCGGATAGGATTATGGTGGTTCTTCCTGTCTGACTAACAGATGATTCAGTGCTGAGGTCAGGAAACAATGGTCTCTACATGATACGAGCTCCATCAGACATGTGGCTTGAGTTACTGGAAGACTTGGAAACAAAATGAAAACCCTAATGAAATGGTTTAAGACTTACATTGTTTTGAGAACACAGTGGAGCTAGAAAGGTGGCCTGTGAGCTGGGTTTCCCCCCTCTCTTATCTCTATGAGGCCATATGTTTTCCTATGATTGGCCAGGATCTTCCACATTAGTGACCCATTTTGACCATTCAATTCATCAGCAGTTGTGTCAAAAGACACTATTACTTACTGCCTCAAGCCTTTTCCCATACTTATACCCACTTTCTTATTTGACTGTGACGTTCATGAAAAGCCAGTGATAATCTATGAAGATGTGATGTAACCCCAACCTGGTTTGATTCAAATGCCTTGCCTAAATAGGCCTATATGAATTGATATGGTAGATTTTTCACAACCTCATTAGAGTTTTCTTTTGTCAAAATAATAATATTTTTGGTGGGGCTTATATTTGTCCTGTTGCACAAATGTACTATTGCGTAATGGATTTGATTTTTTGGTATATCCCAACGCCCCCTGAGACGACCGCAGGGAATGGGGTCACGGTCAGGGTCACCATATCCCTACTCCCCCTGAGACGACCGCAGGGAATGGGGTCACGGTCAGGGTCACCATATCCCAACGCCCCCTGAGACGACCGCAGGGAATGGGATCACGGTCAGGGTCACCATATCCCAACGCCCCCTGAGACGACCGCAGGGAATGGGGTCACGGTCAGGGTCACCATATCCCAACTCCCCCTGAGACGACCGCAGGGAATGGGGTCACGGTCAGGGTCACCATATCCCAACGCCCCCTGAGACGACCGCAGGGAATGGGGTCACGGTCAGGGTCACCATATCCCAACGCCCCCTGAGACGACCGCAGGGAATGGGGTCACGGTCAGGGTCACCATATCCCAACGCCCCCTGAGACGACCGCAGGGAATGGGGTCACGGTCAGGGTCACCATATCCCAACTCCCCCTGAGACGACCACAGGGAATGGGATCACGGTCAGGGTCACCATATCCCAACGCCCCCTGAGACGACCGCAGGGAATGGGATCATGGCCAGTGTCACCATTGTCCAGCACCCTTGGAGCAATTTGGGTTAATTGCCTTGCTCAAGGTCACAGCGACAGGTTTTCACTTTGTCGGCTCCGGGATTCGAACCAGTGACCTTTCTATCCCTATACTCTAGCCCCAAAATGTCCCCCTGACGTGCTGTATAAAATAACAGGCCACATGGTGAGAAGAGAACTCTCATGAAAACACCAGGTCTGATGTTCTCAAGATATAGAGAGAGATGCTGTATGTTCAGACACATGCCTTTTAAGTACCTACGATGCAAGCGTTCTGCTAAGCGTAGCCTACAATACCTTTGATGAGATAACAGATCAGAACGCTCACGTAACGATGTAGGGAGATGTCATAACAAGATGTTGTGAAATGTGCTAAGCTCTCATGCAGAACTGCTGAAACCCAAGAGTGTACAAAAGGTGCGGAAAAGAGGCCTGGTTGGTCTGAGTCTACACTTGCCTTTCACAAGAGATCTGAACAGAGTGAGCAATACTATGTAAAGTGCTTTTAATGGGGAGTGGTAGAGGTTCCTTGATTTTCTCCGTATTAGGGCAAGGCTTGGGAATTGTTCGAAGGATTTGCAAAAGAGCTTCTGCTTTTTGAGATAATAATGTATGTTAGTGGCTTGGCGTAGTCAACCTTTAGTTTGAGACTGTTTCATAGGTTGTATTGCTCGTCCTGCTTTTATACTTTATTTTCATCCCCCACTCCCTTTAGTAATATTGGAAGGCCTGGATATTCAGTAGTGGATCTGATTACAGCTTCTCTCCTGATGCCAGAACACATTTAGAACCTACACCTTCAGAACCTCTGGTCACAATTACTGCTCAATGCATTTGTCTCTTGTCTGGGTAAGGCAAGGAAAGGGATGGGTAGTGGGTAAGGAAAGGGGTAGGTAGTGGGTAAGGAAAGGGATGGGTAGTGGGTAATGAAAGGGATAGGTAGTGGGTAATGAAAGGGATAGGTAGTGGGTAATGAAAGGGATAGGTAGTGGGTAAGGAAAGGGGTAGGTAGTGGGTAAGGAAAGGGATGGGTAGTGGGTAATGAAAGGGATAGGTAGTGGGTAATGAAAGGGATAGGTAGTGGGTAAGGAAAGGGATAGGTAGTGGGTAATGAAAGGGATAGGTAGTGGGTAATGAAAGGGATAGGTAGTGGGTAAGGAAAGGGATAGGTAGTGGGTAAGAAAAGGGATAGGTAGTGGGTAAGGAAAGGGATAGGTAGTGGGTAAGGAAAGGGATAGGTAGTGGGTAAGGAAAGGGATAGGTAGTGGGTAAGGAAAGGGATGGGTAGTGGGTAAGGAAAGGGATAGGTAGTGGGTAAGGAAAGGGATAGGTAGTGGGTAAGGAAAGGGATAGGTAGTGGGTAAGGAAAGGGATAGGTAGTGGGTAAGGAAAGGGATGGGTAGTGGGTAAGGAAAGGGATAGGTAGTGGGTAAGGAAAGGGATAGGTAGTGGGTAAGGAAAGGGATAGGTAGTGGGTAAGGAAAGGGATAGGTAGTGGGTAAGGAAAGGGATAGGTAGTGGGTAAGGAAAGGGATAGGTAGTGGGTAAGGAAAGGGATGGGTAGTGGGTAAGGAAAGGGATAGGTAGTGGGTAAGGAAAGGGATAGGTAGTGGGTAAGGAAAGGGATAGGTAGTGGGTAAGGAAAGGGATGGGTAGTGGGTAAGGAAAGGGATGGGTAGTGGGTAAGGAAAGGGATAGGTAGTGGGTAAGGAAAGGGATAGGTAGTGGGTAAGGAAAGGGATAGGTAGTGGGTAAGGAAAGGGATAGGTAGTGGGTAAGGAAAGGGATAGGTAGTGGGTAAGGAAAGGGATAGGTAGTGGGTAAGGAAAGGGATAGGTAGTGGGTAAGGAAAGGGATAGGTAGTGGGTAAGGAAAGGGATAGGTAGTGGGTAAGGAAAGGGATGGGTAGTGGGTAAGGATAGTGAAAGGGGTGGGTAGTGGGTAAGGATAGTGAAAGGGATGGGTAGTGGGTAAGGAAAGTGAAAGGGCAGTGAAAGGGATGGGTAGTGGGTAAGGACAGTGAAAGGAAAGTGAAAGGGATGGGTAGTGGGTAAGGATAGTGAAAGGGATGGGTAGTGGGTAAGGACAGTGAAAGGGATGGGTAGTAGGTAAGGAAAGTGAAAGGGGTGGGTAGTGGGTAATGATAATGAAAGGGGTGGGTAGTGGGTAAGGATAGTGAAAGGACAGTGAAAGGGGTGGGTAGTGGGTAAGGAAAGTGAAAGGGGTGGGTTGTGGGTAAGGATAGTGAAAGGACAGTGAAAGGGATGGGTAGTGGGTAAGGAAAGTGAAAGGGGTGGGTAGTGGGTAAGGATAGTGAAAGGGATGGGTAGTGGGTAAGGAAAGTGAAAGGGGTGGGTAGTGGGTAAGGATAGTGAAAGGGATGGGTAATGGGTAAGGATAGTGAAAGGGATTGGTATTTTATTTATTTATTTCACCTTTATTTAACCAGGTAGGCTAGTTGAGTACAAGTTCTCATTTACAACTGCGACCTGGCCATGATAAAGAAATGCAGTGTGACACAAACAACAACACAGAGTTCTGTTATAATTTCCACCAGGCACAGCCAGAAAAGGACTGGCCACCCCTGATAGCCTGGTTCCTCTCTAGGTTTCTTCCTCGGTTTTGGCCTTTCTAGGGAGTTTTTCCTAGCCACCGTGCTTCTACACCTGCACCTATACCTGTTTCTGTACAGCACTTTGAGATATCAGCTGATGTACGAAGGGCTACATAAATACTTTTGATTTGATTTGAGAGTTACATATGGAATAAACAAAGACAGTCAATAATACGATAGAAAAAGTCTATATACTCTGTATGCAAATGAGGTAGGATAAGGGAGGTAAGGCAATAAATAGACCATAGTGGCGAAATAATTAAAATATCGCAATTAAACACTGGAGTGATAGATGTGTAGAAGATGAGTGTGCAGTAGAGATACTGGAGTACAAAGGAGCAAAAAAAATAACAGTATGGGGATGAGGTAGTTGGATGGGCTATTTACAGATTGGCTATGTGCAGTGATCTGTGAGCTGCTCTGACAGCTGTAGCTTAAAGCTAGTGAGGGAGATATGAGTCTCCAGCTTCAGTGATTTTTGCAGTTCGTTCCAGTCAGTGGCAGCAGAGAACTGGAAGGAAAGGCGAACAAAGGAGGAATTGGCTTTGGGGGTGACCAGTGAAATATGCCTGCTGGAGCGTGTGCTACATGTGGGTGCTGCTATGGCTTTAGTGACAAAATGGATGGCACTGTGAAAGATTGCATCCAATTTGTTGAGTAGAGTGTTGGATTGGAGATGCTTAATGTGAGTCTGGAAGGATAGTTTACAGTCTAGCCAGACACCTAGGTATTTGTAGTTGTCCACATATTCTAAGTCAGAACCTTCCAGAGTAGTGATGCTGGACGGGCGGGCAGGTGTGGGCAGCGATCGGTTGAAGAGCATGCATTTAGTTTTACTAGCATTTAAGGGCAGTTGGAGGTCACTGAAGGAGAGTTGCATGGCATTGAAGCTCGTCTGGAGGTTAATTAACACAGTGTTCAACGAAGGGCCAGATGTATACAGAATGGTGTCGTCTGCGTGGAGGTGGATCAGAGGATCACCAGCAGCAAGATTTGTTGATGTATCATTGATGTATACAGAGAAGAGCGTTTGCCCGAGGATTGGACCCTGTGGCACCCCCATAGAGACTGCCAGAGGTCCGGACAACAGGCCCTCCAATTTGACACACTGAACTCTGTCTGAGAAGTAGTTGATGAACCAGATGGGGCAGTCATTTGAGAAACCAAGGCTGTTGAGTCTGCCGATAAGAATGTGGTGATTGACAGAGTCGAAAGCCTTGGCCAGGTCGAAGAATACAGCTGCACAGTATTGTCTCTTATCGATGGCAGTTATGATTAGAGGTCGACCAATTATGATTTTTCAACGGCAATACCGATACCGATTATTGGAGGACCAAAAAAGGTGATTCCGATTAATCGGCCAATTTTTTATTTTATTTATTTGTAATAATGACAATTACAACAATACTGAATTAACACTTATTTTAACTTAATATAATACATCAATACAATAAATTTAGCCTCAAGTAAATAATGAAACATGTTCAATTTGGTTTAAATGCAAAAACAAAGTGTTGGAGAAGAAAGTAAAAGTGCAATATGTGCCATGTAAGAAAGCTAACGTTTCAGATCCTTGCTCAGAACATGTGAACATGTGAAAGCTGGTCGTTCCTTTCAACATGAGTCTTCAATATTCCCAGGTAAGAAGTTTTAGGTTGTAGTTATTATAGGACTATTTCCCTCTATACCATTTGTATTTCATTAACCTTTGACTATTGGATGTTCTTATAGGCACTTTAGTATTGCCAGTGTAACAGTATAGCTTCCGTCCCTCTCCTCGCTCCTCCCTGGGCTCGAACCAGCAACACAACGACAACAGCCACCATCGATGCAGCGTTACCCATGCAGAGCAAGGGGAACAACTACTAGAAGGCTCAGAGCGAGTGACGTTTCAAACGCTATTAGCGCGCGCTGACGAGCTAGCCAATTCACTTCGGTTACACCAGCCTCATCTCGGGAGTTGATAGGCTTGAAGTCATAAACAGCGCAATGCTTGACGCACGGCGAAGAGCTGCTGGCAAAACGCACGAAAGTGCTGTTTGAATGAATGTTTACCCACCTGCTTCTGCCTACCACCGCTCAGTCAGATACTTAGATACTTGTATGCTCAGTCAGATTATATGCAACGCAGGGCACGCTAGATAATATCTAGTAATATCATCAACCATGTGTAGTTAACTATTGATTATGATTGATTGTTTTTTATAAGATAAGTTTAAAACTTCTTGTGACTCTCAAACCCAGATCCGGGAGCGTAATCATCTCCTGACACTAATTAGCGTAACGCAACGGACATAAATCTTCCTAGAAAATCTTCCTATTCATGAAAATCACAATTGAAATATATTGGAACACAGCTTAGCCTTTTGTTAATCACCCTGTCATCTCAGATTTTCAAAATATGCTTTACAGCCAACGCTAGACAAGCATTTGTGTAAGTTTATCATAGACTAGCATAGCATTATGCCTTGCTAGCAGTAGGCAATCTTGTCACGAAAATCAGAAAAGCAATCAAATTAAATAGTTTACCTTTGACGAACTTTGGATGTTTTCACTCACGAGACTCCCAGGTAGATAGCCAAAGTACATTTTTTTCCAAAAATATTATTTTTGTCGTCGAAATAGCTCCGTTTGTTCTTCACGTTTGGCTGAGAAATCGCCCAGAAATTGCGGTCACCACAACGCTGAAAAATATTCAAAATTAGCTCCATGATATCGACAGAAACATGGCAAACGTTGTTTATAATCAATCCTCAAGGTGTTTTTCTAATATTTATTCGATAATATATCCATTGGTGACAATTCGTTTTTCAGTAGGACCGATTGGAGTAATGGCTACCTCTGTATTTTATGCGAGAATCTCTCTTGGAGCCACCATGTGACCACTTACGCAATGTGGCCGCCTACGGCTATTCTTCAACAGAAATGTGTAAAACTATGTCACAATGCTGTAGACTCCTTGGGGAAAGCATAAGAAAGCGTAAGCTCGTTGATGGCACATTCACAGCTGAATAGGGACTCATTGGAACGCAGCGCTTTCAAAACCTGGGGCACTTCCGGACTGGATTTTTCTCAGGCTTTCGCCTGCAACATCAGTTCTGTTATACTCACAGACAATATCTTTACAGTTTTGGAAACGTTAGAGTGTTTTCTATCCAAAGATGTCAATTATATGCATATTCTAGCATCTTGTCCTGACAAAATATCACGTTTAAAACGGGAACGTTTTTTTCCAGAAATGAAAATACTGCCCCCTAGTACCAACAGGTTAATGCTAGCTAGCAACTTACCTTGGCTTACTTCATTCGTGTAACTGGCAGTCTCCTTGTGGGGTGCAACGAGAGAGAGGCAGGTCGTTATTGCGTTGGACTAGTTAACTGTAAGGTTGCAAGATTGGATCTCCCGAGATGACAAGTTTAAAATCTGTCGTTCTGCCCCTGAACAAGCCAGTTAACCCACCGTTCCTAGGCTTTCATTGAAAATAAGAATGTGTTCTTAACTGACTGGCCTAGTTAAATAAAGGTATTAAAAAAAACAAATTTAAAAAGATCGGCGCCCAAAAATAATGATTTCCGATTGCTATGAAAACCTGAAATCGGTCCTAATTAATCGGCTATTCCGATTAATCGGTCGACCTCTAGTTATGATATAATTTAGGACCTTGAGCGTGGCTCAGGTGCACCCATGACCAACTCAGAAACCAGATTGCATAGGGGAGAAGGTACGGTAAGATTCGAAATGGTTTTCGATGAACTAGGCTTTCGAAGACCTTAGAAATGCAGGGTAGGATAGATATAGGTCTGTAGCAGTTTGGGTCTAGAGTGTCTCCCCCTTTGAAGAGGGGGATGACCGCGGCAGCTTTCCAATCTTTTGGGATCTCTGACGATACGAAAGAGGGGTTGAACAGGCTAGTAATAACGGTTGCAAAAATTTTGGCGGATACTTTTAGAAAGGGTCCAGATTGTCTAGCCTGTTATTGGGTAAGGACAGTGAAAGAGATGGGTAGTGGGTAAGGATAATGAAAGGGATGGGTAGTGGGTAAGGAAAGTGAAAGGGGTGGGTATTGGGTAAGGATAGTGAAAGGGTGGGTATTGGGTAAGGATAGTGAAAGGGGTGGGTATTGGGTAAGGAAAGTGAAAGAGATGGGTAGTGGGTAGGGACAGTGAAAGGGATGGGTATTGGGTAAGGATAGTGAAAGGGGTGGGTAGTGGGTAAAGAAAGTGAAAGGGGTGGGTAGTGGGTAAAGAAAGTGAAAGTGAAAGGGCATGCTATATTTAAGCAATAAGTCAACAAGGGTATGTGGTATATGGCAAATATACCACGGCCAAGGGCTTTTCTTAGACACGACGCAACGCAGCTCTTAATCGTGGTATATTGGCGATATACCACAAACCCCCGAGGTGCCTTATTGCTATTATAAACTGGTTACCAACGTAATTAGAGTAGTAAAAATAAATGTTTTGTCATAGTCCTGGTGTACGGTCTGATATACCACGGCTGTCAGCCAATCAGCATTCAGGACTCTAACCACCAAGTTTATAATGTCAGATAGGATTCTGCTGATCACCTCTGTGGGGACCTCAGTAACAGTAATTAGACTCACATTGTGATTGAGTGTAGAGGCCCTTTTGGAAGTGTGTGTGTGTGTGTGTGTGCGTGTGCGTGTGTGTGTGTGTGTGTGTGTGTGTGTGTGTGTGTGTGTGTGTGTGTGTGTGTGTGTGTGTGTGTGTGTGTGTGTGTGTGTGTGTGTGTGTGTGTGTGTGTGTGTGTGTGTGTGTGTGTGTGTGTGTGTTTGCCATATTTGCAATATGGTAATACCGAGCAATAAAAGGTTGGCAGTACTTTAAATAACAATGACAATTCCATTTGGGCGTTCTGGAGCTGAAGTTGTACAAATTGGACTGGTTATGAAATTCCATTGAGTTTCACAATTCATATGTGTTGTTATTGGAAAACAAGTACGTGCTCTGATCTTGGCTGGTGCAGTGGTAATCCCTCTAAGGAATAGTATTGAATGTAGCTCTGAGTTCCAATGCAGTTCAGTTTACTGCTGCCAAGATAAAAGGGTTCCCTTTATCCCGTTTGTATCGTCTGAGTGTTGATAACCTGGAAAAGAACAACATATTGATCTTCCCATTTTATTCAAGCACATCTAAAGTGTTGATCGTCTGAGCGTGACATGAGACGAAAGCTCTCTCTCTGGGTGTCTTCCATTTATTCTACAATATAATCACATCCTCTTCAAGGAAGGACTTGAGTTGCTAGACGGAAAACATTCACACATGAATAGTGGACTGCGTCCTCTTGTGTCCTTGAAACTCTCTGTCTTGTATGATAAATGATATTTCAGGTGCATCTGAAGTGTTTTCTTTGTACTTGTATCCTCAGATATATCAGTCCAAAAGCAGCTATGTAACATCATAGCAACCTCAAGTAAACATTGGCTTACTTTAGAGACATTTGACTTGCACTTTTGCCTCGTTCGTTTACTTCAGGTCGGCTTGTACACTTGTTTCAGCTTCATGTAAATATTAATTTTTGTAATTCAGGCTAAATATCATATTTATGTCCAATTTAGCAACATTTTTACAACATAATCAAAGGGTGTAGTGATGAAAAGGGTTGAAATCATTCAAGGACTTTTTACTGGGATGTGCTAGCAGAGCCAGCCACTAAAAGACTTCCTGTTAAAATGTAGAATTCCCAGGATAGTCCCTGTCAGAACAACTTGGCAGAGTGCAGACCTTTTTAACCAATAAACACCAATATAGTCCCTGTCAGACTAACTTTGGGACTCGTTTCAGAAAACCTGGTACATGTTCGCACGTCAATACTTCACAGAAACGGCACTTGACCGTAAACCGTTGTTTTTTGGTAGAAATAAACATTTATGTTTTTTGGTAGAAATAAACATTTATGTGCCTAAATAACAAACTTGTATTCCATCCATAAATATTAATAAAATTGTTAAATTACTAGCCCAGTTGGTTTAGCCACAGAAAAAGCCAATAGATGGGCTGGACATTCCGGGAGATTACTTTGAATTGGTCTGCCATGTAGCACACTTCTGTTTATAAACTGTTCAGTATGTGTTGATAGTCCTTTCTACTGTTTTAGAAAGATATAACGTTATCCATCGAGAACTACAAAAGTTGTGCTACTTTTCTCAACAAAATTGATGCCCTGAATTTAGCAGGTGCTATCAATAGATCAGTAGGAAAAAGTGATGGGATACTTTCTGCACATTGCCACGGTCAATGTGGACCTTAGTGACTTGACATACCGCTGGCCAAGCAAGATGTAAAGTTAGCTACAAACAAAACAGAGTTAAATGGTTCCAGTCTGTCGTGACGCGTTCATCCTTGTATACTGGTAAGAGTCTAGCTCCATTTTCAGATATGTTTCTAATTTTGTCAGAAAGTCATTTTTATTGCAAGTTAAAGCATACTGTTAGTTAGCTAGCAAACGTTAGCTTGCTGGCTCACTAGCTTGCTAACGTTACGTGTATGATCTGTGTAGTAATATTATTTGAATCAGAAATCCATTTGCGGTGCTAATTATAGCTTATTTTTAGCTAGCTAACATTGAAAATAGTTGGTTTGCTTTAGCTACCTTGAGATTATTCCGGTTCATTCATTTAGCTAGCTAGCTACATGTCTACACAAAAGACTCCACTTAGGCCGGATTATTACAGGACCCATCAAATTAGCCAGGCGTGTCTGGGGGTGATTACTGCCATCTATTGTATTTCATGAACATGTGTACATGTTTAGACAATAGTGACCCATCCATTTAGTAGATGTGGCTGGGGGTGGTTACAGCATTCCCTTCACATGACCAATTTAGACAAGTACACTTATACTTATTTTCCACCATAATTTGCAAATAAATAAATTAAAAATCCTACAATGTGATTTTCTAGATTTTTTTTCTCTTTTTGTCTGTCATAGTTGAAGTGTACCTATGGTGAAAATTACAGGCCTCTCTCATCTTTTTAAATGGGAGAACTTGCACAATTGGTGGCTGACTAAATACTTTTTGGCCCCACTGTATGTCGGATAAGCGTCATCTAATAATAATAAAACTTTCTGTTTTTGATTTTGCTACTATGTAAGTAACCAATTCACTGTACCATTTACACCTTCTGTATCCAGTGAATATGACAAATGAACCTAGATTTTAGCATGTGAACCCTTTTAATTTGAACTTTATTTAACCAGGCAAGTCAGTTAAGAATATATTCTTATTTTCAATGACGGCCTGGGAACAGTGGGTTAACTGCCTGTTCAGGGGCAGAACGACAGATTTGTATCTTGTCAGCTCAGGGGTTTGAACTCGCAACCTTACGGTTACTAGTCCAACGCTCTAACCACTAGGCTACACTGCCACCCCTTAAAGAGATGGGTGGGGCTAATGAGTGTGAATGGTGCTGAATGGGTGTAGACAAAGAAGAGCACTCCAGTAGGTGTTCCAAAATATTCAAATGCCATTTTCTCAAAAGTGGGGTTACAAGTTTATCAACTTTCAAAGCAGAATTACTTTAACTTTGTTCCTCGACTGCAGTGTATGATATGCAATTTTCTAGCTCTGAGTCTACTTTTAAAAACACAATTTCAAATGTTGCTACATAAGACCGAATCGAGGCGGTCGTCACATTTTTGTTCATTGTTCACAGTCTGCTGTGTGCATAACGAAGCTTTGTGTTCTCGCTTGTTTTGTGAAAACACAACTACGATCCCCACAACTATACCACCATGAAACCAATAATGATTTCCCCCACATACATAATACATGTATTCATATTTACAGATCCAAACAAGTTTGTAATTAAGGCAAATTAATGTTGACTACTTTGAAGAATCTCAAATATAAAATATATTTTGATTTGTTTAGCTCTTTTTTGGTTACTACATGATTCCATGTGTTATTTCATAGTTTTGATGTCTTTACTATTATTCTACGATGTAGAAAATAGTAAAGATAAAGAAAAATCCTTGAATGAGTTGGTGTTCTTAAACTTTTGACTGGTAGTGATTATAATTAGTATAAAAACATCTCAAAAAGCCCTACTGGGAAGTAGGAAATCAAAGCGTCAAATTCCTATGATACAGAATCCGGTTATATATTCCAATTAAATATTATTCTGAAAGGAAAGTGGTCCATTAAGTGCGGTGTATACATAATTAGTATGGTAACTAAGTGCTCTTCGGTATATATTCAAAGCCCTATATGCAAACACATGTCCCTTCTCTCTCTCTTGTGGTGACAAAATGATGGGGTGACCAAGAACTTCAATATGCCATATCAATGTCCTTTTGAATGAGGCATATTGATTTTCCACACTACATACTCATCGACTGGTGTCATCTAAGTCCCTTCGTTTTGGGTGACTCACTGGTTGTCCTTGCCAGCAATGCCACAAATAACTCTCTCTGCCTCTTGTCAGGGGGGTTTCTGGGATGCCATATGGTGCTTTGATTTTCAGCCCTACAGAACTTATGACTAACTAATGTCCACATCAACTGCTGCCATGTGTTCAGCCATTTGCCCGCCTCAGTTAAAGAGCCAGCTACCCCAATCAGCTACTGTACCTTATGAAGGTCCCTACTCTCTAATTGGCAAAGTGTTAGATTATTTGGTTCGTTGATTCCTGGACTTGCGAAATGTCAGACCCACCATCTCACATGAGCTGGGTCATTGACGTATAGAGGATTTTTCTGCTTCGCTTGTTTGTTATCTTTCAACGTAAAAACACGTAGAGCCTTATCTGAGATATCAGGTGAAGATGATAAAACCATGACAGTGGGGGAGGCAGTGAGTCAGTGGGAGACTGAATTGGACCTGATAAACCAGGATTGGGAGATTACCTCGGGCAGATGTAGTGAAGGGATTTCAGCAACCGACTACAACCGACAGCAACTGACAAGCTGGAAGTTTGATTTATTACTTGCCAAAGCCTTGAGCCTAAAGACTGAAGACATTGTAGAGCGGCTGTGCTGAAGGCAATCCCCATTGAACCCTAACTCAGGCCCAATGCAGACGAATGGGATAAGTTATTGGGCGAAGCAGTGATACAAAACGTATCTGTTATTGCATCTATAGATGTTCCTAAAGGATGAAGAGAAACTGTCTATGCAACACAGATTTAAAATGCATGGCTTTCATTGTACGCTTTAAGAAAATTAAGCAACTGTTGTAAAGTGTTGGCCCCATGTTTCTTGAGCTGAAATAAAATATCCCAGACATTTTCCTTACGCACAAAAAGCTTATTTCTCTCAAATGTTGTGCACAAATTTGTTTAAATCCCTGTTAGTGAGCATTTATCCTTTGCCAAGATAATTCATACACCTGACAGGTATGGCATATCAAGAAGCTGATTAAATAGCATGATCATTACACATTGTGCTTGGGACAATATAAGGCCACTCTAAATGGTGCAGTTTTGTCACACAACACAATGCCACAGATGTCTCAAGTTTTGAGAGAGCTTGCAATTGGCATGCTCACTTGGTAAATATTCACCTTTGATGGCTACTAGCTCATTGGAGAAGTGTGCTCTTCAGAGAAGAATGCCGGATTCAACTGTACCGGGCAGATGTCGTGTGGGCGAGTGGTTTGCTGCTGTCAACATTGTGAACAGTGCCCCATGGTGGCGGTGGGGTTATGGTATGGGCAGGCATAAGCTGCGGGCAACGAACACAATTGCAGTTTATTGATGGCAATTTTAATGCACAGAGATACCATGATGAGATCCTGAGGTCCATTGTCGTTCCAAGATGGCGTAGCAGTCGGACGTGTGTTTTGTCTTGTCCCGTCCTGTCTAGTGTAAATATAGTTTTCTTCTTTTTTTTTTTTCTGTATATATTTCGTACATATTTTAATCTCACTTTCAAACTAGAGCTGAATATACTCTCCTGCAACCCGCATCACCCAATGTGGTACGGATCTGCTTTTTCTATACTTTACTTTAGAACCGGAACCACCATCAGAAGCTAGCCAGCTAACTAGCTACTAGCTCGTACTCAGTTAGCCATTGCTAGCGGTCTTCTAAGCTAACTAGGACACCAGCGCGACATCAACCCAGAGCATATCAGACTGCTCTTTCTCTACCACATCTCCGGATTCCTACCGCAAGCTCTGAACCTTTACACCGGATCATCGCAACTAGCTAGCTGCAATCCGAGTGGCTACTCCTGGCTAACGTCTCTGTCCCAAAACAAGCTACAGTTAGCCTTGAGCTAAGCCCATCTCCCGACTAGCCGAAGAGGCCCAACAATACCTCTTTTTGCCAATTGGCCTGGACCCTTTACTGCCGACACGGAGCCCCGCCGATCCATCACGACTGGTCCGCCGACATAATCGTCCGAGGTGGTTTCAACAGGCTTTTTCGTTGCGACATCGCCAAAGATCCATCTGCTGGCCAAGGCCCGCGAGCTTTCTGAAACGCTGTGTCTCCAGCTCACCCAGCGTACTAGAGCTCCTGTAGCATACTCCTGGGCTACAATTACCCGGGCCCACGACCGGTCTGTCGATGTCACCGCAAGAAGAGGAATAAACAGACTCACCCCATCGCGACGTCCCCCAAAGGTTAGCTCTCTAGCCCTCTCTATCTCCCTGCTTGCTAATTCGGCCTGCTAACGGCTAGCTTGTCTAGCCCGGGCCTACGAACTGTTAGCTTGTTAGCACAGGCCTGCTAACCATCTGACTCACCGCATCCCAAACACTCTGAACCCATTTACTTTCTATCTCTCTTTGATTTTTATTTTGTTTATACCTTCCGGAAACCTGCCTCACCCACTGTGATACGGAATCGCTATCACTTTTAATTTTTATTTTATTTTTATGACACACTCAAGAACCTCCAGACGCTAACCAGCTAACTAGCTACAAGCTATTTAGTCATTGTTAGTTTTTTTTAAAAACCTGGATAACACTCGCCAGCCCAGCTTCCCTGCCCATCCACCGCTGCCCCCTGGACACTGATCTCTTGGCTACATAGCTGACGCACGCTGGACTGTCCATTAATCACGGTACCCCATTCTGCTTGTTTGTTTATCTGTCGGCCCAGTTGCCTAGTCAACGCCATTTTACCTGCTGTTTGTTGTGCTAGCTGATTAGCCTCGCCTACTGTTTTTAGCTAGCTTTCCCAATTCAACACCTGTGATTACTGTATGCCTCGCTGTATGTCTCTCCCAAATGTCAATATGCCTTGTATACTGTTGTTCAGGTTAGTTATCATTGTTTTAGTTCACAATGGAGCCCCTAGATCCACTCTGCATACCCCTGTTACCTCCTTTGTCCCACCCCCCACACATGCGGTGACCTCACCCATTACAACCAGCATGTCCAGAGATACAACCTCTCTCATCATCACCCAGTGCCTGGGCTTACCTCCGCTGTACCCGCACCCCACCATACCCCTGTCTGCGCATTATGCCCTGAATATATTCTACCATGCCCAGAAACCTGCTCCTCTTATCCTCTGCCCCCAACGCTCTAGGCGACCAGTTTTGATAGCCTTTAGCCGCACCCTCATACTACTCCTTCTCTGTTCCGCGGGTGATGTGGAGGTAAACCCAGGCCCTGCATGTCCCCAGGTACCCTCATTTGTTGACTTCTGTGATCGAAAAGTCTTGGTTTTATGCATGTCAACATCAGAAGCCTCCTCCCTAAGTTTGTTTTACTCACTGCTTTAGCACACTCTGCTAACCCTGATGTCCTTGCCGTGTCTGAATCCTGGCTCAGGAAGGCCACCAAAAATTCAGAGATTTCCATACCCAACTATAACATCTTCCGTCAAGATAGAACTGCCAAAGGGGGCGGAGTCGCAGTCTACTGCAGAGATAGCCTGCAAAGTAATGTCATACTTTCCAGGTCCATACCCAAACAGTTTGAACTACTAATTTTGAAAATTACTCTCTCCAGAAACAAGTCTCTCACTGTTGCCGCCTGCTACCGACCCCGTCAGCTCCCAGCTGTGCCCTGGACACCATTTGTGAATTGATCGCCCCCATCTAGCTTCAGAGTTTGTTCTGTTAGGTGACCTAAACTGGGATATGCTTAACACCCCGGCAGTCCTACAATCTAAGCTAGATGCCCTCAATCTCACTCAAATCATCAAGGAACCCACCAGGTACAACCCTAACTCTGTAAACAAGGGCACCCTCATAGACGTCATCCTGACCAACTGGCCCTCCAAATATACCTCCGCTGTCTTCAACCAGGATCTCAGCGATCACTGCCTCATCGCCTGTATCCGCCACGGAGCCGCAGTCAAACGACCACCCCTCATCACTGTCAAACGCTCCCTAAAACACTTCTGTGAGCAGGCCTTTCTAATCGACCTGGCCCGTGTATCCTGGAAGGACATTGACCTCATCCCGTCAGTTGAGGATGCCTGGTCATTCTTTAAAAGTAACTTCCTCACCATTTTAGATAAGCATGTTCCGTTCAAAAAATGCAGAACCAAGAACAGATACAGCCCTTGGTTCACTCCAGACCTGACTGCCCTCGACCAGCACAAAAACATCCTGTGGCGGACTGCAATAGCATCGAATAGCCCCGTGATATGCAACTGTTCAGGGAAGTCAGGAACCAATACACGCAGTCAGTCAGGAAAGCTAAGGCCAGCTTCTTCAGGCAGAAGTTTGCATCCTGTAGCTCCAACTCCAAAAGTTCTGGGACACTGTGAAGTCCATGGAGAACAAGAGCACCTCCTCCCAGCTGCCCACTGCACTGAGGCTAGGAAACACGGTCTCCACCGATAAATCCATGATTATCGAAAACTTCAATAAGCACTTCTCAACGGCTGGCCATGCCTTCCGCCTGGCTACTCCAACCTCGGCCAACAGCTCTGCCCCCCGTAGTTCCTCACCCAAGCCTCTCCAGGTTCTCCTTTACCCAAATCCAGATAGCAGATGTTCTGAAAGAGCTGCAAAACCTGGACCCGTACAAATCAGCTGGGCTTGACAATCTGGACCCGCTATTTCTGAAAATATCTGCCGCCATTGTCGCAACCCCTATTACCAGCCTGTTCAACCTCTCTTTCATATCGTCTGAGATCCCCAAGGATTGAAAGCTGCCGCAGTCATCCCCCTCTTCAAAGGGGAGACACCCTGGACCCAAACTGCTATAGACCTATATCCATCCTGCCCTGCCTATCTAAGGTCTTCGAAAGCCAAGTCAACAAACAGGTCACTGACCATCTCGAATCCCACCGTACCTTCTCCGCTGTGCAATCTGGTTTCCGAGCCGGTCATGGGTGCACCTCAGCCACACTCAAGGTACTAAATGATATCATAACCGCCATCGATAAAAGACAGTACTGTGCAGCCGTCTTCATCGACCTCGCCAAGGCTTTCGACTCTGTCAATCACCAAATTCTTATCGGCAGACTCAACAGCCTCGGTTTTTCGGATGACTGCCTTGCCTGGTTCACCAATTACTTTGCAGACAGAGTTCAGTGTGTCAAATCAGAGGGCATGCTGTCCGGTCCTCTGGCAGTCTCTATGGGGGTGCCACAGGGTTCAATTCTCGGGCCGACTCTTTTCTCTGTATATATCAATGATGTTGCTCTTGCTGCGGGCGATTCCCTGATCCACCTCTACGCAGACGACATCATTCTATATACTTTCGGCCCGTCATTGGACACTGTGCTATCAAACCTCCAAACGAGCTTCAATTCCATACAGCACTCCTTCCGTGGCCTCCAACTGCTCTTAAACGCGAGTAAAACCAAATGCATGCTTTTCAACCGATCGCTGCCTGCACCCGCATGCCCGACTAGCATCACCACCCTGGATGGTTCCAACCTTGAATATGTGGACATCTATAAGTACCTAGGTGTCTGGCTAGACTGCAAACTCTCCTTCCAGACTCACATCAAACATCTCCAATCAAAAATCAAATCCAGAGTCGGCTTTCTATTCCGCAACAAAGCCTCCTTCACTCACGCTGCCAAGCTTACCCTAGTAAAACTGACTATCCTACCGATCCTCGACTTCGGCGATGTCATCTACAAAATGGCTTCCAACACTCTACTCAGCAAACTGGATGCAGTCTATCACAGTGCCATCCGTTTTGTCACTAAAGCACCTTATACCACCCACCACTGCGACTTGTATGCTCTAGTCGGCTGGCCCTCACTACATATTCGTCGCCAGACCCACTGGCTCCAGGTCATCTACAAGTCCATGCTAGGTAAAGCTCCGCCTTATCTCAGTTCACTGGTCACGATGGCAACACCCATCCGTAGCACGCGCTCCAGCAGATGTATCTCACTGATCATCCCTAAAGCCAACACCTCATTTGGCCGCCTTTCGTTCCAGTACTCTGCTGCCTGTGACTGGAACGAATTGCAAAATCGCTGAAGTTGGAGACTTTTATCTCCCTCACCAACTTCAAACATCAGCTATCCGAGCAGCTAACCGATCGCTGCAGCTGTACATAGTCTATAGGTAAATAGCTCACCCTTTTTCACCTACCTCATTCCCATACTGTTTTTATACTGTTTTTATTTATTTACTTTTCTGCTCTTTTGCACACCAATATCTCTACCTGTACATGCCCATCTGATCATTTATCACTCCAGTGTTAATCTGCAAAATTGTATTATTCGCCTACCTCCTCATGCCTTTTGCACACATTGTATATAGACTGCCCATTTTTTTCTACTGTGTTATTGACTTGCTAATTGTTTACTCCATGTGTAACTCTGTGTTGTCTGTTCACACTGCTATGCTTTATCTTGGCCAGGTCGCAGTTGCAAATGAGAACTTGTTCTCAACTAGCCTACCTGGTTAAATAAAGGTGAAATAAAAAATAAAAAAATAAAAAATTCATCTGCTGTATCAGCATGATAATGCACAGCCCCATTTTGCAAGAATCTGTACACAATTCCTGGAAGCTGAAAATGTCCTAGTTTTTCCATGACCTGTATACTCACCAGACATGTCACCCACTGAGTATGTTTGGGATGCTCTGGACCAAGTACGACAGTGAGTTCCAATTCCCGCCCAAATCAAGCAACTTCACACAGCCATTGCAGAGGAGTTGGACAACATTCCACATGCCACAATCAACAGCCTGATCAACTCAATGCGAAGGAGATGCTGAATGAGGCAAATGGTGGTCACATCAGATATGGACTGGTTTTCTGATCCACACCCTTACTTTTTTAAGGTATCTGTGACCAACACATGCATATCTGTATTTCCAGTCATGTGAAATGTGTAGATTAGGGCCTAAATATAAGTGGTAACGGTATACTCCATGTAGAAAACACACTTTACCCAGATTCCTTGGATCTAGTTTGGAAGAGCCTGATGCGTATTTGATCTGTAATGTGAATCACGGGATGCTTACCATTATGAGGTCATCATTAGTCTCTTCTGAAAGGTATCCTCTGGTTTATGTGAGAGATTGTCTCAAGGAGCAATGCCTTATCTTCTATCATCACCATTATGTATCAATTTCCCAGTTTCATTCTGTGTCATCCTACTTTTGTTAAATGGTGGCACCAATCTATTTATGTTCCTCTCTCTGTGTCTCTTCTGCCTTTTTCTCTTTCTCTACGTCTCTCTCAACATCACAGGGAAAGCATCACTCTACTCCTAAATCTTGTGAATGAATCTTTCATTGGTTGTGACCGTAGCCTGTTGCTCTGGTCCATATAAGCTGATTTGACAGATTGGAACCCAGCCTTTTGCTTGGCGACGAGTCAAAGTCCTCTCTTTTGTCCACCGTCCTTAAGGCTCTGATTAACACGGACACTTTTTAGGCTTTGATTGCACAGACAAGGATGATGTGCCCTTTACTTTATAAACTCCCATTACAGTGATCCCACCCAAATCTGCCTACCTGATGACTCGGGTGAACATTAGGTCACGTAAATAAATTGTGGTGACAGTTCACTTGAACACTCTGTCACGAGGGACATAATTGCTGACTCGTGTTAATCTCTGAAGACCGTAACTTCTTGACATTAAGACTCACTTCTTCATCCACATGATTTATTGTTTTGATAACAGTGACTAACTTGGACTTGGAACTAGTCAGAACAATCACTTGGACACACCTTTTGTAAGCCAATGCAATTTATCTTAGCCCAACCTGTTTTGCAAAATATATACAGTATATATATATATATATACACAGTACCAGTCATAAGTTTGGACACACCTACTCAGTGTTTATAAAACATAGGGTTTTTCTTTATTTGTACTATTTTCTACATTGTAGAATAATAATGAAGACATCAAAACTATGGAATAACACATATGGAATCATGGAGTAAACAAAAAAAGTGTTAAACAATCTAAATATATTTTAGATTTTATATTCTTTCAAGTAGCCACCATGTGCGCTGATGACAGCTTTGCAAACTCTTGGCATTCTCTCTATCTGTCACGACTTCCTCCGAAATCGGTGCCTCTCCTTGTTCGAGCGGCGCTCGGCAGTCGGCGTTGCCGGTCTACTAGCCATCGCCGATCCACTTTTGTTTTTCCTTTGGTTTTGTCTTTGTTTTCACACACCTGTTCTCCATTTCAAAATGATTTGTTCCTGTATTTAAACCCTCTGTTTCCCCCATAGTGTTGTGTGGGATTATTTCATGTTCAGTTAGTTAGTTTGTTTTGATGCCTGGGTTTTTGACAGGTGCTGTGTTCACCCGTGCGTTATCTTTACCGTTTTGGTCAAGTGTAATTGTTACCTTGTGCCTTGTTGTGTAAAGTACGTTGTTCACTAATTCTGCTCTCCTGCGCCTGACTTCATGCACCAGCTACACACACCTTCTGACACTACCAGCTTCACCTGTAATGCTGAGTACTTGTTGGCTTCATTTCCTTCACTATGCGGTCCAACTCATCCCAAACCATCTCAATTGGGTTGAGGTCAGGTGATTGTGGAGGCCAGGTCATCTGATGCAGCACTCCATCACTCTCATTTTTGGTCAAATAGCCCTTACACAGCCTGGAGGTGTGTTTTGGGTCATTTTCCTGTTGAAAAAACAATGATAGTCCCACTAAGCGCAAACCAGATGGGATGGAGTATCGCTGCAGAATGCTGTGGTAGCCATGTTGGTTAAGGGTGCCTTGAATTCTAAATAAATCACTGACAGTGTCATCAGCAAAGCACACACACACCATCACACTTCCTCCTCCATGCTTTACGTTGGGAACCACACACGTGGAGATCATCTGTTCACCTACCTACACCTACTGCGTCTCAAATCAAATCATAGCATATATTATATATTATATATTATATTATTATATTATTATTATTATAAATCAAATCAAATTTTATTTGTCACATACACATGGTTAGCAGATGTTAATGCGAGTGTAGCGAAATGCTTGTGCTTCTAGTTCCGACAATGCAGAGACACGGTAGGTTGGAACCAAAAACCAAAGAACAGATTTCCACTGGTCTAATGTCCATTGCTTGTGTTTCTTGAGCCAAGCAAGTCTCTTCTTCTTATTGGTGCACTTTAGTAGTGGTTTCTTTGCAGCAATTCGACCATGAAGTCCTGATTCACGCGGTCTCCTCTGAACAGCTTGTGTTGAGATGTGTCTGTTACTTCAACTCTGCGAAGCATTTATTTGGGCTGCAATCTGAGGTGCAGTTATCTCTAATGAAATAATCCTCTGCAGCAGAGGTAAATTCTGGGTCTTCCATTCCCGTGGCGGTCCTCATGAGAGCCAGTTTCATCATAGCGCTTGATGGTTTTTGCAACTACACTGAAATTTTGCGAATTGACTGACCTTCATGTTTTAAAGTAATGATGGAGTGTTGTTTCTCATTGCTTATTTGAGCTGTTCTTGCTTTAATATGGACTTGGTCTTTTACCAAATAGGGCTATCTTCTGTATACCAGAAAAGAGAATGCCAAGGGTGTGCAAAGCTGTCGTCAAGGCAATTGGTGGCTAATTTAAAGAATCTCAAATACAGTATAACATATTTTTTTATGTGTTTAACACTTTTTTGGTTACTACATGATTCCATATGTGTTATTTCATAGTTGTGATGTCTTCACTATTATTGAACAATGTAGAAAATTGTAAAAAATAAAGACATAACCCGGAATGAGTAGGTGTGTCCAAACTTTAGACTGGTACTGTGTGTATATATATATATACACACAGTACCAAATGTATATATATATATATATATATATATATATATATATATATTTGTTTTGTGTTATTTTGACATTAATATGCGTCACATATCAGTTTGCAAACAATGTAAAAAAATATATATAGGGAGACACGTATACTGTAGCTAAGAAAGTAATACTAAGTGTATGTTGTGTAGTAAGCTGTTAGCAGCCCATGTGCCTCACCCTGATAATTTGTTCATTTTTCCCCTAATAATTTTCCCTACAGTTCAGACTTGATGGTGCACATATGGTCTATAGCTGTTTTAGTGAAATGTAATAATTGAATATTGAATGAGCTTTCATTGTCTTCTTATATTCCCACTTTATTTATCCTATGGTTCTGACTTGGTGCATAGGGTGAACACTGTAAGATCGGCCCATGTTCTGAATTCTGTCGCTGTACATTTCAAAAGTGCTGAACAAATAGTTATTTTGACCAGGTCCGTCGTAGCTCGCTCATGAATGTCTTAATCGAAATTACAGATTGCCTCTTATCTGCTTGTTGCCCCCTTATGCCATAGTTTGTACATCTCAATTGTCAGTAGTAACCACAGCTTAAGCAATCAGCCATATCAGCTATGTTTTTTTGAAAGGCAGTAAATGAGGCTGAAGGAACTGTTTTGCTGGCAGACAAGGATCCGCTGATCGCCAGGTGTAGCAGTGGTAAGGTGTTGGGACTGCTGTTGGGACTCTGCTGGTGGGACTCTGCTGGTGGGACAGCTTTATGTACACCCTAACAGTTTGTGGGCACCATTTGTCACCGTTATAGTGCAATTCATGTATTGCTTAGTGTTGTGTTGTGGCTTTGCTGACATGCATTCCACATTTTTTGGGGGGGGGAGTTTTCCCGACGAAGATTTACACGCTAAAATCTCCACTGAACCTGTTATATTATGGGATTATAATTTGGTATCCCCTCACATTGTTGATATTGAATGATGTTTGCTGCCTTCCCCTTGACATTCCCCTAAACAAGCCCTACTTGGGGCAACCTGCCCATATTCTGCATTACCGAAGAGCTTGGCACACCACCAGCATTGAGTAATTCAGCCCATTATCCAAATTGAGGTGTGTGGAGGCTGAGTCTTGGCGAAGCAGAACCTGCCTGCGGGGCCCCAAAAAATGCAGCTGCCTAGAGGAAATGTTAAGCGCCCAAAATGTGTCAGTACATTTGGTGCCAGACTCTACAGTACATATTTTGGGAGTAACCTGAAAATGCTGATCTATTGGTTGGCGCCGACCAGGCTTTTATTGATGTATTCTGGGAAGATTCATATTAATAGCTCAAACTCATTGGTCCATTGTTGAGATGCAGAATAACGTTTGGAGAGGGAGGAAGGAGAATAACTTTTGGAGAGAGAGGGAGGTTTGGAAGGGAAGGAGTAAGAAGTGTACTGAAAAAAATGAATTATTCACTGTCAAGTTTCACTTACAATGTATTATAATATATTTTTTTACTATTAATAGTTATATTATAGGTATAACACATCAATTTGTTTACAGTTACTGTGCACCAAGGCTAACTTTTTCAAGATCAAAGATCATACTTTTATTAGCAAATACAAGTTTGTTTTTAGTTTCCAGTGTTGAATTTGAGCCCACATCCTCTGCTTGAGGCAATAGTGTTGTCTCTAGGAGTGTTGTTTTTGGATGGCCCACATTAGCAAGGCTGGACAATAAGTAATGGAAGAACACATTGACTCTGGTTCAGTACTTCTGTTGACCTCACGGGGGTTCAAATCAATAGGAACATCCTGTTTTCTTTTTCCTCCAGACTTATTACACATCTTCCAATAAAATGAGGTGTTTACCAAGTGCCCACTTAAAGCTAGTTCAGTGGAACAGATGAGCAGTCACTTTTTCCTTGTCTTTTCATACATCTTAGGACTGAACAGCGAAGTGACTGCTGCTGCTCTCAGGGTGGTGTGGGTTTTTGAGGGAAAGACAAACAATAGGAACATTATTGCCCTCTTTAGGGAGGCTAAGCACAGATACATGTTTACAAAGAGGGCCTAGCGGTACAGAGACGGAGACAGCATGTGGATTGCCTGTCTGTAATTACCCCTGTATGGGCACTCCTAGCTCTGCTTATCTGCCCGGACAGAGGATTGTATACAATATCTGTAGCCATGCTCAGAAAACATTTAATCGCCCCTGCAAAAGCAAGCTACTATAAGCCCAGAGGCAGGCTAGCAGGCAAGAGGGTATTTGTAGAGATGGCTGTCTTGCTGTGGGCTGGCTGGGGCCTGGGCAGCATGGTGGGGCTGTGGAGTTCGGAAGTGTTGCTGGGCTGGATGTACTGAGGATGCCATTCAGCAGGTAATGCCACAGCATGTAATAGTTGTCAGGTTGTATGCCATCAAAACAACCCTCGCCAACGAAGTGTCACACAGCGAATGACTGTTTACCATGATTATATATACAAATAGACGGCTATGGAGCTTGATTGTCACATTGCGGTTGTTTATATTACCTTATATGCGGTTGTATATGATGAAAGGTACACATCAAGTTAACTGTATGTGTCACATAGTACATACTGTAAGTAACTATCTACAGCAGAACCACAGGAACCAACTAACCTAATCTACAGTGTGGAAAAGGAAAACCCAGTCCCTCTTGGCAGATCCGGAAGATCAGGATGTTGAAGGTTAAGTGATCCACCCAATGGGAAGGAGGCTGTCACTCAACCCACCCACCCCCCACCCCACCATCTGCAGAGCCCCAGCCCTCCTCAGACAGAGATTATGCTCCTCACAGTGTGATCTGAAGGGACGGGACTTTCACAGCAGGCTGAATCCAGACCCCGACTGCCCAGAACACAACAGGAGGGGGACTATGTGCACATTGTTACAACACTGTATATAGACATATGACATTTGAAATGTCTTTATTCTTTTGGAACTTCTGTGAGTGTAGTGTTTACTGTTCAGTTTTTATTGTTTATTTCACTTTTGTTTATTATCTATTTCACTTGCTTTGGCATCGTAAACACATGTTTCCCATGCCAATAAAGCCCCTTGAATGTAATTTAATTGAGAGGGAGATAGAGAGAGAGAGTGTGTGAGAGAGAGAGTCCGAGCAGCAAACTGATGGTGATAACATCTTGGCTGCTTGCTGTGAAGATGCTACAGTATTTTGATACTATCCCAAGTCATCTGTTCCCACGTCTTGTAGAACACATGTGGTATGCAATGTAAAATGTGTGTTTGGTGGAATGCATTTACAGTATAAAAGCACCGCTAAAGCCACAGCTAAATTTTTGAGATTTTTATTTTTGTTTTTGAGTCTGAGTGGGGGCATATGTTGCTCAGTAGAGCAGATCAGAATTCTGAACATGTTGAATTCTATTCAGGACTGTTATGAGTGACCAGCAGCAAGGCTGTAAGGTCAAACCATTTATACAGACTCCCCCACAACCAATAGATATTGGTTGTGGGGGAGTCTGTATAAATGGTTTGACCTTACACAACCATTAAAATCATCTGGAATGTACGTACCAGAGAGATGTTCTTACCTAGTCCAAAGCCTCAGGTTAAAGTGTTGACCTAAAATACACCAGAACATTTCCATGGATTCTGTGAATCTTTACATGGCAGTATGCTAACTTTGGCTTTCTTCTCTCCATAGCAGATGGAACCCAGCCTGAGCTCTTCATTTTCCACCAGTCGTGCGCCCTGAAGAAGGACGAAGGGCCCTGCAAGGCATTAAAGGAGCGTTTCTACTTCGACATTGACACGGGCCGCTGTGAGGCCTTCGAGTTTGGCGGCTGCAGAGGCAACGCCAACAATTTTGAGACCTTGGAGGCATGTGAGAAAATGTGCCTGGTGTCTGGTGAGTTTTTGAAACCTTTCTCTGATTTCTCTGCAGGTCAAATGTAAAAATGGGCCTCTGTTGATGTGTGAAAAATTATTAATTTTTGTACCAAGTATCATTCTGTATATTCAGAAAGACTCGTGTTATTTTATTTAGACAGATGAAGCAAACACACATGATCTTCAGGAAATGTACAGTATCTTTTGTAGATTTTATTTCCTTTACTAGGAATGATAAGATGTTCCCTGGTCAACCAATTCACTGATTACTATGTTTTGGTTTCTGTCCGTCATTGAAAATAAGAATATGTTCTTAACTGACTTGCCTGGTTAAATAAAGGTAAAATTAAAAATAAAACTCACACATAAGAGGCACATGCACGGATCAAATACACCCCTGGAGTAATTCAAACAATTGCTCAGAAAACCAGGTGTTTTAATCGGCTTATGCTTACTTGGATTTTGACATGAGGCCGATTTTCAGATAAGCAGAGTAAAGTGTTTACGTGACTAATGCCATACTCGGCCTTCTGCCATAATCAGTTTAATATGGAATTAGGATTGTTGCATGTAAATTTACTCCCAGTAAACACGATGACTTCATCGACGTAGTTGGTTTGGCAGGTTTTATAGTAGTGTATAGTAGTGTTCTATCATACGTTCAAGTCAGCAGTATAGTTTTCGCGCTTTATGGTTTTGTGTGGAATGCTGCCGTTAGACTGTCAGACCAAACTCTCACTCCCAAACACATTCCCAATGCCGTTCTGAGAAAGTTTGCATGTTTCTCTGTCAAACTATCAGTCAAATCTATTGTCAAGCCTGGGACAATGGCGCTGTTGGCTGATTGGCTATGTGAAAAAGACTGAAATCCAGGCTCATTCTCGTTGTAGAGACGATTGGGCTGATAATAATAATATGTGGTATGTGTGAAACGATTGGGCTGATAATAATATTATGTGGTATGTGTGAAACGATTGGGCTGATAATAATAATAATATTATGTGGTACGTGTGAAACGATTGGGCTGATAATAATAATATGTGGTATGTGTGAAATGATTGGGCTGATAATAATAATTATGTGGTACGTGTGAAATAATATTATGATTGGGCTGATAATAATATTATGTGGTATGTGTGAAATGATTGGGCTGATAATAATAATAATATGTGGTACGTGTGAAACGATTGGGCTGATAATAATATTATGTGGTATGTGTGAAATGATTGGGCTGATAATAATAATATATGTGGTACGTGTGAAACGATTGGGCTGATAATAATAATATGTGGTATGTGTGAAATGATTGGGCTGATAATAATAATAATATTAAACGATTGGGCTGATAATAATATTATGTGGTACGTGTGAAACGATTGGGCTGATAATAATATTATGTGGTACGTGTGAAACGATTGGGCTGATAATAATATTATGTGGTACGTGTGAAACGATTGGGCTGATAATAATATTATGTGGTACGTGTGAAACGATTGGGCTGATAATAATAATATGTGGTATGTGTGAAACGATTGGGCTGATAATAATAATATTATGGTACGTGTGAAACGATTGGGCTGATAATAATATTATGTGGTACGTGTGAAACGATTGGGCTGATAATAATAATAATATGTGGTACGTGTGAAACGATTGGGCTGATAATAATAATATGTGGTATGTGAAATGATTGGGCTGATAATAATAATAATATTATGTGGTACGTGTGAAACGATTGGGCTGATAATAATATTATGTGGTATGTGTGAAACGATTGGGCTGATAATAATAATAATATGTGGTACGTGTGAAACGATTGGGCTGATAATAATAATAATATTATGTGGTACGAAACGATTGGGCTGATAATAATATAATATGTGGTACGTGTGAAACGATTGTGATAATAATATTATGTGTATGTGTGATTGGGCTGATAATAATATTATGTGGTACGTGTGAAACGATTGGGCTGATAATAATATTATGTGGTACGTGTGAAACGATTGGGCTGATAATAATATTATGTGGGGCGATTGGGCTGATAATAATAATATGTGGTACGTGTGAAACGATTGGGCTGATAATAATAATAATATTATGTGGTACGTGTGAAACGATTGGGCTGATAATAATAATATGTGGTACGTGTGAAACGATTGGGCTGGTAATAATAATATTATGGTATAAACGAATAATAATAATATGTGGTACGTGTGAAACGATTGGGCTGATAATAATAATTATGTGGTACGTGTGAAACGATTGGGCTGATAATAATATTATGTGGTACGTGTGAAACGATTGGGCTTATAATAATAATATGTTATGTGGCACGTGTGAAACGATTGGGCTGATAATAATATATATGTGGTACGTGTGAAACGATTGGGCTGATAATAATATTATGTGGTACGTGTGAAACGATTGGGCTGATAATAATAATAATATGTGGTACGTGTGAAACGATTGGGCTGATAATAATAATAATATGTGGTACGTGTGAAACGATTGGGCTGATAATATAATAATATTATAATAATAATATGTGTACGTGTGAAACGATTGGGCTGATAATAATAATATGTGGTACGTGTGAAACGAATAATAATATTGGGCTGTGAAACGATATAATAATATTATGTGGTACGTTGGGCTGATAATAATATTATGTGGTATGTGTGAAACGATTGGGCTGATAATAATATTATGTGGCTGATAAACGAATAATAATATATATGTGTACGTGTGAAACGATTGGGCTGATAATAATATTATGTGGTACGTGTGAAACGATTGGGCTGATAATAATAATATATGTGGTACGTGTGAAACGATTGGGCTGATAATAATAATATGTGGTACGTGTGAAACGATTGGGCTGATAATAATAATATGTGGTACGTGTGAAACGATTGGGCTGATAATAATATTATTATGTGGTACGTGTGAAACGATTGGGCTGATAATAATAATAATATGTGAAACGATTGGGCTGATAATAATAATATATTATGTGGTATGTGTGAAACGATTGGGCTGATAATAATAATAATATTATGTGGTACGTGTGAAACGATTGGGCTGATAATAATAATAATAATATATATGTGGTACGTGTGAAACGATTGGGCTGATAATAATAATATGTGGTACGTGTGAAACGATTGGGCTGATAATAATAATAATATTATGTTATGTGTGAAACGATTGGGCTGATAATAATAATATGTGTGTATGTGTGAAACGATTGGGCTGATAATAATAATATATGTGGTATGTGTGAAACGATTGGGCTGATAATAATAATAATATTATGTGGTACGTGTGAAACGAATAATAATAATATATTATGTGGTATGTGTGAAACGATTGGGCTGATAATAATAATAATATTATGTGGTATGTGTGAAACGATTGGGCTGATAATAATAATAATATTATGTGTATGTGTGAAACGATTGGGCTGATAATAATAATAATATGTGAAACGATACGTGTGAAACGATTGGGCTGATAATAATAATAATATTATGTACGTGTGAAACGTGTGAAAGGATTGGGCTGATAATAATAATATGTGGTACGTGTGAAACGATTGGGCTGATAATAATAATAATATTATGTGGTACGTGTGAAACGATTGGGCTGATAATAATAATATGTGGTATGTGTGAAACGATTGGGCTGATAATAATATTAATAATATTATGTGTTATGTGTGAAACGATTGGGCTGATAATAATATTAATAATATTATGTGATACGTGTGAAACGATTGGGCTGATAATAATAATATGTGGTATGTGTGAAACGATTGGGCTGATAATAATATTAATAATATTATGTGTTATGTGTGAAACGATTGGGCTGATAATAATAATAATAATATATGTGGTACGTGTGAAACGATTGGGCTGATAATAATAATAATAATATGTGGTACGTGTGAAACGATTAGGCTGATAATAATATTATGTGGTATGTGTGAAACGATTGGGCTGATAATAATAATAATATTATGTGGTATGTGTGAAACGATTGGGCTGATAATAATAATAATATGTGGTACGTGTGAAACGATTGGGCTGATAATAATAATAATATTATGTGGTACGTGTGAAACGATTGGGCTGATAATAATAATATGTGGTACGTGTGAAACGATTGGGCTGATAATAATAATAATATTATGTGGTACGTGTGAAACGATTGGGCTGATAATAATAATATGTGGTATGTGTGAAACGATTGGGCTGATAATAATATTATGTGGTATGTGTGAAACGATTGGGCTGATAATAATAATATGTGGTATGTGTGAAACGATTGGGCTGATAATAATATTATGTGGTATGTGTGAAACGATTGGGCTGATAATAATAATATGTGGTATGTGTGAAACGATTGGGCTGATAATAATAATAATATTATGTGGTATGTGTGAAACGATTGGGCTGATAATAATAATAATATTATGTGGTATGTGTGAAACGATTGGGCTGATAATAATAATAATATTATGTGGTATGTGTGAAACGATTGGGCTGATAATAATAATAATATGTGGTATGTGTGAAACGATTGGGCTGATAATAATAATAATATGTGGTATGTGTGAAACGATTGGGCTGATAATAATAATAATATTATGTGGTATGTGTGAAACGATTGGGCTGATAATAATAATAATATGTGGTATGTGTGAAACGATTGGGCTGATAATAATAATAATAATATGTGGTATGTGTGAAACGATTGGGCTGATAATAATATTATGTGGTACGTGTGAAACGATTGGGCTGATAATAATAATAATATTATGTGGTATGTGTGAAACGATTGGGCTGATAATAATAATATGTGGTATGTGTGAAACGATTGGGCTGATAATAATATTATGTGGTATGTGTGAAACGATTGGGCTGATAATAATAATAATATTATGTGGTACGTGTGAAACGATTGGGCTGATAATAATATTATGTGGTATGTGTGAAACGATTGGGCTGATAATAATAATAATAATATTATGTGGTACGTGTGAAACGATTGGGCTGATAATAATATTATGTGGTATGTGTGAAACGATTGGGCTGATAATAATAATAATAATATTATGTGGTACGTGTGAAACGATTGGGCTGATAATAATAATATGTGGTACGTGTGAAACGATTGGACTGATAATAATAATATTATGTGTTATGTGAAAACGATTGGGCTGATAATAATATTAATAATATTATGTGATACGTGTGAAACGATTGGGCTGATAATAATAATATTATGTGTTATGTGTGAAACGATTGGGCTGATAATAATATTAATAATATTATGTGTTATGTGTGAAACGATTGGGCTGATAATAATATTAATAATATTATGTGATACGTGTGAAACGATTGGGCTGATAATAATAATATTATGTGGTATGTGTGAAACGATTAGGCTGATAATAATATTATGTGGTATGTGTGAAACGATTGGGCTGATAATAATAATAATATTATGTGGTATGTGTGAAACAATTGGGCTGATAACAATAATAATATGTGGTACGTGTGAAACGATTGGGCTGATAATAATAATAATATTATGTGGTACGTGTGAAAGGATTGGGCTGATAATAATAATATGTGGTACGTGTGAAACGATTGGGCTGATAATAATAATAATATTATGTGGTACGTGTGAAACGATTGGGCTGATAATAATAATATGTGGTATGTGTGAAACGATTGGGCTGATAATAATATTAATAATATTATGTGTTATGTGTGAAACGATTGGGCTGATAATAATATTAATAATATTATGTGATACGTGTGAAACGATTGGGCTGATAATAATAATATGTGGTATGTGTGAAACGATTGGGCTGATAATAATATTAATAATATTATGTGTTATGTGTGAAACGATTGGGCTGATAATAATATTAATAATATTATGTGATACGTGTGAAACGATTGGGCTGATAATAATAATATTATGTGGTATGTGTGAAACGATTGGGCTGATAATAATAATATTATGTGGTATGTGTGAAACGATTAGGCTGATAATAATATTATGTGGTATGTGTGAAACGATTGGGCTGATAATAATAATAATATTATGTGGTATGTGTGAAACAATTGGGCTGATAACAATAATAATATGTGGTACGTGTGAAACGATTGGGCTGATAATAATAATAATATATGTGTGGTACGTGTGAAAGGATTGGGCTGATAATAATAATATGTGGTACGTGTGAAACGATTGGGCTGATAATAATAATAATATTATGTGGTACGTGTGAAACGATTGGGCTGATAATAATAATATGTGGTATGTGTGAAACGATTGGGCTGATAATAATATTATGTGGTATGTGTGAAACGATTGGGCTGATAATAATAATATTTGGTATGTGTGAAACGATTGGGCTGATAATAATAATAATATTATGTGGTATGTGTGAAACGATTGGGCTGATAATAATAATAATAATATTATGTGGTATGTGTGAAACGATTGGGCTGATAATAATAATAATAATATTATGTGGTATGTGTGAAACGATTGGGCTGATAATAATAATAATAATATTATGTGGTATGTGTGAAACGATTGGGCTGATAATAATATTATGTGGTACGTGTGAAACGATTGGGCTGATAATAATAATAATATTATGTGGTATGTGTGAAACGATTGGGCTGATAATAATAATATGTGGTACGTGTGAAACGATTGGGCTGATAATAATATTATGTGGTATGTGTGAAACGATTGGGCTGATAATAATAATAATATTATGTGGTACGTGTGAAACGATTAGGCTGATAATAATATTATGTGGTATGTGTGAAACGATTGGGCTGATAATAATAATAATATTATGTGGTACGTGTGAAACGATTAGGCTGATAATAATATTATGTGGTATGTGTGAAACGATTGGGCTGATAATAATATTATGTGGTACGTGTGAAACGATTGGGCTGATAATAATATTATGTGGTACGTGTGAAACGATTGGGCTGATAATAATAATAATATTATGTGGTACGTGTGAAACGATTGGGCTGATAATAATAATATGTGGTACGTGTGAAACGATTGGGCTGATAATAATAATAATAATATGTGGTACGTGTGAAACGATTGGGCTGATAATAATAATAATATTATGTGGTACGTGTGAAACGATTGGGCTGATAATAATAATAATATTATGTGGTATGTGTGAAACGATTGGGCTGATAATAATAATAATATGTGGTACGTGTGAAACGATTGGGCTGATAATAATAATATGTGGTACGTGTGAAACGATTGGGCTGATAATAATAATAATATATGTGGTACGTGTGAAACGATTGGGCTGATAATAATATTATGTGGTACGTGTGAAACGATTGGGCTGATAATAATAATATGTGGTATGTGTGAAACGATTGGGCTGATAATAATATTATGTGGTACGTGTGAAACGATTGGGCTGATAATAATATTATGTGGTACGTGTGAAACGATTGGGCTGATAATAATAATATGTGGTACGTGTGAAACGATTGGGCTGATAATAATAATATGTGGTATGTGTGAAACGATTGGGCTGATAATAATAATAATAATATTATGTGGTACGTGTGAAACGATTGGGCTGATAATAATAATATGTGGTACGTGTGAAACGATTGGGCTGATAATAATAATATGTGGTACGTGTGAAACGATTGGGCTGATAATAATAATATGTGGTATGTGTGAAACGATTGGGCTGATAATAATAATAATATTATGTGGTATGTGTGAAACGATTGGGCTGATAATAATAATATGTGGTACGTGTGAAACGATTGGGCTGATAATAATATTATGTGGTATGTGTGAAACGATTGGGCTGATAATAATAATATGTGGTATGTGTGAAACGATTGGGCTGATAATAATAATATGTGGTACGTGTGAAACGATTGGGCTGATAATAATAATATGTGGTACGTGTGAAACGATTGGGCTGATAATAATATTATGTGGTATGTGTGAAACGATTGGGCTGATAATAATATTATGTGGTATGTGTGAAACGATTGGGCTGATAATAATAATATTATGTGGTACGTGTGAAACGATTGGGCTGATAATAATATTATGTGGTATGTGTGAAATTAGGCTGATAATAATATTATGTGGTATGTGTGAAACGATTGGGCTGATAATAATAATAATATTATGTGGTATGTGTGAAACGATTGGGCTGATAATAATAATATGTGGTACGTGTGAAACGATTGGGCTGATAATAATATTATGTGGTATGTGTGAAACGATTGGGCTGATAATAATAATAATATTATGTGGTACGTGTGAAACGATTGGGCTGATAATAATAATATTATGTGGTATGTGTGAAACGATTGGGCTGATAATAATATTATGTGGTATGTGTGAAACGATTAGGCTGATAATAATATTATGTGGTATGTGTGAAACGATTGGGCTGATAATAATAATAATATTATGTGGTATGTGTGAAACGATTGGGCTGATAATAATAATATGTGGTATGTGTGAAACGATTGGGCTGATAATAATAATAATATTATGTGGTACGTGTGAAACGATTGGGCTGATAATAATAATAATATTATGTGGTATGTGTGAAACGATTGGGCTGATAATAATAATAATATGTGGTATGTGTGAAACGATTGGGCTGATAATAATAATAATATTATGTGGTACGTGTGAAACGATTGGGCTGATAATAATAATAATATTATGTGGTACGTGTGAAACGATTGGGCTGATAATAATAATAATATTATGTGGTACGTGTGAAACGATTGGGCTGATAATAATAATAATATTATGTGGTACGTGTGAAACGATTGGGCTGATAATAATAATAATATTATGTGGTACGTGTGAAACGATTGGGCTGATAATAATAATAATATTATGTGGTACGTGTGAAACGATTGGGCTGATAATAATAATATGTGGTATGTGTGAAACGATTGGGCTGATAATAATAATAATAATATGTGGTACGTGTGAAACGATTGGGCTGATAATAATAATAATATTATGTGGTATGTGTGAATGGATTGGGCTGATAATAATAATAATATGTGGTACGTGTGAAACGATTGGGCTGATAATAATAATATTATGTGGTATGTGTGAAACGATTGGGCTGATAATAATAATAATAATATTATGTGGTATGTGTGAAACGATTAGGCTGATAATAATATTATGTGGTATGTGTGAAACGATTGGGCTGATAATAATAATAATATTATGTGGTATGTGTGAAACGATTGGGCTGATAATAATATTATGTGGTACGTGTGAAACGATTGGGCTGATAATAATATTAATAATATGTGGTACGTGTGAAACGATTGGGCTGATAATAATAATAATATTATGTGGTATGTGTGAAACGATTGGGCTGATAATAATATTATTTGGTATGTGTGAAACGATTGGGCTGATAATAATAATAATATGTGGTACGTGTGAAACGATTGGGCTGATAATAATATTATGTGGTACGTGTGAAACGATTGGGCTGATAATAATATTAATAATATGTGGTACGTGTGAAACGATTGGGCTGATAATAATAATAATATTATGTGGTATGTGTGAAACGATTGGGCTGATAATAATAATAATATGTGGTACGTGTGAAACGATTGGGCTGATAATAATATTAATAATATGTGGTACGTGTGAAACGATTGGGCTGATAATAATAATAATATTATGTGGTATGTGTGAAACGATTGGGCTGATAATAATAATATGTGGTATGTGTGAAACGATTGGGCTGATAATAATAATAATATTATGTGGTATGTGTGAAACGATTGGGCTGATAATAATAATATGTGGTACGTGTGAAACGATTGGGCTGATAATAATATTATGTGGTATGTGTGAAACGATTGGGCTGATAATAATAATATGTGGTACGTGTGAAACGATTGGGCTGATAATAATAATATTATGTGGTACGTGTGAAACGATTGGGCTGATAATAATATTATGTGGTATGTGTGAAACGATTGGGCTGATAATAATATTATGTGGTATGTGTGAAACGATTGGGCTGATAATAATAATATTATGTGGTACGTGTGAAACGATTGGGCTGATAATAATATTATGTGGTATGTGTGAAACGATTAGGCTGATAATAATATTATGTGGTATGTGTGAAACGATTGGGCTGATAATAATAATAATATTATGTGGTATGTGTGAAACGATTGGGCTGATAATAATAATATGTGGTACGTGTGAAACGATTGGGCTGATAATAATATTATGTGGTATGTGTGAAACGATTGGGCTGATAATAATAATATGTGGTATGTGTGAAACGATTGGGCTGATAATAATAATAATATTATGTGGTACGTGTGAAACGATTGGGCTGATAATAATAATATGTGGTATGTGTGAAACGATTGGGCTGATAATAATATTATGTGGTACGTGTGAAACGATTGGGCTGATAATAATATTATGTGGTATGTGTGAAACGATTGGGCTGATAATAATATTATGTGGTATGTGTGAAACGATTGGGCTGATAATAATAATATATTATGTGGTATGTGTGAAACGATTGGGCTGATAATAATATTATGTGGTATGTGTGAAACGATTAGGCTGATAATAATAATATGTGGTATGTGTGAAACGATTGGGCTGATAATAATAATAATATTATGTGGTATGTGTGAAACGATTGGGCTGATAATAATAATAATGTGGTACGTGTGAAACGATTGGGCTGATAATAATAATATGTGGTATGTGTGAAACGATTGGGCTGATAATAATAATAATATTATGTGGTACGTGTGAAACGATTGGGCTGATAATAATAATAATATTATGTGGTATGTGTGAAACGATTGGGCTGATAATAATAATAATATTATGTGGTACGTGTGAAACGATTGGGCTGATAATAATAATAATATTATGTGGTATGTGTGAAACGATTGGGCTGATAATAATAATAATATGTGGTATGTGTGAAACGATTGGGCTGATAATATTAATAATATTATGGTACGTGTGAAACGATTGGGCTGATTATAATAATAATATTATGTGGTACGTGTGAAACGATTGGGCTGATAATAATAATAATTTATGTGGTACGTGTGAAACGATTGGGCTGATAATAATAATAATATTATGTGGTATGTGTGAAACGATTGGGCTGATAATAATAATAATATTATGTGGTACGTGCGAAACGATTGGGCTGATAATAATAATATGTGGTATGTGTGAAACGATTGGGCTGATAATAATAATAATATTATGTGGTACGTGTGAAACGATTGGGCTGATAATAATAATAATATTATGTGGTACGTGTGAAACGATTGGGCTGATAATAATAATAATATTATGTGGTATGTGTGAAACGATTGGGCTGATAATAATAATATTATGTGGTACGTGTGAAACGATTGGGCTGATAATAATAATAATAATATGTGGTACGTGTGAAACGATTGGGCTGATAATAATAATAATATTATGTGGTACGTGTGAAACGATTGGGCTGATAATAATAATAATATTATGTGGTACGTGTGAAACGATTGGGCTGATAATAATAATAATATTATGTGGTACGTGTGAAACGATTGGGCTGATAATAATAATAATATTATGTGGTACGTGTGAAACGATTGGGCTGATAATAATAATATGTGGTACGTGTGAAACGATTGGGCTGATAATAATAATAATATTATGTGGTACGTGTGAAACGATTGGGCTGATAATAATAATATGTGGTACGTGTGAAACGATTGGGCTCATAATAATAATAATATTATGTGGTACGTGTGAAACGATTGGGCTGATAATAATAATATGTGGTACGTGTGAAACGATTGGGCTGATAATAATAATATTATGTGGTATGTGTGAAACGATTGGGCTGATAATAATAATATTATGTGGTACGTGTGAAACGATTGGGCTGATAATAATAATATTATGTGGTATGTGTGAAAACGATTGGGCTGATAATAATAATATTTGGTATGTGTGAAACGATTGGGCTGATAATAATAATATGTGTATGTGTGAAACGATTAGGCTGATAATAATATTATGTGGTATGTGTGAAACGATTAGGCTGATAATAATAATAATGTGGTACGTGTGAAACGATTAGGCTGATAATAATAATATGTGGTATGTGTGAAACGATTGGGCTGATAATAATAATATGTGGTACGTGTGAAACGATTGGGCTGATAATAATAATATGTGGTACGTGTGAAATGATTGGGCTGATAATAATAATATGTGGTATGTGTGAAACGATTGGGCTGATAATAATAATAATATTATGTGGTACGTGTGAAACGATTGGGCTGATAATAATAATAATATTATGTGGTACGTGTGAAACGATTGGGCTGATAATAATAATAATATTATGTGGTACGTGTGAAACGATTGGGCTGATAATAATAATAATATTATGTGGTACGTGTGAAACGATTGGGCTGATAATAATAATATGTGGTACGTGTGAAACGATTGGGCTGATAATAATAATAATATTATGTGGTACGTGTGAAACGATTGGGCTGATAATAATATATGTGGTACGTGTGAAACGGTTGGGCTCATAATAATAATAATATTATGTGGTACGTGTGAAACGATTGGGCTGATAATAATAATATGTGGTACGTGTGAAACGATTGGGCTGATAATAATAATATTATGTGGTATGTGTGAAAGCGATTGGGCTGATAATAATAATAATATTATGTGGTACGTGTGAAACGATTGGGCTGATAATAATAATAATATTATGTGGTATGTGTGAAACGATTGGGCTGATAATAATAATATGTGTACGTGTGAAACGATTGGGCTGATAATAATATTATGTGGTATGTGTGAAACGATTGGGCTGATAATAATAATATGTGGTATGTGTGAAACGATTGGGCTGATAATAATAATAATATTATGTGGTACGTGTGAAACGATTGGGCTGATAATAATAATATGTGGTATGTGTGAAACGATTGGGCTGATAATAATATTATGTGGTAAGTGTGAAACGATTGGGCTGATAATAATATTATGTGTATGTGTGAAACGATTAGGCTGATAATAATATTATGTGGTATGTGTGAAACGATTGGGCTGATAATAATAATAATATTATGTGTACGTGTGAAACGATTGGGCTGATAATAATAATATTATGTGGTACGTGTGAAACGATTGGGCTGATAATAATAATAATATGTGGTATGTGTGAAACGATTGGGCTGATAATATTAATAATATTATGTGGTACGTGTGAAACGATTGGGCTGATTATAATAATAATATTATGTGGTACGTGTGAAACGATTGGGCTGATAATAATAATAATATTATGTGGTACGTGTGAAACGATTGGGCTGATAATAATAATAATATTATGTGGTACGTGTGAAACGATTGGGCTGATAATAATAATAATAATATGTGGTACGTGTGAAACGATTGGGCTGATAATAATAATAATATTATGTGGTACGTGTGAAACGATTGGGCTGATAATAATAATAATATTATGTGGTACGTGTGAAACGATTGGGCTGATAATAATAATAATATTATGTGGTACGTGTGAAACGATTGGGCTGATAATAATAATATGTGGTACGTGTGAAACGATTGGGCTGATAATAATAATATGTGGTACGTGTGAAACGATTGGGCTGATAATAATAATAATATTATGTGGTACGTGTGAAACGATTGGGCTGATAATAATAATATGTGGTACGTGTGAAACGATTGGGCTGATAATAATAATAATATTATGTGGTACGTGTGAAACGATTGGGCTGATAATAATAATATGTGGTACGTGTGAAACGATTGGGCTGATAATAATAATATTATGTGGTATGTGTGAAACGATTGGGCTGATAATAATAATATTATGTGGTACGTGTGAAACGATTGGGCTGATAATAATAATATTATGTGGTATGTGTGAAACGATTGGGCTGATAATAATAATATTATGTGGTATGTGTGAAACGATTGGGCTGATAATAATATTATGTGGTATGTGTGAAACGATTAGGCTGATAATAATATTATGTGGTATGTGTGAAACGATTAGGCTGATAATAATAATATGTGGTACGTGTGAAACGATTAGGCTGATAATAATAATATGTGGTATGTGTGAAACGATTAGGCTGATAATAATAATATGTGGTACGTGTGAAACGATTGGGCTGATAATAATAATATGTGGTACGTGTGAAACGATTGGGCTGATAATAATAATATGTGGTATGTGTGAAACGATTGGGCTGATAATAATAATAATATTATGTGGTACGTGTGAAACGATTGGGCTGATAATAATAATAATATTATGGTACGTGTGAAACGATTGGGCTGATAATAATAATATGTGGTACGTGTGAAACGATTGGGCTGATAATAATAATAATATTATGTGGTACGTGTGAAACGATTGGGCTGATAATAATAATATGTGGTACGTGTGAAACGATTGGGCTCATAATAATAATAATATTATGTGGTACGTGTGAAACGATTGGGCTGATAATAATAATATGTGGTACGTGTGAAACGATTGGGCTGATAATAATAATATTATGTGGTACGTGTGAAACGATTGGGCTGATAATAATAATATTATGTGGTACGTGTGAAACGATTGGGCTGATAATAATAATATTATGTGGTATGTGTGAAACGATTGGGCTGATAATAATAATATTTGGTATGTGTGAAACGATTGGGCTGATAATAATATTATGTGGTATGTGTGAAACGATTGGGCTGATAATAATAATAATATTATGTGGTATGTGTGAAATGATTGGGCTGATAATAATATTATGTGGTATGTGTGAATCGATTAGGCTGATAATAATATTATGTGGTATGTGTGAAACGATTGGGCTGATAATAATAATAATAATATTATGTGGTACGTGTGAAACAATTGGGCTGATAATAATAATAATATGTGGTACGTGTGAAACGATTGGGCTGATAATAATAATATGTGGTATGTGTGAAACGATTGGGCTGATAATAATAATAATATTATGTGGTATGTGTGAATCGATTAGGCTGATAATAATAATTATGTGGTATGTGTGAAACGATTGGGCTGATAATAATAATAATAATATTATGTGTACGTGTGAAACGATTGGGCTGATAATAATATTATGTGGTATGTGTGAAACGATTGGGCTGATAATAATAATAATATTATTATGGTATGTGTGAAACGATTGGGCTGATAATAATATTATGTGGTATGTGTGAATCGATTAGGCTGATAATAATATTATGTGGTATGTGTGAAACGATTGGGCTGATAATAATAATAATAATATTATGTGGTATGTGTGAAACGATTGGGCTGATAATAATATTATGTGGTATGTGTGAAACGATTGGGCTGGTAATAATATTATGTGGTATGTGTGAAACGATTGGGCTGATAATAATAATAATAATATTATGTGGTACGTGTGAAACGATTGGGCTGATAATAATAATATGTGGTATGTGTGAAACGATTGGGCTGATAATAATAATATGTGGTACGTGTGAAACGATTGGGCTGATAATAATATTATGTGGTACGTGTGAAACGATTGGGCTGATAATAATAATATGTGGTATGTGTGAAACGATTGGGCTGATAATAATATTATGTGGTACGTGTGAAACGATTGGGCTGATAATAATATTATGTGGTACGTGTGAAACGATTGGGCTGATAATAATAATATGTGGTACGTGTGAAACGATTGGGCTGATAATAATAATAATAATATGTGGTATGTGTGAAACGATTGGGCTGATAATAATATTATGTGGTACGTGTGAAACGATTGGGCTGATAATAATATTATGTGGTACGTGTGAAACGATTGGGCTGATAATAATAATAATATGTGGTACGTGTGAAACGATTGGGCTGATAATAATAATATGTGGTACGTGTGAAACGATTGGGCTGATAATAATATTATGTGGTACGTGTGAAACGATTGGGCTGATAATAATAATATGTGGTACGTGTGAAACGATTGGGCTGATAATAATAATAATATATGTGGTACGTGTGAAACGATTGGGCTGATAATAATAATATGTGGTACGTGTGAAACGATTGGGCTGATAATAATAATATGTGGTACGTGTGAAACGATTGGGCTGATAATAATAATATGTGGTACGTGTGAAACGATTGGGCTGATAATAATAATAATATGTGGTACGTGTGAAACGATTGGGCTGATAATAATAATATGTGGTATGTGTGAAACGATTGGGCTGATAATAATAATAATATTATGTGGTACGTGTGAAACGATTGGGCTGATAATAATAATATGTGGTATGTGTGAAACGATTGGGCTGATAATAATATTATGTGGTATGTGTGAAACGATTGGGCTGATAATAATAATAATATGTGGTACGTGTGAAACGATTGGGCTGATAATAATAATAATATTATGTGGTACGTGTGAAACGATTGGGCTGATAATAATAATAATATTATGTGGTATGTGTGAAACGATTGGGCTGATAATAATAATAATATGTGGTACGTGTGAAACGATTGGGCTGATAATAATAATAATATTATGTGGTACGTGTGAAACGATTGGGCTGATAATAATAATATGTGGTACGTGTGAAACGATTGGGCTGATAATAATATTATGTGGTATGTGTGAAACGATTGGGCTGATAATAATAATAATATTATGTGGTACGTGTGAAACGATTGGGCTGATAATAATAATATGTGGTATGTGTGAAACGATTGGGCTGATAATAATAATAATATGTGGTACGTGTGAAACGATTGGGCTGATAATAATAATAATATTATGTGGTACGTGTGAAACGATTGGGCTGATAATAATAATATGTGGTATGTGTGAAACGATTGGGCTGATAATAATATTAATAATATGTGGTACGTGTGAAACGATTGGGCTGATAATAATAATATGTGGTACGTGTGAAACGATTGGGCTGATAATAATAATATGTGGTACGTGTGAAACGATTGGGCTGATAATAATATTATGTGGTACGTGTGAAACGATTGGGCTGATAATAATAATAATATGTGGTACGTGTGAAACGATTGGGCTGATAATAATAATAATATTATGTGGTACGTGTAAACGATTGGGCTGATAATAATAATAATATGTGGTACTTGTGAAACGATTGGGCTGATAATAATATTATGTGGTACGTGTGAAACAATTGGGCTGATAATAATAATATGTGGTACGTGTGAAACGATTGGTCCGATAACAATAATATTATGTGGTACGTCTGAAACGATTGGGCTGATAATAATATTATGTGGTACGTGTGAAACGATTGGGCTGATAATAATAATATTATGTGGTACGTGTGAAACGATTGGGCTGATAATAATAATATTATGTGGTACGTGTGAAACGATTGTGCTAATAATAATAATATGTGGTATGTGTGAAACGATTGGGCTGATAATAATAATATGTGGTACGTGTGAAACGATTGGGCTGATAATAATATTATGTGGTACGTGTGAAACGATTGGGCTGATAATAATAATATTATGTGGTACGTGTGAAACGATTGGGCTGATAATAATAATATTATGTGGTACGTGTGAAACGATTGGGCTGATAATAATATTATGTGGTACGTGTGAAACGATTGGGCTGATAATAATAATATTATGTGGTACGTGTGAAACGATTGGGCTGATAATAATAATATGTGGTATGTGTGAAACGATTGGGCTGATAATAATAATATTTGGTATGTGTGAAACGATTGGGCTGATAATAATATTATGTGGTACGTGTGAAACGATTGGGCTGATAATAATATTAATAATATGTGGTACGTGTGAAACGATTGGGCTGATAATAATATTATGTGGTACGTGTGAAACGATTGGGCTGATAATAATAATATTATGTGGTACGTGTGAAACGATTGGGCTGATAATAATATTATGTGGTACGTGTGAAACGATTGGGCTGATAATAATAATATTATGTGGTACGTGTGAAACGATTGGGCTGATAATAATATTATGTGGTACGTGTGAAACGATTGGGCTGATAATAATAATATTATGTGGTACGTGTGAAACGATTGGGCTGATAATAATAATATTATGTGGTACGTGTGAAACGATTGGGCTGATAATAATATTATGTGATACGTGTGAAACGATTGGGCTGATAATAATAATATGTGGTACGTGTGAAACGATTGGGCTGATAATAATAATATGTGGTACGTGTGAAACGATTGGGCTGATAATAATATTAATAATATGTGGTACGTGTGAAACGATTGGGCTGATAATAATAATATGTGGTACGTGTGAAACGATTGGGCTGATAATAATAATATATGTGGTACGTGTGAAACGATTGGGCTGATAATAATAATATGTGGTATGTGTGAAACGATTGGGCTGATAATAATAATAATATGTGTGGTACGTGTGAAACGATTGGTCTGATAATAATAATAATATTATGTGGTACGTGTGAAACGATTGGTCTGATAATAATAATAATATTATGTGGTACGTGTGAAACGATTGGTCTGATAATAATAATATTATGTGGTACGTGTGAAACGATTGGTCTGATAATAATAATAATAATATGTGGTATGTGTGAAACGATTGGGCTGATAATAATAATAATATTATGTGGTACGTGTGAAACGATTGGTCTGATAATAATAATAATATTATGTGGTACGTGTGAAACGATTGGTCTGATAATAATAATATTATGTGAGTACGTGTGAAACGATTGGTCTGATAATAATAATAATATTATGTGGTACGTGTGAAACGATTGGTCTGATAATAATAATAATAATATGTGGTATGTGTGAAACGATTGGTCTGATAATAATAATAATAATATGTGGTATGTGTGAAACGATTGGTCTGATAATAATAATAATATTATGTGGTACGTGTGAAACGATTGGTCTGATAATAATAATAATATTATGTGGTACGTGTGAAACGATTGGTCTGATAATAATAATAATATTATGTGGTACGTGTGAAACGATTGGTCTGATAATAATAATAATATTATGTGGTACGTGTGAAACGATTGGTCTGATAATAATAATAATAATATGTGGTATGTGTGAAACGATTGGGCTGATAATAATAATAATATTATGTGGTACGTGTGAAACGATTGGGCTGATAATAATAATAATATTATGTGGTACGTGTGAAACGATTGGTCTGATAATAATAATAATAATATGTGGTATGTGTGAAACGATTGGGCTGATAATAATATTATGTGGTACGTGTGAAACGATTGGTCTGATAATAATAATAATATTATGTGGTACGTGTGAAACGATTGGTCTGATAATAATAGTAATAATATGTGGTATGTGTGAAACGATTGGTCTGATAATAATAATAATATTATGTGGTACGTGTGAAACGATTGGTCTGATAATAATAATAATATTATGTGGTACGTGTGAAACGATTGGTCTGATAATAATAATAATATTATGTGGTACGTGTGAAACGATTGGTCTGATAATAATAATAATAATATGTGGTATGTGTGAAACGATTGGGCTGATAATAATAATAATATTATGTGGTACGTGTGAAACGATTGGGCTGATAATAATAATAATATTATGTGGTACGTGTGAAACGATTGGTCTGATAATAATAATAATATATGTGGTATGTGTGAAACGATTGGTCTGATAATAATAATAATATTATGTGGTACGTGTGAAACGATTGGGCTGATAATAATAATAATATTATGTGGTACGTGTGAAACGATTGGGCTGATAATAATAATAATAATATGTGGTATGTGTGAAACGATTGGGCTGATAATAATAATATTATGTGGTACGTGTGAAACGATTGGGCTGATAATAATAATATGTGGTACGTGTGAAACGATTGGGCTGATAATAATATTATGTGGTATGTGTGAAACGATTGGGCTGATAATAATAATATTATGTGGTACGTGTGAAACGATTGGGCTGATAATAATATTATGTGGTACGTGTGAAACGATTGGGCTGATAATAATATTATGTGGTATGTGTGAAACGATTGGGCTGATAATAATAATAATATGTGGTATGTGTGAAACGATTGGGCTGATAATAATATTATGTGGTATGTGTGAAACGATTGGGCTGATAATAATAATAATATGTGGTATGTGTGAAACGATTGGGCTGATAATAATATTATGTGGTATGTGTGAAACGATTGGGCTGATAATAATAATATGTGGTATGTGTGAAACGATTGGGCTGATAATAATAATAATATGTGGTATGTGTGAAACGATTGGGCTGATAATAATATTATGTGGTATGTGTGAAACGATTGGGCTGATAATAATAATATGTGGTATGTGTGAAACGATTGGGCTGATAATAATAATAATATTATGTGGTATGTGTGAAACGATTGGGCTGATAATAATAATATGTGGTACGTGTGAAACGATTGGGCTGATAATAATAATAATAATAATATGTGGTATGTGTGAAACGATTGGGCTGATAATAATATTATGTGGTACGTGTGAAACGATTGGGCTGATAATAATAATATGTGGTACGTGTGAAACGATTGGGCTGATAATAATATTATGTGGTACGTGTGAAACGATTGGGCTGATAATAATATTAATAATATGTGGTACGTGTGAAACGATTGGGCTGATAATAATATTAGGTGAACGTGTGAAACGATTGGGCTGGTAATAATAATATGTGGTACGTGTGAAACGATTGGGCTGATAATAATATTAATAATATGTGGTACGTGTGAAACGATTGGGCTGATAATAATATTATGTGGTAATGAAACGATTGGGCTGATAATAATATTAGGTGGTACGTGTGAAACGATTGGGCTGAGAATAATAATATGTGGTACGTGTGAAACGATTGGGCTGATAATAATAATACTATTATGTGGTACGTGTGAAACGATTGGGCTGATAATAATAATACTATTATGTGGTACGTGTGAAACGATTGGGCTGATAATAATATTATGTGGTACGTGTGAAACGATTGGGCTGATAATAATAATACTATTATGTGGTACGTGTGAAACGATTGGGCTGATAATAATAATACTATTATGTGGTACGTGTGAAACGATTGGCCTGATAATAATAATACTATTATGTGGTACGTGTGAAACGATTGGGCCTGATAATAATAATATGTGGTACGTGTGAAACGATTGGGCTGATAATAATAATAATAATATGTGGTACGTGTGAAACGATTGGGCTGATAATAATAATAATAATATGTGGTACGTGTGAAACGATTGGGCTGATAATAATATTATGTGGTACGTGTGAAACGATTGGGCTGATAATAATAATAATAATATGTGGTACGTGTGAAACGATTGGGCTGATAATAATAATAATAATATGTGGTACGTGTGAAACGATTGGGCTGATAATAATAATGTGGTAAGTGTGAAACGATTGGGCTGATAATAATATTATGTGGTACGTGTGAAACGATTGGGCTGATAATAATAATATGTGGTACGTGTGAAACGATTGGGCTGATAATAATATTATGTGGTACGTGTGAAACGATTGGGCTGATAATAATAATAATATGTGGTATGTGTGAAACGATTGGGCTGATAATAATATTATGTGGTACGTGTGAAACGATTGGGCTGATAATAATATTATGTGGTACGTGTGAAACGATTGGGCTGATAATAATAATATGTGGTATGTGTGAAACGATTGGGCTGATAATAATATTATGTGGTATGTGTGAAACGATTGGGCTGATAATAATAATAATATTATGTGGTATGTGTGAAACGATTGGGCTGATAATAATAATAATATTATGTGGTACGTGTGAAACGATTGGGCTGATAATAATAATAATATTATGTGGTACGTGTGAAACGATTGGGCTGATAATAATAATAATAATATGTGGTATGTGTGAAACGATTGGGCTGATAATAATAATATGTGGTACGTGTGAAACGATTGGGCTGATAATAATATTATGTGGTACGTGTGAAACGATTGGGCTGATAATAATATTATGTGGTACGTGTGAAACGATTGGGCTGATAATAATAATATGTGGTACGTGTGAAACGATTGGGCTGATAATAATATTATGTGGTATGTGTGAAACGATTGGGCTGATAATAATAATATGTGAACTAGAAACACAAGCATTTCGCTACACTCGCATTAACATCTGCTAACCATGTGTATGTGACCAATAACATTTGATTTGATTTTGCATTTTGAGTGTTACCTAAACCGTGGGTGTTATTGAAGTGAGATAGATAAGCAATATTCATAGATGTCGGATCAATATGCATTATGCTGTGGATATCACAGTGGAGAAACCACGTGCGAAACTCTACTTTGTCTGTAGCTAGAAACACTGCTTTCTTAAAAGTGTAATTTATTACGGATGTATGTCTCAATGTCATGGTGGTACAATGTTGTGTCATTGTATGCATTATTCAGTTGACGTATAAGGGAATTGTGGGTGAATTTCCATCCTGCCAGTAACACTTTTATATTATTGTTTTATTCAACATGTCGACGAAACCAGGCATATTGAATTAAATAAGAAAATGATGGTAGTCCTGTGAGGTCATGGTTAACATCCAAATCAAATGACATTTTATTGGTCACATACACATGGTTAGCAGATGTTATTGCTTCTAGATCCAACAGTGCAACAGTATCTCACAGGTAATATCTTAACAATTCCACAACAAAACCTAATACACACAATCTAGTAAAGGAATGGGATGAGAATATATAAGTATAACATATATGGATGAGCAGTGACAGAACGGCTAAGATGCAATAGATAGTAAAGAATAGGTAGTGAAGGACACAGTACATTATATACATATGAGAGGAGTAATGTGAGCTATGTAAACGTTGTTAAAGTGGCATTGTTAAAGTAGTGTTACTGGTGTTCCATTTATTAAAGCAGCCAATGATATCAAGTCTGTAGGTAGGCAGCCGCCTCTCTGTGCTAGTGATGGCAGTTTAACAATCTGATGGCCTTGAGATAGAAGCTCTTTTTCAATCTCTCTGTCCCAGCTTTGATGCACCTGTACTGACCTCGCCTTCTTGATGGAAGCGGGGTGAACAGGCAGTGGCTCGGGTGGTTATTGTCCTTGATTATCTTTTTTGCCTTCCTGTGTTGTAGGTGTCCTGTAGGGCAGATAGTTTGCCCCCGGTGATGCATTGTGCAGACCGCACCACACTCTGGAGAGCCTTACTGTTGTGGGCTGTGCAGTTGCCGTACCAGGCGGTGATACATCTCGACAGGATGCTCTCAATTGTGCATCTGTAAAAGTTAGTGAGAGTTTTCGGTGACAAGACACATTTTTTCAGCTTACTGAGGTTGAAGAGGAGCTGTTGCGTCTTCTTCGCCACACTGTCTGTGTGCGTGGACCATTTCAGTTTGTCCGTGATGTGTACGCCGAGGAACTTTCCACCTTCTCAACTACTGTCCCGTCGATGTGGATGGGGGGTGCTCCCTTTGCTGTTTCCTGAAGTCCACTATCATCTCTTTTGTTTTACTGACATTGAGTGAAAGGTTATTTTTCTGACACCACACTCCGAGGGCCCTAACCTCCTTGGCTGTCTCGTCATTGTTGGTAATCAAGCCTACCACTGTTGTGTCGTCTGCAAACTTGATGACTAGTAAAGTCGCTCACCGAGTCAGCGTAAATGTCAATGTTGTACTCTGAGGCTACCCTGAACATATCCCAGTCCACGTGATCGAAGCAATCTTGAAGCGTGGAATCCGATTGGTCAGTCCAGCATTGGATAGACCTAAGCACGGGTGCTTCCTGTTTTAGTTAATGCCTATAGGAGGGGAGCAACAAGATGGAGTCATGGTCAGATTTGCCAAAAGGAGGGCGGGGGAGGGCCTTGTATGCATCGCTGAAGTTTGAGTAGCAATGGTTGAGCATGTTACTCGTTCGTGTACAGAAATCGATATGCTGATAGAATTTAGGTAGCCTTGTTCTCAAATTAGCTTTGTTAAAATCCACAGATTTTTCCACAATAAATGCAGCCTCAGGATATATGGTTACCAGTTTGCATAAAGTCCAGTGAAGTTCCTTGACGGCCGTCTTGGTATCTGCTTGCGGGGGGATACACACGGCTGTGATGATAACCGAGGAGAGTTCTCTTGGGAGATAATACGGTCGGCATTTGATTGTGAGGAATTCTAGTCAGGCAAACAAAAGGACGAGTTCCTGTATGTTGTTACAATTACACTATGAATCAAATCATAAAACATACACCCCCGTCCTTCTTCTTACCGGATAGATTATTATTCTTGTCGGCGAGATGCACTGAAAATCCCATTGGCTGTACGGACTCAGACAGCATGTCTCCAGCTAGCCATGTTTCCGTAAAACAGAGTATGTTACAATCCCGGATATCGCTTTGGAAAGCAACTCTTGGCCAGATTTCATCGACGTTGTTATCTAGGGACTGGACATTAGCGAGTAATATACTCGGGAGTGGTGGGTTGTGTGCTCGCCTCCGAAGCCCCAATAGAAGACAGCTCCGGCACCCTCTCTTCTGTGGCGTTGTTTTGGGTCAGCCTCTGGAATCTGTTTAAATGCCCTGGGAGGTGCAGATAAAGGATCTGCTTTGGGAAAGTTATTCCTGGTCGTAGTCCTGATTGTGCTGGTAAGTTGACGTCTCTCTGATATCCAATAATTCTTCCCGGTTGTATGTAATAACACTTAAGGTTTTCTGGGCTAACAACGTAATAAATAATGCAGAAAAAAACTAAATACTGCACAGTTTCCTAAGGGCTAGAACTGAAGCTGGTATCTCTATCAGCGCCATCTTGCCATCCTGTTCCACTGAAATGAAGTAGTCACAATTATGTCATGAGACAATGTCACAATGTATTTCTATTGCTACCAAACCTCACGTGAGAAGAGGAAAATTACAAGCTAAGAAAGGGAAGTCTATGTTGGAGTCAACAGTCAAGGACACATGAAACACCTCAGATATTGTCATGTTGTCACAATGTGACATTTATTTTACTCTCTCAATACCTGCATGTACTGAATGGAAATAATATGAAGACGTGTTGTCATAATGGCTTCTTCGCAGAAATTCTCAAGGAACATATTAAGGAAAATTTTAAACTAATAGGAACACCATTTCAGTAATGACAATTCATTTACATTTTACCTAATCAATCTGTCTGCTCTCCACCAATGTCTGCTCTCCACCAATTTCTGTAAATTCAGACAATGGATAATGATAATGATGATGATAATGATGATGATAATGGATTTATACAACACTTCTCCAGGTGTTCATTGCATTTTATGGGTAAAACTCACTTCATTAAGTAGGCTCAAGGCCTTAGTCATAAAGTCACACACTGTTCCAAGCGTGTGGCAAGGCATTGTTGTCATCTTAAACTGCCAAAGAGGACAAAGAATAATGGAATTACTTTGCGAAGCCCACGGCTCATTTTGTTGGCTGTGAGCTCCGTGGCTACAGAGGACCATATCTCATTACCCCTACTGTGTCAGGGCATTATATGTCACAGAGGTCCCTGCCCTCCTTCCACTCTGGTGCCCCCACCTCTAACACCCTATCACACAAACAGGCTGAACAATGAGAGTTTAGAATAATGGGGGAGCCCTGTGTAGATCACAGCTGTAGTGCAGAGCTCCCATTTTTTCACTTGCGCCTGGAAATTCCAACGTACACTTACTCAGCTCTGCCAGTTCAGGCCCCTAATCACTATAGGCGTGTTGTGTGGGAGGCTCGTCAAAACTTAGACTGTCAACTGTAAACGACCCGTAACCATTTTTACATTGCCAACACTACCAACACTGTCACACATGTCAGAGATACAGGACTAGTCTCAGGTAACACCTCCAACACTACAACACAGTATAATGTCACACCATCAGAGATACAGGACTAGTCTCAGGTAACACCTCCAACACTACAACACAGTATTATATCACACCATCAGAGATACAGGACTAGTCTCAGGTAACACCTCCAACACTACAACACAGTATTATATCACACCATCAGAGATACAGGACTAGTCTCAGGTAACACCTCCAACACTACAACACAGTATCATATCACACCATCAGAGATACAGGACTAGTCTCAGGTATCACCTCCAACACTACAACACAGTATTATATCACACCATCAGAGATACAGGACTAGTCTCAGGTAACACCTCCAACACTACAACACAGTATTATATCACACCATCAGAGATACAGGACTAGTCTCAGGTAACACCTCCAACACTACAACACAGTATTATATCACACCATCAGAGATACAGGACTAGTCTCAGGTAACACCTCCAACACTACAACACAGTATTATATCACACCATCAGAGATACAGGACTAGTCTCAGGTAACACCTCCAACACTAAAACACAGTATTATATCACACCATCAGAGATACAGGACTAGTCTCAGGTAACACCTCCAACACTACAACACAGTAACACCTCCAACACTAAAACACAGTATTATATCACACCATCAGAGATACAGGACTAGTCTCAGGTAACACCTCCAACACTACAACACAGTATTATATCACACCATCAGAGATACAGGACTAGTCTCAGGTATCACCTCCAACACTACAACACAGTATTATATCACACCATCAGAGATACAGGACTAGTCTCAGGTAACACCTCCAACACTACAACACAGTATTATATCACACCATCAGAGATGCAGGACTAGTCTCAGGTAACACCTCCAACACTACAACACAGTATTATATCACACCATCAGAGATACAGGACTAGTCTCAGGTAACACCTCCAACACTACAACACAGTATTATATTACACCATCAGAGATACAGGACTAGTCTCAGGTAACACCTCCAACACTACAACACAGTATTATATCACACCATCAGAGATACAGGACTAGTCTCAGGTAACACCTCCAACACTACAACACAGTATTATATCACACCATCAGAGATACAGGACTAGTCTCAGGTAACACCTCCAACACTACAACACAGTATTATATCACACCATCAGAGATACAGGACTAGTCTCAGGTAACACCTCCAACACTACAACACAGTATCATATCACACCATCAGAGATACAGGACTAGTCTCAGGTATCACCTCCAACACTACAACACAGTATTATATCACACCATCAGAGATACAGGACTAGTCTCAGGTAACACCTCCAACACTACAACACAGTATTATATCACACCATCAGAGATACAGGACTAGTCTCAGGTAACACCTCCAACACTACAACACAGTATTATATCACACCATCAGAGATACAGGACTAGTCTCAGGTAACACCTCCAACACTACAACACAGTATTATATCACACCATCAGAGATACAGGACTAGTCTCAGGTAACACCTCCAACACTACAACACAGTATCATATCACACCATCAGAGATACAGGACTAGTCTCAGGTAACACCTCCAACACTACAACACAGTATTATATCACACCATCAGAGATACAGGACTAGTCTCAGGTAACACCTCCAACACAGTATTATATCACACCATCAGAGATACAGGACTAGTCTCAGGTAACACCTCCAACACTACAACACAGTATTATATCACACCATCAGAGATACAGGACTAGTCTCAGGTAACACCTCCAACACTAAAACACAGTATAATGTCACACCATCAGAGATACAGGACTAGTCTCAGGTAACACCTCCAACACTACAACACAGTATTATATCACACCATCAGAGATACAGGACTAGTCTCAGGTATCACCTCCAACACTACAACACAGTATTATATCACACATCAGAGATACAGGACTAGTCTCAGGTAACACCTCCAACACTACAACACAGTATTATATCACACCATCAGAGATGCAGGACTAGTCTCAGGTAACACCTCCAACACTACAACACAGTATTATATCACACCATCAGAGATACAGGACTAGTCTCAGGTAACACCTCCAACACTACAACACAGTATTATATTACACCATCAGAGATACAGGACTAGTCTCAGGTAACACCTCCAACACTACAACACAGTATTATATCACACCATCAGAGATACAGGACTAGTCTCAGGTAACACCTCCAACACTACAACACAGTATTATATCACACCATCAGAGATACAGGACTAGTCTCAGGTAACACCTCCAACACTACAACACAGTATTATATCACACCATCAGAGATACAGGACTAGTCTCAGGTAACACCTCCAACACTACAACACAGTATCATATCACACCATCAGAGATACATGACTAGTCTCAGGTAACACCTCCAACACTACAACACAGTATCATATCACACCATCAGAGATACAGGACTAGTCTCAGGTAACACCTCCAACACTACAACACAGTATCATATCACACCATCAGAGATACAGGACTAGTCTCAGGTAACACCTCCAACACTACAACACAGTATCATATCACACCATCAGAGATCATATCAGATACAGGACTAGTCTCAGGTAACACCTCCAACACTACAACACAGTATTATATCACACCATCAGAGATACAGGACTAGTCTCAGGTAACACCTCCAACACTACAACACAGTATAATGTCACACCATCAGAGATACAGGACTAGTCTCAGGTATCACCTCCAACACTACAACACAGTATTATATCACACCATCAGAGATACAGGACTAGTCTCAGGTAACACCTCCAACACTACAACACAGTATCATATCACACCATCAGAGATACAGGACTAGTCTCAGGTAACACCTCCAACACTACAACACAGTATCATATCACACCATCAGAGATACAGGACTAGTCTCAGGTAACACCTCCAACACTACAACACAGTATTATATCACACCATCAGAGATACAGGACTAGTCTCAGGTAACACCTCCAACACTACAACACAGTATTATATCACACCATCAGAGATACAGGACTAGTCTCAGGTAACACCTCCAACACTACAACACAGTATCATATCACACCATCAGAGATACAGGACTAGTCTCAGGTAACACCTCCAACACTACAACACAGTATCATATCACACCATCAGAGATACAGGACTAGTCTCAGGTAACACCTCCAACACTACAACACAGTATAATATCACACCATCAGAGATACAGGACTAGTCTCAGGTAACACCTCCAACACTACAACACAGTATCATATCACACCATCAGAGATACAGGACTAGTCTCAGGTAACACCTCCAACACTACAACACAGTATTATATCACACCATCAGAGATACAGGACTAGTCTCAGGTAACACCTCCAACACTACAACACAGTATTATATCACACCATCAGAGATACAGGACTAGTCTCAGGTAACACCTCCAACACTACAACACAGTATCATATCACACCATCAGAGATACAGGACTAGTCTCAGGTAACACCTCCAACACTACAACACAGTATCATATCACACCATCAGAGATACAGGACTAGTCTCAGGTAACACCTCCAACACTACAACACAGTATCATATCACACCATCAGAGATACAGGACTAGTCTCAGGTAACACCTCCAACACTACAACACAGTATTATATCACACCATCAGAGATACAGGACTAGTCTCAGGTAACACCTCCAACACTACAACACAGTATCATATCACACCATCAGAGATACAGGACTAGTCTCAGGTAACACCTCCAACACTACAACACAGTATCATATCACACCATCAGAGATACAGGACTAGTCTCAGGTAACACCTCCAACACTACAACACAGTATCATATCACACCATCAGAGATACAGGACTAGTCTCAGGTAACACCTCCAACACTACAACACAGTATCATATCACACCATCAGAGATACAGGACTAGTCTCAGGTAACACCTCCAACACTACAACACAGTATTATATCACACCATCAGAGATACAGGACTAGTCTCAGGTAACACCTCCAACACTACAACACAGTATCATATCACACCATCAGAGATACAGGACTAGTCTCAGGTAACACCTCCAACACTACAACACAGTATTATATCACACCATCAGAGATACAGGACTAGTCTCAGGTAACACCTCCAACACTACAACACAGTATCATATCACACCATCAGAGATACAGGACTAGTCTCAGGTAACACCTCCAACACTACAACACAGTATCATATCACACCATCAGAGATACAGGACTAGTCTCAGGTATCACCTCCAACACTACAACACAGTATTATATCACACCATCAGAGATACAGGACTAGTCTCAGGTATCACCTCCAACACTACAACACAGTATTATATCACACCATCAGAGATACAGGACTAGTCTCAGGTATCACCTCCAACACTACAACACAGTATTATATCACACCATCAGAGATACAGGACTAGTCTCAGGTAACACCTCCAACACTACAACACAGTATTATATCACACCATCAGAGATACAGGACTAGTCTCAGGTAACACCTCCAACACTACAACACAGTATTATATCACACCATCAGAGATACAGGACTAGTCTCAGGTAACACCTCCAACACTACAACACAGTATTATATCACACCATCAGAGATACAGGACTAGTCTCAGGTAACACCTCCAACACTACAACACAGTATTATATCACACCATCAGAGATACAGGACTAGTCTCAGGTAACACCTCCAACACTACAACACAGTATTATATCACACCATCAGAGATACAGGACTAGTCTCAGGTAACACCTCCAACACTACAACACAGTATCATATCACACCATCAGAGATACAGGACTAGTCTCAGGTAACACCTCCAACACTACAACACAGTATTATATCACACCATCAGAGATACAGGACTAGTCTCAGGTAACACCTCCAACACTACAACACAGTATCATATCACACCATCAGAGATACAGGACTAGTCTCAGGTAACACCTCCAACACTACAACACAGTATCATATCACACCATCAGAGATACATGACTAGTCTCAGGTAACACCTCCAACACTACAACACAGTATTATATCACACCATCAGAGATACAGGACTAGTCTCAGGTAACACCTCCAACACTACAACACAGTATCATATCACACCATCAGAGATACAGGACTAGTCTCAGGTAACACCTCCAACACTACAACACAGTATCATATCACACCATCAGAGATACAGGACTAGTCTCAGGTAACACCTCCAACACTACAACACAGTATAATATCACACCATCAGAGATACAGGACTAGTCTCAGGTAACACCTCCAACACTACAACACAGTATTATATCACACCATCAGAGATACAGGACTAGTCTCAGGTAACACCTCCAACACTACAACACAGTATTATATCACACCATCAGAGATACAGGACTAGTCTCAGGTATCACCTCCAACACTACAACACAGTATTATATCACACCATCAGAGATACAGGACTAGTCTCAGGTAACACCTCCAACACTACAACACAGTATCATATCACACCATCAGAGATACAGGACTAGTCTCAGGTAACACCTCCAACACTACAACACAGTATTATATCACACCATCAGAGATACAGGACTAGTCTCAGGTAACACCTCCAACACTACAACACAGTATTATATCACACCATCAGAGATACAGGACTAGTCTCAGGTAACACCTCCAACACTACAACACAGTATTATATCACACCATCAGAGATACAGGACTAGTCTCAGGTAACACCTCCAACACTACAACACAGTATTATATCACACCATCAGAGATACAGGACTAGTCTCAGGTAACACCTCCAACACTACAACACAGTATTATATCACACCATCAGAGATACAGGACTAGTCTCAGGTAACACCTCCAACACTACAACACAGTATTATATCACACCATCAGAGATACAGGACTAGTCTCAGGTAACACCTCCAACACTACAACACAGTATTATATCACACCATCAGAGATACAGGACTAGTCTCAGGTAACACCTCCAACACTACAACACAGTATCATATCACACCATCAGAGATACAGGACTAGTCTCAGGTATCACCTCCAACACTACAACACAGTATTATATCACACCATCAGAGATACAGGACTAGTCTCAGGTATCACCTCCAACACTACAACACAGTATCATATCACACCATCAGAGATACAGGACTAGTCTCAGGTAACACCTCCAACACTACAACACAGTATCATATCACACCATCAGAGATACAGGACTAGTCTCAGGTATCACCTCCAACACTACAACACAGTATTATATCACACCATCAGAGATACAGGACTAGTCTCAGGTATCACCTCCAACACTACAACACAGTATTATATCACACCATCAGAGATACAGGACTAGTCTCAGGTAACACCTCCAACACTACAACACAGTATTATATCACACCATCAGAGATACAGGACTAGTCTCAGGTAACCCCTCCAACACTACAATACAGTATTATATCACACCATCAGAGATACAGGACTAGTCTCAGGTAACACCTCCAACACTACAACACAGTATTATATCACACCATCAGAGATACAGGACTAGTCTCAGGTAACACCTCCAACACTACAACACAGTATTATATCACACCATCAGAGATACAGGACTAGTCTCAGGTAACACCTCCAACACTACAACACAGTATTATATCACACCATCAGAGATACAGGACTAGTCTCAGGTATCACCTCCAACACTACAACACAGTATCATATCACACCATCAGAGATACAGGACTAGTCTCAGGTAACACCTCCAACACTACAACACAGTATCATATCACACCATCAGAGATACAGGACTAGTCTCAGGTATCACCTCCAACACTAAAACACAGTATTATATCACACCATCAGAGATACAGGACTAGTCTCAGGTATCACCTCCAACACTACAACACAGTATTATATCACACCATCAGAGATACAGGACTAGTCTCAGGTATCACCTCCAACACTAAAACACAGTATTATATCACACCATCAGAGATACAGGACTAGTCTCAGGTAACACCTCCAACACTACAATACAGTATTATATCACACCATCAGAGATACAGGACTAGTCTCAGGTAACACCTCCAACACTACAACACAGTATTATATCACACCATCAGAGATACAGGACTAGTCTCAGGTAACACCTCCAACACTACAACACAGTATTATATCACACCATCAGAGATACAGGACTAGTCTCAGGTAACACCTCCAACACTACAACACAGTATCATATCACACCATCAGAGATACAGGACTAGTCTCAGGTATCACCTCCAACACTACAACACAGTATTATATCACACCATCAGAGATACAGGACTAGTCTCAGGTATCACCTCCAACACTACAACACAGTATCATATCACACCATCAGAGATACAGGACTAGTCTCAGGTAACACCTCCAACACTACAACACAGTATCATATCACACCATCAGAGATACAGGACTAGTCTCAGGTATCACCTCCAACACTAAACACAGTATTATATCACACCATCAGAGATACAGGACTAGTCTCAGGTATCACCTCCAACACTACAACACAGTATTATATCACACCATCAGAGATACAGGACTAGTCTCAGGTATCACCTCCAACACTACAACACAGTATTATATCACACCATCAGAGATACAGGACTAGTCTCAGGTAACACCTCCAACACTACAACACAGTATTATATCACACCATCAGAGATACAGGACTAGTCTCAGGTAACACCTCCAACACTACAACACAGTATTATATCACACCATCAGAGATACAGGACTAGTCTCAGGTAACACCTCCAACACTACAACACAGTATTATATCACACCATCAGAGATACAGGACTAGTCTCAGGTATCACCTCCAACACTAAAACACAGTATCATATCACACCATCAGAGATACAGGACTAGTCTCAGGTAACACCTCCAACACTACAATACAGTATTATATCACACCATCAGAGATACAGGACTAGTCTCAGGTAACACCTCCAACACTACAACACAGTATTATATCACACCATCAGAGATACAGGACTAGTCTCAGGTAACACCTCCAACACTACAACACAGTATTATATCACACCATCAGAGATACAGGACTAGTCTCAGGTAACACCTCCAACACTACAACACAGTATCATATCACACCATCAGAGATACAGGACTAGTCTCAGGTAACACCTCCAACACTACAACACAGTATCATATCACACCATCAGAGATACAGGACTAGTCTCAGGTAACACCTCCAACACTACAACACAGTATCATATCACACCATCAGAGATACAGGACTAGTCTCAGGTAACACCTCCAACACTACAACACAGTATCATATCACACCATCAGAGATACAGGACTAGTCTCAGGTAACACCTCCAACACTACAACACAGTATCATATCACACCATCAGAGATACAGGACTAGTCTCAGGTAACACCTCCAACACTACAACACAGTATTATATCACACCATCAGAGATACAGGACTAGTCTCAGGTAACACCTCCAACACTACAACACAGTATTATATCACACCATCAGAGATACAGGACTAGTCTCAGGTAACACCTCCAACACTACAACACAGTATCATATCACACCATCAGAGATACAGGACTAGTCTCAGGTAACACCTCCAACACTACAACACAGTATAATATCACACCATCAGAGATACAGGACTAGTCTCAGGTAACACCTCCAACACTACAACACAGTATCATATCACACCATCAGAGATACAGGACTAGTCTCAGGTAACACCTCCAACACTACAACACAGTATTATATCACACCATCAGAGATACAGGACTAGTCTCAGGTAACACCTCCAACACTACAACACAGTATTATATCACACCATCAGAGATACAGGACTAGTCTCAGGTAACACCTCCAACACTACAACACAGTATTATATCACACCATCAGAGATACAGGACTAGTCTCAGGTAACACCTCCAACACTACAACACAGTATCATATCACACCATCAGAGATACAGGACTAGTCTCAGGTAACACCTCCAACACTACAACACAGTATTATATCACACCATCAGAGATACAGGACTAGTCTCAGGTAACACCTCCAACACTACAACACAGTATCATATCACACCATCAGAGATACAGGACTAGTCTCAGGTAACACCTCCAACACTACAACACAGTATTATATCACACCATCAGAGATACAGGACTAGTCTCAGGTAACACCTCCAACACTACAACACAGTATTATATCACACCATCAGAGATACAGGACTAGTCTCAGGTATCACCTCCAACACTAAAACACAGTATTATATCACACCATCAGAGATACAGGACTAGTCTCAGGTAACACCTCCAACACTACAATACAGTATTATATCACACCATCAGAGATACAGGACTAGTCTCAGGTAACACCTCCAACACTACAACACAGTATTATATCACACCATCAGAGATACAGGACTAGTCTCAGGTAACACCTCCAACACTACAACACAGTATTATATCACACCATCAGAGATACAGGACTAGTCTCAGGTAACACCTCCAACACTACAACACAGTATCATATCACACCATCAGAGATACAGGACTAGTCTCAGGTAACACCTCCAACACTACAACACAGTATCATATCACACCATCAGAGATACAGGACTAGTCTCAGGTAACACCTCCAACACTACAACACAGTATCATATCACACCATCAGAGATACAGGACTAGTCTCAGGTAACACCTCCAACACTACAACACAGTATCATATCACACCATCAGAGATACAGGACTAGTCTCAGGTAACACCTCCAACACTACAACACAGTATCATATCACACCATCAGAGATACAGGACTAGTCTCAGGTAACACCTCCAACACTACAACACAGTATTATATCACACCATCAGAGATACAGGACTAGTCTCAGGTAACACCTCCAACACTACAACACAGTATTATATTACACCATCAGAGATACAGGACTAGTCTCAGGTAACACCTCCAACACTACAACACAGTATCATATCACACCATCAGAGATACAGGACTAGTCTCAGGTAACACCTCCAACACTACAACACAGTATAATGTCACACCATCAGAGATACAGGACTAGTCTCAGGTAACACCTCCAACACTACAACACAGTATCATATCACACCATCAGAGATACAGGACTAGTCTCAGGTAACACCTCCAACACTACAACACAGTATTATATCACACCATCAGAGATACAGGACTAGTCTCAGGTAACACCTCCAACACTACAACACAGTATTATATCACACCATCAGAGATACAGGACTAGTCTCAGGTAACACCTCCAACACTACAACACAGTATTATATCACACCATCAGAGATACAGGACTAGTCTCAGGTAACACCTCCAACACTACAACACAGTATCATATCACACCATCAGAGATACAGGACTAGTCTCAGGTAACACCTCCAACACTACAACACAGTATTATATCACACCATCAGAGATACAGGACTAGTCTCAGGTAACACCTCCAACACTACAACACAGTATCATATCACACCATCAGAGATACAGGACTAGTCTCAGGTAACACCTCCAACACTACAACACAGTATCATATCACACCATCAGAGATACATGACTAGTCTCAGGTAACACCTCCAACACTACAACACAGTATCATATCACACCATCAGAGATACAGGACTAGTCTCAGGTAACACCTCCAACACTACAACACAGTATCATATCACACCATCAGAGATACAGGACTAGTCTCAGGTAACACCTCCAACACTACAACACAGTATCATATCACACCATCAGAGATACAGGACTAGTCTCAGGTAACACCTCCAACACTACAACACAGTATTATATCACACCATCAGAGATACAGGACTAGTCTCAGGTAACACCTCCAACACTACAACTACAACACACCATCAGTATAATAGTCACACCTCCATCAGTATTATATCACACCATCAGATACAGGACTAGTCTCAGGTATCACCTCCAACACTACAACACAGTATTATATCACACCATCAGAGATACATGACTAGTCTCAGGTAACACCTCCAACACTACAACACAGTATCATATCACACCATCAGAGATACAGGACTAGTCTCAGGTAACACCTCCAACACTACAACACAGTATTATATCACACCATCAGAGATACAGGACTAGTCTCAGGTAACACCTCCAACACTACAACACAGTATTATATCACACCATCAGAGATACAGGACTAGTCTCAGGTAACACCTCCAACACTACAACACAGTATTATATCACACCATCAGAGATACAGGACTAGTCTCAGGTAACACCTCCAACACTACAACACAGTATCATATCACACCATCAGAGATACAGGACTAGTCTCAGGTAACACCTCCAACACTACAACACAGTATCATATCACACCATCAGAGATACAGGACTAGTCTCAGGTAACACCTCCAACACTACAACACAGTATCATATCACACCATCAGAGATACAGGACTAGTCTCAGGTATCACCTCCAACACTACAACACAGTATCATATCACACCATCAGAGATACATGACTAGTCTCAGGTAACACCTCCAACACTACAACACAGTATTATATCACACCATCAGAGATACAGGACTAGTCTCAGGTAACACCTCCAACACTACAACACAGTATCATATCACACCATCAGAGATACAGGACTAGTCTCAGGTAACACCTCCAACACTACAACACAGTATCATATCACACCATCAGAGATACAGGACTAGTCTCAGGTAACACCTCCAACACTACAACACAGTATAATATCACACCATCAGAGATACAGGACTAGTCTCAGGTAACACCTCCAACACTACAACACAGTATTATATCACACCATCAGAGATACAGGACTAGTCTCAGGTAACACCTCCAACACTACAACACAGTATCATATCACACCATCAGAGATACAGGACTAGTCTCAGGTATCACCTCCAACACTACAACACAGTATTATATCACACCATCAGAGATACAGGACTAGTCTCAGGTATCACCTCCAACACTACAACACAGTATCATATCACACCATCAGAGATACAGGACTAGTCTCAGGTAACACCTCCAACACTACAACACAGTATCATATCACACCATCAGAGATACAGGACTAGTCTCAGGTATCACCTCCAACACTAAAACACAGTATTATATCACACCATCAGAGATACAGGACTAGTCTCAGGTATCACCTCCAACACTACAACACAGTATTATATCACACCATCAGAGATACAGGACTAGTCTCAGGTATCACCTCCAACACTAAAACACAGTATTATATCACACCATCAGAGATACAGGACTAGTCTCAGGTAACACCTCCAACACTACAATACAGTATTATATCACACCATCAGAGATACAGGACTAGTCTCAGGTAACACCTCCAACACTACAACACAGTATTATATCACACCATCAGAGATACAGGACTAGTCTCAGGTAACACCTCCAACACTACAACACAGTATTATATCACACCATCAGAGATACAGGACTAGTCTCAGGTAACACCTCCAACACTACAACACAGTATCATATCACACCATCAGAGATACAGGACTAGTCTCAGGTATCACCTCCAACACTAAAACACAGTATTATATCACACCATCAGAGATACAGGACTAGTCTCAGGTAACACCTCCAACACTACAACACAGTATTATATCACACCATCAGAGATACAGGACTAGTCTCAGGTAACACCTCCAACACTACAACACAGTATTATATCACACCATCAGAGATACAGGACTAGTCTCAGGTAACACCTCCAACACTACAACACAGTATTATATCACACCATCAGAGATACAGGACTAGTCTCAGGTAACACCTCCAACACTACAACACAGTATCATATCACACCATCAGAGATACAGGACTAGTCTCAGGTAACACCTCCAACACTACAACACAGTATCATATCACACCATCAGAGATACAGGACTAGTCTCAGGTAACACCTCCAACACTACAACACAGTATCATATCACACCATCAGAGATACAGGACTAGTCTCAGGTAACACCTCCAACACTACAACACAGTATCATATCACACCATCAGAGATACAGGACTAGTCTCAGAGATACAGGTAACACCTCCAACACTACAACACAGTATCATATCACACCATCAGAGATACAGGACTAGTCTCAGGTAACACCTCCAACACTACAACACAGTATTATATCACACCATCAGAGATACAGGACTAGTCTCAGGTAACACCTCCAACACTACAACACAGTATTATATTACACCATCAGAGATACAGGACTAGTCTCAGGTAACACCTCCAACACTACAACACAGTATCATATCACACCATCAGAGATACAGGACTAGTCTCAGGTAACACCTCCAACACTACAACACAGTATAATATCACACCATCAGAGATACAGGACTAGTCTCAGGTAACACCTCCAACACTACAACACAGTATCATATCACACCATCAGAGATACAGGACTAGTCTCAGGTAACACCTCCAACACTACAACACAGTATTATATCACACCATCAGAGATACAGGACTAGTCTCAGGTAACACCTCCAACACTACAACACAGTATTATATCACACCATCAGAGATACAGGACTAGTCTCAGGTAACACCTCCAACACTACAACACAGTATTATATCACACCATCAGAGATACAGGACTAGTCTCAGGTAACACCTCCAACACTACAACACAGTATCATATCACACCATCAGAGATACATGACTAGTCTCAGGTAACACCTCCAACACTACAACACAGTATTATATCACACCATCAGAGATACAGGACTAGTCTCAGGTAACACCTCCAACACTACAACACAGTATCATATCACACCATCAGAGATACAGGACTAGTCTCAGGTAACACCTCCAACACTACAACACAGTATTATATCACACCATCAGAGATACAGGACTAGTCTCAGGTAACACCTCCAACACTACAACACAGTATTATATTACACCATCAGAGATACAGGACTAGTCTCAGGTATCACCTCCAACACTACAACACAGTATTATATCACACCATCAGAGATACAGGACTAGTCTCAGGTAACACCTCCAACACTACAACACAGTATCATATCACACCATCAGAGATACAGGACTAGTCTCAGGTAACACCTCCAACACTACAACACAGTATTATATCACACCATCAGAGATACAGGACTAGTCTCAGGTAACACCTCCAACACTACAACACAGTATTATATCACACCATCAGAGATACAGGACTAGTCTCAGGTAACACCTCCAACACTACAACACAGTATCATATCACACCATCAGAGATACAGGACTAGTCTCAGGTAACACCTCCAACACTACAACACAGTATCATATCACACCATCAGAGATACAGGACTAGTCTCAGGTAACACCTCCAACACTACAACACAGTATCATATCACACCATCAGAGATACAGGACTAGTCTCAGGTAACACCTCCAACACTACAACACAGTATCATATCACACCATCAGAGATACAGGACTAGTCTCAGGTAACACCTCCAACACTACAACACAGTATCATATCACACCATCAGAGATACAGGACTAGTCTCAGGTAACACCTCCAACACTACAACACAGTATTATATCACACCATCAGAGATACAGGACTAGTCTCAGGTAACACCTCCAACACTACAACACAGTATTATATTACACCATCAGAGATACAGGACTAGTCTCAGGTAACACCTCCAACACTACAACACAGTATCATATCACACCATCAGAGATACAGGACTAGTCTCAGGTAACACCTCCAACACTACAACACAGTATATATCACACCATCAGAGATACAGGACTAGTCTCAGGTAACACCTCCAACACTACAACACAGTATCATATCACACCATCAGAGATACAGGACTAGTCTCAGGTAACACCTCCAACACTACAACACAGTATTATATCACACCATCAGAGATACAGGACTAGTCTCAGGTAACACCTCCAACACTACAACACAGTATTATATCACACCATCAGAGATACAGGACTAGTCTCAGGTAACACCTCCAACACTACAACACAGTATTATATCACACCATCAGAGATACAGGACTAGTCTCAGGTAACACCTCCAACACTACAACACAGTATCATATCACACCATCAGAGATACAGGACTAGTCTCAGGTAACACCTCCAACACTACAACACAGTATTATATCACACCATCAGAGATACAGGACTAGTCTCAGGTAACACCTCCAACACTACAACACAGTATCATATCACACCATCAGAGATACAGGACTAGTCTCAGGTAACACCTCCAACACTACAACACAGTATCATATCACACCATCAGAGATACAGGACTAGTCTCAGGTAACACCTCCAACACTACAACACAGTATTATATCACACCATCAGAGATACAGGACTAGTCTCAGGTAACACCTCCAACACTACAACACAGTATCATATCACACCATCAGAGATACAGGACTAGTCTCAGGTAACACCTCCAACACTACAACACAGTATCATATCACACCATCAGAGATACAGGACTAGTCTCAGGTAACACCTCCAACACTACAACACAGTATTATATCACACCATCAGAGATACAGGACTAGTCTCAGGTAACACCTCCAACACTACAACACAGTATAATATCACACCATCAGAGATACAGGACTAGTCTCAGGTAACACCTCCAACACTACAACACAGTATTATATCACACCATCAGAGATACAGGACTAGTCTCAGGTAACACCTCCAACACTACAACACAGTATTATATCACACCATCAGAGATACAGGACTAGTCTCAGGTAACACCTCCAACACTACAACACAGTATTATATCACACCATCAGAGATACAGGACTAGTCTCAGGTAACACCTCCAACACTACAACACAGTATTATATCACACCATCAGAGATACAGGACTAGTCTCAGGTAACACCTCCAACACTACAACACAGTATTATATCACACCATCAGAGATACAGGACTAGTCTCAGGTAACACCTCCAACACTACAACACAGTATCATATCACACCATCAGAGATACAGGACTAGTCTCAGGTAACACCTCCAACACTACAACACAGTATCATATCACACCATCAGAGATACAGGACTAGTCTCAGGTAACACCTCCAACACTACAACACAGTATCATATCACACCATCAGAGATACAGGACTAGTCTCAGGTAACACCTCCAACACTACAACACAGTATCATATCACACCATCAGAGATACAGGACTAGTCTCAGGTAACACCTCCAACACTACAACACAGTATTATATCACACCATCAGAGATACAGGACTAGTCTCAGGTAACACCTCCAACACTACAACACAGTATCATATCACACCATCAGAGATACAGGACTAGTCTCAGGTAACACCTCCAACACTACAACACAGTATCATATCACACCATCAGAGATACAGGACTAGTCTCAGGTAACACCTCCAACACTACAACACAGTATAATATCACACCATCAGAGATACAGGACTAGTCTCAGGTAACACCTCCAACACTACAACACAGTATTATATCACACCATCAGAGATACAGGACTAGTCTCAGGTAACACCTCCAACACTACAACACAGTATCATATCACACCATCAGAGATACAGGACTAGTCTCAGGTATCACCTCCAACACTACAACACAGTATTATATCACACCATCAGAGATACAGGACTAGTCTCAGGTATCACCTCCAACACTACAACACAGTATCATATCACACCATCAGAGATACAGGACTAGTCTCAGGTAACACCTCCAACACTACAACACAGTATCATATCACACCATCAGAGATACAGGACTAGTCTCAGGTATCACCTCCAACACTAAAACACAGTATTATATCACACCATCAGAGATACAGGACTAGTCTCAGGTATCACCTCCAACACTACAACACAGTATTATATCACACCATCAGAGATACAGGACTAGTCTCAGGTATCACCTCCAACACTAAAACACAGTATTATATCACACCATCAGAGATACAGGACTAGTCTCAGGTAACACCTCCAACACTACAATACAGTATTATATCACACCATCAGAGATACAGGACTAGTCTCAGGTAACACCTCCAACACTACAACACAGTATTATATCACACCATCAGAGATACAGGACTAGTCTCAGGTAACACCTCCAACACTACAACACAGTATTATATCACACCATCAGAGATACAGGACTAGTCTCAGGTAACACCTCCAACACTACAACACAGTATTATATCACACCATCAGAGATACAGGACTAGTCTCAGGTATCACCTCCAACACTACAACACAGTATTATATCACACCATCAGAGATACAGGACTAGTCTCAGGTAACACCTCCAACACTACAACACAGTATCATATCACACCATCAGAGATACAGGACTAGTCTCAGGTAACACCTCCAACACTACAACACAGTATTATATCACACCATCAGAGATACAGGACTAGTCTCAGGTATCACCTCCAACACTACAACACAGTATTATATCACACCATCAGAGATACAGGACTAGTCTCAGGTAACACCTCCAACACTACAACACAGTATTATATCACACCATCAGAGATACAGGACTAGTCTCAGGTAACACCTCCAACACTACAACACAGTATTATATCACACCATCAGAGATACAGGACTAGTCTCAGGTAACACCTCCAACACTACAACACAGTATTATATCACACCATCAGAGATACAGGACTAGTCTCAGGTAACACCTCCAACACTACAACACAGTATTATATCACACCATCAGAGATACAGGACTAGTCTCAGGTAACACCTCCAACACTACAACACAGTATTATATCACACCATCAGAGATACAGGACTAGTCTCAGGTATCACCTCCAACACTACAACACAGTATCATATCACACCATCAGAGATACAGGACTAGTCTCAGGTATCACCTCCAACACTACAACACAGTATTATATTACACCATCAGAGATACAGGACTAGTCTCAGGTAACACCTCCAACACTACAACACAGTATCATATCACACCATCAGAGATACAGGACTAGTCTCAGGTATCACCTCCAACACTACAACACAGTATCATATCACACCATCAGAGATACAGGACTAGTCTCAGGTAACACCTCCAACACTACAACACAGTATTATATCACACCATCAGAGATACAGGACTAGTCTCAGGTATCACCTCCAACACTACAACACAGTATTATATCACACCATCAGAGATACAGGACTAGTCTCAGGTAACACCTCCAACACTACAACACAGTATTATATCACACCATCAGAGATACAGGACTAGTCTCAGGTAACACCTCCAACACTACAACACAGTATTATATCACACCATCAGAGATACAGGACTAGTCTCAGGTAACACCTCCAACACTACAACACAGTATTATATCACACCATCAGAGATACAGGACTAGTCTCAGGTAACACCTCCAACACTACAACACAGTATTATATCACACCATCAGAGATACAGGACTAGTCTCAGGTAACACCTCCAACACTACAACACAGTATTATATCACACCATCAGAGATACAGGACTAGTCTCAGGTAACACCTCCAACACTACAACACAGTATTATATCACACCATCAGAGATACAGGACTAGTCTCAGGTAACACCTCCAACACTACAACACAGTATTATATCACACCATCAGAGATACAGGACTAGTCTCAGGTAACACCTCCAACACTACAACACAGTATTATATCACACCATCAGAGATACAGGACTAGTCTCAGGTAACACCTCCAACACTACAACACAGTATCATATCACACCATCAGAGATACAGGACTAGTCTCAGGTAACACCTCCAACACTACAACACAGTATCATATCACACCATCAGAGATACAGGACTAGTCTCAGGTAACACCTCCAACACTACAACACAGTATCATATCACACCATCAGAGATACAGGACTAGTCTCAGGTAACACCTCCAACACTACAACACAGTATCATATCACACCATCAGAGATACAGGACTAGTCTCAGGTAACACCTCCAACACTACAACACAGTATCTCATATCACACCATCAGAGATACAGGACTAGTCTCAGGTAACACCTCCAACACTACAACACAGTATTATATCACACCATCAGAGATACAGGACTAGTCTCAGGTAACACCTCCAACACTACAACACAGTATTATATTACACCATCAGAGATACAGGACTAGTCTCAGGTAACACCTCCAACACTACAACACAGTATCATATCACACCATCAGAGATACAGGACTAGTCTCAGGTAACACCTCCAACACTACAACACAGTATATATGTCACACCATCAGAGATACAGGACTAGTCTCAGGTAACACCTCCAACACTACAACACAGTATCATATCACACCATCAGAGATACAGGACTAGTCTCAGGTAACACCTCCAACACTACAACACAGTATTATATCACACCATCAGAGATACAGGACTAGTCTCAGGTAACACCTCCAACACTACAACACAGTATTATATCACACCATCAGAGATACAGGACTAGTCTCAGGTAACACCTCCAACACTACAACACAGTATTATATCACACCATCAGAGATACAGGACTAGTCTCAGGTAACACCTCCAACACTACAACACAGTATCATATCACACCATCAGAGATACAGGACTAGTCTCAGGTAACACCTCCAACACTACAACACAGTATCATATCACACCATCAGAGATACAGGACTAGTCTCAGGTAACACCTCCAACACTACAACACAGTATCATATCACACCATCAGAGATACAGGACTAGTCTCAGGTAACACCTCCAACACTACAACACAGTATTATATCACACCATCAGAGATACAGGACTAGTCTCAGGTAACACCTCCAACACTACAACACAGTATTATATCACACCATCAGAGATACAGGACTAGTCTCAGGTAACACCTCCAACACTACAACACAGTATCATATCACACCATCAGAGATACAGGACTAGTCTCAGGTAACACCTCCAACACTACAACACAGTATAATGTCACACCATCAGAGATACAGGACTAGTCTCAGGTAACACCTCCAACACTACAACACAGTATCATATCACACCATCAGAGATACAGGACTAGTCTCAGGTAACACCTCCAACACTACAACACAGTATCATATCACACCATCAGAGATACAGGACTAGTCTCAGGTAACACCTCCAACACTACAACACAGTATTATATCACACCATCAGAGATACAGGACTAGTCTCAGGTAACACCTCCAACACTACAACACAGTATCATATCACACCATCAGAGATACAGGACTAGTCTCAGGTATCACCTCCAACACTACAACACAGTATTATATCACACCATCAGAGATACAGGACTAGTCTCAGGTAACACCTCCAACACTACAACACAGTATAATGTCACACCATCAGAGATACAGGACTAGTCTCAGGTAACACCTCCAACACTACAACACAGTATAATGTCACACCATCAGAGATACAGGACTAGTCTCAGGTATCACCTCCAACACTACAACACAGTATCATATCACACCATCAGAGATACAGGACTAGTCTCAGGTAACACCTCCAACACTACAACACAGTATTATATCACACCATCAGAGATACAGGACTAGTCTCAGGTAACACCTCCAACACTACAACACAGTATTATATCACACCATCAGAGATACAGGACTAGTCTCAGGTAACACCTCCAACACTACAACACAGTATTATATCACACCATCAGAGATACAGGACTAGTCTCAGGTAACACCTCCAACACTACAACACAGTATCATATCACACCATCAGAGATACAGGACTAGTCTCAGGTAACACCTCCAACACTACAACACAGTATCATATCACACCATCAGAGATACAGGACTAGTCTCAGGTATCACCTCCAACACTACAACACAGTATCATATCACACCATCAGAGATACAGGACTAGTCTCAGGTAACACCTCCAACACTACAACACAGTATTATATCACACCATCAGAGATACAGGACTAGTCTCAGGTAACACCTCCAACACTACAACACAGTATCATATCACACCATCAGAGATACAGGACTAGTCTCAGGTAACACCTCCAACACTACAACACAGTATCATATCACACCATCAGAGATACAGGACTAGTCTCAGGTAACACCTCCAACACTACAACACAGTATCATATCACACCATCAGAGATACAGGACTAGTCTCAGGTAACACCTCCAACACTACAACACAGTATTATATCACACCATCAGAGATACAGGACTAGTCTCAGGTAACACCTCCAACACTACAACACAGTATTATATTACACCATCAGAGATACAGGACTAGTCTCAGGTAACACCTCCAACACTACAACACAGTATCATATCACACCATCAGAGATACAGGACTAGTCTCAGGTAACACCTCCAACACTACAACACAGTATAATGTCACACCATCAGAGATACAGGACTAGTCTCAGGTAACACCTCCAACACTACAACACAGTATCATATCACACCATCAGAGATACAGGACTAGTCTCAGGTAACACCTCCAACACTACAACACAGTATCATATCACACCATCAGAGATACAGGACTAGTCTCAGGTAACACCTCCAACACTACAACACAGTATTATATCACACCATCAGAGATACAGGACTAGTCTCAGGTAACACCTCCAACACTACAACACAGTATCATATCACACCATCAGAGATACAGGACTAGTCTCAGGTATCACCTCCAACACTACAACACAGTATTATATCACACCATCAGAGATACAGGACTAGTCTCAGGTAACACCTCCAACACTACAACACAGTATAATGTCACACCATCAGAGATACAGGACTAGTCTCAGGTAACACCTCCAACACTACAACACAGTATAATGTCACACCATCAGAGATACAGGACTAGTCTCAGGTATCACCTCCAACACTACAACACAGTATCATATCACACCATCAGAGATACAGGACTAGTCTCAGGTAACACCTCCAACACTACAACACAGTATTATATCACACCATCAGAGATACAGGACTAGTCTCAGGTAACACCTCCAACACTACAACACAGTATTATATCACACCATCAGAGATACAGGACTAGTCTCAGGTAACACCTCCAACACTACAACACAGTATTATATCACACCATCAGAGATACAGGACTAGTCTCAGGTAACACCTCCAACACTACAACACAGTATCATATCACACCATCAGAGATACATGACTAGTCTCAGGTAACACCTCCAACACTACAACACAGTATCATATCACACCATCAGAGATACAGGACTAGTCTCAGGTATCACCTCCAACACTACAACACAGTATCATATCACACCATCAGAGATACAGGACTAGTCTCAGGTAACACCTCCAACACTACAACACAGTATTATATCACACCATCAGAGATACAGGACTAGTCTCAGGTAACACCTCCAACACTACAACACAGTATTATATCACACCATCAGAGATACAGGACTAGTCTCAGGTAACACCTCCAACACTACAACACAGTATTATATTACACCATCAGAGATACAGGACTAGTCTCAGGTAACACCTCCAACACTACAACACAGTATCATATCACACCATCAGAGATACAGGACTAGTCTCAGGTAACACCTCCAACACTACAACACAGTATAATGTCACACCATCAGAGATACAGGACTAGTCTCAGGTAACACCTCCAACACTACAACACAGTATCATATCACACCATCAGAGATACAGGACTAGTCTCAGGTAACACCTCCAACACTACAACACAGTATTATATCACACCATCAGAGATACAGGACTAGTCTCAGGTAACACCTCCAACACTACAACACAGTATTATATCACACCATCAGAGATACAGGACTAGTCTCAGGTAACACCTCCAACACTACAACACAGTATTATATCACACCATCAGAGATACAGGACTAGTCTCAGGTAACACCTCCAACACTACAACACAGTATCATATCACACCATCAGAGATACAGGACTAGTCTCAGGTAACACCTCCAACACTACAACACAGTATCATATCACACCATCAGAGATACAGGACTAGTCTCAGGTAACACCTCCAACACTACAACACAGTATCATATCACACCATCAGAGATACAGGACTAGTCTCAGGTAACACCTCCAACACTACAACACAGTATTATATCACACCATCAGAGATACAGGACTAGTCTCAGGTAACACCTCCAACACTACAACACAGTATTATATTACACCATCAGAGATACAGGACTAGTCTCAGGTAACACCTCCAACACTACAACACAGTATCATATCACACCATCAGAGATACAGGACTAGTCTCAGGTAACACCTCCAACACTACAACACAGTATAATGTCACACCATCAGAGATACAGGACTAGTCTCAGGTAACACCTCCAACACTACAACACAGTATCATATCACACCATCAGAGATACAGGACTAGTCTCAGGTAACACCTCCAACACTACAACACAGTATAATGTCACACCATCAGAGATACAGGACTAGTCTCAGGTAACACCTCCAACACTACAACACAGAATCATATCACACCATCAGAGATACAGGACTAGTCTCAGGTAACACCTCCAACACTACAACACAGTATTATATCACACCATCAGAGATACAGGACTAGTCTCAGGTAACACCTCCAACACTACAACACAGTATTATATCACACCATCAGAGATACAGGACTAGTCTCAGGTAACACCTCCAACACTACAACACAGTATTATATCACACCATCAGAGATACAGGACTAGTCTCAGGTATCACCTCCAACACTACAACACAGTATTATATCACACCATCAGAGATACAGGACTAGTCTCAGGTATCACCTCCAACACTACAACACAGTATCATATCACACCATCAGAGATACAGGACTAGTCTCAGGTAACACCTCCAACACTACAACACAGTATCATATCACACCATCAGAGATACAGGACTAGTCTCAGGTATCACCTCCAACACTAAAACACAGTATTATATCACACCATCAGAGATACAGGACTAGTCTCAGGTATCACCTCCAACACTACAACACAGTATTATATCACACCATCAGAGATACAGGACTAGTCTCAGGTATCACCTCCAACACTAAAACACAGTATTATATCACACCATCAGAGATACAGGACTAGTCTCAGGTAACACCTCCAACACTACAATACAGTATTATATCACACCATCAGAGATACAGGACTAGTCTCAGGTAACACCTCCAACACTACAACACAGTATTATATCACACCATCAGAGATACAGGACTAGTCTCAGGTAACACCTCCAACACTACAACACAGTATTATATCACACCATCAGAGATACAGGACTAGTCTCAGGTAACACCTCCAACACTACAACACAGTATCATATCACACCATCAGAGATACAGGACTAGTCTCAGGTATCATCTCCAACACTACAACACAGTATTATATCACACCATCAGAGATACAGGACTAGTCTCAGGTATCACCTCCAACACTACAACACAGTATCATATCACACCATCAGAGATACAGGACTAGTCTCAGGTAACACCTCCAACACTACAACACAGTATCATATCACACCATCAGAGATACAGGACTAGTCTCAGGTATCACCTCCAACACTAAAACACAGTATTATATCACACCATCAGAGATACAGGACTAGTCTCAGGTATCACCTCCAACACTACAACACAGTATTATATCACACCATCAGAGATACAGGACTAGTCTCAGGTATCACCTCCAACACTAAAACACAGTATTATATCACACCATCAGAGATACAGGACTAGTCTCAGGTAACACCTCCAACACTACAATACAGTATTATATCACACCATCAGAGATACATGACTAGTCTCAGGTAACACCTCCAACACTACAACACAGTATCATATCACACCATCAGAGATACAGGACTAGTCTCAGGTAACACCTCCAACACTACAACACAGTATTATATCACACCATCAGAGATACAGGACTAGTCTCAGGTAACACCTCCAACACTACAACACAGTATTATATCACACCATCAGAGATACAGGACTAGTCTCAGGTAACACCTCCAACACTACAACACAGTATCATATCACACCATCAGAGATACAGGACTAGTCTCAGGTAACACCTCCAACACTACAACACAGTATTATATCACACCATCAGAGATACAGGACTAGTCTCAGGTAACACCTCCAACACTACAACACAGTATCATATCACACCATCAGAGATACAGGACTAGTCTCAGGTAACACCTCCAACACTACAACACAGTATTATATCACACCATCAGAGATACAGGACTAGTCTCAGGTAACACCTCCAACACTACAACACAGTATTATATTACACCATCAGAGATACAGGACTAGTCTCAGGTAACACCTCCAACACTACAACACAGTATCATATCACACCATCAGAGATACAGGACTAGTCTCAGGTAACACCTCCAACACTACAACACAGTATAATGTCACACCATCAGAGATACAGGACTAGTCTCAGGTAACACCTCCAACACTACAACACAGTATCATATCACACCATCAGAGATACAGGACTAGTCTCAGGTAACACCTCCAACACTACAACACAGTATCATATCACACCATCAGAGATACAGGACTAGTCTCAGGTATCACCTCCAACACTACAACACAGTATTATATCACACCATCAGAGATACAGGACTAGTCTCAGGTAACACCTCCAACACTACAACACAGTATAATGTCACACCATCAGAGATACAGGACTAGTCTCAGGTATCACCTCCAACACTACAACACAGTATTATATCACACCATCAGAGATACAGGACTAGTCTCAGGTAACACCTCCAACACTACAACACAGTATCATATCACACCATCAGAGATACAGGACTAGTCTCAGGTAACACCTCCAACACTACAACACAGTATCATATCACACCATCAGAGATACAGGACTAGTCTCAGGTAACACCTCCAACACTACAACACAGTATCATATCACACCATCAGAGATACAGGACTAGTCTCAGGTAACACCTCCAACACTACAACACAGTATTATATCACACCATCAGAGATACAGGACTAGTCTCAGGTAACACCTCCAACACTACAACACAGTATTATATCACACCATCAGAGATACAGGACTAGTCTCAGGTAACACCTCCAACACTACAACACAGTATTATATCACACCATCAGAGATACAGGACTAGTCTCAGGTAACACCTCCAACACTACAACACAGTATTATATCACACCATCAGAGATACAGGACTAGTCTCAGGTAACACCTCCAACACTACAACACAGTATCATATCACACCATCAGAGATACAGGACTAGTCTCAGGTAACACCTCCAACACTACAACACAGTATTATATCACACCATCAGAGATACAGGACTAGTCTCAGGTATCACCTCCAACACTACAACACAGTATCATATCACACCATCAGAGATACAGGACTAGTCTCAGGTATCACCTCCAACACTACAACACAGTATTATATTACACCATCAGAGATACAGGACTAGTCTCAGGTAACACCTCCAACACTACAACACAGTATTATATCACACCATCAGAGATACAGGACTAGTCTCAGGTAACACCTCCAACACTACAACACAGTATTATATCACACCATCAGAGATACAGGACTAGTCTCAGGTAACACCTCCAACACTACAACACAGTATTATATCACACCATCAGAGATACAGGACTAGTCTTCAGACAAGGGAACATCCTTAGTCAATGGGAGTGTCAACACGTCAGATGGTGTCAGTGTCAAGGCTTAACCCTGTTTTATTTCTAGCTTGTAAAACTCTTAATTCCTCTTTTAAAGGATAACTTCTCTATCAGTCAGTCCTGATGAAGCTGAGGCCTTGTTGTGGGATACATTAGAGAATGAATGGCTCCATCTAGTGGCCATTAGTTTTAAATGCCTCTGTAACAGAATACAATGACACAATTGGAATAGTATTGAAATGCATCCATCCTGCCTCCCTCCCTCCTTCATGGATCTGTCATGACTGGATTGTAGTAAGCAAGCTTTCCACCGCATCGCTTTCATCATTTATGTCATGCCAGATCAATAGTTACTTCAAGGATAGGAGGAGGGAAGGATGTATTGTCCTTTGTGACTCAGTCGGTAGACCTTGACGTTTGACTCCATTCCATTAATTACATTCCAGACAGTACAATGAGCCCATCGTCCTCCAGCTCCTCCCACCAGATTCCTCAGATTTTTATATATATATATATATATATATATATATATATATATATATATATATATATATATATATATATATATATATATATATATATATACCAGTGAGCACACCCCTCGCATTTTTGTAAATATTTGAGTATATCTTTTCATGTGACAACACTGAAGAAATGACACTTTGCTACAATGTAAAGTAGTGAGTGTACAGCTTGTATAACACTGTAAATTTGCTGTCCCCTCAAAATAACTCAACACACAGCCATTAATGTCTAAACTGCTGGCAACAAAAGTGAGTACACCCCTATGTGAAAATGTCCAAATTGGGCCCAAAGTGTCAATATTTTGTGTGGCCACCATCATTTTCCAGCACTGCCTTAACCCTCTTGGGCATGGAGTTCACCAGAGCTTCACAGGTTGCCACTGGAGTCCTCTTCCACTCCTCCATGGCGACATCACAGAGCTGGTGGATGTTAGAGACCTTGCACTCCTCCACCTTCCGTTTGAGGATGCCCCACAGATGCCCAATAGGGTTTAGGTCTGGAGACATGCTTGGCCAGTCCATCACCTTTACCCTCAGCTTCTTTAGCAAGGCAGTGGTCGTCTTGGAGGTGTGTTTGGGGTCGTTATCATGTTGGAATACTGCCCTGCGGCCCAGTCTCCGAAGGGAGGGGATCATGCTCTGCTTCAGTATGTTACAGTACATGTTGGCATTCATGCTTCCCTCAATGAACTGTAACTCCCCAGTGCCGGCAGCACTCATGCAGCCCCAGACCATGACACTCCCACCACCATGCTTGATTGTAGGCAAGACACACTTGTCTTTGTACTCCTCACCTGGTTGCTGCCACACATGCTTGATACCATCTGAACCAAATAAGTTTATCTTGGTCTCATCAGACCACAGGACATGGTTCCAGTAATCCATGTCCTCAGCCTGCTTGTCTTCAGCAAACTGTTTGTGGGCTTTCTTGTGCATCATCTTTAGAAGAGGCTTCCTTCTGGGACGACAGCCATGCAGACCAATTTGATGCAGTGTACGGCGTATGGTCTGAGCACTGACAGGCTGACACCCCACCCCTTCAACCTCTGCAGCAATGCTGGCAGCACTCATACGTCTATTTCCCAAAGACAACCTCTGGATATGACACTGAGCACGTGCACTCAACTTCTTTGGTCGACCATGGCGAGGCCTGTTCTGAGTGGAACCTGTCCAGTTAAATTGCTGTATGGTCTTGGCCACCGTAAGAACACCTGCTCTGTCCATGACATAGACTGACCAGGCGAATCCAGGTGAAAGCAGCCCCAGACCATTATTACTCATCCACCAAACTTTACAGTTGGCACTGCATTGGAGCAGGTTGTGTTCTCACCATCAGAGATACAGGACTACTCTCAGGTAACACCAGATAGTGAAGCACTCCAGAGAACGCGTTTCCACTGCTCTGAGTCCAATGACGGTAAGCTTCACACCACTCCAGCCGACGCTTGGCATTGCGCATGGTGATCTTAGGCTTGTGTGCGGCTGCTCGGCCATGGAAACCCATTTCATGAAGCTCCCTACAAACAGTTATTGTTCTGACGCTGCCTCCGGAGACAGTTTGAAACCCGGTAGTGAGTGCTGCAATCAAGGACAGACGATTTTTACGCGCTACGCACTTAAGAGGAGGGTCCCGTTCTATGAGCTTATGCAGCCTACCACTTCGCGGCTCAGCCTTTGTTACTCCTAGATGTTTCCACTTCACAATAACAGAGTTTACAGATTAACATGGGCAGCTCCAGCAGGGCAGATTAACTGACTTGTCCACATTGAAAGTCACTGAGCTCTTCAGTAAGGCCATTCTACTGACAATGTTTGTCTATGAAGATTGCACGGCTGTGTGCTCAATTTTATACACCTGTCAGCAATGGGTGTATCCAAATCCATTAATAATTCCACATACTTACATATATACACTGCTCAATAAAATTAAGGGAACACTAAAATAACACATCCTAGATCTGAATGAATGAAATATATTCTTATTAAATACTTTTTTCTTTACATAGTTGAATTTGCTGACAACAAAATCACACAAAAATGATCAATGGAAATCAAATATCAACCCATGGAGGTCTGGATTTGGAGTCACTCAAAATTAAAGTGGAAAACCACACTACAGGCTGATCCAACTTTGATGTGATGTCCTTAAAACAAGTCAAAATTAGGCTCAGTAGTGTGTGTGGCCTCCATGTGCCTGTATGACCTCCCTACAACGCCTGGGCATGCTCCTGATGAGTTGGTCTGAGGATCTCATCTCGGTACCTAATGGCAGTCAGGCTACCTCTGGCGAGCACATGGAGGGCTGTGCAGCCCCCCAAAGAAATGCCACCCCACACCATGACTGACCCACCGCCAAACTGGTCATGCTGGAGGATGTTGCAGGCAGCAGAATGTTCTCCACGGCGTCTCCAGACTCTGTCACGTCTGTCACGTTCTCAGTGTGAACCTGCTTTCATCTGTGAAGAGCACAGGGCGCCAGTGGCGAATTTGCCAATCTTGGTGTTCTCTGGCAAATGCCAAACATCCTGCACGGTGTTGTGCTATAAGCACAACCCCCACCTGTGGACGTTGAGCAGACACATGCACATTTGTGGCCTGCTGGAGGTCATTTTGCAGGGCTCTGGCAGTGCTCCTCCTGCTCCTCCTTGCACAAAGGCGGAGGTAGCGGTCCTGCTGCTGGGTTGTTGCCCTCCTACGGCCTCCTCCACGTCTCCTGATGTACTGGCCTGTCTTCTGGTAGCGCCTCCATGCTCTGGACACTACACTGACAGACACAGCAAACCTTCTTGCCACATCTCGCATTGATGTGCCATCCTGGATGAGCTACACTACCTGAGCCACTTGTGTGGGTTGTAGACTCCGTCTCATGCTACCACTAGAGTGAAAGCACCGCCAGCATTCAAAAGTTACCAAAACATCAGCCAGGAAGCATAGGAACTGAGAAGTGGTTTGTGGTTACCACCTGCAGAACCACTCCTTTATTGGGGGTGTCTTACTAATTGCCTATAATTTCCACCTGTTGTCTATCACATTTGCATAACAGCATGTGCAATTTATTGTCAATCAGTGTTGCTTCCTAAGTGGACAGTTTGATTTCAGAGAAGTGTGATTGACTTGGAGTTACATTGTGTTGTTTAAGTGTTCCCTTTATTTTTTTGAGCAGTATATATTACAGGTCCGTGAGAGCCAGAAATCTTGCGTGTTTGTAGGTGACCAAATACTTATTTTCCACCATAATTTGCAAATAAATTCATTAAAAATCCTACAATGTGATTTTCTGGATTTTCTTTTCTCATTTTCTCTGTCATAGTTGAAGGGTACCTATGATGAAAATTACAGGCCTCTCTCATCTTTTTGAGTGGGAGAACTTGCACAATTGGTGGCTGACTAAATACTTTTTTGCCCCACTGTATATAGGAGTATTAGAACAGGACCGTAATGTATTGGACAACTCCTTTCACCTGGAAAATTCCAGTATGTCAAGTTGGACAGCAGCCATAACCTTGAAAGACAGAGGGACATATTATTCTGATTGGTCACCAGTAATTCACCACCATAACACTGATAGCTTTTTCCAACTTAGATGCCTTTCAGTTGAATCACTGGTTTGAATCATTGTGTGGGTCACACAAACACAAAGGAAAAAAGTCTCTGCTTTCAGGTATTGTTGCTGTTAAAGTCAAGTCATTCTCTCTGACATGCTTTAACACAATCTGGTAAAAGTAGTGTTTAGAAATTAAAAAGGACTTGATATTTGGTGACAAAGGGATAAACAGTAGGATACAATATATAATTATTCACAACATATTTGAGGATGACAGTTATTAGTTTGTCTCAGACTCTTCTAGAACTCAGAGAGGCTGAGGTATTAAGTACAGCTTTAATTACAGCATCTATATATTCATGACCTCTTCATTTTTGGGATGTCTCGCCCGATAATGGACGGCCACTTGACGGAAATATTTCTATTAATTTGAGAGGAGAAAAAAAAGCAATATCATAGCCATGAAGTGTCAGGATATGAAGTGACTTTTATCTACTGGGGCTTGGCCCTGGTCAAGTAATGTGTCCTATATATGGGGCGACATGAAATCAATCACCCCCTAGATGACGTCTACACCAGTCTCAACGTCAGTGAAGAGGCGAGTTCCTCTGTCCCGTGTCTGTGTTCTTTTGCCCATCTTAATCTTTTATTTTTATTGGCAGGTCTGAGATATGTCTTTTTCTTTGCAACTCTGCCTAGAAGGCCAGCATCTTCACTGTTGACGTTGAGCCTGGTGTTTTGCGGGAACTATTTAATGAAGCTGCCAGTCGAGGACTTGTGAGGTGTCTGTTTCTCAAACTCCCTATCCATTCATAACTAACTGTGTCAGCAGCCGACCTTCTATCTTCCTCCATGCCTGAGTGTGTGTTCTCTCTCTTTCCACCTCCTCCCCCTCTCATCATATTTTCTGTCAGTGTCTCTAGCTCTCCAGAGTGTTAGTGCCACCTCTTTCTCTATTATTCACAGTTTGCCTGGAAGTCAATTTACTGGTCCAAGGGTAGATTGCAGTGTAGTGTAGATTGTATTTTGACTTAGGGGAACAGGAAGCCTATCTCCCATACTGTACTTTTTTCAACATTTCCTGCTGTCATCTCTTCAAATGACTCAGTAGCTGGTACTCATTTCTCCTCTTTTCAGTATCTCAATAATGTTATCTCTCTCCCTCTCTGTCTTCTCTCTCTCTCCCTCCATCTGTCTCTAGTTGACAAGAGTCCCTGTCACATGGAGGAGGCTCAATAATGTTCGCCCCTTTTCATTATCTCAATAATGTTATCTCTCTCTTCCCTCTTTCTCCATCTGTTTCTAGTTGACAAGAGTCCCTGTCACCTGGAGGAGGCTCCTGGGCCATGTCGAGGTCTGGTAACTCGCTACTTATTTGACAACCAGAGCCAGGAGTGCAAGCACTTCTACTATGGAGGCTGCTTCGGCAATGCCAACAACTTCAAGAGTATGAAAGAGTGCCAGGCTAGATGCCAGAACCCAGGTAGTCCAAAAGAGACCAACCAACCATAGGTCTTTTCTTACGAGCACTGACTTTGCTGGAAGCTACTTTATTGAGGAAAAATGTACTTTCTATGACTTTCTATAGCTAGGTTGTCTCACCTAGCTATCTTAAGATGAACACATTAATTCCTAAGTCACTCTGGATAAGAGAGTCTGCTTAATGACTAACATGTAAATGTGCTAGGGGGGTGGAAACAGTATTACTTCTCTGATGACTTAAACATTTGCTGTGTGTAGGTTTAGAGTTATATCTCTTTGAAAGCGCAAATACTGTTTGCTGCAGTGGATGTTGTGAATATTGCACTTACTTGAAAATGATCTTGTTGACTGACCATCATCATGTTTCACCTTCATTTTACATTGTTTTTTTGTTCGTTTTTTTAGGGTATTCAATTGTTTTAGACATAGGCCTGATTTTGAATTTATTTACATTAATTGACTGCATTTTGTACCCCCAAAATGACCAATATATTTTTCTACAGTGACCAAACAATGTAAGAAAAAAAATGGATGATAACTCCAAAATAATTACATTGTCATTGTGTATCAGAATCCTTAATCCATCTTCCTTGGGCTCAAAATAATTGTTCTCTTCATCCATCCTGAGTCCATAAGGATAACAACTTCTCTATGCTGTATGTTAATATTATAATGCTACTTCCTTGGTAAACAGGTTTTAACAACAGAGTAGTACACTGCTTGTATTATAGTACATTTCTATTAAATGCAGTAACATATTATGGAATTAAACTCTAACCATGCTTTGGTTTCATTGCAGAAACCCCCACTGTGGCCCTTAAATTGGATGTGGCCCCTAAATTGGAGGTCGCCGTCCCAGAAGCCCATAGCCAGCCTAGTGTGCAGTCTCTCAAAGTAACTGGTAAGACGACAATGTTTATGTATTTTGAGTTCATGTTTGTATCATCTTTATTTATTCAACAAACCCTGTACACCTGTGGATCTGTCAATGCTGGGAACACTACTGTATTGCTCCAGTCTCTTGGCAGCCCCTCGTGGTGGTGTGATGTCACTCCCTTTAAGTTAACTACAGTATCACAACTACTAATACTGTGAGGCGCTTTGCACATGGGCAGTAGAACTATCACAAACACCAGGCCACAGGAAGCACAGGAATTCAGGAAAGCAGTCGTTTGTCATGTGTACTATGGAAACTACAAGGTAGGTAAGAGAGAGACAGTAATTTTACATGCGCCATCTCAAAAATAGTTTAGCTGCTGGTAAACACACTACAACGTATAAAGGCAGCATAGTGCCCACAATACCTCCTCCCTTCTCCTCCTTCCATGTGACATTGATTCACTGCTATTAAAATGGGAGTGTACAAGGTATGAAGAGAGAGTTAGTGCTCAGAAACACCCGTGTCTGGTACAGAGGTCACATCGCAGTACATTGGGGAGCAGGGAGTCTTTGGCCATCACTCAGTCACGGACAAGTAGTTGTGATTCATGTTACAGAATTCCACCCATGTCAGTGAATCCAGTGCAGGAGAGTCTCTGTACACGTGGTTGTCATTCCAGTCAAGTGATATAGGAGATCTTCAGTACTCCCTTAACCAAAGGCTGACATTCAGTTCATGTTTTCTTCTCCGCAGTTTGACGCTTGATGTGGTATTGAGGTGGTGAAAATAACGTTTCCTTTGTTGTGGTACAAGGTAATAGTAGGAGCAGTAGGTTCTACTAGTCACTTTAACAGTAGATTTCCAAGAACTTCACATCAGGCTTTTAGAGAAGTATGTTATATCAGAACTAAACTGCAGATGTAACCTAGATACTTACATACTTAGAAAATGTGTCTTTGGTATGATGGAGTCATTGTTTTACAACATGACTTGTGCTATTAGCACGTCATTTCATCTTACAATTGCTTCTGTGCATTTCTTTCAGACTTCAATCCTCCGGACTTGTGTCTCAGTCCCATTGACAAGGGCACAACATGTGATGGAGAGGAGAGAACTGAGAGGAGATACGTGTACAACCCCAAGACAAAGAGGTGTCAGTCGTTGCGCTACAATGGCTGCGGGGGCAACAAGAACAACTTTGTCCACAAGAGACACTGCATGAAGATGTGTATGAAGCCAGGTAAGATCCAAGTTATCTGTTATCTCCAACACCAGCCCTATAGAGCTACCTGGGGTTGCAGGCTTTTGTTCCATCCCCAGCATTAACACACCTGATTCAAATGATCAATATCCAGACTGAAGACTATAATTAGTTGTAATATTTGAAACAGGTGTGTCCGTACTGCACTTGTTCCACACGTATGTCTTTCATTTAAAAAAAATTGAAACAAATAAATTGAATTAACAGTGTTTTTGTAAATTAACAGTTAAGATATGAATTGAATTCAATGTTCATTTTTAGACTAGTGCCCTGGAGAAGTGTTTAAACATAACTAATTTGTGCTGTTTCATTTTCAGATCACCATCACAAAGGGAAGGTCATTCGTATAAAGAAGAAGAACAGCAACATCTTGTTTCGATCTGTCTAAATCAAGGCTTCATATTAAACCCTTCCTACTTCTCATTAAACCCTTCCTACTTCCTATTAAACCCTTCCTACTTCCTATTAAACCCTTCCTACTTCTCATTAAACCCTTCCTACTTCATATTAAACCCTTCCTACTTCCTATTAAACCCTTCCTACTTCTCATTAAACCCTTCCTACTTCATATTAAACCTTTCCTACTTCCTATTAAACCCTTCCTACTTCCTATTAATATGAAACCCTTCCTACTTCCTATTAAACCCTTCCTACTTCCTATTAATATTAAACCGTTCCTACTTCTCAGTAAACCCTTTCCTACTTCATATTAAACCCTTCCTACTTCCTATTAAACCCTTCCTACTTCATATTAAACCATTCCTACTTCCTATTAAACCCTTCCTACTTCTCATTAAACCCTTCCTACTTCATGTTAAACCTTTCCTACTTCCTATTAAACCCTTCCTACTTCCTATTAATATTAAACCGTTCCTACTTCTCATTAAACCCTTCCTACTTCCTATTAAACCCTTCCTACTTCCTATTAATATTAAACCGTTCCTACTTCTCATTAAACCCTTCCTACTAATATGAAACCCTTCCTACTTCCTATTAAACCCTTCCTACTTCCTATTAAACCCTTCCTACTTCCTATTAAACCATTCCTACTAATATTAAACCCTTCCTACTTCTTATTAAACCCTTCCTACTTCCTATTAAACCCTTCCTACTTCATATTAAACCCTTCCTACTAATATTAAACCCTTCCTACTTCCTATTAAACCCTTCCTACTTCTTATTAAACCCTTCCTACTTCCTATTAAACCCTTCCTACTTCATATTAAACCCTTCCTACTAATATTAAACCCTTCCTACTTCCTATTAAACCCTTCCTACTTCCGTTTAATATGAAACCCTTCCTACTTCCTATTAAACCCTTCCTACTTCTTATTAAACCCTTCCTACTTCTTATTAAACCCTTCCTATTAATGTTAAACCCTTCCTACTTCCTATTAATATTAAACCCTTCCTACTTCCTATTAAACCATTCCTACTAATATTAAACCCTTCCTATTATTAAACCCTTCCTATTCCTATTAAACCCTTCCTACTTCATATTAAACCCTTCCTACTAATATTAAACCCTTCCTACTTCCTATTAAACCCTTCCTACTTCTTATTAAACCCTTCCTACTTCCTATTAAACCCTTCCTACTTCATATTAAACCCTTCCTACTAATATTAAACCCTTCCTACTTCCTATTAAACCCTTCCTACTTCCGTTTAATATGAAACCCTTCCTACTTCCTATTAAACCCTTCCTACTTCTTATTAAACCCTTCCTACTTCTTATTAAACCCTTCCTATTAATGTTAAACCCTTCCTACTTCCTATTAATATTAAACCCTTCCTACTTCTTATTAAACCCGTCCTACTACCTATTAATATTAAACCCTTCCTATTAATATTAAACCCTTCCTATTAATGTTAAACCCTTCCTATTAATGTTAAACCCTTCCTACTTCCTATTAATATGAAACCCTTCCTACTTCTTATTAAACCCTTCCTATTAATATTAAACCCTTCCTATTAATATTAAACCCTTCCTACTTCCTATTAAACCCTTCCTACTTCCTATTAAACCCTTCCTACTAATATTAAACCCTTCCTATTAATGTTAAACCCTTCCTACTAATATTAAACCCTTCCTACTAATATTAAACCCTTCCTACTTCTTATTAAACCCTTCCTACTACCTATTAATATTAAACCCTTCCTATTAATATTAAACCCTTCCTACTTCCTATTAAACCCTTCCTACTTCCTATTAAACCCTTCCTACTTCCTATTAAACCCTTCCTATTCATATTAAACCCTTCCTACTTCCTATTAAACCCTTCCTACTTCCTATTAAACCCTTCCTATTAATATTAAACCCTTCCTACATACACTACTTTTGAATGAGTCTTTATTTATATCATTCTTATTTGACTTTGGTATGTCCTTGTAGTCTTGCAGCAATTGTATCAAAGGCTTGTTTTGGCCTATTGTGTAATGTTGTATTGCTCATTGTAACCTTTTAACACTTTGTAAGAAGATGTTTTTAGTAATATCACAATTGTATACATTTTTTTTACTGTCACATACCAAATACCAGTATATAATTGTATTTTTCTTCCTGAGGACACCAGACAAGTTGTTTTATTGACAAATGATGAACATTCATTATCCCAAAAGCACTGTACATGTAATATCATACAATAAAGCACGTTATCTGTATCAAGTGCTGTACATTATCTATATCAATTACTGTACATTATCTATATCAATTACTGTACATTATCTATATCAATTACTGTACATTAGCTATATCAAGTACTGTACATTATCTATATCAATTACTGTACATTATGTTTATTTTACCCCTTCATGTGAGTAATGTCTTTTTCCATGTTATTTTTTTTTACCCAGGTGAAAACAACATATCAGCAACCCATTTGAGACTGCATTTAATTTGGCATAGTCATCAACATTGCAATTTTGTGCATATGTTAATTCTGTTCCAAGTCCCCTTTCACATTGAAGTACAGCAGGCTATTGGAATTGACTCCACTGATAAGTGCATCACTGAGACACAGGGGGGCAGTGTTGTATTACCATGATAGTTCTAACGTTTTCCATAATGGCCTTCACTTGAATGATATATGACTGCAAATTGACAAATGACCTATTCGTTTGTTGGGAATTTCTCTGCCATCATAGCCTACATTCATATTGTTTTATAATGTAATGACCTCTATAGATTATAAATGAGACCATGTCCAAAATAGTTCTCGAGATGGGACACTATTCTTCCAGGAGAAATACCGTTTGGTGGAAAACGCAGGTGCTGCTCCAGGATCTCCCATTAGTGTTCAATTGGGTTGAGATTTGGTGACTGAGACGGGCCATGACATACGGTTTACATTGTTTTCATGCTCATCACACCATTCAGTTAAAACTCATGCTCTGTGGATGGGGGCATTGTCATACTATGGGGGCATATTCATGGTAGCCAAAAGTATGGCCTGCCCAGTATTTTTTATACATGACCCTAAGCATGATGGATGTTAATTGCTTAATTAACTCAGAAACCACACATGTGTGGAAGCACCCGCTTTCACCATACTTTGTATCCCTCTTTTACTCAAGTGTTTAAATGATTTGGACAGTTCAAATCCAACTTTATTTGTCACATGTTTCGAATACAAGTGTGGACTTTACCGTGAAATGCTTACTTACAAGCCCTTAACCAACAGTGCAGTTCAAGAAAGAGTTAAGAATATATTGACCAAATAAACTAAAGTAAAAAATAGTTACCTGCATGTCAGTCAGTTTACCTACTTATGATAAATAAACCAAGTCTAATAATGAGATGGACACTCACAGGTTTGTTAAGCGTAGACAGAGCGAGCTTCTTCCATATGAGAAGACATCGAATTGCAGGAATGTTCCTGTCATTTAGAACCATAACGAATGTTTACAGCCAATGCATTGGATCAAACTCTGCAGACAGAAACCCAAACAAAAGCGCGTACCTTGAATAAATAACACACATACACAATAATTACCACACGGGAGGAGACCCATAATCATCTGCACAAAACACACAGCACAGGTACTCACACGACCAACGGACAACGTAACAATAATGGACCCCACCATGGTGAACGAAGGGCACATTCATACAAATACAATCAGGGGGAATAGGGGACACCTGTGTGCAATGAAAGTTCCAGAGGGATCTGTGACAAATACACAAGGTACAATTTGAAATTTGTCCATCAGCAGTTTTCTGTTATGTCAGTCACTGACAGTCACTCAATTAGCCCATATCAGCTAACATGTTTTAATAATAATAATAATAATAATATATGCCATTTAGCAGACGCTTTTATCCAAAGCGACTTACAAGTCATGTGTGCATACATTCTAGATTGGTAAATTAGTCTAGTGGCCAGCTATCTAAACTTGTAGCTAACATGGTCGAATTATCCACCTGGCCCGGCCCCCCCATTGATTTTGTTAGTCACTCTCACTCAGATATCATATTAAAAACTGCAAACATTTCTCTCCACACTATGGCAAAACGTGTAGAATTGCAGGGCATTAACTCAACATTTAATTTTTTTATATCTCCTGTCAAGAAGAGGGGGGCTAAAATGCTTTGCTGGCAAGGTGGGGTTAACAACATTTCGTGAAAGACTTGGTCCGGTTCTGACTACATGTGTGAGTAAGGATGTGCGTATACAGATGCGCGAGCCACTGCGCCCCCATGATGATTTCAGAGGTTTTGTGTGCCCCACCCCTGTCAAAGTTTCCCATCCCTGGTCTATATCATCTGCGTGGTGGGTTGGTGGGTTCTCCTGAAGAGCTGTAGGCTAATTCGTGATGTAACAGGAAGTAGGCTAATGCGAATGCCTCCCACAATCTGACAGCGGCTCCAGTCCGACACTTTATTCATTGAGTGTTGAAACCCTTTAGGTTTGGTTCACTACCATTGCTGCGGAGGTTGCATTTGTGGGAAAAAAAAGCTGTCGCTGGAGTGTTTGGTCGGTTAATGTTACTTTCTAAATCGAGGTAGCATTGGGTTGTGAACTAATCGCATCAGGTAAGAACCATTCGAATAGTGTATTAATAATGGGAATATTTACATATCTGGTTTAGGATTACTATTTTATTTGTCCACTTATGCATCGATTCCAGTATCGATGCATAAGTAATTTGCTTTTCCTTTTCTAAAATGAATAGCCTATACATATCCAATTCAAGCCCATGATAATCGGAAAGAGTCTGCTGCATTTCTGTCTGGTAAATTTAGACCTAAAACGTGCTTTTTAAAGCTACCTGGATAGATTTCAGTCCACTGTCGACAGGGATAACAATAGCCTATTTCTTGTCGTCTTCCAAAAACAATTGCGCACCGCAGATAGGTTAGTCATTTGCACTATTTTGCATAATTCCATAGGGACATTTTATTATTTTATTTTATATATTTTATATATATATATATAAAACAATGTACTATTTAACCATGTATATATATATACAGTACATGGTTTGTAGATGTGTACAAATAGTGTATAATGACTCCTGTCATCATCATACAATTATTGATAATAGCCTATTAATACTTCATCCTTAATTTAGGTTAGTTTTTTGACAGATTTGTTTGATCTATGACAAGGGTTTTCATTTGAAAGGGTTTGAAATGATTGGAATATTAAACAAATGCAAGGTAGCCTATAAGTACGTTTGCCCTCCATCATGCTACATAACATGTTTATAGGGAAGACAACAATACAATACATTTGTATTAACTCTCAGACCCCATTCAAGATGCGTTTTTACAACCATATATAACCTTTCCAAACTTTAGGCTACAGTGGCACCTAAGTGTTAGGCTACCCACATTTACCTGTTAGGGCACAATGTGGTGGGTAGGTAACCTATAAATCAGACATTAGCATGATGACCATGTTAATGTAAAACGAAAAGGATTTCCTGGGCATTCTACAAGTTTATATGTCATATTGCTGTTTGATAATGAGTTGACTGGAGAGTCTAAAGAATGATAATTATTGTATCTTGTAATATCATGAACTGTCTTCAGATGCAAGGGAAATGTTGTTTTTTTCCCACAGAAACCGATACCTTTGAAAGCATAACTATATTAATAAAAACATTGATAAAAAAAAAACATGAAAGAATAAGCACTGTGCGTTTTTACATTGTGCGGCACATCCAGATGACCTGGTTGCTACTGACAGCATTGTAGTGTAAATGTGCCCGCTCTCCTCAGTCATGTGGTATACCCCAACACTGGTGTTTGGCACTAGTGCAATCTCAAGTTGTTGTTGAATCATCTGCATGGTTATGTAAGCCACAGATTGGACATGATGAAATGTTTTGGGGCAGCTAGAGGGAAGAACGTGATGAATATGATGAGGATGCTCACATTTGGCAGATCTCGTTTATGATACGATGAGGAAGGCAGAGATATGTCTCCATCAAGGAGAGGATAGAGTACACATGAACGAACTCAGAACTGTAGAACATTCAAGTTCATCACCGTTGAGACTTTTTAAAACCTTTCCAGATGCATTTGGCTGACACCATATTTGTCCTCTGCCTCTTTAACCCGTCCATAGATTGCACCCTTTTATCTCACATTCTCAAGTAAAATTACTTATTAAACATCCACAATAACCCACCGTCATGAAAAAAATATGACATGAAACAAAAATATTATTGCTTCGCTCAACATTTATGAAATCTCTCATGATTTGTATGTGTTCCATTTGAAAGCTGAGGAAAAGATGCCGCTTCACTGTGTGGCCTGGAGATATAGGAGAGCCAGAGAGTGTTTTCCGGACTGACTGAATACCCCATGAGAAGCAGGCGTGTCTAATAAGTCTACAAGGATTTTCACTCAAAATGCTCAATGGCCAAGTGTTCACAGTAAATATATGAGCTCATATAGTGAAAGGAACCCAAGTACATTTTTGTGTGGGGAGTCTTTGTGTTGAACTGTAAAACATTGGATTTGGATTCCTCCACCGAGCAGTCCTGTGGAGTGGGTATTGAACGCTGACTCCAAATGGGATATTAAATGTTAAAGGTACCTCCGTGACTTGGTGATATTGCCTCGACAATCTCAGTCATCTACACGGCACAGAGTAGAGAGCCTCGGCTGAGGCGTCCAGAAGAGTCAACAAGGAGAACTGTTGACGATGGAAAATGTTTCTGTTTCTCACTCTGGTCTATCTACAGAATGGACCGTGTTTTTGATCAGTAAAACTCAGTCTTTACCTAGAGATTCACATTACATGTTGATAGCTGTTCTTGTCTATTAATGTTCTGTATTATGGCATGTTTTGTGTGGACCCCGGGAAGAACAGCTGCTGCTTTCGCAACAGCAAATGGAGATCCTAATAAAATACCTAATACCATACATGTGAATATGAACGCACTGCTCACACCGTTATGAAAAAGTGTGCAAAGCATCCATAACATGGGGGAAATAAACAAAACAAAAGACCCTTCTTCCAAGACAAATATGATGGATTATACCAAGAGCTACCTTCAAATCTATTATTGTTCAAAGTTTGGTCTGCAAAGTGGATCTCTCAACGAATTGAGAGCGAATTCTCAACACGACTCTGCCCTTACTTCTCCGATATCTGAACATTATCTTAGCCGACAGCTGCCACACAGTCTAAGACAGCCTGCTCTCATCAAGAAGGTGTATCAAGAAGGTGTATCCCTCTCCCCAGGGAGCAGATAGGTTATGCCTTTTTATTTTATTTACCACTTATTTTACCAGGTAAGTTGACTGAGAACACGTTCTCATCTACAGCAACAACCTGGGGAATAGTTACAAGGGGGAGGAGGGTTATGCTGCTCAGCCATCTCTCCTGTTTTGAAGTCGGGGCGCACAAACACAAATGCATTGTGACGCTTTTATCACGCTGGAGGCCCCTGCTTGGCTCTCTATCTCTCTCTCTCTCTCTCTCTCTCTCTCTCTCTCTCTCTCTCTCATCTCTCTTTCTCTCTCCATCTCTCTTTCTCTCTCCATCTCTCTTTCTCTCTCCCCCCTCTCTCTATCTCTCTTTGTCTGTTTCTCTCCCCTCTTGTTGGCCTCTCTCTCTCTCTCTCTCTCTCTCTCTCTCTCTCTCTCTCTCTCTCTCTCTCTCTCTCACCAGACCTTGGTTTAGTCATTAATCTGAGAGCTGGCTAATAGCACCACCATCTCATATCCTGTCTAATTCAAGTGCATCAGGGCCATTATTGAATTCCCCTGTCTAAACAGAACCTCGACACACATCATATCTTTACCTCTCTCCCTGGGCCTCGGCTACCACATTACACCCAAATGCATTGATGCTGATATGCGTCACTCTACTCAAACCTCCCTCGAGTCCCTGTATTTAATTCAGAGTCAAATCTCAATGATGTTAAAAAGATCCGCCGCCCCACATACCCCCACATGTATTACAGAAGATTCTTTCAGTTAATGACTTGAGCAAGGCACTTAATTAACCCTAATTGCTCCAGGGTGGCTGTTGATAATGGCAGACCCTTGCCGTGACTCTCCGAGGGTGTCTCAGGGAGAGTTGGGGAATGCAAAGAAAAAACAACACATTTCCAATTCACACATGTATTTTAATACACACTTGTATATGTGTGGAATAAGGCAAATATAAGCACCCACCAACATTCTTAGCAATATGTCGTTGATTATAACTATGTATGTTTCACTGACAGCCATGTCATGTTGACTGGACGTAGCATGTTTTATTGCAGCAGTCAGGCCTGTGGACAACATGTTCTATGCTTGTGTGTGAGTCCTAGGCTAAAGTCGATCTGAGATGACGTGCTTTCTGAAGGATGAGGACAGTGGCCGTTTCCAGGCGTGTTCCGTGTTGATGCGTGCGAAACAAACTGCCGTTGGCTGACACGACCCTCCTGATTTACAGGCTGGGACTAATGCCCCATGAATATAGAGGAGGTGGCTTCTGATAGGGCACAGAGAGTGAGAAAGGAACCATGGGAGTTAGTATGTGTATCTTCTCCATCCAGTGGAGTCAGTATGTGTATCTTCTCCATCCAGTGGAGTCAGTATGTATATTCTCCATCCAGTGGAGTTAGTATGTATCTTCTGCATCCAGTGGAGTTAGTATGCATCTTCTCCATCTAGTGGAGTTAGTATGTGTATCTTCTCCATCCAGTGGAGTCAGTATGTGTATCTTCTCCATCCAGTGGAGTTAGTATGTATCTTCTCCAACCAGTGGAGTCAGTATGTATATTCTCCATCCAGTGGAGTTAGTATGTATCTTCTCCATCCAGTGGAGTCAGTATGTATATTCTCCATCTAGTGGAGTTAGTATGTATCTTCTGCATCCAGTGGAGTTAGTATGCATCTTCTCCATCTAGTGGAGTTAGTATGTGTATCTTCTCCATCCAGTGGAGTCAGTATGTGTATCTTCTCCATCCAGTGGAGTTAGTATGTATCTTCTCCAACCAGTGGAGTCAGTATGTATATTCTCCATCCAGTGGAGTTAGTATGTGTATCTTCTCCAACCAGTGGAGTCAGTATGTATATTCTCCATCCAGTGGAGTTAGTATGTGTATCTTCTCCATCCAGTGGAGTTAGTATGTGTATCTTCTCCATCCAGTGGAGTCAGTATGTGTATCTTCTCCAACCAGTGGAGTCAGTATGTATATTCTCCATCCAGTGGAGTTAGTATGTATCTTCTGCATCCAGTGGAGTTAGTATGTGTATCTTCTCCAACCAGTGGAGTCAGTATGTATATTCTCCATCCAGTGGAGTTAGTATGTGTATATTCTCCAACCAGTGGAGTCAGTATGTATATTCTCCATCCAGTGGAGTCAGTATGTATATTCTCCATCTAGTGGAGTTAGTATGTATCTTCTGCATCCAGTGGAGTTAGTATGCATCTTCTCCATCTAGTGGAGTTAGTATGTGTATCTTCTCCATCCAGTGGAGTCAGTATGTGTATCTTCTCCATCCAGTGGAGTTAGTATGTATCTTCTCCAACCAGTGGAGTCAGTATGTATATTCTCCATCCAGTGGAGTTAGTATGTATCTTCTGCATCCAGTGGAGTTAGTATGTGTATCTTCTCCAACCAGTGGAGTCAGTATGTATATTCTCCATCCAGTGGAGTTAGTATGTGTATCTTCTCCATCCAGTGGAGTTAGTATGTGTATCTTCTCCATCCAGTGGAGTTAGTATGTGTATCTTCTCCAACCAGTGGAGTCAGTATGTATATTCTCCATCCAGTGGAGTTAGTATGTATCTTCTCCAACCAGTGGAGTCAGTATGTATATTCTCCATCCAGTGGAGTTAGTATGTATCTTCTGCATCCAGTGGAGTTAGTATGTGTATCTTCTCCAACCAGTGGAGTCAGTATGTATATTCTCCATCCAGTGGAGTTAGTATGTGTATATTCTCCAACCAGTGGAGTCAGTATGTATATTCTCCATCCAGTGGAGTTAGTATGTGTATCTTCTCCATCCAGTGGAGTTAGTATGTGTATCTTCTCCATCTAGTGGAGTTAGTATGTGTATCTTCTCCAACCAGTGGAGTTAGTATGTGTATCTTCTCCATCCAGTGGAGTTAGTATGTATCTTCTCCATCTAGTGGAGTTAGTATGTATCTTCTCCATCTAGTGGAGTTAGTATGTATCTTCTCCATCCAGTGGAGTTAGTATGTATCTTCTCCATCTAGTGGAGTTAGTATGTATCTTCTCCATCCAGTGGAGTTAGTATGTGTATCTTCTCCATCTAGTGGAGTTAGTATGTATCTTCTCCATCCAGTGGAGTTAGTATGCGTATCTTCTCCATCCAGTGGAGTTAGTATGTATCTTCTGCATCCAGTGGAGTTAGTATGTATCTTCTCCATCCAGTGGAGTTAGTATGTATCTTCTCCATCCAGTGGAGTTAGTATGTATCTTCTCCCTCCAGAGGAGTTAGTATGTATCTTCTCCCTCCAGAGGAGTTAGTATGTATCTTCTCCCTTGAGAGGAGTTAGTATGTATCTTCTCCATCCAGTGGAGTTAGTATGTGTATCTTCTCCATCTAGTGGAGTTAGTATGTATCTTCTCCATCCAGTGGAGTTAGTATGTATATCTTCTCCATCCAGTGGAGTTAGTATGTATCTTCTCCATCCAGTGGAGTTAGTATGCGTATCTTCTCCATCCAGTGGAGTTAGTATGTATCTTCTCCCTCCAGAGGAGTTAGTATGTATCTTCTCCATCCAGAGGAGTTAGTATGTATCTTCTCCCTCCAGAGGAGTTAGTATGTATCTTCTCCCTCCAGAGGAGTTAGTATGTATCTTCTCCCTCCAGAGGAGTTAGTATGTATCTTCTCCCTCGAGAGGAGTTAGTATGTATCTTCTCCCTCCAGAGGAGTTAGTATGTATCTTCTCCCTCGAGAGGAGTTAGTATGTATCTTCTCCCTCCAGAGGAGTTAGTATGTATCTTCTCCCTCGAGAGGAGTTAGTATGTATCTTCTCCATCCAGTGGAGTTACAATCTTCTCCATCCAGTGGAGTTAGTATGTGTATCTTCTCCATTCATTGGAGTTAGTGTTAGATACTTTCCATGTGTCGTTCTTTACAAGTTGACGTGTAAACATACTGATGGTACAGTAACAGTAGCCTACATGGGTCTATCACTTGTGACGGGAGTATTTGTGTGCGCACTTGTGACGGGCCTGTGGCGTGCGCATGGGGGCAGATCCTTTGGCCTCTGGGTCATCTTAAAACAGAGTTGGACTTGATCCAGCTCCCAGGGTTATTTTGGTAGATGTCAGGCCTGCTAGCAATCTTTCAGATCCAGGCCGAGTTCACTGGAAACTATCCTCCATGGATATCAGGGTTGGATCTGTCAGAAAGACTACCACTTTCACAATACTGGGCTGGACAGTAGGAGAGGTACTGGGCTGGACAGTAGGGGCCATACTGGGCTGGACAGTAGGAGAGGTACTGGGCTGGACAGTAGGGGCCATACTGGGCTGGACAGTAGGAGAGGTACTGGGCTGGACAGTAGGAGCCAAACTGGGCTGGACAGTAGGAGCCATACTGGTATGGACAGTAGGTAGAGATACTGGCATGGACAGTAGGTAGAAGTACTGGGCTGGACAGTAGGTAGAGGTACTGGGCTGGACAGTAGGTAGAGGTACTGGGCTGGACAGTAGGTAGAGGTACTGGGCTGGACAGTAGGTAGAGGTTCTGGGCTGGACAGTAGGAGCTATACCGGGCTGGACAGTAGGTTTCGGGTCCTGGGCTGAACAGTAGGAGGCAAACTGGCCTGGGCTGTAGGAGCTATACTGGGCTGGAAAGTAGGAACAAAACTGGGCAGGACAGTAGGAGCTATACTGGGCTGGACAGTAGGAGCAAAACTGGGCTGGACAGTAGGAGTCATACTGGGCTGGACAGTAGGATCCATACTGGGCTGGACAGTAGGATCCAAACTGGGATGGACAGTAGGAAGAGGTACTGGGATGGACAGTAGGAAGAGGTACTGGGATGGACAGTAGGAAGAGGTACTGGGATGGACAGTAGGAGCATAACTGGGCTGGACAGTATGAGCAAAACTGGGCTGGACAGTAGGAGTCATACTGGGCTGGACAGTAGGAGCCATCCTGGGCTGGACAGTAGCTAGAGGTACTGGGCTGGACAGTAGGTTTAGGTACTGGGCTGGACAGTAGGTTTAGGTACTGGGCTGAACAGTAGAAGCCATATAGGGCTGGACAGTTGGAGCTATCCTGGGCTGGACATTAGGTAGAGTTACTGGGCTGAATAGTAGGAGCCATACTGGGCTGGACAGTACGAGCCAACCTGGGCTGGATAGTAGGAGAGGTACTGGGCTGGTCAGTAGGAGCCATCCTGGGCTGGACAGTATGAGCCATACTGGGCTGGACAGTATGAGAAATACTGGGCTTGACAGTAGGAGCTATACTGGGCTGGACAGTAGGGACTCATACTGGGCTGGGCAGTAGGGACCATACTGGGCTGGACAGTGGGTTATGGGTCATGGGCTGGACAGTAGGAGCCAAACTGCTCTGGACAGTAGGAGAGATACTGGTCTGGACAGTAGGTTTTGGGCACTGATCTGGACAGGAGGTAGAGTTACAGGGCTGGACAGTAGGGGCCATACTGGGCTTGACATTAGGACAGGTATTGGGCTGGACAGTAGGAGCCATACTGGGCTGGACAGTAGGAGCCATACTGGGCTGGACAGTAGGAGCCATACTGGGCTGGACAGTAGGAGCCATGCTGGGCTGGACAGTAGGAGCCATGCTGGGCTGGACAGTAGGAGCCATACTGGGCTGGACAGTAGGAGCCATACTTGGCTGGACACTAGTTAGAGGTATTGGGCTGGACAGTAGGAGCCATACTGGGCTGAACACTAGTTAGAGGTATTGGGCTGGACAGTAGGAGCCATACTGGGCTGGACACTAGTTAGAGGTATTGATATTGATATTGACAGTAGGAGAGGTACTGTGATGGACAGTAGGAGCCATACTGGGCTGGACCTTAGAAGCCATACTGGGCTGGACAGTAGAAGCTATACTGGGCTGGACAGTAGAAGCCATACTGGGCTGGACAGTAGAAGCCATACTGGGCTGGACAGTAGAAGCCATACTGGGCTGGACAGTAGAAGCCATACTGGGCTGGACAGTAGGAGCCATACTGGGCTGGACCTTAGAAGCCATACTGGGCTGGACTGTAGGTAGATGTACTGGGCTGGACAGTAGAAGCCATACTGGGCTGGACAGTAGAAGCCATACTGGGCTGGAAAGTAGAAGCCATACTGGGCTGGACAGTAGAAGCCATACTGGGCTGGACAGTAGAAGCCATACTGGGCTGGACAGTAGGAGCCATACTGGGCTGGACCTTAGAAGCCATACTGGGCTGGACAGTAGAAGCTATACTGGGCTGGACAGTAGAAGCCATACTGGGCTGGACAGTAGAAGCCATACTGGGCTGGACAGTAGAAGCCATACTGGGCTGGACAGTAGAAGCCATACTGGGCTGGACAGTAGAAGCCATACTGGGCTGGACAGTAGGAGCCATACTGGGCTGGACCTTAGAAGCCATACTGGGCTGGACTGTAGGTAGATGTACTGGGCTGGACAGTAGAAGCCATACTGGGCTGGACAGTAGAAGCCATACTGGGCTGGACAGTAGGAGCCATACTTGGCTGGACACTAGTTAGAGGTATTGGGCTGGACAGTAGGAGCCATACTGGGCTGAACACTAGTTAGAGGTATTGGGCTGGACAGTAGGAGCCATACTGGGCTGGACACTAGTTAGAGGTATTGATATTGATATTGACAGTAGGAGAGGTACTGTGATGGACAGTAGGAGCCATACTGGGCTGGACCTTAGAAGCCATACTGGGCTGGACTGTAGGTAGATGTACTGGGCTGGACAGTAGAAGCCATACTGGGCTGGACAGTAGAAGCCATACTGGGCTGGACAGTAGAAGCCATACTGGGCTGGACAGTAGAAGCCATACTGGGCTGGACAGTAGGAGCCATACTGGGCTGGACCTTAGAAGCCATACTGGGCTGGACTGTAGGTAGATGTACTGGGCTGGACAGTAGAAGCCATACTGGGCTGGACAGTAGAAGCCATACTGGGCTGGACAGTAGAAGCCATACTGGGCTGGACAGTAGAAGCCATACTGGGCTGGACAGTAGAAGCCATACTGGGCTGGACAGTAGGAGCCATACTGGGCTGGACCTTAGAAGCCATACTGGGCTGGACAGTAGAAGCTATACTGGGCTGGACAGTAGAAGCCATACTGGGCTGGACAGTAGAAGCCATACTGGGCTGGACAGTAGAAGCCATACTGGGCTGGACAGTAGAAGCCATACTGGGCTGGACAGTAGAAGCCATACTGGGCTGGACAGTAGGAGCCATACTGGGCTGGACCTTAGAAGCCATACTGGGCTGGACTGTAGGTAGATGTACTGGGCTGGACAGTAGAAGCCATACTGGGCTGGACAGTAGAAGCCATACTGGGCTGGACAGTAGGAGCCATACTGGGCTGGACAGTAGAAGCCATACTGGGCTGGACAGTAGAAGCCATACTGGGCTGAACACTAGTTAGAGGTATTGGGCTTGACAGTAGGAGCCATACTGGGCTGAACACTAGTTAGAGGTATTGGGCTGGACAGTAGGAGCCATACTGGGCTGGACACTAGTTAGAGGTATTGATATTGATATGGACAGTAGGAGCCATACTGGGCTGGGCAGTTGGAGCCATAATGGGCTGAACACTAGTTAGAGGTATTGGGCTGGACAGTAGGAGCCATACTGGGCTGAACACTAGTTAGAGGTATTGGGCTGGACAGTAGGAGCCATACTGGGCTGAACACTAGTTAGAGGTATTGGGCTGGACACTAGTTAGAGGTATTGGGCTGGACAGTAGGAGCCATGCTGGGCTGGACAGTAGGAGCCATACTGGGCTGGACAGTAGGAGCCATACTGGGCTGGACAGTAGGAGCCATGCTGGGCTGGACAGTAGGAGCCATACTGGGCTGGACAGTAGGAGCCATGCTGGGCTGGACAGTAGAAGCCATACTGGGCTGGACAGTAGGAGCCATACTTGGCTGGACACTAGTTAGAGGTATTGGGCTGGACAGTAGGAGCCATACTGGGCTGAACACTAGTTAGAGGTATTGGGCTGGACAATAGGAGCCATACTGGGCTGGACACTAGTTAGAGGTATTGATATTGATATTGACAGTAGGAGAGGTACTGTGATGGACAGTAGGAGCCATACTAGGCTGGACCTTAGAAGCCATACTGGCCTGGACAGTAGAAGCCATACTGGGCTGGACAGTAGGAGCCAAAATGGGCTGGACCTTAGAAGCCATACTGGGCTGGAATGTAGGTAGATTTACTGTTCCGGACATGTGGTAGAGCTACTGGGCTGGACAGTAGGTAGAGTCTTTGGGCTGGACAGGTGGTAGAGCTACTGAGCTGGATAGTAGGTAGAGACTCTGGGCTGGACAGTCGGTAGAGGTACTGAACTGGACAGTAGGTAGAGGTACTTTGCTGGACAGTAAGTGGAGCTACTGGGCTGGACAGTAGTTAGAGGTACTGGAATGGACAGTAGTTAGAGGTACTGGAATGGACAGTAGGTAGAGCTACTGGGCTGGACAGTAGGTAGAGACGCTGGGCTGGACAGGTGGTAGAGCTACTGGGCTGGACAAGTGGTAGAGCTACTGGGCTCAACAGTAGGTAGATGTACTGAACTGGACAGTAGGTAGAGGTACTGGGCTGGAAAGTAAGTAGAGATACTGGGCTGGACAGTAGGTAGATGTACTGGAATGAACATTAGGTAGAGGTACTAGGCTGGACATTTGGTATATGTACTGGGCTGGACAGTAGGTTGAGGCACTGGTCTGGACAGTAGGATCTGTACCTGGCTGGACATTAGGTAGAGGTACTGGTCTGGGCAGTAGGTAGAGGTTTTTTATTTATTTTTATTTCACCTTTATTTAACCAGGTAGGCCGGTTGAGAACACCTTTATTTAACCAGGTAGGCCAGTTGAGAACACCTTTATTTAACCAGGTAGTCAATTTGAGAACAAGTTCTCATTTACCACTGCGACCTGGCCAAGATAAAGCAAAGCAGTGCAACACAAACAACAACACAGAGTTACACATTGCATAAACAAATGTACAGTCAAGAACACAATAAAAAAATGGGTGTTGCTATGGTGACCAGTGAGCTGAGATAAGGCGGGGCTTTACCTAGCAAAGACTTATAGATGTCCTGGAGCCAGTGGATTTGGCGACTAATATGAATCGAGGGCCAGCCAACGAGAGCATACAGGTTGCAGTGGTGGGTAATATATGTGGCTTTGGTGACAAACTTGTACTGTGATAGACTACATCCAATTTGATGAGTAGAGTGTTGGAGGCTATTTTGTCAATTACATCGCAGAAGTCAAGGATAGTCAGTTTTACGAGGGTATGTTGGCGGCATGAGTAAAAGAGGCTTTGTTGCGAATTAGTTTAATTTTGGATTGGAGATGCTTAATTTGAGTCTGGACTGGACTGGAAGTGGAGATACTGGGCTGAACTGTAGGCTTCGGGTACTGGCCTGCCCTATAGTGTTAATAAGGCAATAGATGGGCTACATAAAAGCCTCCACCAGTTTCATTTGATCCGTTTTAGTTGCACTTAATCAGTTTTACTCTCAGCACCTATAATGATTATGGGAAGATTTGAGAACTTTAACCTGATCTTTGATCGGTAGGTCCTCAACAAGGCCAACTTCTACTCTGAGCCCTCATACCCTTCTGTGTTTCTTTGGGAGTGTTGCGTAGAATGGAGATGTGAACCTGTGGCTTGTTGTTTGTGTACTTGTCTCAGGCAGTGGGATGGATTTATGGAGTGACATGGTTAAATTTAGATTGACATGCTAAACTTCAGAGACTACGGAGGGACCGGTCCTCTTCCAGTGGGTTGAGAGGTCCACTCCCCACTAACCTTTTATGTGATTGTTTATAATAGAATTATAGAATAACTTTACATTTCCCAGAGGGATACCAACTTTGGGGAATGGTATCCCATTAGAAGCTATGATGAAGGGCTAAAGGCCCAGTATGTAATGGTATCCCATTAGAAGCTATGATAAAGGGCTAAAGGCCCAGTATGTAATGGTATCCCATTAGAAGCTATGATAAAGAGCTAAAGGCCCAGTATGTAATGGTATCCCATTAGAAGCTATGATAAAGAGCTAAAGGCCCAGTATGTAATGGTATCCCATTAGAAGCTATGATAAAGGGCTAAAGGCCCAGTATGTAATGGTATCCCATTAGAAGCTATGATAAAGGGCTAAAGGCCCAGTATGTAATGCTAAAGGCCCAGGAAGCTATGATAAAGGGCTAAAGGCCAGTATGTAATGGTATCCCATTAGAAGCTATGATAAAGGGCTAAAGGCCCAGTATGTAATGGTATCCCATTAGAAGCTATGATAAAGAGCTAAAGGCCCAGTATGTAATGGTATCCCATTAGAAGCTATGATAAAGGGCTAAAGGCCCAGTATGTAATGGTATCCCATTAGAAGCTATGATAAAGGGCTAAAGGCCCAGTATGTAATGGTATCCCATTAGAAGCTATGATAAAGGGCTAAAGGCCCAGTATGTAATGGTATCCCATTAGAAGCTATGATAAAGGGCTAAATGTAATGCCCAGTATGATAATGGCCCAGTATGTAATGTTATCCCATTAGAAGCTATGAAAGGCTAAAGTATGTAATGCCCATTAAAGCTATGATAAAGGGCTAAAGGCCAGTATGTAATGGTATCCCATTAAAGAAGCTATGATAAAGGATAAAGCTAAAGGCCCAGTATGTAATGGTATCCCATTAGAAGCTATGATAAAGGGCTAAAGGCCCAGTATGTAATGGTATCCCATTAGAAGCTATGATAAAGGGCTAAAGGCCCAGTATGTAATGGTATCCCATTAGAAGCTATGATAAAGAGCTAAAGGCCCAGTATGTAATGGTATCCCATTAGAAGCTATGATAAAGGGCTAAAGGCCCAGTATGTAATGGTATCCCATTAGAAGCTATGATAAAGGGCTAAAGGCCCAGTATGTAATGGTATCCCATTAGAAGCTATGATAAAGGGCTAAAGGCCCAGTATGTAATGGTATCCCATTAGAAGCTATGATAAAGGGCTAAAGGCCCACTATGTAATGGTATCCCATTAGAAGCTATGATAAAGGGCTAAAGGCCCAGTATGTAATGGTATCCCATTAGAAGCTATGATAAAGGGCTAAAGGCCCACTATGTAATTGATGTCTCGTGGAAGTAAACAAACCACAGATAAGAAGATAGATATCAGATCATAAAGGTAAACAAACAACAGTGGCATATATATCCAGAAACGCCCTAAGTGAAGCATGTCAGTGTAATCACTAGACAAGCACTGCAATGGTATCCCATTAGAAGCGTAAAGGGCTTACCCATTAGAAGCTATGATAAAGGGCTGCACTTGACTACATCTGAGCAGATCAAATTAAACAAACAACAGTCATTCAAATGTGAAGCATGTCAGTGTAATCACTAGACAAGCACTGCAGAAGCTATAGTTTTCATTCAAATGTGCAGGCTACTGCTTCAGGTTTTTTTAACTTACATAATTAGACTAATGCTATGCTGGTTAGGCTATTTAAACTAGCCTATACCGTAACTCATTCATACCCCTGTTATCAACTCTACACTTTCTGTGTATGGTGGTGCGCATCCTTGTATTTATACCCTTGTATTTATACCCTTGTATTTATACCCATGTATTTACAGTGCATTTGGGAATAGTTTTTCCACATTTTGTTACGTTACAGCCTCATTCTAAAATTGATTAAATCGTTTCCCTCCCCTCATCAATCTACACACAATACCCCATAATGACAAAGCAAAAACAGGTTTTTCAAAATTTTTGCAAACATCTATACATGTTTTTTTTTATATCACAATTACATAAACTATTCAGACCCTTTACTCAGTAATTTGTTGAAGCACATTTGGCAGTGATTAGTCTTCTTGGATATGTCGCTACAAGCTTGGCACACCTGTATTTGGGGAGTTTCTCCCATTCTTCTCTGCAGATCCTCTCAAGCTCTATCAGGTTCAATGGGAGCGTCGCTGCAGTGCTACTTTCAGGTCTCTCCAGGTTCAAGTCTGGGCTCTGGCTGGGCCACTCAAGGACATTCAGAGACTTGTCCCGAAACCACTCCTGCGTTGTCTTGGCTTTGTGCTAAGGGTCATTGTCTTGTTGGAAGGTAAACCTTTGCCCCAGTCTGAGGTCTTGACAGCTCTGGAGCATGTACTTTGCTCCGTTCATCTTTCCTTTGATCCTGACTAGTCTCCCAGTTCCTGCTGCTGAAAAACATCCCCACGGCATTATGGCGCCACCACCATGCTTCACTTTAGGGATGGTGCCATGTTTCCTCCAGACATGACAGTTGGCATTCAGGCCAGAGAGTTCAATCTTGGTTTCATCAGACCAGAGAACCTTGTTTGTCATGGTCTGAGAGTCCTTTAGGTGCCTTTTGATAGACTCCAAGCGGGCTTTCATGTGCCCTTTACTGAGGAGTGGCTTCTGTCTCACCACTCTACCATAAAGGCCTGATTGGTGGAGCGCTGCAGAGATGGTTGTCCTTTTGGAAGGTTCTTCTAGCTCCACAGAGGAACTCTATAGCTCTGTCAGAGTGACCATCAGCTTCTAGTTCACCTCCCTGACCAAGGCCCTTCTCCCCGATTGCTCAGTTTGGCCAGGCGGCCAGCTCTAGGAAGAGTCTTGGTGGTTCCAAACTTCTTCCTTTTAAGAATGATGGAAGCCACTGTGTTCTTGTGGACCTTCAATACTGCAGAAATGTTTTGGTACCCTTCCACAGATCTGTGCCTCGACACAATCCTGTCTCGGAGCTCCATGGACAATTGTTTCGACCTCATGGCTTGGTTTTTGCTCTGAAATGCACTGTCAACTGTGCTTAAATAGACAGGTGTGTCGTTCCAGATCATGTCCAGTCAATTGAATTTACCACTGGTGGACTTCAATCAAGTTGTAGAAACATCTCAAGTATGATCAATGGGAACAGGATGTACCTGAGCTCAATTTAGAGTCTCATAGCAAAGGTTCTGAATACTTATGTAAATAAGGTATTTCTGTTTTTATGTGTAATATATTGGCAAACATTTCTAAAAACCTGTTTTTGTTTTGTCGCTCTTGGGTATTGTGTGTAGATTGATGTATTAAATCCATTTTAGAATGGGACTGTCATTTAACAAAATGTAGAGAAAGTAAAAGGGTCTGAATACTTTCCGAATGCACTGTATACCCCTGTATTGATACCCCTGTATTTTACAGATGTTTTTTCTCCTCTGTGCAACATAGCAAACCTTTGAAACCAGATTATTTCACATGAGTGTCCTCTGTGTGTGTGTGTGTGTGCGTGTGCGTGTGCGTGTGCGTGTGCGTGTGTGTGTGCGTGTGCGTGTTCGTGTGTGTGTGTGTGTGTGTGTGCGTGTGCGTGTGCGTGTTCGTGTGTGTGTGTGTGTGTGTGTGTGCGTGTGCGTGTTCGTGTGCGTGTGTGTGTGTGTGTGTGCGTGTTCATGTGCGTGTGTGCGTGTTCGTGTGTGTGTGTGTGTGTGTGTGTGTGTGTGTGTGTGTGTGTGTGTGCGTGTTCATGTGCGTGTGTGTGTTCGTGTGTGTGCGTGTGTGTGTTCGTGTGTGTGTGTGTGTGTGTGTGTGTGTGTGTGTGTGTGTGTGTGTGTGTGTGTGTGTGTGTGTGTGTGTGTGTGTGTGTGTCGTGTGCGTGTTTGTGCGTGTTTGTGTGCGTGTGTGCGTGTGTGCGTGTGTGCGTGTGCGTGTGTGTGTGCGTGTGTGTGTGCGTGTGTGCGTGTGCGCGTGCGTGTGTGTGTGTGCTTGTGTATGTTTTCTTTTCTTTGGTTTTTCCCCTTGTTTTGGTTTTTCCCCTTGTTTTTCCTATTCGCCTGGTAAACAAATTATATAATTACACATTGCTTTGTTCAAGGATGACATGACATTGAAGGCAGAAAACTAAAGTGGTGGGAATATGTGTTTGTTATTCAGGAAAACATTTCAGTTTAAAAAAATAAAATAATAATAATTAAGAAAGATAGTTAATGTTGTCGCTTGAGTAATTTAAGATTGTATTCTCCAAGGCATTACATGTACATGTCATAGAAAATTAAACTTAGTTTAGTCTACCATGACACAAGGGTGACATGTCAACTTTGTCTGTATGGTTGAAATACAAGATGTCAGCCTCTGTCAAATTACATTGCTTTAAATCTCAGAATATTGTTGCTGTATACCTGGATGTTGAAGTATGATTACAAGTAGATACTGACCCGTATTTCTGGTATTTTTTCTAACTGGCATTTCCATTCCTTACTGTCCTGACCGTCCTGACCATCCTGTCTGTCCTTACTGTCCTGACCGTCCTGACCGTCCTGTCTGTCCTTACTGTCCTGACCGTCCTGACCATCCTGTCTGTCCTTACTGTCCTGACCGTCCTGTCTGTTCTTACTGTCCTGACCGTCCTGACCATCCTGTCTGTCCTTACTGTCCTGACCGTCCTGACCGTCCTGTCTGTCCTTACTGTCCTGACCGTCCTGACCATCCTGTCTGTCCTTACTGTCCTGACCGTCCTGTCTGTTCTTACTGTCCTGACCGTCCTGACCATCCTGTCTGTCCTTACTGTCCTGACCGTCCTGACCATCCTGTCTGTCCTTACTGTCCTGACCGTCCTGACCGTCCTGTCCGTCCTTACTGTCCTGACCGTCCTGACCGTCCTGTCTGTTCTTACTGTCCTGACCGTCCTGACCATCCTGTCTGTCCTTACTGTCCTGACCGTCCTGACCGTCCTGTCTGTCCTTACTGTCTTGACCGTCCTGACCGTCCTGTCTGTCCTTACTGTCCTGACCGTCCTGTCTGTCCTTACTGTCCTGACCGTCCTGACCGTCCTGTCTGTTCTTACTGTCCTGACCGTCCTGACCATCCTGTCTGTCCTTACTGTCCTGACCGTCCTGACCATCCTGTCTGTCCTTACTGTCCTGACCGTCCTGACCGTCCTGTCTGTCCTTACTGTCCTGACCGTCCTGTCTGTCCTTACTGTCCTGACCGTCCTGACCGTCCTGTCTGTCCTTACTGTCCTGTCCTGACCGTCCTGACCGTCCTGACCGTCCTGTCTGTCCTTACTGTCCTGACCGTCCTGACCATCCTGTCTGTCCTGACCGTCCTGTCTGTCCTTACTGTCCTGACCGTCCTGTCTGTCCTTACTGTCCTGACCGTCCTGACCGTCCTGTCTGTTCTTACTGTCCTGACCGTCCTGACCATCCTGTCTGTCCTTACTGTCCTGACCGTCCTGACCGTCCTGTCTGTCCTTACTGTCCTGACCGTCCTGACCGTCCTGTCTGTTCTTACTGTCCTGACCGTCCTGTCTGTCCTTACTGTCCTGACCGTCCTGACCATCCTGTCTGTCCTTACTGTCCTGACCGTCCTGACCGTCCTGTCTGTCCTTACTGTCCTGACCGTCCTGACCATCCTGTCTGTCCTTACTGTCCTGACCGTCCTGTCTGTTCTTACTGTCCTGACCGTCCTGACCATCCTGTCTGTCCTTACTGTCCTGACCGTCCTGACCATCCTGTCTGTCCTTACTGTCCTGACCGTCCTGACCATCCTGTCTGTCCTTACTGTCCTGACCGTCCTGACCGTCCTGTCTGTTCTTACTGTCCTGACCGTCCTGACCATCCTGTCTGTCCTTACTGTCCTGACCGTTCTGACCGTCCTGTCTGTCCTTACTGTCCTGACCGTCCTGACCGTCCTGTCTGTCCTTACTGTCCTGACCGTCCTGTCTGTCCTTACTGTCCTGACCGTCCTGACCGTCCTGTCTGTCCTTACTGTCCTGACCGTCCTGACCATCCTGTCTGTCCTTACTGTCCTGACCGTCCTGACCGTCCTGACCGTCCTGTCTGTCCTTACTGTCCTGACCGTCCTGTCTGTCCTTACTGTCCTGACCGTCCTGACCGTCCTGTCTGTCCTTACTGTCCTGACCGTCCTGACCGTCCTGTCTGTCCTTACTGTCCTGACCGTCCTGACCATCCTGTCTGTCCTGACCGTCCTGTCTGTCCTTACTGTCCTGTCTGTCCTGTCTGCTCTTACTGTCCTGACCGTCCTGACCGTCCTGTCTGCTCTTACTGTCCTGACCGTCCTGACCATCCTGTCTGTCCTTACTGTCCTGTCTGTCCTGACCGTCCTGTCTGTCCTTACTGTCCTGACCGTCCTGTCTGTTCTTAATGTCCTGACCGTCCTGTCTGTTCTTACTGTCCTGACCGTCCTGTCTGTTCTTAATGTCCTGACCGTCCTGTCTGTTCTTAATGTCCTGACCGTCCTGTCTGTTCTTACTGTCCTAACCATCCTGTCTGTTCTTACTGTCCTGACTGTCCTGTCTGTTCTTAATGTCCTGACCGTCCTGTCTGTTCTTAATGTCCTGACCGTCCTGTCTGTCCTTACTGTCCTGACCGTCCTGTCTGTCCTTACTGTCCTGACCGTCCTGACCGTCCTGTCTGTTCTTACTGTCCTGACCGTCCTGACCATCCTGTCTGTCCTTACTGTCCTGACCGTCCTGACCATCCTGTCTGTCCTTACTGTCCTGACCGTCCTGACCGTCCTGTCTGTCCTTACTGTCCTGACCGTCCTGTCTGTCCTTACTGTCCTGACCGTCCTGACCGTCCTGTCTGTCCTTACTGTCCTGACCGTCCTGACCGTCCTGACCGTCCTGTCTGTCCTTACTGTCCTGACCGTCCTGACCATCCTGTCTGTCCTGACCGTCCTGTCTGTCCTTACTGTCCTGACCGTCCTGTCTGTCCTTACTGTCCTGACCGTCCTGACCGTCCTGTCTGTTCTTACTGTCCTGACCGTCCTGACCATCCTGTCTGTCCTTACTGTCCTGACCGTCCTGACCGTCCTGTCTGTCCTTACTGTCCTGACCGTCCTGACCGTCCTGTCTGTTCTTACTGTCCTGACCGTCCTGTCTGTCCTTACTGTCCTGACCGTCCTGACCATCCTGTCTGTCCTTACTGTCCTGACCGTCCTGACCGTCCTGTCTGTCCTTACTGTCCTGACCGTCCTGACCATCCTGTCTGTCCTTACTGTCCTGACCGTCCTGTCTGTTCTTACTGTCCTGACCGTCCTGACCATCCTGTCTGTCCTTACTGTCCTGACCGTCCTGACCATCCTGTCTGTCCTTACTGTCCTGACCGTCCTGACCGTCCTGTCTGTCCTTACTGTCCTGACCGTCCTGACCGTCCTGTCTGTTCTTACTGTCCTGACCGTCCTGACCATCCTGTCTGTCCTTACTGTCCTGACCGTTCTGACCGTCCTGTCTGTCCTTACTGTCCTGACCGTCCTGACCGTCCTGTCTGTCCTTACTGTCCTGACCGTCCTGTCTGTCCTTACTGTCCTGACCGTCCTGACCGTCCTGTCTGTTCTTACTGTCCTGACCGTCCTGACCATCCTGTCTGTCCTTACTGTCCTGACCGTCCTGACCGTCCTGACCGTCCTGTCTGTCCTTACTGTCCTGACCGTCCTGTCTGTCCTTATTGTCCTGACCGTCCTGACCGTCCTGTCTGTCCTTACTGTCCTGACCGTCCTGACCGTCCTGTCTGTCCTTACTGTCCTGACCGTCCTGACCATCCTGTCTGTCCTGACCGTCCTGTCTGTCCTTACTGTCCTGTCTGTCCTGTCTGCTCTTACTGTCCTGACCGTCCTGACCGTCCTGTCTGTTCTTACTGTCCTGACCGTCCTGACCATCCTGTCTGTCCTTACTGTCCTGTCTGTCCTGACCGTCCTGTCTGTCCTTACTGTCCTGACCGTCCTGTCTGTTCTTAATGTCCTGACCGTCCTGTCTGTTCTTACTGTCCTGACCGTCCTGTCTGTTCTTAATGTCCTGACCGTCCTGTCTGTTCTTAATGTCCTGACCGTCCTGTCTGTTCTTACTGTCCTAACCATCCTGTCTGTTCTTACTGTCCTGACTGTCCTGTCTGTTCTTAATGTCCTGACCGTCCTGTCTGTTCTTAATGTCCTGACCGTCCTGTCTGTTCTTACTGTCCTAACCATCCTGTCTGTTCTTACTGTCCTGACTGTCCTGTCTGTTCTTACTGTCCTGACCGTCCTGTCTGTTCTTAATGTCCTGACCGTCCTGTCTGTTCTTAATCTCCTGACCGTCCTGTCTGTTCTTACTGTCCTAACCATCCTGTCTGTTCTTACTGTCCTGACTGTCCTTACTCTCCTGAATGTCCTGACTGCCCTGCGCCTCATTTTGCTCTGGGCACAGTCCTGATACTTCAGCAAGGTACATTACATGGCACTTGATACGTTTGCACTTCAATCTCATCAACATTTCATAAACTCTCTAGTTTTAACCTTCAAAGGTCACTTGTGATTTGGCAAGTCTATTTCACGGAGGGAAAAAAACTAATAAACTTGTTTTCTCTTTACCCTTGCATTTTCTTACAGAAACAGAATTAGCATTTATGTCAAGTCCATTAATACCATGTTTTTGTAATAACAGCATACTCTACCATTGTGTGTCCAATAGTCATTTAGCACCAGGGATACCTCCTTGAGACGTCCTCCTTCTCAACAAATGTCCGGAATGCCTTCATTGGCCTTGTCTTAGTTAGCCTTATAGTGAGTAACACAATGGTGGATAGATTCTTGAGTGTGCATGCCAAGCTTTGGGAGGGTTGGCAAACCATCTGCAGGCGCTGTTGGAAGAGACAGAGACTCGGCATCTGGGTGAGGAGGAAAGTGGGTATAAGCTCCTTCACTCCCGCTTATAGTGCCAATATGAAGCCTCTTCTCTTGCCCCGACATAAGTGTTTGCTTTGTACTGCATGCCTCTGTGTTTATCTGCTGTTTTCCTCAACTGGGTCAGATTTTCTTTCTATATGATAGTTGTTGAATTATAACACTCATGCCTAACACGTTTGGTTACTTGCGTGTCCACTTGTAAAAAGTCTCCTTCCTAGAGTCTGTGTGGGTTTTTTATTGTTTTCCCTGACATCTGGTAGTGCCCAAGGCAAACTATGATCCTGCATGATGAGGCCCGTCCGTTCTGTCCTGCTAAAATGGATGCCGCCTGAGATGTGAGGCCAGGAACGTCCATGATCATATGGTAGGGATTGCCCAGAGGGTCTGATGCCACAGAATTATTAGTGCACAGCCCAGAAGACATGTCAATAATGTACCTAGAAGGTTCTGAGAACATGGCAGAACATTTTCTTGTTTGGCCCTCTGCTTCTGAGTTGGTTGTTAAATAATGTTCTGAGACAATGTTCCCTAAATGTAGTCAGGTTTCTTGAAGAAATTAAGATAATAAGCTCACCATATATTATTGGATGGACATGCATATACTTATATATATACTGTATATATTTGTTACCTTTATTTAAGTAGGCAAGTCAGTTAAGAACAAATTCTTATTTTCAATGACGGCCTAGGAACAGTGGGTTAACTGCCTGTTCAGGGGCTGAACGACAGATTTGTACCTTGTCAGCGCAGGGATTTGAACTTGCAACCTTCCGTTACCCTGCCCTCCTAGGGCATATACATTGTCCATTAAAATAACATTAAATTGATCAGAAATACAGTGTAGACATTGTTAATGTTGTAAATGACTATTGTAGCTGGAAACAGCTGATGTTTAATGGAATATCTACATTGGTGTACAGATGCCCGTTATCACTCCTGTGTTCCAATGGCACGTTGTGTTAGCTAATCCAAGTTTATCATTTTAAAAGGCTCATTAGAGGATCATTAGAAAACATTTGAGCAATTATGTTGGCACAGCTGAAAACTGTTGTCCTGATTAAAGAAGCAATAAAACTGGCCTTCTTTACACTAGTTGAGTATCTGGAGCATCAGCATTTGTAGGTTCGATTACAGGCTCAAAATGAAACTGAAAGTGAAACTCGTCAGTCTATTCTTGTTCTGAGAAATGAAGGCTATTCCATGAGAGAAAATGCCAAGAAACTGAAGATCTCGTACAACGCTGTGTTCTACTGCCTTCACAGAACAGCACAACCTGGCTCTAACCAGAATAGAAAGAGGAGTGGGAGGCCCCGGTGCCCAACTGAGCAAGAGGACAAGTACATTAGAATGTCTAGATTGAGAAACAGACACCTCACAAATCCTCAACTGGCAGCTTCATTAAATAGTACCCGTAAAAAACAGCAGTCTCAATGTCAACAGTGAAGAGGCGACTCCGGGATGTTGGCCTTCTAGGCAGAGATGCAAAGAAAAAGCCATATCTCAGACTGGACAATAAAAATAAAATATTAAGATGGGCAAAAGAACACAGACACTGGACAGAGGAACTCTGCCTAGAAGGCCAGCATCCCATAGTCGCCTCTTCAGTGTTCACGTTGAGACTGGTGTTTAACAATATATACACTGTATTTCTGATCAATTTTATGTTATTTTAATGGATGAAAAATGTGCTTTTCTATCAAAAACAAGGACATTTCTAAGTGACCCCAAACATACCTACTCATTCAAGGGTTTTCTTAATTTGTGCTATTTTCTACATTGTAGAATAATATTGAAGACATCAAAACTATGTATGGAACACATATGGTAACCAAAAAAACTGTTCTTCAAAGTAGCCTTGATGACAGCTTTGCACGCTCTTCTTGGCATTCTCTCAACCAGCTTCACGAGGTAGTCACCTAGAATGCATTTCAATTAACAGGTGTGCCTTGTTGTAAGTTAATTTGTGGCATGTCTTTCCTTCTTAATGCATTGGAGACAATCCGTTGTGTTGTGACAAGGTAGGGGTGATCTTTGGTTCCGACCAGAGACATTCTAGAAACCAAAGGTCGTTACCCATCAAGAGACATTCTACCCAAGTTCCCCATAGCTGCTAGACAGAGTTCAATATATTTAATAATGACCTACAGATGGGTCTAACAAAAAATAGTCTTTGAATGGTGTTTCGTTGAATGCATTCCCTTGACATTAACATAGGGCTTCTTAGCAGGTCTTAAAAGCAGCATATGCAAATAAACACAGCCCAGCTGGATAATATGAACTGCTCTCCATAAAGTTGGATTCAAATTCATTCAAACACATCATCTACCACCTGCAATCCTTATGTCGGGTCCCCAGAAAAGTGTTTCATGGTCGCAGCTGGTAACGCCTGTGCACTCAACCACCTGTTGCCTTGAATTACGGTATCTCGTGTAGGAAAGAGTGCCGTACGTCATTCACCTGCACACCATCAGGAGAAAATGAAAAAACCTTTTCATCAAAGTCCACGCTTGTGTCAAAGATAAGGTGCCACTTCTCTTGGTACTGCTGTGAAGGAAAACCTGATAAAAAACTCTACTAAGCTTCTCCATTTTTTTTTGCCCTGTATTCATGAAATTTCTCAGAGTAGGAGTGCCGATCTCGGTTAAGTTTAGCCTTTTCGATGATATTAAATTAGCTGTGGTGTCCTGATCCTAAATCTGCACTCTGTCTCTGAGGCTCTTTATGAATACAGGCCCAGGAGTAGGTTAACTCGGGGCTACTCTGGGTTATTTCAGACCTAAATGCAACCAGAAGCCCATCAGTCCTCCCCTAGTTCCCATGTGACATCTGCCACTAGTTTAATGTTTAAAAGCTGCATGTTGACTGCAGCACTGACCAATGAGACAACCTCCTCCCTCTTTCCCCAACGATCCTTCCTACACAGTTGTTGAACTCAATGTTAAAACTTGTGAATCGTAAAGTCATTTGAAATATGTGAAGCATAAAATGCACCCACCTGTAGTGAATACTGCACGATTTCACAAGGAAAGATAAACAACTAACGATATTTTGTCAGCAGAATGTTTTTGTTCATATGTACACACACAGCTCTTATCTAGGTGCTCCAGTTGCCATTTTACGATTTGAATTTCTTAAACAGTATTGAGAATTATGTAAGCAATCGATCTGGCCAATGTATATGTTTGTGTCCTTGCGATTGGTCTATGTTTTGTGTGCTATTGATCAATAAATGTAATCGCAGCGGCTCATATTGTGAGAAAAAGAGCGCAAAATTTTCGAGTTTTCTAAATTGTCAAATAGATGGCTTTTCTAAAAGCAATTCAGAGGAACATGGAAAGGATGGGGCGTAAACATCCTGTGAGGGCAGTAGGATGTTTACAACACACAACCGTATTGACGGATAATGGAGTTGATAAGCAAAGGCTACTCGCTCTCTGGCTCTTTCCTTTGTTTGCTTCTGACGGCAGGCAAGAACTCACAGCTTTTCTGAATATTTCTCAGGGAACTCACTGGGCCTTTAGATGTAGAAGAAGTAAGGTTGTTTCATGACAAAGACTAACCCCATTCCTGGCCTACTACTCTGACGTACGTACTGTACAAAACAAACATGAATAAGTAGATAAATAATCAACCCGATACTTGCTGAGGCCCTTCCGCGTTTCAGACAGAAAATACATCCTGTTGTAGCTAAAGATGTAGTGGATTGAAAGGACACGATTGGATACTCCACGCGATTAAATTATCTTTACTGTTTCATTTTATTACAATAGAATTGATTCTGCAATGAACATTTCACCCTGTTTAATACATCCCGGCAACTTTGAGAAAAAAAACTTCATATCGGAGTTGTCTCAAGATGGCTATGCATATTTATGGCATGAGGCTAGTAGCATAGCATCTCTCTATTTTGAATACAGGTGGTTGACATCAACAACACTCATCGAACATTCTAAAAAAGGATTACAATAATGAGATGTATCCACCAATCCAAAGAAAGGATAGGCGGGAGCTAGTCAGCCCATTGTTAGGGCGGAGAGACATGTATCTTGTCAGTATATACATAATCTTTGTATTCCTCCATTTGTCTTATAGTGTGCAACGCCAGACATAGGGTATTGTGGCTATTTCAATAGCAAATAATAGCTGTAGTCCATGGCAACATGATTCATGCGAAGGTCTGGGTGGTCCTCCTAAAGCACTTTAACAACTACTTATTCCTGTGGGTTGTACTTGTACTTTTAGACGTACTATAAACATTAAATCATTCTGAAAATATATTCCTCATCTCAATCTCGAAAAATCCTTTCAATGTATTACAATGTGATATATCGTTAGGATTGTTAAAGTCATGGTTATTCGTCTTGAAAATATGCAACAATTGAAGATATTTTGTGAATGTCCAGATTACAAAAACAATGAAATGGGAATGGCTTTTGCAGATATTGTCTTTCACAGTAAAAAGTTTCACAGCCACTTTTCACATAGAGCTAAGTATTTCTCTATTGGTATCTTAAGATGGTTTGCTGATTAGATAACACATTTCTACAAACCTCTCAGTCGATACCCCAGCGGGCAAAACTGGTTGACTTAATTTGCCAAGTTTTACCCACTGGGATGTGTATCATGAAGTAGCACTGCATATCTAAATCCTATCCAGATAAACCATGTATGAATTCTGTAACATGTTTTAAGCCTAAATTGTCATTGGACAGATCCATCCTTGATTGTAATCTCAGTTTGTAAAAGGCTGGAGTCAGCCGCTTCAATACAGCTGGGGGATTTGGCAGCGAGGACCATTAGCTTGTGACAGTACAGCTGATAGTTTCCGGTCTGTTTCCAATTTGCACGTTGCCATAATAATTTACAAATCCAGTTCCAGCGTTCCCCCGGTGTAATGGGGTTTTAACTCAAAGCACACTTGGGAGGCTGGCATTCATTCCCCTGGCTTGGATCTAGATAGCATAGCGCAGGATGAAGTGAAGTTACCCATGTTCTTGATTGTTGGGCTCTGAGGCAGAGGTATGATGTAGGATCTTAATTTGAGCCAGTTTGCTACAGCAGGAAAAGAGTACTGCAGCAACTGGAAATCTGAATAATTAGGTGGATTGTAATTAATGTGGGGACATTTTTGTGGGGGTTGATACATTTTTCGTAAGGGAAAATCAAGTATGACATTTCAAAGTGGAAATTAGAAACTTCAGAATCCTTTTTAAACCTCAAATACACTATAAGTTTTACATTTCCTAGATTGCAGGAAAGTTCTGCAGGTTAGTGTTTTCCGTCATGAATGTTGTTCTGTGGGCAGCGCTGCAGAGTGGTCACTATCTAGCACAGCCACAAAGTCGTAAAACCTGATGTTACACGATGCTAAACCCTAACCTTAACCCGACTGCAAAACAAATTCCTAAGCCTAATGTTAAATTGAGACCAAAAAGCTCATTTTTCTTTTCATAAATTTTTACAATTGGCCCTGTGGCCAATTTTGACTTTGCAGCTGGCCTGTCTCGGAAGTCAGCTGTATCAATGTGTCAGAGGACACACTGTTCGACTGACAACCTGAGTCAGCCTGCAGGTGCCCAGCCATCCACAAGGAGTTGCAAGACCGCGATGAGAAAAAGAAAGGAAAGCCCCTAGAAAGCCCCTTGCTAGACCAGTATGAACAACTGAGAGAAAAACACTGCTGTTTGTGTTCAAGAACATCCAGCCAGGGGGCCTCCCTATGGGCCTCCCTATGGGCCTCCCTATTGGCCTCCCTATGGGCCTCCCTATGGGCCTCCCTATGGGGCTCCCTATGGGCCTCCCTATTGGCCTCCCTATGGGCTCCCTATGGGCCTCCATATGGGCCTCCCTATGGGGCTCCCTATGGGCCTCCCTATGGGCCTCCCTATGGGGCTCCCTATGGGCCTCCCTATGGGGCTCCCTATGGGCCTCCCTATGGGGCTCCCTATGGGCCTCCCTATGGGGCTCCCTATGGGGCTCCCTATGGGCCTCCCTATGGGGCTCCCTATGGGCCTCCCTATGGGCCTCCCTATGGGGCTCCCGGTCACGACCGGCTGTGATCAAACCCCAGGCGCCTCAGCACTGCCTCAGAACGCTGCTCTACTCGGGAGGCCCCCCTGGCTGGATGTTCTTGAATACAAACAGTAATGTTTTTCTCTCAGCTGTATTTCCTATTCTCCTGGCTCAATTGCCTTCCAGTTTAATTGAATTAGCCATGCAACTTGAAGAATAAAAATGTCCTACTCCTTTAGGCCATTAAGTGTATTTCAGTTCGCTTAACACGTCCACTCAAGTAGCACAGCTTCTCTTCCATAAACATACATATTTAGCTAACATATTATGTTATAACTGTTGTATACACAATGGAGGCTTATGTGTCAGGGAATGCTCTTCACTGCTTTTTCAATAGTTACGTCTGCTAACAGCTGTCCAAATAGCAACATTATGCAATGATGTCAATGTTCAGCCGATGTATCATACGGAACTCTGACTCTGCAAACATGTCTGCATGTCTTGGTAATCAGCTGGGTTATTGCTTGTAAGTGCTAGACCAGTATGAACAAATATGAAAATGTATGCACTCACTAAGTGTCTGCTAAATGACGTTTGTGCAGAAATGTAGTCTTATCTTGGCCAATACGGCAACCACATTTGGCTAACAAGGAACTTCCCTCATCTTCCCTTGATTTTGAAAAGCAAACTTGTTCAACCTGAGGGGCATGTGCACATTTGAATTGTGTCTTCTAAACTATGCACCAGCCGTGCTGCAACCTCAAACCGTTACCATGCTGCTTTAAATGCGTAGTCTTCTGTGTCTCTTTCCAGACAAATTTCACAATACTCATATTAAAGGGACAATCTGTAAGCTTTTCTGTCCAAAGTGTCAGGGCCTACGCTTCTAAATCGTGATTCATATACAATAACATCCAAGAGACTGGTGTTCGGATGCACCTGACAAAGACTTGTGTGAACTGTATGCATTGGGAATTTCAAAATGTAATGTTAATGCAAATACTCTATGTGAATTTCAAAATACAAAGAGAGCAATATAAAGACTTTTCTCAAAGATTGTTTGGACTAGCAAATGCTTTTTACTGTATATGTCTTCAGCCACAGTGTTGATCTATATACAAATACATTAGGACTACACCAAGATGAGAAAATGTACAAGAAAAATGCCTCCAAGTCAATCAAGTTTGAACATATTAGACATCAGGTGTTTCTTCACTGTCCCTATTGCCCTCTGTACATCCTCTAGGCCAATAAGAACTGTCCAATAAGAACTGTCCAATAAGAAGTGAACTGGATTACATATGTATGCTCTGTTGCCTTAAGTAATGGTGATGGCATAGCACAGCCCACAGCTGCACTACGGAGCCCATGCGATGTCCGTGGTTGGTAATAATCTGAGGAGGGGGGACAAGAGCGCTCACTTCCTTTGAGAGTTCATTTGATTTAGGTAGAGAGCAAATGGGTGTATATAAGTGGAGGCTCTTCAGAGGAGGACCATCCTCCGCGGTGAATTTCATAAATTTTTTAATTGTTAAGCATTTAAAAAGTTATCATTTTTAGTTAAAACCGTACAAAATATAATCATATGTCACCAAACAATTGATTAAAACACACTATCAGCAAAAAGGATCTACAGTAGCCTCAACAGCACTCTGTAGGGTAGCCCCATGGTGTAGCCGGAGGACAGCTAGCTTTCGTTTTCCTCTTGGTACACTGACTTCAATACAATACCTAGGAGGCTCATGGTTCTCACCCCCTTCCGTAAACTTAATTTAAACAAATTAAACAAACTTAAACAAATTAATTTCTTCCAAAATGAAGGAGAAGCAAGAGAGAAATAGAGAAAGAAAGAGAGAGTGTGTATATTTTTTCCACTTACTTAGCTAAAAAATGTAGCCAGCTAGTTTAGGCTACTGAAACACCCTGCTCAAACAGAGTGAAGCTATGTTAACTAGCTGGCTATGATAGAGGGATGCTATGTTAGCTAGCTGGCTATGACAGAGGGATGCTATGTTAGCTAGCTGGCTATAACAGACAGATGCTATGTTAGCTAGCTGGCTATGACTATCCAACACAACACTGGAACTCTTCCAAGTCAAGCTTTTTGGTTTGACTAATTTTTTGCCCCTGGGGCCTGCCGGTGTAACTGCTTACTGACTGTATATTGTAACGTTACTGCATGATTGTAGCGGGTTTACTAACGTGTTAGTTCTATTAGCTTTGCTGACTATGACGTTACTTTAGCTAATAATGTTGACAACTATGTAGGCAGCGTGTAGCTGTTTGGCTGGGAAAGTTTTTTTCGCATACAGCTGATGTGCATTGAAGTTCACAAGCAAAGGGAAGAGGTGAGAGGCGAGCGCATAGATGTGAGAAGGAATACAACGGCAGCGGTGAAGGAGGAATGGAAATGTAATGGTGTTGATTGCTGTGATGTTCATGTTAAATGGATGCCCTTTTAAGAGCACACAAGAGATATGGGCTGAGGGAGGGAGAACCAGGATAGAGTTATGGGCTGAGGGAGGGAGAACCAGGATAGAGTTATGGGCTGAGGGAGAGAGAACCAGGATAGAGCTATGGGCTGAGGGAGGGAGAACCAGGATAGAGTTATGGGCTGAGGGAGAGAGAACCAGGATAGAGCTATGGGCTGAGGGAGAGAGAAACAGAATAGAGTTATGGGCTGAGGGAGAGAGAACCAGGATAGAGTTATGGGCTGAGGGAGAGAGAACCAGGATAGAGTTATGGGCTGAGGGAGAGAGAACCAGGATAGAGTTATGGGCTGAGGGAGAGAGAACCAGGATAGAGTTATGGGCTGAGGGAGAGAGAACCAGGATAGAGTTATGGGCTGAGGGAGAGAGAACCAGAATAGAGTTATGGGCTGAGGGAGAGAGAACCAGGATAGAGTTATGGGCTGAGGGAGAGAGAACCAGAGAGAAAAACAGGATAAGAGATATGGGCTGAGGGAGGGAGAACCAGATTGAGAAACAGGATAGAGATGTGGGCTGAGGGAGAGAGAACCAGGATAGAGTTTTTATTTGAACCTTTATTTAAATAGGCAAGTCAGTTAAGAACAAATTCTTATTTTCAATGACGGCCTAGGAACAGTGGGTTAACAGCCTGTTCAGGGGCAGAACTACAGATGTGTACATTGTCAGCTCGGGGAGTTGAACTTGCAACCTTTCGGTTACTAGTTCACCGCTCTAAACACTAGGCTACCCTGCCGCCCAACTCTCTGCTAGACTACCTCCCGCCTCTGTCTGTGTGTTTTGTATGCTGTGTGTGCGTGCGTATGTCACTTTGTACCTATTAGCGATAATGCTAATGATAACCATCTGCTGGTAGATAGAAAGGCTTTCCCAAAAATCTTCTCATTTAAATGTTAACAACAAAGTAGCCTGTGCCTTCCTGCTAGAATAATATCATGATTATTTGCATCGACCCAGTGGCTATTTGTTTTGCAAACTCTGCAATCAGATGAACCCCACAGAAACGCAGCTATCCAAACAACAGTCTCTGGGTGGTGCCCAGTTGAGTTAAAGGGTAACTACACCCAGAATTCAACAATTTTACGATTTTTTTCAGACCTCAAAATGGGTCTCCTGATGTGTTTTTAGCATTGATGTGGACTTGGAACATCCAAATGTTGGTGGTTTTATACAAATAAGTTGTGATTTTTGTGAGAGGAAACCTGAAAATACTGGGAAACCCTGTCCAAACCCTCTTCTTACTCAGAAACAGTTAATGGTGTAAATGACAATGTAAGTCTGTGTTTCAATGGACTTTTTTTCCTTTCAACAGATCGATAGTCATTAAAGAGGGAGAAATAACCAGAAGAGTGGATCGTTTGATATGCCAAAAAAGAAGATGGATTGTTTTGGGTACTGTTGGATGGTCATCTGTCTCCTACTGGGCACTGCAACTGAGGCAAGAGTTCACTTTCTTTACCCTCTCTTTGTCTCTCTTTACTCTGTATCTATATCTGTCGCTCTCTCTGTCACACACACGCGCACACACACACGGCACACACACACACACGCACACACAGACACACGCACACACACACACACACACAGACACACGCACACACACACGCACACACGCACACACAGACACTGTAACAGCGTTCTTCGTTTGTGGAAAGAGAGTCGGACCGAAATGCAGCGTAGTGGTTACTCATGACTTTAAAAGAAAAAGTGACACATGAAATAACGATACAAAATACAAAACAACAAACGGACCGTGAAACCTAATTACAGCCTATCTGGTGAAACTTCACAGAGACAGGAACAATCACCCACGAAATACAAAGCAAAACCAGGCTACCTAAATACGGTTCCCAATCAGAGACAACGAGAATCACCTGACTGATTGAGAACCGCCTCAGGCAGCCAAGCCCATACAACACCCCTACTCAGCCGCAATCCCAATAATACAAAAAACCCCAATACGAAATACAACAACATAAACCCATGTCACACCCTGGCCTGACCAAATAATAAAGAAAACACAAAATACTAAGACCAAGGCGTGACAGAACCCCCTCCTAAGGTGCGGACTCCCGGACGCACCTCAAAACCATAGGGAGGGTCCGGGTGGGCGTCTGTCCATGGTGGCGGTTCCGGCTCGGGACGTGGATCCCACTCCATTAAGTCCTAGTTCCTCCCCTTCGCGTCCTGGGATAATCCACCCTCGCCGCCGACCATGACCTAATAGTCCTCACCCAGGACCCCACAGAACTGAGGAGCAGCTCGTGACTGAGGGGCATCTCGGGACTGAGGGACAGCTCGGGACTGAGGGGCAGCTCGGGACTGAGGGGCAGCTCGGGACTGAGGCAGCTCGGGACTGAGGGGCAGCTCGGGACTGAGGGGCAGCTCGGGACTGAGGGGCAGCTCGGGACTGAGGGGCAGCCCGGAACTGAGGGGCAGCCCAGAACTGAGGGGCAGCCCGGAACTGATGGGAAGCCCAGTACTGAGAGAAAGCCCAGCACTGAGAGAAAGCCCAGTACTGAGAGGAAGCCCAGTACTGAGAGGAAGCTCAGTACTGAGAGGAAGCTCAGGCAGGTAGTAGGCTCCGGTAGATCCTGGCTGTCTGGCGGAACTGGAAGATTCTGGTTGACTAGCAGATCTGGAAGAGACTGGTTGACTGCCAGATCTGGAAGAGACTGGTTGACTGGCAGATCTGGAAGAGACTGGTTGACTGGCAGATCTGGAAGAGGCTGGTTGACTGGCTGATCTGGAAGAGACTGGTTGACTAGAAGATCTGGAAGAGACTGGTTGACTGGAAGATCTGGAAGATTCATGTTGACTAGCAGATCTGGAAGATTCTGGTTGACTGGCAGATCTGGTAGAATCTGGTTGACTGGCAGATCTAGAAGATCATGGCTGACTGGCAGATCTAGCTGCTCTATGCAGACTGGCAGATCTGGAAGAGACTGGTTGACTGGCAGATCTGGAAGAGACTGGTTGACTGGCAGATCTAGAAGATCATGGCTGACTGGCTGATCTAGCTGCTCTATACAGGCTGACAGCTCCTTGCAGACTGACAGCTCTTTGCAGACTGGCAGCTCTGGCTGCTTTATGCAGACTGACAGCTCTGGCTGCTTCATGCAGACTGACAGCTCTGGCTGCTTCGAACAGACTGACAGCTTTGACTGCTCCATGCGGGCTGACAGCACCCTGCAGACTGGCAGCTCCTTGCAGACTGACAGCTCCGGCTGCTTCATGCAGACTGACAGCTCTGGCTGCTTCATGCAGACTGACAGCTCTGGCTGCTTCGAACAGACTGACAGCTTTGACTGCTCCATGCGGGCTGACAGCTCTGGCTGCTTTATGCAGACTGACAGCTCTGACTGCTCCATGCAGGCTGACAGCACCCTGCAGACTGGTAGCTCCTTGCAGACTGACAGCTCCTTGCAGACTGGCCGCACCGGGCTATGTGCCGCACCGGGCTATGTACCCGCACTGGAAACACCGTGCGCTCCATAGCATAACACGGTGCCTGCCCGGTCTCTCTAACCCAACAGTGAGCACAGGGAGTTTGCGCAGGTCTCCTACCTGGCATAGCCCCCCAATAATTTTTTTGGGCTGCTTTTCGGGCTTCCAACCGCGTCGCCGTGCTGCCTCCTCATACCAGCGCCTCTCCGCTTTAGCCTCCTCTATTTCTTCCTTGGGACGGCGATATTCTCCAGGCTGAGCCCAGGGTCCTTTTCCATCTAATTCCTAATCCCATGTCCAATTCTCCAAGTGGTGCAGCCTCTCCCACTGCAACTGCTCTTCACGATTAACAGGGAGAGTTGGCTCAGGTCTGAACCCTGACTCAGCCACTCTCTCTCTGCGCCCTCCCCCAATAAATATTTGGGGGTTACTTTCGGTTTTCGCTCTGCGCCGACGTGTCTTTCTTTTTGACTCCATTCGCCTATAGCCCTCTTTGCATTGCTCCAGCGAATCCCAGGCGGGCTCCTGCACTCTCTCTGGGTCGGCCGCCCACCTGTCTATTTCTTCCCACGTCGTATACTCCATGCCTTTGCTGTCCATAACGTCCTCCTTTTTCTGCTCCAGCTGTCGCTGCCTGTTAACACGCTGCTCGGTCCGAGTGTGGTGGGTGATTCTGTAACGGCGTTCTTCGTTTGTGGAAAGAGAGTCGGACCGAAATGCAGCGTAGTGGTTACTCATGACTTTAATAGAAAAAGTGACACATGAAATAACGATACAAAATACAAAACAACAAACGGAACGTGAAACCTAATTACAGCCTATCTGGTGAAACTACACAGAGACAGGAACAATCACCCACGAAATACAAAGCGAAACCAGGCTACCTAAATACGGTTCCCAATCAGAGACAACGAGAATCACCTGACTCTGATTGAGAACCGCCTCAGGCAGCCAAGCCCATACAACATCCCTACTCAGCCGCAATCCCAATAATACAAAAACCCCAATACGAAATACAACAACATAAACCCATGTCACACCCTGGCCTGACCAAATAATAAAGAAAACACAAAATACTAAGACCAAGGCGTGACAGACACACACACACCCATAAATGCAGGACCATATTGTCTACTGTGTGAGTGGGGGGGATTCATACACTGTATAACATGTGTGCCATGTGAATACTCTGCTCAGTAGTACAACACCATGGTTGTTTGGGAGCATTAATTGGTGTATGTATCCTTTCTCTCTCTAGTGATTTCTTTATGTAGAAAATCTAAATAACTTTGGTGAATGAACGTTTATATTGATGAGTAATCAATAAGGTGCCTGTATGATTAGTAAGTGGTCAATATAATAACATATAGGTCAGGACACTGGTAGACTGATCGAGAACAAAAATATCAGACAGCAAAACATCCATTGAATACAAAAGCAGTGTACTTTATTTAACCAGGCAAGTCAGCTAAGAACAGGGGCAGAATGACAGATTTTTACCTTGTCAGCTCAGAGATTTGATCGAGCAACCTTTGGGTTACTGGCCCAATGCTCTATCCACTAGGCTACCTGCCACCTCATGCTATGTTATACACTGCTCAAAAAAATAAAGGGAACACTTAAACAACACAATGTAACTCCAAGTCAATCACACTTCTGTGAAATCAAACTGTCCACTTAGGAATCAACACTGATTGACAATAAATTTCACATGCTGTTGTGCAAATGGAATAGACAACAGTTGGAAACTATAGGCAATTAGCAAGACATCCCCCAATAAAGGGGTGGTTCTGCAGGTGATAACCACAGACCACTTCTCAGTTCCTATGCTTCCTGGCTGATGTTTTGATCACTTTTGAATGCTGGCGGTGCTTTCACTCCAGTGGTAGCATGAGACGGAGTCTACAACCCACACAAGTGGCTCAGGTAGTGGCAAGGATGGCACATCAATGCGAGCTGTGGCAAGAAGGTTTGCTGTGTCTGTCAGCGTAGGGTCCAGAGCATGGAGGCGCTACCAGGAGATAGGCCAGTACATCAGGAGATGTGGAGGAGGCCGTAGGAGGGCAACAACCCAGCAGCAGGACCGCTACCTCTGCCTTTGTGCAAGGAGGAGCAGGAGGAGCACTGCCAGAGCCCTGCAAAATGACCTCCAGCAGGCCACAAATGTGCATGTGTCTGCTCAAACGGTCAGAAACAGACTCCATGAGGGTGGTATGAGGGCCCGACGTCCACAGGTGGGGGTTGTGCTTACAGCCCAACACCGTGCAGGACATTTGGCATTTGCCAGAGAACACCAAGATTGGCAAATTAGCCACTGGTGCCCTGTGCTCTTCACAGATGAATGCAGGTTTACACTGAGCATGTGACAGACGACAGACGTGACAGTCTGGAGACGCCGTGGAGAACGTTCTGCTGCCTGCAACATCCTCCAGCATGACCGGTTTGGCGGTGGGTCAGTCATGGTGTGGGGTGGCATTTCTTTGGGGGGCCGCACAGCCCTCCACGTGCTCACCAGAGGTAGCCTGACTGCCATTAGGTACCGAGATGAGATCATCAGACCCCTTGTGAGACCATATGCTGGTGCGGTTGGCCCTGGGTTCCTCCTAATGCAAGACAACGCTAGACCTCATGTAGCTGGAGTGTGTCAGCAGTTCCTGCAAGAGGAAGGCATTGATGCTATGGAGTGGCCCGCCCGTTCCCCAGAGCTGAATACAATTGAGCACATCTGGGACATCATGTCTCGCTCCATCCACCAACGCCACGTTGCACCACAGACTGTCCAGGAGTTGGCGGATGCTTTAGTCCAGGTCTGGGAGGAGATCCCTCAGGAGACCCTCTGCCACCTCATCAGGAGCATGCCCAGGCGTTGTAGGGAGGTCATACAGGCATGTGGAGGCCACACACACTACTGAGCCTCATTTTGACTTGTTTTAAGGTCATTACATCAAAGTTGGATCAGCCTGTAGTGTGGTTTTCCACTTTAATTTTGAGTGTATCTCCAAATACAGACCTCCATGGGTTGATACATTTGATTTCCATTGATCATGTTTGTGTGATTTTGTTGTCAGCACATTCAACTATGTAAAGAAAAAGTATTTCAGAAGAATATTTCATTCATTCAGATCTAGGATGTGTTATTTTAGTGTTCCCTTTATTTTATTTTTTTGAGCAGTGTAGTATGGTATGTGATGTGATGCTATGTGTTATGGTATGTGATGCTATGTGTTATGGTATGTGATGCTATGTGTTATGGTATGTGATGTGATGCTATGTGTTATGGTATGTTATGTGATGATATGTGTTATGGTATGTGATGTGATGTTATGGTATGGTATGTGATGCTATGTGTTATGGTATGTGATGCTATGTGTTATGGTATGGAATGCTATGTGTTATGGTATGTGATGCTATGTGTTATGGTATGTGATGTGATGCTATGTGTTATGGTATGTTATATGATGTATATTATTATTATTTATGTTATGTGTTATGGTATGGTATGTGATGCTATGTGTTATGGTATGTGATGCTATGTGTTATGGTATGTGATGTGATGCTATGTGTTATGGTATGTTATGTGATGATATGTGTTATGGTATGGTATGTGATGCTATGTGTTCTGGTATGTTATGTGATGCTATGTGTTATGGTATGTTATGTGATGTTATGGTATGTGATGCTATGTGTTATGGTATGTGATGTTATGTGTTATGATATGTGTTATGGTATGTGATGTGATGCTATGTGTTATGGTATGTGATCTTATGTGTTATGGTATGTGATGCTATGTGTTATGGTATGGTATGTGATGCTATGTGTTATGGTATGTGATGCTATGTGTTATGGTATGGTATGTGATGCTATGTGTTATGGTATGTTATGTGATGTTATGTGTTATGGTATGGTATGTGATGCTATGTGTTATGGTATGTGATGCTATGTGTTATGGTATGTGATGCTATGTGTTATGGTATGGTATGTGATGCTATGTGTTATGGTATGTTATGTGATGTTATGTGTTATGGTATGTGATGTGATGCTATGTGTTATGGTATGTGATGCTATGTGTTATGGTATGTGATGTGATGCTATGTGTTATGGTATGTGATGCTATGTGTTATGGTATGTGATGCTATGTGTTATGGTATGGTATGTGATGCTATGTGTTATGGTATGTTATGTGATGTTATGTGTTATGGTATGTGATGCTATGTGTTATGGTATGTTATGTGATGTTATGTGTTATGGTATGTGATGTGATGCTATGTGTTATGGTATGTGATGCTATGTGTTATGGTATGTTATGTGATGCTATGTGTTATGGTATGTTATGTGATGCTATGTGTTATGGTATGTGATGCTATGTGTTATGGTATGTGATGCTATGTGTTATGGTATGTTATGTGATGTTATGTGTTATGGTATGTGATGCTATGTGTTATGGTATGGTATGTGATGCTATGTGTTATGGTATGTTATGTGATGTTATGTGTTATGGTATGTGATGTGATGCTATGTGTTATGGTATGTGATGCTATGTGTTATGGTATGTGATGTGATGCTATGTGTTATGGTATGTGATGCTATGTGTTATGGTATGTTATGTGATGCTATGTGTTATGGTATGTGATGCTATGTGTTATGGTATGGTATGTGATGCTATGTGTTATGGTATGTGATGTGATGCTATGTGTTATGGTATGTGATGCTATGTGTTATGGTATGTGATGTGATGCTATGTGTTATGGTATGTGATGCTATGTGTTATGGTATGTGATGCTATGTGTTATGGTATGTTATGTGATGTTATGTGTTATGGTATGGTATGTGATGCTATGTGTTATGGTATGTGATGCTATGTGTTATGGTATGTGATGCTATGTGTTATGGTATGTGATGTGATGCTATGTGTTATGGTATGTGATGTGATGTGTTATGGTATGTGATGCTATGTGTTATGGTATGTGATGCTATGTGTTATGGTATGTGATGCTATGTGTTATGGTATGTGATGCTATGTGTTATGGTATGTGATGTGATGCTATGTGTTATGGTATGTTATGTGATGCTATGTGTTATGGTATGTGATGCTATGTGTTATGGTATGTGATGTTATGTGTTATGGTATGGTATGTGATGTTATGTGTTATGGTATGTGATGCTATGTGTTATGGTATGTGATGTGATGCTATGTGTTATGGTATGTTATGTGTTATGGTATGTGATGTTATGTGTTATGGTATGTGATGCTATGTGTTATGGTATGTGATGCTATGTGTTATGGTATGTGATGCTATGTGTTATGGTATGTGATGTTATGTGTTATGGTATGTGATGCTATGTGTTATGGTATGTTATGTGATGTTATGTGTTATGGTATGTGATGCTATGTGTTATGGTATGTGATGCTATGTGTTATGGTATGGTATGTGATGCTATGTGTTATGGTATGGTATGTGATGTTATGTGTTATGGTATGTGATGTTATGTGTTATGGTATGTGATGTGATGCTATGTGTTATGGTATGGTATGTGATGTTATGTGTTATGGTATGGTATGTGATGCTATGTGTTATGGTATGTGATGCTATGTGTTATGGTATGTGATGCTATGTGTTATGGTATGTGATGCTATGTGTTATGGTATGTGATGTTATGTGTTATGGTATGTTATGTGATGTTATGTGTTATGGTATGGTATGTGATGCTATGTGTTATGGTATGTGATGCTATGTGTTATGGTATGTGATGCTATGTGTTATGGTATGTGATGGAATGGTATGTGATGTTATGTTATGGTATGTGATGGATGTTATGTGTTATGGTATGGTATGTGATGCTATGTGTTATGGTATGTGATGCTATGTGTTATGATATGGAATGTTATGTGTTATGGTATGTGATGGAATGTTATGGTATGGTATGTGATGGAATGTTATGTGTTATGTTATGTGATGCTATGTGTTATGGTATGTATGTGATGCTATGTGTTATGGTATGGTATGTGATGCTATGTGTTATGGTATGTTATGTGATGCTATGTGTTATGGTATGTGATGTGATGCTATGTGTTATGGTATGTGATGCTATGTGTTATGGTATGTGATGCTATGTGTTATGGTATGTGATGCTATGTGTTATGGTATGTGATGTGATGCTATGTGTTATGGTATGGTATGTGATGTTATGGGTTCTCCTTGCAGATCTTAATTGCGGCTAGCCCAGAGGTGAACAGTACCCAGCAGCACCTACAGCTGAATGTCTACCACGATATAGGACTCACCAGGAACAAGATTGTGACAGCCCAGTTTGAGTGCTACCAGAAAATCATGAAGGATAACGACCACAACAAAATAGGTAAAAAAAACAAATATTACCTACCCAAATATTACCTGCTTTCAGGCAAAATATTTGCCTAACGCCAAAAAATGTATGGTTATTGGCTACATCTTCAGCCCATTAGGTACAATAACTTGATTACTGAGTGCATGAGTTTGAATCCTAAGTGGGATCGATTCATGTTGCATAAGCCCTCGAGTTGAGCACCTGATGTCCAACGAGGAGCTCTTTTATAGGGAGAAGAAGAAAATCATCTGTTTTGTGTAGTCAATGACTAAAGTGTGATAATCCCACCAGTCTATTAGTATCCAGACCATTAACATTAACCAGTCGGCAGGTGAGGAGACAGTGCATCTTAAGCCAGACTGAGGGACTGAGAGGAATGCCAATATATCAGTGCTTCTGTGGTGTAATTTACACAAGGTGCTGTAAGCCTCACATTTGGATGGTAATCCACTAGCGTTGTGTCTGATTAGCATTGCAGTCATACCGGCAATCAACGAGGTGTTCGCTTGGCATCTTGCCTAATTAGAAATCCTATCACACAGTAAGGTGTGGCTCTAGGGTGTCTGTCTGAGAGTGGTGGTTGTAAGTGCATGAGGAGAGGTAAGGAGTAGTGAGGAGGAGGAGCAGCAGGAGGCTTCGGGAGAGAGAGGGAGCATCTGACAGAACAGACATAAAGTGTTAGCTGTGTTCGGTCATACTTAATGTTGGGGCACACTACAGGTGTAATGCCACAGCTTTTTATACTCTAAACATAATCCTGATTCATCTGATTTATCGAACCAAAACATTTGGAGATATTTGGAAAAGTGCATTAACTACCTTTCTTTTATTTGTATTTATATATATATATATTTTTTTTTATTCATTTTTTTTTTATTAAACTAGGCAAGTCACTTAAGGACAAATTCTTATTTACAATGGCGGCCTAAACCGGCCAAACCCGGACGATACTGAGCCAGTTGTGCAGCGCCCTACGGGACTCCCAATCACAGCCGGTTGTGATACAGCCTGAATTCACAGGGTCTGTAGTGATGCTTCAAGCACTGAGATGCAGTGCCTTAGACCGCTGTGCCACTCGTTAGCCAACTAATGCTTTTAACCATTGTGTTACAATATGTACAGTATTTAATCATGTGTTTGTGTGGGTGGTTGCCAAGGTAAGGAGGTAGGACACATCTCTGTCAGAAGAGTTACCAATCTTTGTCAGGGAAATGTTTTCCAAAATAACTTTCCCCTTCAAAAACAACTTCTAGCTCTTCAGTTATGTCAAGCATTATTGTCAACACATGACAGGGGATTGTCAATTTCAATCCAAAGCTTTAAAACACACATCCCACCCCTGTTGTCAAAAACAAAGCCTGAAACACCTGACTACCTGATGAAAGAGATGCAAAGTACATAGTGAGAAAGACAGTGGTAGAAACAGATCCTGGCTGATATTTAACACAGTGAGAGAGGCAGAGGTAGAAACAGATCCTGGCTGATATTTAACACAGTGAGAGAGGCAGTGGTAGAAACAGATCCTGGCTGATATTTAACACAGTGAGAGAGGCAGTGGTAGAAACAGATCCTGGCTGATATTTAACACAGTGAGAGAGGCAGAGGTAGAAACAGATCCTGGCTGATATTTAACACAGTGAGAGAGGCAGAGGTAGAAACAGATCCTGGCTGATATTTAACACAGTGAGAGAGGCAGTGGTAGAAACAGATCCTGGCTGATATTTAACACAGTGAGAGAGGCAGAGGTAGAAACAGATCCTGGCTGATATTTAACACAGTGAGAGAGTGCAGTGGTATTTAACACAGTGAAACACATCCTGGCTGATATTTAACAGTGAGTGAAAGAGGCAGTGGTAGAAACAGATCCTGGCTGATATTTAACACAGTGAGAGAGGCAGAGGTAGAAACAGATCCTGGCTGATATTTAACACAGTGGGAGAGGCAGAGGTAGAAACAGATCCTGGCTGATATTTAACACAGTGGGAGAGGCAGAGGTAGAAACAGATCCTGGCTGATATTTAACACAGTGAGAGAGAGGCTGCAGGTGAGGTAGAAACAGATCCTGGCTGATATTTGAACAGTGGTAGAAACAGATCCTGGCTGATATTTAACACAGTGAGAGAGGCAGAGGTAGAAACAGATCCTGGCTGATATTTAACACAGTGAGAGAGGCAGTGGTAGAAACAGATCCTGGCTGATATTTAACACAGTGAGAGAGGCAGAGGTAGAAACAGATCCTGGCTGATATTTAACACAGTGAGAGAGGCAGTGGTAGAAACAGATCCTGGCTGATATTTCTTTAAAATATTCCTTTCCCATTCATTTTTTTCCCTAAAATTGATGTTATGGTTGATGGAAGACAGAGTCAGGAAACAATGATATGGGATGTGGGATATTTCAATATCTGGGTTATCCACTGTAATGTCTCATTTCCACCATACAATTAGGAGCATTGGCAGAATCGTAATGTATTTAACCTGATTTGTATGCAAGAATAAATGAAGACGTTAGCATTAGCAACACAATATATCAGCAGGTGTCTCTAAAAACTACAGAGTGTGATGTCAACAAACAACATTTTTACTTATATCACATATTGATTTCAACTGCGTATTGATTGACATGACCTGTTGATTCTTGTAGCAGACAGTGTCAGTGACCTCTCAGTGACCTCTCAGTGCTCCTGCTTTATGTGAACACGTGCTTCATTTGAACTCTGATGGTTTCTATGCTGCAGGGCCAGTGTGCAACCGGACCTGGGATGGATGGCTGTGCTGGGACGACACAGAGGCAGGCTTCACTTCAGAGCAGCACTGCCCTGACTACTTTCAGGACTTTGACCCCTCAGGTGAGCCCCTCGAAGGTCCTCCTACTTCCGGCGCCGACAGAGATGGCCGCCTCGCTTCGCGTTCCTAGGAAACTATGCAGTTTTTTGTTTTTTTACATTAGTACCCCAGGTCATCACCCCAGGTCATCTTAGGTTTCATTACATACAGTCGAGAAGAACTACTGAATATAAGATCAGCATCAACTCACCATCAGTACGACCAAGAATATGTTTTTCGCGACGCGGATCCTGTGTTCTGCCTTTCAAACAGGACAACGGAATGGATCCCATGCAGCGACCCAAAAAAATGACTCCGAAAAAGATCGAAACGAGGCGGTCTTCTGGTCAGACTCCGGAGACGGGCACACCGTGCACCACTCCCTAGCATTCGTCTTGCCAATGTCCAGTCTCTTGACAACAAGGTTGATGAAATCCGAGCAAGGGTAGCATTCCAGAGGGACATCAGAGACTGTAACGTTCTTTGCTTCATGGAAACATGGCTCACTGGAGAGACGCTATCCGAGGCGGTGCAGCCAACGGGTTTCTCCACGCATCACGCCGACAGAAACAAACATCTTTCTGGTAAGAAGAGGGGCGGGGGGCGTATGCCTTATGGCTAACGAGACATGGTGTGATGAAAGAAACATACAGGAACTCAAATCCTTCTGTTCACCTGATTTAGAATTCCTCACCATCAAATGTAGACCACATTATCAAGGACCATATCACCTCCACCCTACCTGACACCCTAGACCCACTCCAATTTGCTTACCGCCCAAATAGGTCCATAGACAATGCAATCTCAACCACACTGCACACTGCCCTAACCCGTCTGGACAAGAGGAATACCTATGTGAGAATGCTGTTCATCGACTACAGCTCGGCATTCAACACCATAGTACCCTCCAAGCTCGTCATCAAGCTCGAGACCCTGGGTCTCGACCCCGCCCTGTGCAACTGGGTAATGGACTTCCTGACGGGCCGCCCCCAGGTGGTGAGGGTAGGCAACAACATCTCCTCCCCGCTGATCCTCAACACTGGGGCCCCACAAGGGTGCGTTCTGAGCCCTCTCCTGTACTCCCTGTTCACCCACGACTGCGTGGCCACGCACGCCTCCAACTCAATCATCAAGTTTGCGGACAACACAACAGTGGTAGGCTTGATTACCAACAACGAGACGGCCTACAGGGAAAATAACCTCACACTCAACGTCAACAAAACTAAGGAGATGATTGTGGACTTCAGGAAACAGCAGAGGGAACACCCCCCTTTCCACATCGATGGAACAGTAGTGGAGAGGGTAGCAAGTTTTAAGTTCCTCGGCATACACATCACAGACAAACTGAATTGGTCCACTCACACAGACAGCATCGTGAAGAAGGCGCAGCAGCGCCTCTTCAACCTCAGGAGGCTGAAGAAATTCGTCTTGTCACCAAAAGCACTCACAAACTTCTACAGATGCACAATCGAGAGCATCCTGGCGGGCTGTATCACCGCCTGGTACGGCAACTGCTCCGCCCTCAACCGTAAGGCTCTCCAGAGGGTAGTGAGGTCTGCACAACACATCACCGGGGGCAAACTACCTGCCCTCCAGGACACCTACACCACCCGATGTTACAGGAAGGCCATAAAGATCATCAAGGACATCAACCACCCGAGCCACTGCCTGTTCACCCCGCTATCATCCAGAAGGTGAGGTCAGTACAGGTGCATCAAAGCTGGGACCGAGAGACTGAAAAACAGCTTCTATCTCAAGGCCATCAGACTGTTAAACAGCCACCACTAACATTGAGTGGCTGCTGCCAACACACTGACACTGACACTGACTCCAGCCACTTTAATAATGGGAATTGATGGGAAATGATGTACATATATCACTAGCCACTTTAAACAATGCTACCTTATATAATGTTACTTACCCTACATTATTCATCTCATATGCATACGTATATACTGTACTCTATATCATCTACTGCATCCTTATGTAATACATGTATCACTAGCCACTTTAACTATGCCACTTTGTTTACATACTCATCTTATATGTATATACTGTACTCGATACCATCTACTGTATCTTGCCTATGCTGCTCTGTACCATCACTCATTCATATATCCTTATGTACATATTCTTTATCCCCTTACACTGTGTATAAGACAGTAGTTTTGTAATTGTTAGTTAGATTACTTGTTGGTTATTACTGCATTGTCGGAACTCGAGGCACAAGCATTTCGCTACACTCGCATTAACATCTGCTAACCATGTGTATGTGACAAATAAAATGTGATTTGATTTGATTTGATGTGCCCACCGACATGGGCTAAAGTTCCTGGGGACCCACCTTTTATGCAGGTTTTCATTTCAACCTGCAACTCCCATAAAAACTGCTGAATTAAATGTAGAAAATGTAACTGAATAATTCACGTGATATGTTCTGTCTTGGAATAATTCTAAAATAGCAAATTCAAGGTGTTCCAGTTCATTGGTTCCCTCGAACCAAGCAGATATAAATAAACCACAGGGTTTTGTTCTAGCCCAGCACTAACACATCTTTTTCAAATAATCCTAATCATAGTCATCAGTCGGGACAACGACCAGTTTCATCTGGTGTATTAGTGCTGGGCTGGAATAAAAGCCCGCACATCATGTAGCTCTCCAGGACTGGAGTTCTACAGCCCTAGTCTAATGGGGTGATATCATTGGTAGTGCAATACAACATACAGTGGATCCTCCAGGATCAACATTGAGAAACATTGGGTTTGAGGCAGACACAGCAATCCCTCCTCCTTCCGGGCTAGTTTGGTCATTTTGAGGGGTAGTCCTATCCTTTTTTATCAAATGCCTTTCTTTTTCCTTTTTCCATTTACTTTTTATTTAATTCAAGTCCCAGAGCCTTCAGAAACTAAGTCCCAGAGCCTTCAGAAACTAAGTCGCAGAGGCTTCAGAAACTATGTTGCTTTAAAAGCACTTGCAAATTATATTACTGTGAGGAAAGATGACATTTTCTGAAAAAATACCTGTTTTGAAGATGAACTTCAGATCTCTGCATTTTGAAGCCTGTATCTGATGTGGTTAGAGTTTCATCTCCAACATTTTGATGTAATGCTCTACAGAAATGGTGACAAAAATCTGCAGTGAGAACGGACACTGGTTTCTGCATCCCGACAGCAACCGAACGTGGACTAACTACACGCGATGCAACGAGCACACTAAAGAAGGCAGGATGGTACGTCACTGTCTGAAATATTTTTATTAATCTTCTCAATTACACAAGATTTTACAGTACAAAGTCAAATGGATGTTCTAGTAATTCAAAAACAGTTGCTTGCTGCATGTGAGGAATGTTATGTTGCCCTCCTAGAGAAACGTGCAGATTGCTGTTTTGAATGGACATAAAGCATTTGAAAAAACATGTGGAGATGGTATTTGGCTAAGGCTTTGAGCTCTCTGCTCTGTGATTATCAGGGCTCTTTGACTATAACTAACAAGGGCATTTTATATTGATTATTGAGTGCATTATGTAGTGAGGGTGTTAGCCAGGCTAAGACATGCTAGGATAATATGAGGCTTATCATGTCTACTCTCTTCCAGACTGCCATGAATTTATTCTACTTGGCTCTCATTGGCCACGGCTTGTCACTGATATCCCTATTCATTTCCCTGGGAATATTTTTCAATTTCAAGTGAGTATAAATTAACCAAACAACATAAATAACTAAATACTCAAAGGCGTTGTTCCTCGGTCTGTTTTTATTCACAGATAGCTGGTACAAATAACTTTTCACTTTGTGTTTCTGTTTTTATCTCCACAATGACAACGTCTACTCCTTTTCTCCTTTCGTGTAGGAGTTTAAGTTGCCAAAGGGTCACTCTCCACAAAAACCTCTTCTTCTCCTTTGTTTTGAACTCGGTCATCACCATCATCTGGTTGACCGCTGTGGCGAATAACCAGGAACTGGTACAAAGAAACCCTGTGAGTTTATGGATCGTTGGAGGGATGGGTGGATGGATGGATGGTTGGATGGATGGTTGGATGGGTGGATGGTTGGTTGGATGGGTGGATGGATGGATGGATGGTTGGATGGATGGTTGGATGGGTGGATGGATAGATGGATGGATCGTTGGAGGGATGGGTGGATGGATGGATGGATGGATGGTTGGAGGGATGGGTGGATGGATGGATGGATGGATGGATGGATGGATGGATGGATGGATGGATGGATGGATGGATGGTTGGATGGATGGATGGATGGATGGTTGGATGGTTGGATGGATGGGTGGATGGATGGATGGATGGATGGATGGATGGATGGATGGATGGATGGATGGATGGATGGATGGATGGATGGGTGGGTGGTAGGTAGGTGTGTGGGTGGTAGATAACATGCGTTTGTATATAAATATAAATAATTGTATATCTATATTATACTATGTAATGTATATCATACAGCCACACACCAGTGTAACGGTAGGACACACACTGCTAATTTACTGCTGCATTTATAGATATGAATTTATAGATATTAATTTGTAGATATTTAGCGCAGAAAAACTACATGACGTGGATCCAAATTGATAGTACTTATTTTTGCGTTAGCTAGGTAGCGACAGCTAGCGCCAGTCAGCTGTACCTGTGTCAAAACTCTGCTATTTTTTATACTATAGCTTGTTCTCCATCTTCTTTTTAAATCATAAGCCAGCGTGTTTTCAGCACTTTTATTTCCATGACTGATCAAAACTCATTTTCTCATGCTTTCGCTTGTCTCTCTGCGGCAGACATTATGAGCAATATGTTAGGAATATCAAATCACAATAAAGTCACAGTATCGAATCGCAATACATATAGAATCTTGAGAATCGCAATAGATATGGTATCGGCACCTAAATATGGTGATGATGTCGTATATCGTGAGGCCAGCCCTAAATTTCACCCCCTGTTCTTTTTTCTAGACAAGCTGTAAAGTGTCCGTGTTCATCCATCTTTATCTGTTTGGCTGCAACTACTTCTGGATGCTATGCGAAGGGATATACCTGCACACCCTCATCGTTGTTGCCGTGTTCGCTGAGAAACAGCACTTGATGTGGTACTATCTCCTCGGCTGGGGTAGGTTTTTGGGATCTCCTCGGTTGGGGTAGGTTTTTGGGGGATGTGGTACTATCTCCTCGGCTGGGGTAGGTTTTTGGGGGATGTGGTACTATCTCCAAGGGTGGGGTAGATTTTTTGGGGATGTGGTACTATCTCCTCGGCTGGGGTAGGTTTTGGGGGATGTGGTACTATCTCCTCGGCTGGGGTAGGTTTTTGGGGGATGTGGTACTATCTCCAAGGGTGGGGTAGGTTTTTGGGGGATGTGGTACTATCTCCAAGGGTGGGGTAGGTTTTTGGGGGATGTGGTACTATCTCCTCGGCTGGGGTAGGTTTTTGGGGGATGTGGTACTATCTCCAAGGGTGGGGTAGATTTTTGGGGGGTGTGGTACTATCTCCTCGGCTGGGGTAGGTTTTTGGGGGATGTGGTACTATCTCCAAGGGTGGGGTAGATTTTGGGGACAACGTCATATCCCTTATAGGATATGAAGTGTGATGTTATTTCATGGAAGTAGCATTGTTTGTCACTAACAAAGGATGTCTGTTGTTGTTTTTCAGGCTTTCCTCTAATTCCAGCATCTATACATGCGATCGCTCGCAGTTACTACTACAATGACAAGTGAGTTACTTTCATCGCTTTTTCCCTTAATTGTTTTCATTGAATTGATCATTCCTTAAAACTACAAGCTATTCATACAGCATAATGCCTATTTCCTGTCATTAGTTTCTATGACAGCTACCAGTATTCCCTACCCTGATATCGATTGCCTTCTAGTGCTTTCAATTACATTTCATTCATATGTTTCCTGTAAGCATCTCCTTCTAAATCGAATTTCAACAATAAAAGTAGCAGACCCTGAATGCATGATTCTGCTGAATGCCTGATTCTCCTGAATGCCTGATTCTCCCTCCTACAGTTGTTGGATAAGCTCCAACACTTCACTCCTCTACATAATCCATGGGCCCATCTGCGCTGCTCTGTTGGTAAGTCTGTAATACAGTTAGGTTCATGCAAATTAAAAAAACTATATTCTGGCGACTGTTGAGTGCAATCTTGGATAAAAAGGGGGGTGCAGTGTACCAGAATGTTGTTTTAATTTTAAAGGGATAGTTCGGTGAAATTACATATTTCATTTCCTTACCTTGAAAGCAGCCTATGGACAAGGAGAGACTGAAATTCACAGTTTAGTTTTGTTAAATTGGCCAAGTAATATCCACGTAAATAATTCCACAGAACTATCCCTTTAATTTACCTGCAGTTTGGCCTCAACAGCTGGTCCCTCTGTGGACTGACCCGTCCATGAGTCATTTGGCAGAACAACATGTCACTGGTCACCCTTCAAAGTAAACCGGCAAATCAAGCATCCTCCTGTGCTTTGCAATTATTATCTGAGGGTCCAATCTGGTACACAGCTGCATTGTCTTATCAGATGTGCTGATGTTTCTTTATTTTGAGGACTTCTGCATAAAATGTGCTACCTTGTCGTGCTGCTACTCCAGTTTCAACTGTTCTGCCTGCAGCTATGGAACACTGACCTGTTCACCGGACATGCTACCTGTCCCAGACCTGCTGTTTTCGTCTCTCTCTCTCTCTCTCTCTCTCTCTCTCTCTCTCTCTCTCTCTCTCTCTCTCTCTCTCTCTCTCTCTCTCTCTCTCTCTCTACCACACCTGTTGTCCCTCTCTCTCTCTCTCTCTCTGGCCTTAAAACCTTTTGTGACTAGGGGGCAGTATTTTCATTTTTGGAAAAATAACGTTCCCGTAGTAAACGGGATATTTTTTCAGGAGAAGATGCTAGAATATGCATATAATTGACAGCTTAGGATAGAAAACACTCTACAGTTTCCAAAACTGTAAAAATATTGTCTGTGAGTATAACAGAACTGATATTGCAGGCGAAAGCCTGAGAAAAACCCAATCCGGATGTGACTCTTCTTTTGAAAACTCTGCGTTCGAATGCGTCCCTATTGAGCAGTGAATGGGCTATCAACCAGATTACTTTTTCTCCGTATTCCCCAAGGTGTCTACAGCATTGTGACGTAGTTTTACGCATTTATGTTGAAGAATAGCCGTAAGTGGCTACATTGCACAACTGGTCACCTGATGGCTCCCAGAGTGATTCTCGTGTAAAATACAGAGGTAGCCATTATTCCAATCGGTCTGAAAAACCAATTGTCCCGGTGGATATATTATCAAATAGATATTTGAAATACACCTTGAGGATTGATTATAAACAACGTTTGACATGTTTCTGTCGATATTATGGAGCTACTTTGGAATATTTTTCGGCGTTTTCGTGACTGCAATTTCCGGCCGATTTCTCAGCCAAACATGAAGAACAAATGGAGCTATTTCGCCTACAAAAATAATATTTTGGGAAAAAATGAACATTGGCTATCTACCTGGGAGTGTCGTGAGTGAAAATATCCGAAGCTCATCAAAGGTAAACAATTTAATTTGATTGCTTTTCTGATTTCCGTGACCAAGTTACCTGCTGCTTGCTGGACAAAATGCAAAACAAATGTTTGTCTAGCTTTGGCTGTAAAGCACATTTTGAAAATCTGAGATGACAGGGTGATTAACAAAAGGCTAAGCTGTGTCTCAATATATTTCACTTGTGATTTTCATGAATAGGAATATTTTCTAGGAATATTTATGTTGGTTGCGTTATGCTAATTAGTGTCAGTTGATGATTACGCTCCCACACGCGGGATGGGGAGTCACTAGAGGTTAATAATTTCCATGTACTCTTATAATCTCTACCCAGCACATCCAAAAGAGGACTGGCCACCCCTCAGAGCCTGGTTCCTCTCTAGGTTTCATCCTAGATTCCTGACTTTCTATGGAGTTTTTCCTAGTCACAGTGTTTCTACATCTGCATTGGTTTCTGTTCAGGGTTTAAAGCTGGGTTTCTGTGAAAGCACATCTGCTAATGTAAAAATGGCTTAAAAAATAAATTTGATTTGATTTTATGTTTTCTCCTTGTTTGGTCAAGACGAGAATTGTAATGGTGATTATGTGAATCCACTCTCGACATCAGTGACTCAGAAACTTAAGAATTCACAATTTTCCAACATCAAGAAGTGAACACACTGTTGCTAACAGTCCTGAACAGTATTTCTTATATTTTTCCTGTATGGTGATAGCGGGTCCTTTGGATAAGCATGTCCTCTAGACTGCTAATATTATTCGGACTAATTTGTCAGTTTTCTCTCTCCTTCTCTTTCAAGGTGAACTTGTTTTTCCTGTTGAACATTGTGCGTGTCCTGATCACCAAGTTGAAGGTGACCAACCAGGCTGAGTCCAGCCTCTACATGAAGGCCGTGCGCGCCACCCTGATTCTTGTACCTCTCCTGGGCATCCAGTACGTCCTGTTGCCCTACAAACCAGAGGAACGAGTCTCCTCTGAGATCTACGACTACATCATGCACATCTTAATGCATTATCAGGTAAGACTATCCATTCTCCGCTAGTTACCCCAGCTCAGTGAAATGATACATTTCTAGGCTTACAGTAATAAATCTTCCATCTTTCCAACCGAGGTTAGAATGAATTTCTATGTAAATTGCCTTCAGAAAGTATTCATACCCCTTGACTTATTCCACATGTTGTTGTTACAGCCTGAATTCAAAAGTGATTAAATATATACACTATATATACAAAGGTATATGGCCATCCTTTCAAATTAGTGGATTCAGCTATTTCAGCCACACCCGTTGCTGACAGGTATTTAAAATAGAGCACACAGCCATGCAATCTCCATAGACAAACATTTGCAGTAGAATGGCCTTACTGTAGAGCTCAGTGACTCATTGTGGCACCGTTATAGGATGCCACCTTTAAAACAAATCAGTTCTTCAAATAACTTCCCTGCTAGAGCTGCCCCGGTCAACTGTAAGTACTGTTATTGTGAAATGGATACATCTAGGAGCAACAACGGCTCAGCCGTGACGTGGTAGGCCACACAAGCTCACAGAACGGGACCACCAAGTGCTTAAGCGCGTAGCGTGTAAAAATCATCTGCCCTCGGTTGTAACACTCACTACCGAGTTCCAAACTGCCACGGGAAACAATGTCAGCACAATAAATGTTCGTTGGGAGCTTCATGAAATGAGTTTCCATGGCAGAGCAGCCGCAAACAAGCCTAAGGTCACCGTGTGCAATGCCAAGCTTCGGCTGGAGTTGTGTGAAGCATTGGACTCTGGAGCAGTGGAAACGCGTTCTCTGGAGTGATCAGTCACGTTTCACCATCTGACAGTCCAACGGACGAATCTGGGTTTGGTGGATGCCAGGAGAACACAACCTGCCCCAATGAATAGTGCCAACTGTAAAGTTTGGTGGAAGAGTAATAATGGTCTGGGGCTGTTTTTCATGGTACGGGCTAGACCGGTTCGTTCATTCCTATGCCACAGTTTTTGCAGTTTTAGTTTACTGCCTTATTACAAACAGGATGCATGTTTTGTAATAATTGTATTATGTACAGGCTTCCTTCTTTTCACTCTGTCTGTATTGTGGAGTAACTACAATGTTGTTGATCCATCCTCAGTTTCCTTACAGCCATTAAATGCTGTAACTTTTTTAAAGTCATCATTGACCTCATTGTGAAATCCCTGAGCTGTTTCCTTCCTCTCCGGCAACTGAGTTAGGAAGGATGCCTGTATCTTTGTAGTGACTGGTTGTATCGATACAACCTCCAATGTGTAATTAATAACTTCACCATGCTCAAAGGGATATTCATTGTCTGCTTTTTTATTTTGACTCATCTACCAAGAGGTGCCCTTCTTTGGAAAACCTCCATGGTTATTGTGGTTGAATCTGTGTTTGAAATTCACTGCTCGACTGATGGAACTTTCAGATAATTGTATGTGTGTAGTTGAAAGATGAGATAGTCAATCAAAAATCATGTTAAACACTATTATTGAACACAGAGACCATGTGACTTATATTAGGCACATTTTTACTCCTGAATTTATTTAGGCTTTCTATAACAAACGGGTTGAATATCTATTGACTTAATACGTTTCACTTTTCATTCAGGATGTAACATAACCAAAAGTGGAAAAAGTCAAAGGGTGTGACTTTCTGATGGCATTGGATGTGTGTGTTGTCCGTAGTCATTTGGCAGATGTTCTTGTCCAGAGTTACTGTCTATAAGCGCATCAAACACATTCATCTAAAGCCACTGTCTCTCACTGTGTTCCCTATTATTGGCTTGTGAGTATTTATGAAGACCAGGTCGACTCCTTTCAGCTCCTGCATCTTTATCCCATGGCCTGTGGAAGACTGGCAGGAAGGAAAACATAAGTCACTGTCTGGGAGGGGAGGGTTGAATGCTGCAGCTCATGATGGGGAGGTGCAGTTGGAGCGTTCTGGGGCCAGGCTGATTCAGCTCAATAAATCATACAACACAATGTCTTTGTCTCTCTCTCTCTGTCACGCTCTGTCACGCTCTGTCTCTGTCTGTCTCTGTCTCTCTCTGTCTCTCTCTGTCTCTCTCTGTCATGCTCTGTCTCTCGCTCTCTCTCTCTTTCTCTCTCCCTCTCCCTCTCTCTCTCTCTCTCTCTCTCTCTCTCTCTCTCTCTCTCTCTCTCTCTCTCTCTCTCTGTCCCACTCTGTCTCTGTCTCTCGCTGTCTCTCTCTGTCTCTCTCTCTCTCTCTCTCTCTCTCTCTCTCTCTCTCTCTCTCTCTCTCTCTCTCTCTCTCTCTCTCTCTCTCTCTCTCTCTCTCTCTCACACTTGTTTTACATGCTCCTCGAAAGACCTGCTGCCAAAATGCATGAAAGTGGGAAAATCAGCATTCTGCCCCATGCCTCAACAGTTTTTTGCTGTTAGAGAACTTGAGACATTCTCCACGGGAAATGATGATCCATTTATAACCTGACTGGGCAACACTTTTTTTTTCAGGGGCTGCTGGTGGCCACCATCTTCTGCTTCTTCAACGGAGAGGTATGTTTCTCACCCACAATCATGTCCATCAGGTTTTCTGAAATCCCAGATTAAGAATTCTAGGTTGGATGATTCCATTGCCAGCCTATTCACTGGCAATTTTCCAGGACTGTTTCAGGAATTTTGCAATTCTCTCCTCCCCTGTACCTCCTTGTCCTCAGCCCCCTGAGTGTATAAGCCGAGGTTAGGACACTTCCTCTTTGCATACCCTCCCCGTGAGTTGACCTGGGGATGTGTCTTGGGACGTTGACCCTCCAGAGCATTGCATAGGAGCGTGTGAGCCTCAGGAGTGGATTCTCCCAGACTAGAGATCATGAAAGCATTGGCAGGCATCCAGAGACAGTCAAGGGACCGTCCACAGAGTGGTATCAGCAGTGCTAGAGAGGGTTTTGTTCCAAAGTAGTCATTTGGGTATGGATTTGGCCCTTTACCTCCTTTTACAGCCATGCTTCACAAAACACATGGAGAGGACTAGGGTCAATATGGTCCTTGTAAATGACTGGAAGGTGGCGAGGCAAATACTGTATGACGATACATGGATGGTCTTGCAATTAGGGTTAATTCATTCTTAGTCATTCATGAAAGTAATTCATTGCTAATTGTATTCATGTATATTCTGTGTACTGAATCAAATGGTCCACATTGTGTCTTGGCAGGTGCAAGGCGTTCTGAGGAGACATTGGAAACAGTACCGTATGCAGTTCGGGAGCACCTTGACCCACTCGGATGCCATGCGGTCCGCCTCATACACAGCCTCTTCCATCACCGATGTCCAGGGCTGCTACAGCATCGACAGCAACACAGAACACTTGAATGGCAAGGGGGGCTGCCTTGACATCGAGACCTCCATCTTAAAATCGGAGAACCCGTTTGCCTGAAGAAAGGCTAACTCTGCTGTGTATTTGGGAATGGAGGGGAGGGGTGGGGAAGGAGGGTGGGGGGTGCAGCATGTTTGGGAATGGAGGGGAGGGGTGGGGAAGGAGGGTGGGGGGTGCAGCATGTTTGGAAATGGAGAGGGGCTGCATCTTGTTTGGAAATGGAGGGTCGGGGGAAGGAGGGGGGAGGGTGTGCTGCAGCGTGTTTGGGAATGAGGGGAGGGGTGGGGGAAGTGGTGGGGGTTGCAGCGTGTTTGAGAATGGAGGTTGGGGGGGGCTGCAGTTTGTTACTATGGTTACTGGGTTACTGTCACAAAGCGACGTTGGAGAACTGAACTGTTCTCCCGATATTTGCTGCATAAGCACCCCCCCCCCAAAAAAGAAGGGATAAACAATAGAAGAATTATACACACTGAAAAAAACTACATTTGCTACCTTCGATGAACATGTTTGAATGGGCACTTAATCGTTTTATCTGCCTTGTGAGAATCACTATATTCTAAGTATCCATGTTCTAACATGCTCTTCCACTTTTCAGAGGAAGACAAATGTATATATTGTGATTATTTGTCTTAAAGCATTTAAATATTGGGCAGTCCTTTCAACATGACTGTACAAGTCAAAAGGAGCTTTGACAATCCAAATTATGACATTATGAGTTTAGATAAAGCTTGGCTGTTTGCCCCAAAAAAATGCTATTTGTGACTAGCTTTGTGCCAAACCAAGAATCGCTCTTGTCGGTTATTTTTATACATTACAACTATACCACTATGAGGCTATGTTCTGTGTTCCACTAGTCTAGCTGAATCTAGGCTAAAGTTGAGGACAAGGTTACACTTGCAGCAACTATACACAAAGCAGGGTTTCCATTATGAAAGTGTGTCGCTGGAAATTTGACAGGCATATTTTAATTTAATGGACCTTCGAGACATTTACCGGACCCATATACATTGGGTGCGTAACCTGATTAGGGCTTCCACCCACTGTGCTCAGAAATCACATCAAATCAAAGGACCAGAATGACATAAATCACATTTAGATTATTGGAATTCATCTGAACAGAACATGCAAGTTGAGGATGCAATGACTTGTGTCCTTACTGCGCACTTTGAAGATGTTACAATAACTGTCCACATGTACTTTTCCTCAGCCAACAAGACGAGTAACGAACAGCAAAATCACGAGCTAGCATATGTATATGTGACACGTGAGTTTCAAGTTTGGCGAAGCAAATGTTCACCATAAAAAATACACCTTTATAATTAAGCATTTTGTGCATCATTGCATTTGTAGACTTATGTAAGATAGTCTACAATTCATAATGTGATGAGTAGATTGGATAGTCAGAACTTAAGCTAATAACTCAGTCACTGTCCGCAAAAAAAATCAATTTCAATGAATGGTGGAGTGTGTATTGAATACTAGCCTGGACTATATACGTTTATTCTTTCTGGGGAAAACACATCATGCAATTCTACTACACTTAATTTGACTGGAGACATTAGCAGAATCTTTTTAATGAGACAAATGACAGCTACTCTGCTGACACTTACAAACAGATGAATAAAAATGACACTGTAAAATATAACATGCTTACGAGAAGGCGAGACAAATAGAATATGACATCTATCAAGAGCACCTTACAGTAGTGAGTACACACATTTCTGTATTGGTCACCTGTGGGAATCAAACCCACAACCCAGGCATTGCAAGCAGCATGCTCTACCGACTGAACACAGGACCTTATGATGACAGAGCTTGCCTTCCGTTCCCTATGTATTTGAATGGCGAATGGGAAGTGTGCTACAATTACCAGTTGAGAAAAAAAATTGTAGCTCGTTTTAATTGTGGCCCAAAATCTATTTTTTAATGCAGGATTGCATTTACAATTGTTGCGCAATTACTGGGTTTATAAAATCGGTCTAACAGATTTTCCACACAAAGGTTCTGTATCTGTATGCTGTGTGTGTGTGTGTGATAAATAAGATATATTGTGAATATACACACGCACCAATTTAACTCCACTAAATGGAAACTCCAGCTAATGGAAACCCTGACACAAAGATACAGTGCAGTCACTTTTTGGTGCTTAATAACTTGTGAAAAGTTACAAGCTTTACCATTACAAACTATTATAATTTATGCCAATATCTGTCCTTGTACAACTGAATATTACTTCAATGATGACATTTGGTTATGGCACTGTTTTAAATCTATGGAATAGTTATACATAGGATCAACATTACATTCCTCTCAGTGATACGTATACACTTTATTCAGTATGTTCATATATTACACATAATTTCCTCCTTGGATCATTCATTTGGATTTCATAACTTTATTAACAATGTTTTCATCCAAATGCTAGAACCAACTCACAATCAGATGTAAATATGTTGTAAATCTTGCAGGGGGTAAGTGCTGTGACTGTTTTGTGAATGTGCAGTGTATATAACACAGTATTTATGGGTGTATGCGAGGCAATGAAATAGGAAGCAGCTGTCTAATGTAGCAGTGTGTGGAAGGTTGTCAGGGGGTTCGCTTTTTTGTTTGTACCATTTTGATGTTTTTGTTGATGTTAGAGGAAGCACGATTATTAGCGTATGGACCTTACCCATCAGTCGGACATTTAAATGAATGGTCTTTGTGCCCTTTCTGTTAGCTTTGCACAAGGGTACAAACAAAGCCACACCTCCATGTTGCCTGTGTCCTCCGATGGAGGGTGAATGATGCCTGAATTGCATCTGTCATTTCCTTTGGAGTTGTTTTTCCAGTGTTTTGTAGGAAGAGGAACAGGCATCTATCTACCACTGGAACGTTATGTAATCATAATCATACAGTGACCGTGGTAACTACATGAACACCAGGACACTGCACAAGCATGTGTATAGGACCAGAACTACCAACTCTCAGATACATCTGCATATTAGCTAGCTGTATTCATGGCAAGTGAATTAAATGCATCCTGTTTCGTAACATTTGTCAGAATGTGACACGGACTGCAGGACAGTTTCTAACTAAAGGACTTAATCTGATCTTAAAACTGTATTCAAAGCCGTTTTCATATTGGACGACTTTGATATTTCAAGTAGATATTTCAAGAAGCACTTGCAACAAAGTATTTTCAAGGACAATGTCTGTATTGTATGTTACAACTGTACTGTATATATATATATATATATATCTGTCTTTGGAAGTCTACACACCCTGCCTCTGTATGAAAGTCATTTGTATATGTTTTATTCTTTGGATGTGAAAATATATATTTGTGTAAAATCAATTTTTCTCTCTGATTTTTATCTGAATCTATATCAGACAATCATACTTTACTAGCAAATCACTTTTTGATATTGTCTATTTCAACAGACAAAATAAGATACACTATTTGAATTGTCTCATTTTGATCGTTAAGTCACATAATGTCCTTTTGTTGTGATCACTTCAGATTGCTTCAGCAACAGTTAGATATTGAAATAGTTGTACAATGACTGCAAGCCATTACACAAAATGGTAGGTGTATGTGTTTGTTAAATTCAACATTTTCAGTGAAGAGGATCTTGACTCCAGATCATGCTCAATGCAATTACTCTTGATGACATCACTTAAGCAAGAAGCATTTGGACAACTGTTTGGTCTTTTAATAACAGAGTTAAAAAAAGGCACCTGCACATCTGAGCTATCTTGTTGCATGGTGATACCAAAGAAAAGTGCTTCTTTTGATTCCAATCCTTTTGCACACACTGGAATGATGTGGGTGGAGCAATGTCTATTTGTGGGTGCAATTTGCAAACACTCAACAAAGCTTTGACGAAGGCCAAGAGGCTGACACATATGCTTTAATAAAAAATAAGTGATACCAACAATTAAAAATCTATATATATTTCACCTTTATTTAACCAGGTAGGCCAGTTGAGAACAAGTTCTCATTTACAACTGCAACCTGGCCAAGATAAAGCAAAGCAGTGCGACACAAACAACCACACAGAGTTACACATGGAATAAACAAACGTACAGTCAATAACACAATAAGGAACAAAAATCTATATGCAGTGTGTGCAAATGAGGTAAGATTACGGAGGTAAGGCAATAAATAGGCCGTCTTGGTGAAGTAATTACAATTTAGCAATTAAACACCAGAGTGATAGCTGTGCAGAAGATGAATGTGCAAGTAGAGATACTGGGGTGCAAAGGAGCAAAATAAATTAAATAAATAACAATATGGGGATGAGGTAGTTGGATGGGCTATTTACAGCTGATGCTTAAGGTTAGTGAGGGAGATATGAGTCTCCAGCTTCAGTGATTTTTGCATTTTGTTCCAGTCTTTGGCAGCAGAGAACTGTAAGGAAAGGCGGCCAAAAGAGGAATTGGCTTTGGGGATGACCAGTGAAACATACCTGCTGGAGCGCATGCTATGGGTGGGTGCTGCTATGGTGACCAGTGAGCTGAGATAAGGCGGGGCTTTACCTAGCAAAGACTTATAGATGATCTGGCTAGCCAACGAGAGCATACAGGTCGCAGTGGTGGGAAGTATATGGGGCTTTGGTGACGAAACGGATGGCACTGTGATAGACTGCATCCAATTTTCTGAGTAGAGTGTTGGAGGCTATTTTATAAATGGCATCGCAGAAGTCAAGGATTGGTACGATAGTCAGTTTTACGAGGGTATGTTTGCCAGCATGAGTGAAGGATGCTTTGTTGGGAAATAGGAAGCAGATTATAGATTTACTTTTGGACTGGAAATGCTTAATGTGACTCTGGAAGGAGAGGTTAAAGTCTAACCAGACACCTAGGTATTTGTAATTATCCACATATTCTAAGTCGGAACCGTCCAGAGTAGTGATGCTGGACGGGCAGGCAGGTGCGGGCAGCGATCGGTTGAAGTGCATGCATTTAGTTTTACTTGCATTTAAGAGCAGTTAGAGGCCACGGAAGAAGAGTTGTGTCGCATTGAAGCCCGTCTGGATGTTAGTTAACACAGTGTCCAAAGAAGGGCCAGAAGTATACAGAATGGTGTCATCTGTGTAGAGGTGGAACAGCGAATCACCCGCAGCAAGAGCGACATCATTGATGTATACAGAGAAAGAGTCGGCCCGAGAATTGAACCCTGTGGCACCCCCATAGAGACTGTCAGAGGTCCGGACGACAGGCCCTGCTATTTGACAAACTGAACTCTGTCTGAGAAGTAGTTGGTGAACCGGGCGAGGCAGTCATTTGAGAAAACAAGGCTGTTGAGTCTGCCAATAAGAATGTGGTGATTGACAGAGTCGAAAACCTTGGCCTGGTCGATGAATACGGCTGCACAGTATTGTCTTTTATCGGTGGAGGTTATGATATCGTTAAGGACCTTGAGCGTGGCTGAGGTACACCAATGACCAGCTCGGAAACCTGATTGCATAGCAGCGAAATGGTCAGTGATCTGTATGATGGTCAGTGATCTGTATAATTTGGCTTTGAAGACCTTAGAAATGCAGGGTAGGATAGATATAGGTCTGTAGCAGTTTGGGTCTAGAGTGTCTCCCCCTTTGAAGAGGAGGATGACCACGGCAGCTTTCCAATCTTTGGGGATCTCAGACGATACGAAAGAGAGGTTGAACAGGCTAGTAATAGGGGTTGCAACAATTGCGGTGGATCATTTTAGAAAGAGAGGGTCCAGATTGTCTAGACCAGCTGATTTGTAGGGGTCCAGATTTTGGATTTTGGAACTATTTCAGGACATCAGCTATCTGGATTTGGGTGAAGGAGAAATGCGGGAGGTTTGGGCAAGTTGCTGTGGCAGGTGCAGGGCTGTTGACCAGTGTAGGGGTAGCCAGGTGGAAAGCATGGCCAGCTGTAGAAAAATGATTATTGAAATTCTCAATTTTCGTGGATTTATCGGTGGTGACAGTGTTTCCTAACCTCAGTGGGAAACTGGGAGGAGGTGTTATTTTTCTCCATGGACTTTACAGTGTCCCATAACTTTTTGTAATTTGTGCTACAGGATGCAAATTTACGTTTGAAAAAGCTAGCCTTTGCCTTCTTAACTGCCTGTGTATATTGTTTCCTAACTTCCCTGAAAAGTTGCATATCGCGGGGGCTATTTGATGCTAATGCAGAAGGCCACAGGATGTTTTTGTGCTGGTCAAGGGCAGTCAGGTCTGGAGTGAACCAAGGGCTATATCTGTTCCTGGTTCTGCATTTTTTGAATGGGGCATGCTTATTTAAGATGGTGAGGAAAGCACTTTTAAAGTGTTGACGGAATGAGGTCAACTGACGGAATGAGGTCAATATCCTTCCAGGATACCCAGGCAAGGGAGATTAGAAAGGCCTGCTCGCTGAAGTGTTTTAGGGAGCGTTTGACAGTGATGAGGGGTGGTCGTTTGACCGCAGACCCATTACGGACGCAGGCAATGAGGCAGTGATCGCTGAGATCCTGGTTGGAGACAGCAGAGGTGTATTTAGAGGGCATGTTCGTCAGGATGATATCTATGAGGGTGCCCGTGTTTATGGATTTGGGGTTGTACCTGGTAGGTTCATTAACAATTTGTGTCAGATTGAGGGCATCAAGCTTAGATTGTAGGACGGCCGGGGTGGTAAGCATGTCCCAGTTTAGGTCACCTAACAGTAAGAGCTCTGAAGATAGATGGGGGGCATTCTTTTCACAAATGATGTCCCGGGCACAGCTGGGGGCAGAAGGTGTTCTATAACAAGCAGCAACGGTGAGACTTGTTTCTGGAAAGGTGGATTTTTAGAAGTAGAAGCTCGAATTGTAGATTGCAACTCCGCCCCCTTTGGCAGTTCTATCTTGTCGAGAAATTTTATAGTTAGGGTTGGGAATTTCAGGATTTTTGGTGGCCTTCCTAAACCAGGATACAGACACAGCTAGGAAATCCGGGTTGGCAGAGTGTGCCAAAGCAGTAAGTCAATCAAACTTAGGGAGGAGGCTTCTAATGTTAACATGCATGAAACCAAGGCTTTTATGGTTACAGAAGTCAACAAATGAGCGCGCCTGGGGAATGGTAGTGGAGCTAGGCACTGCAGGGCCTGGATTAACCTCTAAATCACCAGAGACACAGAGGAGGAGGAGGATAAGGGTACGGCTAAAGGCTATAAGAACTGCTTGTCTAGTGCATTCGGAACAGAGAGTAAAAGGAACAGCTTGCTGGGCGCGGAAGAATAGATTCAAGGTATAATGTACAGACAAGGGTATGGTAGGATGTGAATACAGTGGAAGTAAACCTAGGCATTGAGAGAGGTGATGAAGTGATGATGGGAGAGTTTTGTCCCTCGAGACATCATTTAGACCAGGTGAAGTCACTGCATGTGTGGGAGGTAAAAGAAAAGGGCAAGCTAAGGCATATTTAGCAGGGCTGGAGTCTCTACAGTGAAATAAACCAATAATCACTAACCAAAACAGGTGAACCAGTTCAGAGCTTGCGGTAGGAAACCGGAGATGTGGAGAAAGGACAGTCCGGTAAGCTCTGGGTTGAAATGCGTGGTATAGACTGGCAGGAGTTAACCAGGCTAAGGTTAGCTGGTGACCGCTGCTATTAGCAAGTATCTAGTTAGCTGGCTAGTTCCTGTTGGGGGTTCCGGTTCTAAAGTATAGAAAATAGCAGATCCATACCACATTGGGTGAGGCAGGTTGCAGGAAAGTATGTTGAGTCTGAGGTTAAAATATTAAAAAAATATACGAAATACATACAAAGGAAAATAATATATATACATGGGACACGACGAAGACAAAGACATCTGAACTGCTACGCCATCTTGGATTAGAGAAATGAAGAGAAAGAGAAGTGTGCAGGTTTCTCATGCCTTCTTATAACACCCATCTCCCTTTTACTTATAATAATCCTGTCATGACCGTACTGTTTATCAGTTAACTATTGATTGTTTTAGAATCACCCCCTCCAAACGAGCTTCAATGCCATACAACACTCCTTCCGTGGCCTCCAACTGCTCTTAAATGCTAGTAAAACCAAATGCATGCTTTTCAACCGTTCACTGCCCGCACCCGCCCGCCCGACTAACATCACCACCCTGGACAGTTCCGACTATAAATACCTAGGTGTCTGGTTAGACTGTAAACTCTCCTTCCAGACTCATATTAAGTATCTCCAATCCAAAATCAATTCTAGTATCGGCATTCTATTTCGCAACAAAGCCTCCTTCACTCACGTCGCCAAACTTACCCTAGTAAAACTGACTATCCTACCGATCCTCGACTTTGGCGATGTCATCTACAAAATAGCTTCCAATACTCTACTCAGCAAACTGGATGCAGTCTATCACAGTGCCATCCGTTCTCTTACCAAATCACCTTATACTACCCACCACTGCGACCTGTATGCTCTAGTCATCTGGCCCTCGAAACATATTCGTCGCCAGACCCACTGGCTCCAGGTCATCTATAAGTCTATGCTAGGTAAAGCTCCGCCTTATCTCAGTTCACTGGTCACCATAACAACGCCCACCCGTAGCACACGTTCCAGCAGGTATATCTCACTTATAATCCCCAAAACCAACACCTAATTTGTCCGCCTTTCCTTCCAGTTCTCTGCTGCCAGTGACTGGAACGAATTGCAAAAATCGCTGAAGTTGGAGACTTTTATTTTCCTCACCAACTTTAAACATCAACTATCTGAGCAGCTAACCGATCACTGCAGCTGTACATAGTCCATCTGTAAATAGCCCACCCAATCTACCTACCTCATCCCCATACTGTTTTTATTTTATTTACTTTTCTGCTATTTTGCACACCAGTATCTCTACTTGCACATCATCATCTGCTCATTTATTACTCCAGTTTTAATCTGCTAAATTGTATTTATTCGCTCCTATGGCCTATTTATTGCCTACCTCCTCATGCCTTTTGCACACAATGTATATAGACTTTCTTTTTTTCTACTGTGACATTGACATTTTTATTGTGTTATTGGCTTGTTTATTGTTTACTCCATGTGTAACTCTGTTATGTTGTCTGTGTCACACTGCCTTGCTTTATCTTGGCCAGGTCGCAGTTGCAAATGAGAACTTGTTCTCAACTAGCCAACCTGGTTAAATAAAGGTGAAATAAAATACAATTTTAAAAAAGCAGCAAAATTCACGAAACAGATGGGTGTTGATGGGGAATGTAAATTCAATTCAAGTGTGCTTTTCCAAACCTCCATCTCAATCCACAAGAGTTCAATGGTCTACACTTCATGTCCCTAGATTATTGATGAACCGCTTGGGGTTTGGTGTTGGGAGAAATGACAAAAGATACAGTGCAAGGAAACATCGAGGAAAAGGTGATCGACCCTATCAGAAACCTCCTATCCTATGGTGAAAATATCCTATCCTATGTGAAAATATCCTATCCTATCCTATGTGAAAATCCTATCCTATCCTATGTGAAAACATCCGATCCTATGTGAAAACCTCATATCTTATGTGAAAACATCCTATCCTATGTGAAAACATCCTATCCTATCCTATGTGAAAACATCCTATCCTATCCTATGTGTAAACCTCCTATCCTATGTGAAAACATCCTATCATATGTGTAAACATCATATCTTATGTGAAAACATCCTATCCTATGTGAAAACATCCTATCCTATCCTGTAAACCTCCTATCCTATGTGAAAACATCCTATCCTATGTGTAAACATCCTATCCTATGTGAAAACATCCTATCATATGTGTAAACATCCTATCCTATGTGAAAACATCCTATCCTATCCTATGTGAAAACCTCCTATCCTATGTGAAAACATCCTATCATATGTGTAAACATCCTATCCTATGTGAAAACATCCTATCCTATCCTATGTGAAAACATCCTATCCTATCCTATGTGAAAACCTCCTATCCTATGTGAAAACCTCCTATCCTATGTGAAAACCTCCTATCCTATGTGAAAACATCCTATCCTATGTGAAAACATCCTATCCTATCCTATGTGAAAACATCCTATCCTATCCTATGTGTAAACCTCCTATCCTATGTGAAAACATCCTATCCTATCCTATGTGAAAACATCCTATCCTATGTGAAAACATCCTATCCTATGTGAAAACATCCTATCCTATGTGAAAACATCCTATCCTATGTGAAAACCTCCTATCCTATGTGAAAACCTCCTATCCTATGTGTAAACCTCCTATCCTATCCTATGTGAAAACCTCCTATCCTATGTGAAAACCTCCTATCCTATCCTATGTGAAAACATCCTATCCTATGTGAAAACATCCAATCCCATCCTATGTGAAACGGAACAGCAGAAAAACAATGACAATGCTAGTATTTTGCTGTGGAGATAGAATCATGGGAGAGTTGTTGAAGACCCTGTGTTACTGACTTTAACCCATGATCATACAACACAGGCCCTTCCAGTTCCACAGTCCTGCTGGTTTCAGGTTCAGGTTCCACAGTCCTGCTGGTTTCAAGTTCCACAGCCCTGCTGGTTTCAGTTTCAGGTTTTACAGTCTTGATCAGTAATCAGTATAATACAGTACTTTATAAACCTTAAATTGGCCTGGTACGTACTGGTATTTACATTTTGGGATCTGAATACATTCCAAATGGAAGTCTAACGAATTCAAACAGTCCACGTAGTATTCTCATTCTATGGGTGGGCATTGAGACTATTAGTTAAGCTGAATGGATGCACCAATCCACCACATCAAGAAATGAACCACATCGGAACACTGTCCCTCTTGCAACTCTCTAGGGACAAAAGGTGTATAATCATCATAACATACCATGACAATAAAACCTATGAGTAACTAAATGGTTCCCATAACCTCACATATTTTAGTTATCTTATTAATTATAACTCTGTACAGCTTGGTTACTGCTGTAGGATTGGTCACGACTAGCTGCAGTTGATGTCTGGAAATTCAAATGACCCTTCGCAACACTTCCTAATGCTCTCACACCAGTCCACAAATGACCCTTTGCAATGCTTCCTAATGCTCTCACACCAGTCCACACGTATGTTTTTAGACCTTTTCCTTTAAAAGTCTGCATAAAGAGAGAGAGAAAAAACCCATCTCACAGCACTCCTCTTTTAAGTCCAGTTCTACAGTATATTGCCTGAGACAGAATGCTTTCATGTCGGTCTAATGCTGCAATGCCAACTTGCCTTCCTGCAGAATGACCTGAATATTGCATGGTCTGCCACACCGGTGGTTGGATAAAGCAGGACAAGGTTCCTTTGGGCCACTGTCACCTGCGCTTAGCTTCCAAATGTGACGGTAACATGCATTACACAAAACATAACTGCAGACTCAGACTACAGTAGATGACTCGCTGCCCTTCAAAACCTCATAAGTAACCAGCAAATCATTTTACTGTTAAATAATTTCCAGCATTTTTTGTTTAACTCTGAATTCTGTTTCAGTGACTCAGATCTCCAAAAACGGAACGATGCGTGGGATGAAAATTGGTAGAGCAAAATATAAGTTCTCAGCACACTGTTCTTTTGTTTCATGATTGCTCTACCTACTTAAATGATAGCTTCCCACTTTTTTCTGTCATGAAACTTCAAGAGTATTTTTCTCTTGCAAGACAGAATGTATTAAGCCTCTAAGTGAACAAAATGATTTGTCCTCCAACAGCCCAATCTTTAGTCGCAACCTCAAGACATTAATTCAAATCCATGGACAGGTCTTCAATCACATCCTGGTAAAAACTGGCACATAATGCACAAAGTAGCTTTTGATTGACACATGTTCAACATGCATTAATGGAAGGAGATGAACCTTCAACATTATTGTCACTAATAACCGAAATGCTGTAAAACAGAAGCAGAGCACGTGCCGTGCACGGCTGCTGAAACAGCCAACAAACCACATGCACCCAATGCACCCAAATGGCAAAATGCTGCCCTCCTTTTGTCCAACTTCCCATTGTTCTCAGTGGGCTCCAGAAAGCTGTTTTCATTCCGCTATGAGTGCTAGTGAAATGTGTCAGAGAACCCCGGTTCTCCCCTCACGGATCAGCGCTCTTATTCTCCCATGGCTCTCTAACGAAGCCTGGTGCAGGAGGAAAAGAGGGGAAAAAAGGGGCATCCAGAGGATTGGCAGTGCCAAGAAAGAGATGTCTGTGGCCTTCATGGTACCACTGACATGCCTGGAAAATATTGCCCAGGGTTAAGAATATATTTGGGGTCTTTGGAGACAACGGGACAAGAGGGAATGGTGTTGACAGATTACCTGGTTTATTCTTGAATATATATATACTGTATATAAATCCACTGTAGTCAATTCGTCTTTTGAGCTTCTAGTCATGAAATCTATGCAGCCTACTCAATCACTTTTTATAGCTACTGTTTACAGGCCTCCTGGGCCATATACAGCGTTTCTCACTGAGTTCCCTGAATTCCTATCGGACCTTGTAGTCATAGCAGATAATATTCTAATCTTTGGTGACAACACAAAGATTCCTTGATGCCCTTCCAGACTCCCTCTGCCTACCCAAGGATGCCAGAGGACAAAAATCAGTTAACCACCTAACTGAGGATCTCAATTTAATCTAGATGCAGTTGCACCCCTAAAAACTAAAAACATTTCTCATAAGAAACTAGCTCCCTGGTACACAGAAAATACCCGAGCTCTGAAGCAAGCTTCCAGAAAATTGGAACGGAAATGGCGCCACACCAAACTGGAAGTCTTCCGACTAGCTTGGAAAGACGGTACCGTGCAGTACCGAAGAGCCCTTACTGCTGCTCGATCATCCTATTTTTCTAACTTAATTGAGGAAAATAAGAACAATCCGAAATTCCTTTTTGATACTGTCGCAAAGCTAACTAAAAAGCAGCATTCCCCAAGAGAGGATGACTTTCACTTTAGCAGTGATAAATTCATGAACTTCTTTGAGGAAAAATTATGATTATTAGAAAGCAAATTACGGACTCCTCTTTAAACCTGCGTATTCCTCCAAACCTCAGTTGTCCTGAGTCTGCACAACTCTGCCAGGACCTAGGATCAAGAGAGACGCTCAAGTGTTTTAGTACTATATCTCTTGACAGAATGATGAAAATAATCATGGCCTCTAAACCTTCAAGCTGCATACTGGACCCTATTCCAACTAAACTACTGAAAGAGCTGCTTCCTATGCTTGGCCCTCCTATGTTGAACATAATAAATGGCTCTCTATCCACTGGATGTGTACCAAACTCACTAAAAGTGGCAGTAATAAAGCCTCTCTTGAAAAAGCCAAACCTTGACCCAGGAAATATAAAAAACTATCGGCCTGTATCGAATCTTCCATTCCTCTCAAAAATTTTAGAGAAGGCTGTTGCGCAGCAACTCACTGCCTTCCTGAAGACAAACAATGTATACGAAATGCTTCAGTCTGGTTTTAGACCCCATCATAGCACTGAGACGGCACTTGTGAAGGTGGTAAATGACATTTTAATGGCATCGGACCGAGGCTCTGCATCTGTCCTCGTGCTCCTAGAACTTAGTGCTGCTTTTGATACCATCGATCACCACATTCTTTTGGAGAGATTGGAAACCCAAATTGGTCTACACGGACATGTTCTGGCCTGGTTTAGATCTTATCTGTCGGAAAGATATCAGTTTGTCTCTGTGAATGGTTTGTCCTCTGACAAATCAACTGTAAATTTCAGTGTTCCTCAAGGTTCCGTTTTAGGACCACTATTGTTTTCACTATACATTTTACCTCTTGGGGATGTTATTCGAAAACATAATGTTAACTTTCACTGCTATGCGGATGACACACAGCTGTACATTTCAATGAAACATGGTGAAGCCCCAAAATTGCCCTCGCTAGAAGCATGTGTTTCATACATAAGGAAGTGGATGGCTGCAAACTTTCTACTATTAAACTCGGACAAAACAGAGATGCTCGTTCTAGGTCCCAAGAAACAAAGAGATCTTCTGTTGAATCTGACGATTAATCTTAATGGTTGTACAGTCGTCTCAAATAAAACTGTGAAGGACCTCGGCGTTACTCTGGACCCTGATCTCTCTTTTGAAGAACATATCAAGACCATTTCGAGGACAGCTTTTTTCCATCTACGTAATATTGCAAAAATCAGAAACTTTCTATCCAAAAATGATGCAGAAAAATTAATCCATGCTTTTGTCACTTCTAGGTTAGACTACTGCAATGCTCTACTTTCCGGCTACCCGGATAAAGCACTAAATAAACTTCAGTTAGTGCTAAATACGGCTGCTAGAATCCTGACTAGAACCAAAAAATTTGATCATATTACTCCAGTGCTAGCCTCTCTACACTGGCTTTACTGTCAAAGCAAGGGCTGATTTCAAGGTTTTACTGCTAACCTACAAAGCATTACATGGGCTTGCTCCTACCTATCTCTCTGATTTGGTCCTGCCGTACATACCTACACGTACGCTACGGTCACAAGATGCAGGCCTCCTAATTGTCCCTAGAATTTCTAAGCAAACAGCTGGAGGCAGGTCTGCCTAACTGGTTTCTCCTATAGAGCTCCATTTTTATGGAACTCCTTCTGTGGCTCAGTTGGTAGAGCATGGCCATTTTTTCCCGGGACCACCCATGGAATGTATGCACACATGACTGTAAGTCGCTTTGGATAAAAGCATCAGCTAAATGGCATATATTATTATTATATTATTATTATTATTATATTATTATTATTATTATTATATTATATTACCCATGTCAGAGACGCAAACTCGGTCTCAACCTTTAAGTCTTTACTGAAGACTCATCTCTTCAGTGGGTCATATGATTGAGTGTAGTCTGGCCCAGGAGTGGGAAGGTGAACGGAAAGGCTCTGGAGCAACGAACCGCCCTTGCTGTCTCTGCCTGGCCGGTTCCCCTCTTTCCACTGGGATTCTCTGCCTCTAACCCTATTACAGGGGCTGAGTCACTGGCTTACTGGGGCTCTCTCATGCCGTCCCTGCAGGGGGTGCGTCACCTGAGTGGGTTGATTCACTGTTGTGTTCATTCTGTCTGGGTTGGCGCCCCCCCCCCCCTTGGGTTGTGCCGTGGCGGAGATCTTTGTGGGTTATACTCAGCCTTGTCTCAGGATGGTAAGTTGGTGGTTGAATATATCCCTCTAGTGGTGTGGGGGCTGTGCTTTGGCAAAGTGGGTGGGGTTATATCCTTCCTGTTTGGCCCTGTCCGGGGGTGTTCTCGGATGGGGCCACAGTGTCTCCTGTCCCCTCCTGTCTCAGCCTCCAGTATTTATGCTGCAGTAGTTTGTGTCGGGGGGCTAGGGTCAGTTTGTTATATCTGGAGTACTTCTCCTGTCCTATTCGGTGTCCTGTGTGAATCTAAGTGTCTTGGCCATGTTCTCTAATTCTCTCCTTCTTTCTTTCTCTCTCTCGGAGGACCTGAGCCCTAGGACCATGCCCCAGGACTACCTGACATGATGACTCCTTGCTGTCCCCAGTCCACCTGGCCATGCTGCTGCTCCAGTTTCAACTGTTCTGCCTTACTATTATTCGACCATGCTGGTCATTTATGAACATTTGAACATCTTGGCCATGTTCTGTTATAATCTCCACCCGGCACAGCCAGAAGAGGACTGGCCACCCCACATAGCCTGGTTCCTCTCTAGGTTTCTTCCTAGGTTTTGGCCTTTCTAGGGAGTTTTTCCTAGCCACCGTGCTTCTACACCTGCATTGCTTGCTGTTTGGGGTTTTAGGCTGGGTTTCTGTACAGCACTTTGAGATATCAGCTGATGTACGAAGGGCTATATAAATACATTTGATTTGATGTGATTTGAATAGGGAATCCATTAATACTGAAAAAAAAAATAAACTCAACATGCAACAATTTCGAAGATTCATATAAGGAAATCAGTCAATTGAAATAAATTCCATAGGCCCGAATCTATGGATTTCACATGACTGGGAATACAGATATGCATCTGTTGGTCAAAGATACCTTTAAAAAAAGGTAGGGGCGTGGATCAGAAAACCCGTCAGTATCTGGTGTGACCATCATTTGCCTCATGCAGCTCGACACAGCTGCTTCGGCATAGAGTTGGTCAGGCTGTTGATTGTGGACAGTGGAATGTTGGCCCACTAATCTTCAATGGCTGTGTGAAGTCACTGGATATTGCCGGGAACTGGAACACGCTGTCGTACACGTTGAACCAGAGCATCCCAAACATGCTCAATGGGTGACATGTCTGGTGAGTTTGCAGGCCATGGAATAACTGGGTCATGTTCAGCTTCCAGGAAATGTGTACAGACTGCAACATGGGTCTGTGTATTCTCATGCTAAAACATGAGGTGATGGCGGCGGATGAATGGCATGACAATGGGCCTCAGGATCTCATCACGGTATCTTTGGCATTTAAATTGCTATCAATAAAATGCAATTGTGTTTGTTATCTATAGCCTATGCCTGCCTTAACCATAACCCCACTACCACCATGGGGCACTCTGTTCAAAAAGTTGACATTGGAAAACCACTCGCCCACACGTGGTCTGTGGTTGTTAGTCCAGTTGGACGTACTGCCAGATTCTCTAAAATTTTGTTGGAGGCAGTTTATGGCAGAGAAATGAACATTGAATTCTAAGGCAATAGCTCTGGTGGACCGTCCTGCAATCAGCAGGCCAACTGCACACTTTTTCTGAGATCTTTAACTTCAGCTCATGACATAAACACGTTGCGTTTATATTTTTATTCAGAGTATATTTTTGTCATTAAACAGAGTGACCTACAGGAGCAAATAGGGTTAATAAGTGCCTTTCTCAAGGACAGACTTTTCACCTAGTCGACTCAGGGATTCAATCCAGCTGTCACCAGCTGTCACCTATACTTCCTTTCCGGCCTCTAGGTCATCAGGCTGCTGATTATCTCGCACACCTGTCACCATCATCTCGCGCACATGCGCCTCATGACACTCACCTGGACTCCATCACCTCCTTGATTATCTTCCCTAAATCTGTCACTCCCATTGGTTCTTTCCTCAGGTGTTATTGACTCTGTTTTCATGTCAGTGGGTTGTTTGTGTTTCGTGTTCATTGTTTCTTTTATTTATTTATTAAAACACTCACTCACAGTTTTTACCCCCAAGCCGTAAGACTCCTGAACAAGTAACCAAATGGTTACCCGGACTGTTTGCATTGTGTGGCCCCCCAACCCCTCTATTACGCTGCCACTACTCTCTGTTTATCATATACAGTATGCATAGTCACTTTAACCATACCTACATACCTATGTATATACATACTACCCCAATAAGCCTGACTAACCAACATCTGTATATAGCCTTGCTACTGTTATTTTCAAATGTCATTTTGCTGTTGTTTTATTTATTTTTCTCACCTACACACTGTCGTGTTTTTGGCTAAGGATTAAGTGATATGAAAATAAAAGAAAGCCGCACAGTCTTGGAGCTCAGATGGAAAAATTGAATACCAACGTTTCGACAGCCAAGCTGTCTTCATCAGGGTATAGTTAATTTCCCCCCACGTTCTGATGTTCCCAGAATCTCTCTGTTATCCAAAGGGTTTTGCAAATGTAACATCAGTAGGGTAGAGAGAGGAAAAAGGGGGAAAGAGGTATTTATGACTGTCATAAACCTACCCCCCCCATACACACACACACACCTGTTTTTCACACTATTGGTTAGAGCCTGTATGTAAGCATTTCACTGTTGTGTTCGGCACATGTGACAAATAAACTTTGATTTGATTTGTACTTGCTTCCCAACTCTCAGCGCACTAGTTACACCAGCGACCTTTTGGTGACTGGCCCAACGCTTTTAACTGCTAGGCAACCTGTCGCCATGTCTGTAGAGCGTGGGAGGCTTGACATGATGATTGCCCACTTTAGAGACCTTGTATTTCTAAGATGAAAAAAGTGAAAAGTCTGTTTTTTGATTACTCATAATAGATATTTATTTATAACCCGTTTATGTTTTTGGGTGGTGTAAGTTTCCTTTAACAATCAGTCTTCCAGATAGATAACACAGGCACAGGAACCTTGGTATATAACTCTTTAGTAATAAAATGCAATTGCAGACAGAGTTTCACATACAGAGTACCTCAGTGGTCTATAGTAAAGATCTGTGTGGAGAAAAAGGAGACCAAACTCTTTAGAACAACCACCCGAGCCACTGCCTGTTCACCCCGCTATCATCCAGAATGCAAAGTCAGTACAGGTGCATCAAAGCAGGGACCGAGAGACTGAAAAACAGCTTCTATCTCAAGATTCAGATTGTTAAACAGCCACCACTAACATTGAGTGGCTGCTGCCAACATACTGACTCAACTCTAGCCACTTTAATAATGGACAAATGTATGTAATATATGTATCACTAGCCACTAGCCACTTTGAACAATGATAATATAATAATAATAATAATATAATAATAATATATGCCATTTAGCTGACGCTTTTATCCAAAGCGACTTACAGTCATGTGTGCATACATTCTACGTATGGGTGGTCCCGGGAATCGAACCCACTACCCTGGCGTTACAAGCGCCATGCTCTACCAACTGAGCCACAGAAGGACCAATGACACTTTCATATGTTTACATAACTACATTACTCATCTCATATGTCTATATGGTATTCTATATCATCTACTTTGTCTTGCCTATGTCATTTTATACCATCACTCATTCATATATATTATTTTTTTATGTACATATTCTTATTCATTCCTTTACACTTGTATGTATGTATAAGGTAGTTGTTGTGGAATTGTTAGGTTAGATTTCTCGTTGGTTATTACTGCATTGTCGGAACTAGAAGCACAAACATTTCACTACACTCGCATTAACATCTGCTAACCATGTGTATGTGACACATTTTTTTAAATTAATTTTTATTTATATACCCTACCGTCAATCAAATCTTAACATTGTTGCATTGGATTAGATATAAAGTATCTAAGATGAGAAAAACATGTCTAGACTGTGGTTTCTCACTCTGCTATCTCGGCCTTGAGGCTGCGTGACTATCAGCAGGTGCAGACAATTCTCAGCATGAGAACAAAAGCAGTACATCTCCATTTACCCAGTACTTGTCCGTCATTGCGCATTGCAAGCAAGCAAAGGTTATCACATATATACCGTAATCATGGCATTGGTGTAGCCCACACACCCGACCCCCAGGGTAACCCCCAAGAATGTGTAGGGATGTTGATCAGAAGTTAATGACAGACTGACCTTCCTACATACTGTGGCCTGACAGACTGTTGACGATTGGCCAAACAAAACACAGGACTTCATGAGAATTAACCGCAGGTGTCCTTCATCAACAATCGGGCAACACCATCACAGCGGTGCCAGGAAAACCCAGTGTTTATAGTCTGGCCACCACCTAAGTGAGGATAGCAGAGAGCGGTCTAACCCTACTGAGCCTCAGGATGACATAACCTATTGAATAGTGGTGAAACATGTCCCAAAAAATGTCATCAATCACTTTTGACACTCTCCATAAGCTGGATGGCTGTAAAACCCCAGAAGTGGACATTTTCCTTATTGTGCTTTATCAAATATGTGAATATCTATTGTACTAAAGTCCTTTCCTTGCATGGACAGTTTAACACAATAGAAAAAACATTGGGTTTGTTTTTATGCAGCGATTTACGAAGATCCTGAACCGCTCAGACTCTTGTAGGCTGCAAGGCAGGATGGGAAGGCGCCAACTTGTGTGTTTTTCCTATCTAATCACCCCCACTCCCTATGATAGCAGAGGAAATGGGGCAAAGGAAGGGTCTTTGCTCAATAAAAACAATTACAGAGGCCCTTGCTGATAGCGGCAATGTATCCTTAGGAACTGAGACAACTTTTTTTTATGGAGATAAACATCTGTTTATTTGCAGAACATGGAAATGGTTATCTGAAAAGTACACAGTTTTTTTAACAAGAACAACAAGAGGTGGTTTGAGTGCAGCTGGACTTTAGGGACTGTTAGACTTATGACTGGACTCTTATGATTGCTGATCTAGCCATTATGTAAGCACAGTTGAGATTTACATTTACATTTACATTTAAGTCATTTAGCAGACGCTCTTATCCAGAGCGACTTACAAATTGTGTGCATACACCTTATGACAACCAGTGGAACAGCCACTTGCATCTAAATCTTGTTGGGGGGAGAAGGGGGGTGAGAAGGATTACTTACCCTTACTTACCCTATCCTAGGTATTCCTTGAAGAGGTGGGGTTTCAGGTGTCTCCGGAAGGTGGTGATTGACTCCGCTGTCCTGGCGTCGTGAGGGAGTTTGTTCCACCATTGGGGGCCAGAGCAGCGAACAGTTTTGACTGGGCTGAGCGGGAACTGTACTTCCTCAGTGGTAGGGAGGCGAGCAGGCCAGAGGTGGATGAACGCAGTGCCCTTGTTTGGGTGTAGGGCCTGATCAGAGCCTGGAGGTACTGAGGTGCCGTTCCCCTCACAGCTCCGTGGCGAGCACCATGGTCTTGTAGCGGATGCGAGCTTCAACTGGAAGCCAGTGGAGAGAGCGGAGGAGCGGGGTGACGTGAGAGAACTTGGGAAGGTTGAACACCAGACGGGCTGCGGCGTTCTGGATGAGTTGTAGGGGTTTAATGGCACAGGCAGGGAGCCCAGCCAACAGCGAGTTGCAGTAATCAAGACGGAGATGACAAGTGCCTGGATTAGGACCTGCGCCGCTTCCTGTGTGAGGCAGGGTCGTACTCTGCGGATGTTGTAGAGCATGAACCTACAGGAACGGGACACCGCCTTGATGTTAGTTGAGAACGTCAGGGTGTTGTCCAGGATCACGCCAAGGTTCTTAGCGCTCTGGGAGGAGGACACAATGGAGTTGTCAACCGTGATGGCGAGATCATGGAACGGGCAGTCCTTCCCCCCGGGAGGAAGAGGAGCTCCGTCTTGCTGAGGTTCAGCTTGAGGTGGTGATCCGTCATCCACACTGATATGTCTGCCAGACATGCAGAGATGCGATTCGCCACCTGGTCATCAGAAGGGGGAAAGGAGAAGATTAATTGTGTGTCGTCTGCATAGCAATGATAGGAGAGACCATGTGAGGTTATGACAGAGCCAAGTGACTTGGTGTATAGCGAGAATAAGAGAGGGCCTAGAACAGAGCCCTGGGGGACACCAGTGGTGGAGCGCGTGGTGAGGAGACAGATTCTCGCCACGCCACCTGGTAGGAGCGACCTGTCAGGTAGGACGCAATCCAAGCGTGGGCCGCGCCGGAGATGCCCAACTCGGAGAGGGTGGAGAGGAGGATCTGATGGTTCACAGTATCGAAGGCAGCCGATAGGTCTAGAAGGATGAGAGCAGAGGAGAGAGAGTTAGCTTTAGCAGTGCGGAGCGCCTCCGTGATACAGAGAAGAGCAGTCTCAGTTGAATGACTAGTCTTGAAACCTGACTGATTTGGATCAAGAAGGTCATTCTGAGAGAGATAGCGGTAGAGCTGGCCAAGGACGGCACGCTCAAGAGTTTTGGAGAGAAAAGAGAGAAGGGATACTGGTCTGTAGTTGTTGACATCGGAGGGATCGAGTGTAGGTTTTTTCAGAAGGGGTGCAACTCTCGCTCTCTTGAAGACGGGAGGGACGTAGCCAGCGGTCAGGGATGAGTTGATGAGCGAGGTGAGGTAAGGGAGAAGGTCTCCGGAAATGGTCTGGAGAAGAGAGGAGGGGATAGGGTCAAGCGGGCAGGTTGTTGGGCGGCCGGCCGTCACAAGACGCGAGATTTCATCTGGAGAGAGAGGGGAGAAAGAGGTCAGAGCATAGGGTAGGGCAGTGTGAGCAGAACCAGCGGTGTCGTTTGACTTAGCAAACGAGGATCGGATGTCATCGACCTTCTTTTCAAAATGGTTGACGAAGTCATCTGCAGAGAGGGAGGAGGGAGGGGGTGAGGATTCAGGAGGGAGGAGAAGGTGGCAAAGAGCTTCCTAGGGTTAGAGGCAGATGCTTGGAATTTAGAATGGTAGAAAGTGGCTTTAGCAGCAGAGACAGAGGAGGAAAATGTAGAGAGGAGGGAGTGAAAGGATGCCAGGTCCGCAGGGAGGCGAGTTTTCCTCCATTTCCGCTCGGCTGCCCGGAGCCCTGAGATGTTAAGATTACTGTACAAGCTTTTGGTCACATTAACTTTTTTGTAAGATTTTGAGATAATTCAACGTTTTTCTTAGGGTGTATTGTATTTTTGAGGGGAGTTTGACAAATTTGGACCTAAACTCTTAGTAACGACATGATATTTCAGAAGGTTTGGAAGGAAGCGCGAAAGAACAGAGACTACTACTATGCTGGAACTTCAGAGAGAAAGAAGGGTGCACGGGGTATTTACAGGACAGAGCTGTGTTCTAACCTATTCCACTTACGAATACTAGTTACTACTTCTACTACTTCATTGTGTTTTAGCCTATTCCACTTACGAATACTAGTTACTACTTCTACTGCTTCATTCCATTACATCTTGGGTTCTTAGACTGTCACTGGAGAGAATATAGCAGTAGGATTTACACTAAAACAAACACCAGCTCTACCATATCCACAATTGATACACTGCGGTGTAATTGAGGTTACAGGGTTACCAACTTCTTTGGGCTGCAATCCCGTTAATGCAACCGATATGACAACAGCCAGTGAAAGTGCAGGGTGCCAAAAATCTCAAAATTAAAATTCCTCAAGCATACAAGTATTTTACACCATTTTAAAGATAACATTCTCGTTAATCCAGCCACAGTGTCTGATTTCAAAAATACTTTTCAGCGATATCACCACAAATGATTATGTTAGGTCACCACCAAGCTACAGAAAAACACAGCCATTTTTCCAGCCAAATATAGGAGTCACAATAAGCACAAATAGAGATAAAACGAATCACTAACCTTTGATGATCTTCATCAGATGACACTCATAGGACCTATCATAGGATACATGTATGTTTTATTTGATAAAGTTCATATTTATATAAAACAATCTGAGTTTACATTGGAGCGTTACGTTCAGTAGTTCCAAAAACATCCAGTGATTTTGCATAGCCACATCAATTTACAGAAATACTCATCATAAATTTTGATGAAAATACAAGTGTAACACATGGAATTATATATATTCTTCTCCTTAATGTAACCGCTGTGTCAGATTTCAAAAAAGCTTTATGGAAAAAGCAAACCAACCAAATCAACAGAAGTTAGAAATAACATTATAAATGTTCACTTACCTTTGATGATGTTCATCAGAATGCACTCCCAGGAATCCTAGTTCCACAATAAATGTTTGATTTGTTTAATAATGTCCATCATTTATGTACAAATAGCTACTTTTGTTAGCTTGTTTGGTAAACAAATCAAAACTCACGAAGCGCATTCACTAGTTGCAGGCGAAATGTCAAAAAGTTCAGTTACAGTCCTTTAGAAACATGTAAAAAAAAATATGGAATCGATCTTTATGATGTTTTTAACATAAATCATCAATAAGGTTCCAACCGGAGAATTCCTTTGTCTTCAGAAAAGCAAAGGAACGCAGCTCCCTCTCATGTGAAATGCGCGTGACCAGCCTGTGGCACTCTGCCAGACACCTGACTCCTTCCCCTCTCATTCGGGTCCACTTCACAGTAGAATCCCCAAACAAGTTTCTAAAGACGGTTGACATCTAATGGAAGCATTAGGAAGTGCAACTTGACTAATATCCTACTGTGTATTCGATAGGGGCTGAGTTGAAAATCGACCAACCTCAGATTTCCCAATTGCTGTTTGGATTTTTTTCTCAGGTTTTTGCCTGCCATATGAGTTCTGTTATACTCACAGACATCATTCAAACAGTTTTAGAACCTTCACAGTGTTTTCTATCCAATACTAATAATAATATGCATATATTAGCAACTGGGACTGAGGAGCAGGCAGTTTACTCTGGGCACCTGTGGGCACCTTTTCATCCAAGCTACTCAATACTGCCCCTGCAGCCATAAGAAGTTAACGATAGCCTGAGACAGGTCTGAATTTGAGGGGATCCTCTTGTGGGCTGTCACGTGTTGTTCATTGGTTGACCTCGGTATTCTGAGAAGAGTAGGACACTCCTCTCTCCCATTACACTCCCCCCCCAGAAACACAACAGGGACAGGTGCTGATATTTGAGAGGGTGTTCAGTCATCCCCCCCTCTGTCCCTTTGTAGGGGTCACTGCTGCGAGTAAGGATCGGATTGGTCGGATCTGTCTTTCCGTGCCTCGGGAAACACCCAAGGAGGCTTTGGCGTAATGTGACCAAGGCAATGGACTGCTTGTTTGTCATTTCACTGAGCAGCTATGCTAACCCTGTATGTTATCTAAATCAGTGTTGAGGACACATATTGTATTGCAGTGCCCTTATAAAAAGAAGTACTGAATGAATAACCAATGTAGTTCGCCTACTCTGGACAGTAAATCATGCAGTATTATTGAAGATTCTGTACATGTGCACCTATCTACCTGACATAAGCTCATAACATTAACAATGCACACGTCACAAATCACAAATGCTGTGCCATAGTGTGTAATTGTGATGGCTGTTGCAGATATCTGAAACAGCACAGATTGTTAAAGCAGTGGAATCTTCCTGAAACACTGTAACTCTGTATTCACCTAGGCACAGTTCACTAAATTGAACAGCATCAGATTCATCCCCTGGCGTTGTAACAACAAGGTCTGCCCTGCATGCTCTTCCCTCATTCCCAGAGGCCAAACCAGCACCATGAATAAAAGCACAAATAAGAGCATTAACTTTGTGAGCATTATCTTTATGTAGCATTATCTCTGTGAGCATTGCCTTTGTGAGCATGATCTATTTTGGGATTTTATTTGTGAGCATTGCCTTTGTGAGCAGTGCCTTGGTGAGCAAGCTCTATTTTGGGATTTTATTTATGAGCATTACCTTTGTGAGCATTATCTTTATGTAGCATTATCTCTGTGAGCATTGCCTTTGTGAGCATGATCTATTTTGGGATTTTATTTGTGAGCATTACCTTTGTGAGCAGTGCCTTGGTGAGCAGTGCCTTGGTGAGCAGTGCCTTGGTGAGCAGTGCCTTGGAGAGCAGTGCCTTGGTGAGCAGTGCCTTGGTGAGTAGTGCCTTGGTGAGCAGTGCCTTGGTGAGCAGTGCCTTGGTGAGCAAGCTCTGAAGGCCAGAGTAGACTGAGAAATCAACAGCATCTCTAATGGCTTTGGCAGCCTAACAACACGTTGCAAGTTTCTCCTCTCAAAACAAAGAGAATGAGTAAAACATCAGTAGAAGGTTAGTTGTGGAAGCCCAACAATCACAGTAGTGATTGTGTCCCACCAACCAGTTTATTTGACCTGCACACCCACAGGAATAATGTATGGCTAACAAGGCCCTTAATCACCAAGTCCAATGCTATTGTGCATAATCCACTGAGATCCAACGGAGAGAAGTTCCGAAGCAGCGGCCAACTTGCGTCAGCCCGAACGGTCTTTAGAGCCTGGTGTGCGAAGACAGGTGTATCGAAACGGAGTGAGAATAGAAGTCAGGACATAGCTCTTGTGTGTGGGTAACCAGAGCTGTGTGTGTGTGTGTGTGTGTGTGTGTGTGTGTGTGTGTGTGTGTGTGTGTGTGTGTGTGTGTGTGTGTGTGTGTGTGTGTGTGTGTGTGTGTGTGTGTGTGTGTGTGTGTGTGTGTGTGTGTGTGTGTGTGTGTGTGTGTGTGTACCAACTGACCAGAGATGCAGTCTTGAATTGGATTGCTTGGATTGCTCCCAGCTAAAACCGCCTACTGTCATCCGGAACAGAACATTGGGTCAATTGAACATTCTAAAATAATACGTAAAAAATAAGTCTATTTTTTTATCCTCTGAAAAGAAAGGATCATTGACACAGCCACTGAATGCAAGTTGTTGACTTAGATATGAACTGAAGTGAAAGATGATCTCAAGGGGTAACTCCTGATAGTGACCAAGCACATTTCAGTGAGCTAAGAAATGACTGTGAATGCTTTTGTGTTAAACAAGAGGGATGATACAAATATTGAAATTCCCCATCAACTATCAACTGGGTCATTCTACTACACATTACAGAGTTACTGACTCAGTAGTATATAACTGCCTGAGGAAATTCAAGAGCTCATTGAGTGTCTTGTTCCATTTCTTGCGTCAACCATTTCAAAGCAATAATTTACATGTCCGCGCCTCTGTGTCAGGAATCTATCGGGATATCTGGATGATCCCTCTTCGAATCTGTCAACAAATCATATATCAATGTGTGACTTCTTCTCCCTGGGGATGTACTGTAGGTCTTCAGAGCTCACCTGCACAGACGTGTACAGTGCATTCGGAAGGTATTCAGACCCCTTGACTTTTTCCACATGTTGTTACTTTACAGCCTTATTCTAAAATGCATTGAATCGTTTTTTCCCCCTCACCAATCTACACACAATACCCCATAATGACAAAGCAAAAACAGGTTTATTACATTTACATAAGTATTCATACCCTTTACTCAGTACTTTGTTGAAGCACCTCTGGCTGAAATTACAGCCTTGAGTCTTCTTGGGTATGACGCTACAAGCTTGGCACACCTGTATTTGGGGAGTTTCTCCCATACTTCTCTGCAGATCCTCTCAAGCTCTGTCTGGTTGGATGGGGAGCATTGCTGCATAGCTATTTTCAGGTATCACCAGAGATGTTCAACGCTCAAGGACATTCAAAGACTTATCCCGAAGCCAATCCTGTGTTGTCATGGCTGTGTGCTTAGGGTCGTTGTCCTGTTAGAACCTTTGCCCCAGTCTGAGGTCCTGAGCACTTTGGAGCAGGTTTTCATCAAGGATCTCTCTGTACTTTGCTCCATTCATCTTTCTCTCGATCCTGACTAGTTGTCAATTCCCTGCTGCTTTAAAAACATCCCCACAGCATGATGCTTCACCACAGGGATGGTGCCAGGGTTCCTCCAGACGTGACATTTGACATTCTGGCCAAAGAGTTCAATCTTAGATTCAGCAGACCCGAGAATCTTGTCTGAGTCCTTTATGTGCCTTTTTCCAACTCCATCTGGCCACAGTGCCATAAAGGCCTGATAAGTGGTGTGCTGCAGAGAAGGGAGAATCTTCCAGAAGGACAACCATCTCCACAGAGGAACTCTGGAGCTCTGTCAGAGTGACTATCAAGTTCTTGGTCACCTCTCTGACCAAGGTTATTCTCCCCTGCTTGCTCAGTTTGGCTTGGCAGTCAGCTCCAGGAAAAGTATTGGTGGTTCCAAACTTCTTCCATTTATGAATGATGTAGGCCACTGTGTTCTTGGGGACCTTCAATAATGCCGAAATGTTTTCTTACCCTTCCCCAGATCTGTGCCTCAACACAATCCTGTCTCGGATCTCTACGGACAATTCCTTTTACCTTATGGTTTTTGCTCTGACATGCACTGTCAACTGTGGGACCTTAAATAGGCAGGTGTGTGCCATTCCAAAGCATGTACAATCAATTGAATTCACAACAAGTGGACTACAATCAAGTTGTAGAGACATGTCAAGGAAGATCAATGGAAACACGATGCACCTGAGCGAAATTGAGTCTCATAGCAAAGGGTCTGAATACTTACGTCAATAAGATGCCGCCGGAGCAGAAGGCAGACGTTTTACCCCCAACCGATTGTGTTTAGTTTATCTGCGTTGTATGTAACTTATTTTCTTACTCATTTTGTACATATTGTTGTACATTTTGTACATATCCTCTCTTATGACCGAAAATACCTTCTAGACATCATGACTGCGATTACTCACCAAGGACTAACAGAATCCTTTTTCTTCTTTCACGACTCTAACGAGCCCGGGGCAGAGGATATACGGATCCCTTGGGAACAGGCCCTGAACCCCTTGATCTGCATGAAGTGGAGGCAGAGAAAGAGAGGCCGGAGAGCTAGCTGCCTTCTGAGAATTCGGAGGCGATCTAATAAATCCCCACTTCCCTCAATTCTGCTAGAAATCATGCAATCTTTGGACAATAAATCTACGAGTTACTGGAAATATTAAACTACCAACGGGACATCTTATGCTTCACGGAGCTGTGGCTGAACGACGACAATATCAACATACAGCTGGCTGGTTAAACGATGTCCCGGCAGGATAGAACAGCGGTGTCTGGTAAAACAAGGGGTGGGGGACTAAGTATTTTTGCTGGTGCACTATATCTAAGGAAGTATCAAGCTATTGCGCGCCTGTAGAATATATCATGACAAGCTGTAGACCACACTACCTACCGAGAGAGTTCTCATCTGTATTCTTCGTAGCTGTTACATACCACCTCAGTCAGACGTTTGCACTAAGATAGCATTGAACGAGCTGTATTCAGCCATTATCAAACAAGAAAATGCTCACCCAGTGGCGGGGCACCTTGTAGCCGGGGACTAAAATGCATGGAAACTTAAATTAGTTTTACCAAATTTCTATCAGCATGTTAAATGTGCAGCCAGAGGGAAAATAACTCTGGACCACCTATACTCCAAACACGGAGACGCATACAACGCTCTCCCTCATACTTCATTTGGCAAATCTGAACATAATTCTATCCTGCTGATTCCTGCTCACAAGCAAAAATTAAAGCAGGAAGCACCAGTGACTAGATCCATAAAAAAGTGGTCAAATGAAGCAGATACAGGACTGTTTTCCAGCAGAGACTGGAATATGTTCCGGGATTCCTCCGATGGCATTGAGGAGTACACCACATCTGTCATTGGCTTCATCAATAAGTGCACCGACGACGTCGTCCCCACATTGACCGTACGTACATACCCCAAATAACGCGGAAGCTTATAAGAAATCCTGCTATGCCCTCCGACCAACCATCAAACAGGCAAAGCGTCATTACAGGATCGAGTCATACAACACCGGCTCTGTCGGATGTGGCAGGGCTTGCAAACTATTACAGACTACAGAGGGAAGCACAGCCGAGAGCTGCCCAGTGACACAAGCCTACCAGACGAGCTAAACTACTTCTACGCTCGCTTCGAGGCAAATATCACTGAAACATGCATGACAGCACCAGCTGTACCGGAAGACTGTGTGATCACACTCTCTGCAGCCAATGTGAGTAATACCTTTAGACAGGCCAATAGCATGAAAGAATAACATGCTATTGTTTGAGGAGAGTGCAGAGTTTTGAACATATTAATAAACAAATCAGGCATATTTGGGCTGTCTTGATACAACATTTTGAACAGAAAAACAATGGGTCATTGGATTAGTCTAAAACTTTGCACATATACTGCTGCCATCTCGTGGCCAAAATATAAAGTGCACATGGGCTGGAATAACACATTATGGCCTTCCTCTTGTCTTTCAAAGATGATTCTACAAAAAAATACCATTCCTTTCACCTTTCCACAAACTTCACATTTTCGCCTTTCAAATGGTACCAATAATATGCATATCCTTGCCTCAGGGCCTGAGCTTCAGGCAGTTAGATTTGGGTATGTCATTTGAGACGAAAATTGAAAAAAAGGGGCCGATCCTTAAGAGGATGCCTGTGCCCAAGAACACTAAGGTAACCTGCCTAAATGACTAGCGACCCATAGCACTCATGTCTTTTGCCATGAAGTGCGTTGAAAGCCTGGTCATGGCTCACATCAACACCATCATCCCAGAAAACCTAGATCCACTCCAATTTGCATACCATCCCAACAGATCCACAGATAATGCAATCTCTACTGCACACCACACTGCCCTTTCCCACCTGGAGAAAAGGAACACCAATGTGAGAATGCTATTCATTGACTATAGCTGGTTCAACACCATACTGCCCTCAAGGCTCATCAATAAGCTAAGTACCCATGGACTAAACACCTCCCTCTGCAACTGGACCCTGGACTTCCTGATGGGCCGCCCCCAGGTGGTAAGGATAGGTAGCAACACATCCGCCTCACTGATCCTCAACACAGGGGCCCCTCAGGGGTGCGTGCTCAGCACCCTCCTGTACTCCCTGTTCATTCATGACTGCACAGCCAGGCACGACTCGAACACCATCATTAAATTTGCCAATGACACAACAATTGTATGCTTGATCACCGACAACAACGAGACAGCCTATAGGGAGGAGGTCAGAGACCTGGCCGTGTGGTGCCAGGACAACAACCTTGTGGACTACAGGAAAAAGAGGACCGAGCACACCCCCATTCTCATTGACAGTGCTGCAGTGGAGCAGGTTAAGAGCTTCAAGTTCCTTGGTGTCCACATCACCAACAAACTAACATGGTCCAAGCACACCAAGACAGTCGTGAAGCGGGCATGAGATAACCTATTCCTCCCCAGGAGACTGACAAGATTTGGCATGAATCCTCAGATCCTCAAAAGGTTCTACAGATACACCATCGAGAGCATCTGGACTGGTTGCATCACTGCCTGGTATGGCAACTGCTCTGCCTCCGACAGCAAGGCACTACAGAGGGTAGTGTGAACGGCCCAGTACATCACTGGGGCCAAGCTTCCTGACATTCAGGACCTCTATATCAGGCGGAGTCAGAGGAAGGCCCTACAAATTGTCAAAGACTCCAGCCACCCTAGTCATAGACTGTTCTCTCTGCTACCGCACGGCATGCGGTACCGGTCTGTCAAGTCAGGTCCAAGAGGATTCTAAACAGTTTCTACCCCCAAGCCATAAGACTCCTGAACATATTGTCAAATGGCTACCCAGACTATTTGCATTACCACCCCCGCCCCTCCCCCCTCCACCCCAATGCCACTCTCTGATGTCATCAATGCATAGTCACTGTAATAACTCTACATACATGTACACATTATCTCAACTAACTGTTGCCCCCGCACATATACTCTGTACTGGCACCCCCTGTATATATTGTTATTTTTTTCTGCTGTTCTTTAATTACTTGTTACTTTTATCTCTTATTCTTATCCGTATTCTTTTGAAACTGCACTGTTGGTTAGGGGCTCATAAGTAAGCATTACATTGTAAGGTTGTATTCTGCATACCTGTTGTATTCTGCGCATATGACTAATAACATTTGATTTTATTGGATATTTCTGTAGTTTAAAAAAAATACACATGCAAAAAAACATTACAAAAACTTACTTCACTTTGTCAAAGTATTGTGTGTAGATTATGGGGTCTTGTGTATAGATTGTGGGGTATTGTGTGTAGATTTTTATGTAATCCGTTTTAGAATAAGGCTGTAACGTAACAAAATGTGGAAAAAGTCAAGGGATTTGAATAATTTCCGATTTGACTGTATGCCTGTGTGGAAATGCCATCAGGTCCTTACTGTATCAGGGCAGGGTTGAGTATCTCATGATTAGTCAGAGAGCATTGTTTATTTGTGAAATTTCACAAAGACATCGAGTTGCTTAAGCTAAGGCTGTCATCGCCTGACCCCCTTGGAATGTATAGTGGCACCGTTTTCAGTGATTACTCTAAGAAAACCAGGGAAGAGTCTGTAATAGACATGTTTATGAGAGCCGGTAGACGGATGACCACTAACAATGGTGAGTAATACTAGAGTATCTAGAGGAAATATTTGTTTCGGTCACTTTACACTCTCAAGTAAGAGGGTCATGAGCACGATATGCAGCCTTCCTGTGATTGTGGGAAATCACCGGCCAGAGGGTTTTTGTCTTTACTTGTAGTCATCAGGCGACTTACGTATGTCCTTCATATGGAGTCCCATAAAGGTTCAAAATGTCTTGTGCATATAGACAACAAGATAAACTGCTAGTGGAAATCCACCCTGATAGAGAGTTGAAAGAGTTGAACTTACATTGAATTAAGCATAATCCTCACATGAGAAGCGTGCAATTCAAACGTTAATGTAAATCCCAAATCAATCATTAGTTGTTTAAATGATACCTCCTTCTTTGTTGTACTTTGAAGAGAAACTAGTGCAGTGCTTTGAAGAACTGTAGTTTAAATTTGGCATGACAATGCAAATGAAACAATCCTTCATTATTAATCAAATTATTGTTTGGACAAAGTTGGTTTGAATTCTGTTTATAAACCAACATGGAAACATTGAGTTGACATTTATTCAAGTATTCATTTATCCAAGTATCTTCCCTTGGACACACCAACAACAATAAATGGGCCTAATATTCAATCTCCTGCATGTATTTAGATAGGACAGATCCATAAACAAAGCAGGAATGATTTAGAAATGTTTCCTTGCTCCTTTGCCCTTAGCTTGGAAATTAAGACCATTAAGATGCTAAAATCACATTAATGGGAATCACGGAGCATATCGAGACCGCAGCTGTTTATCCTCATAGACCTACCAAGCTTGTGGACAGACCTACCCAGCTGGAAGAGAGACCTACCAAGCTTGTGGAGAGACCTACCAAGCTTGAGGAGAGACCTACCAAGCTTGAGGAGAGACCAACCAAGCTTGTGGACAGACCTACCCAGCTGGAAGAGAGACCTACCAAGCTTGAGGACAGACCAACCAAGCTTGAGGAGAGACCAACCAGGCTTGTGGACAGACCTACCCAGCTGGAAGAGAGACCTACCAAGCTTGAGGACAGACCTACCAAGCCTGAGGAGAGACCTACCAAGCCTGAGGAGAGACCAACCAAGCTTGAGGACAGACCAACCAAGCCCGAGGAGAGACCAACCAAGCTTGAGGAGAGACCTACCAAGCTTGTGGACAGACTTGCCAAGCTTGAGGAGAGACTAACCAATCAGATAATTGGCACTCAGTCTTTATGTATAGTTTACCCAAACTTGGCAATAATAATTAAAACATTAAACTTTTTTGATTTTTTTTGTTTTGTAACGCTTTGGCAGAATTTACAATTTACCTGTCTTTTCCATTTGAATCTGTCTCAATCTGTTTATCGTTCTCTCTCTTAAGTAGAAGTAGTAATGTACAACTTTCTCTTTAGGTTCTACCTCATAGATATCCCTTCCTGTCAAAGTGTGAACTGTGAGGCGTAAGCACCGATAGGTCACAGGAGGTGCAGTAATCATGTGTTACTAGGCCAGTCTGAGAAAGCACTAGATCCATCCTACACAATGATTAAATGTCAGTTCACCCTTTAACTGTCCCACAGGATATTCCAAAGACCAGATGGTGGTGCGCCTCAAATCATCTTCTTCAGTAAGAAAATGTTTTTGCTTCACCTTCTTTTTACTGTCCCACAGTATATTCCAACTATTACCTGCCAAGCTTAAACAAGGAACATTTATTAAATTAAATGTCAATTTCCCTTTTCACTGTCCCACAGGATAGTTCAAACGTCAGATGATGGTGCCACTTCGAATCATCTTCCCCCAGCAGGAACATCTGTGTGGCTCCTATTAACTTTAGTATTACATGTGATTGTGAAACACTTCCTTGAAAATTCCAGAGAGATAGAGATGAACATAAAATGGGAGAGCCTCAGCTGTGGTGTTCATGGAATGGTGTGGTGTTCATGGAATGGTGTGGTGTTCATGGAATGGTGTGGTGTTCATGGAATGGTGTGGTGTTCATGGAATGGTGTGGTGTTCATGGAATGGTGTGGTGTTCATGGAATGGTGTGGTGTTCATGGAATGGTGTGGTGTTCATGGAATGGTGTGGTGTTCATGGAATGGTGTGGTGTTCATGGAATGGTGTGCTGTTCATGGAATGGTGTGGTGTTCATGGAATGGTGTGGTGTTCATGGAATGGTGTGGTGTTCATGGAATGCTGTGGTGTTCATGGAATGGTGTGGTGTTCATGGAATGGTGTGCTGTTCATGGAATGGTGTGGTGTTCATGGAATGGTGTGCTGTTCATGGAATGGTGTGGTGTTCATGGAATGCTGTGGTGTTCATGGAATGGTTCTGGATTTGTTGGATCCTCAAATATATGACAATGTTGCAGTCTAGTCATGTTGTGATGTTCTTTCCAGGTTCTACCATTGGGTCAGTGTTGAATGGTTTTAACTGGCTCCCCAGCTGGTTCCCTATTGTTAAGGAAAGAAATACTAGAAATATGATCTATTTCTCAACAGATTTCAACAGATTGTTGTTAACCTTGCTGCTATTCACACTTTTTTAAGAATATGTCTAAATTAAAGCAGTCACTCGTACAATGAAAACATCAACAATTTGCTAATACAGCAGAAATAGTATTTCTACAAAGAATGGTCGGTATAATTGACAATACTTTAAAAGGTGTTTTTTGGGAAGCAGTGTTATTTATTGAAGAGCTTCTCCAGAAATGCATAATAGTTCTGTGTTCTTTATTCACCACTGTGGTACGGACTGCATTATACATGGGAATGAGTCAAGGTAACAATGGCCTGGCCTGTCAATCCACTTCGAACTGCACAAGTAGCATATAATAATGTTTAAACAATGGACTGGTCATGTCGCTCACATTGAGAAGCTCTCTATTTACATGTTGATGTCTTTCGGAAATAGCTCACCCCCACCACCCCTTATGCAAGTTGAACACAGGAGCTTAGTGGTACCTTAGGTTAATTGGGAAGAACGGCTTGTGGTGAGGACTGGAGTGGAATCAGTTGAATGGTATCAGATACATCAAACACATGGTTTCCATAAATATCTGGAGAAAGGTTTGAACAATTGGTGTTATTTGGCCTTTGAACCGAAACTGGGTCACTGAAACATTTGGTGTATTTTTAGAGCACAAAGTATTTTGTATAATTGACCTTTTGTGGTTCTGTGTCTGTGTGTTGGTTAAACCCTGGACATTGCCTAAGATACAGGATATATCGGAGCTTATTTATAAAACTGAATATAGCTAATGTATAGTTACAGCTGTATTTCAATAAAGATATGATTGATGGATGCATCAGATTATATTAATACATTATAAATACATATATGTTTATTATGTCATATTGTAAATATTTACCTACTGCCATTGTTATTATTGCATTGTAAAACTGTCAGGTTTAAACAACGTTTTAGTCTTTATTAAACTTTTCAATTTGTTAGAAAATTATAATCATGCTTAGTATAAAATGAAATAAATAAAATAATGATGAGTGATGAACATGACAGTGTTCCTAGATTGTTGTCAGCATCCACTGGGAGAACTAGATCCCTTCATTGGCTGGAACTCACTGTGAAGCCTGCCAAAAAGCACACATCACTGACGTGCAAGGTCTACAGAGTACACGAGGGGTGGGGGTTCAGTGGCGACAAAGATACAATCCAGCAGCCTGTGTGATGTGCATCATCACAACGGAGGATATATCCTAAGAGTTATATTACCCATTCCGTGAAGCACAGTCCCCTGCCAAGCTTTTTAAAAGGTGCCAACGGACAGGGTTTCTTCGGTTACCGTTACCCAGACTCCTGCTAATGGGAAGTAGAAATTGTGTGTGGCTCAGCAGTTCTCTTCAGTTCCAGGGCCATCCTGGTGTCATATTCCCAAGACATTTGGTGGAAAGGGGTCACTTGTTAAATGTATCCATCAACATAACATTGATCATCTTTGTTGTAAGCACCGTTGTAAAAGAACATAGACAGCAGTTAAAAACAGTCATATTATTTGACCTTTTATCATGGCATCTCTATGGCACTGTCTGAACGAGATTGGTTCGTACTGTCAAAGGACTGATAAAACATCTGTCGAAACCAATAAATGCAATATATTTTCCAGTCAGTTTTCATTGCAACGACGCCCACTCAGTATCACAGTTCCATGCTGCAAAGCAGTGACATGCCAACAAAGTACAAATCCAGTTCAGCAAACAGAAACTATTTATTCGACTTGAAGCTCCCAAGGCATTCAATGTACACACGTCAAGTCCATGACCCGTGGTTTCTAGAGTATGCATATGAAAGATGAATCCAGCCCTTGTAGGGCTGCCAAATGTTGTGCAGTTGCCAACACCTCAGCCACTGTCTCTGCAATCATCCCCAGACTGCAGATAATAAATTATAGTATGTTATAGTAAGTAGCGTCTACTGCTTTTCTGTCAAGATTAGCCAGCTAACCAAGATTAAAGTCCTAGGACTCTAGGGGACAACGGTTTCAGCTCTTGGCGAAAGGTGACAGGGTGAGTCAACAACTTTGAATTCTGGTTGCTGTGGCGACCTGCTTTGGGTGGCTCTGCAGGAAGTGTCGGAATCATCATGTCATAAGGATTCACGGGGCAATAAATTCACACTCATCCCATTACAGCATGTGATGACATCAACCCTCCCCTTGGAAGCTCCATTGGATGCGTGTTTGTCTAAACTTTGATTGAAAGAGAAGACAATAATAATTTTCATATTTCTTATAACAATGGCCCTAATCTACCCAGTACACATTGTATCTCTTTCCGGGTGCAATATGCTGACACTGAAATGAACTTGGACTGAGTAAGCTGAAATTTTTTATTTTGTACAATAAAGTCAGAAAACATGCCTATTAATAAAACAAATTGTGCAACTACTGCACTATTGGTGATGTCTAGCCATTTCCAAATGCTCATATTGACTTCCATATTGGTCAACAGCAAGCAGAGAGTTGCCATACAGATGCAGAATCTTAATTTGAGCCTGTTAGTTTCAGCAGGAAAATATTATATAATATTATTCTAATTAATGGACATTTTTTTAGGGGTTGATATATTTTTTGTTTGGGCAAATCAAGTCTAAAATGTCAAAGTGAAAATTACAAAGTTGTTCAGAAACAAAAGATTGATCGAATTAAGATCCTGCATCTGTAGTAGGTAGGCCATGGTCCTGGGTGTTGTGCTGACACTAAAGCTTCATCAGATGAATGGGGAACTGTACTTTAGGCCAAAGTGGCCTCGCAATAGCCTTTAATTCTGGCTCCCCTTCTTTCTTTTTTTACAAGCTTTAATATAGGAGATACAGTAGATTGTGGCTTCCGTCAATGTAATTGTCTGCTACATTTCTAATCCCCCATATATATGTTTTTGTTAGTATATATATATAAAATATATTTTCCTTTATTATTTTCCCCTAAACTAGTAAACGAATGGACAGCAAGACTTAGGCTTTTACACACAGCCTATACACTATATAGATTTTACCGACACAGTATATTTTGCTATAGTTACATTTAGTTTGTTTTTAGTCCCATCCCACCTTACCCTCAACCCCTCCCATCTATCTCTGAAGACCATCCCATTTTGATTTCTATTTGCCATATACAGTGCATTCGGAAAGTATTCAGACACCTTGACTTTTTTCACATTTTGTTACGCGACAGCCTTATTCTAAAATGTATTAATTCATTTTTTCCCCCTCAACAATCTACACACAATACCCCACAATGACAAAGTAAAAACAGGTTTACATATATATTTTTTGCAAATGTATTAAAAATTTTAAAAAATGAAATATCACATTTACATAAATATTCAGACCCTTTGGCAGCGATTACAGCCTCTAGTCCTCTTGGGTATGACGCTACAAGCTTGGCACACATTTATTTGGGGAGTTTCTCCCATTCTTCTCTGCAGATCCTCTCAAGCTCTGTCCGGTTGGATGGGGAGCATCGTTGCACAGCCATTTTCAGATCTCACCAGAGATGTTTTTTGGGGGTTAAAGTTGGGCTCTGGCTGTGTGCTTAGGGTCGTTGTCCTGTTGGAAGGTGAAACTTCATTCCAGTCAGGTCGTGAGTGCTCTGGAGCCGGTTTTCATCAAGGATCTCTCTGTACTTTGCTCTGTTCATCTTTCCCTCAATCCTGACTAGTCTCCCAGTCCCTGATGTTGAAAAACATGTGCCTTTTACTGAGGAGTGACTTCCATCTGGCCACTCAACCATACATGCCTGATTGGTGGAACACTGCAGAGATGGTTGTCCTTCTGGAAGGTTTTCCCATTTTTATTTTTAATACATTTGAAAAATGGAAATTAAAAAAATGTTTTTGCTTTGTCATTATGGGGTATTGTGTGTAGATTGATGAGGAATATAATTAATTTCATCAATTTTAGAATAAGGCTGTAATGTAACAAAACGTGGAAATGTATTCGTTTTTTTAATTTCACCTTTATTTAACCAGGTAGGCTCGTTGAGAACAAGTTCTCATTTGCAACTGCGACCTGGCCAAGATAAAGCATAGCAGTGTGAACAGACAACACAGAGTTACACATGGAGTAAACAATTAACAAGTCAATAACACAGTAGAAAAAAAGAGAGTCTATATACATTGTGTGCAAAAGGCATGAGGAGGTAGGCGAATAATTACAATTTTGCAGATTAACACTGGAGTGATAAATGATCAGATGGTGACGTGCAGGTAGAGATATTGGTGTGCAAAAGAGCAGAAAAGTAAACAAATAAAAACAGTATGGGGATGAGGTAGGTAAAAATGGGTGGGCTATTTACTGATAGACTATTTACAGCTGCAGCGATCGGTTAGTTGCTCAGATAGCAGATGTTTGATGTTGGTGAGGGAGTCTCCAACTTCAGCGATTTTCGCAATTCGTTCCAGTCACAGGCAGCAGAGAACTGGAACGAAAGGTGGCCAAATGAGGTGTTGGCTTAGGGAAGGGGTCTGAATACTTTCTGAATGCAGTGTATTTTTCAACTGTTCTGTGATGTTTCACAAAAGATCTGAACCTTTCTATTCTCATAATTTCTACAGATAGCAAATTAAAGATTCAACATGTTTGCTAAGTGTATTTTTATTTTATTTCTAGATTGACTATGACTTTTAAACCACCCAACAGTGCTATTTGCAGACTCCAGGTAAATGTTGCAATTCTTCAGCCATTCCTGAACCTGAGACCAAATTCAAGCAACAGTACATATGAACAGTACCAAAACAAATTATCTCATTATTCTGTGTCTTTGCAGCAAAATCTGCAGAGCTGGAATGGTTATACCCCCCATATACAGTTTAAGTCAGAAGTTTACATACACTTAGGTTGGAGTCATTAAAACACATGTTTCAACCACTCCACAAATGTCTTGTTAACAAACTATAGTTTTAAGAAGTCGGTTATGACACTATCTACTTTGTGCACGACACAAGTAATTTTTCCAACAATTGTTTAAAGAGATTATTTCACTTATAATTCACTGTATCACAATTCCAGTGGGACAGAAGTTTACATACACTAAGTTGGCTGTGCCTTTAAACAGCATGGAACATTCCGGAAAATGATGTCATGGTTTTAGAAGCTTCTGTTAGACTAATTGACATCATTTGAGTCAATTGTAAGTGTACCTGTGGGTGTATTTCAAGGCCTACCTTCAAACTCAGTGCCTCTTTGCTTGACATCATGGGAAAATCAAAAGAAATCAGCCAAGACCTCAGAAAATAATTGTAGACCTCCACAAGTCTGGTTCATCCAGCAATTTCCAAACGCCTGAAGGTACCACGTTCCTCTGTACACCATGGGACCATGCAGCCGCCATACTGCTCAGGAAGGGGATGCGTTCTGTCTCCTAGAGATGAACATACTTTGGTGCGAAAAGTGCAAATCAATCCCAGAACAACAGCAAAGGACCATGTGAAGATGCTAGAATAAACAGGTACAAAAGTTATCCTATCCACAGTAAAACGAGTCCTTTATCGACATAACCTGAAAGGCCGCTCAACAAGGAAGAAGCAACTGCTCCAAAACATAAAAAAGCCAGACTTCGGTTTCAAACTGCACATGGGGACAAATATCGTACTTTTTGGAGAAATTTCCACTGGTCTGATGAAAAAACTGTTTGGCCATAATGACCATCGTTATGTTTGGAGGAAAAAGGGGGAGGCTTGCAAGCCGAAGAATACCATTCCAACCGTGAAGAACAGGGATGGCAGCATCATGTTGTGGTGTTGCTTTGCTGCAGGAGGGACTGGTGCGCTTCACAAAATAGATGGCATCATGAGACAGGAACATTGTGTGGACATATTGAAGCAAAATCTCAAGACATCAGTCAGGAAGCATACTTCCAAAGCTGTGGCAAAATGTCTTAAGGACAGCTAATGGAGTGGCCATCACAAAGCCCTGAGCTCAATCCTATAGAAGATTTGTAGTGGCAGAACTGGAAAGGAGTGTGTGAGCAAGGAGGCCTACAAAACCTTAATTTATTATTTTTACCTTTATTTAACTAGGCAAGTCAGTTAAGAACAAATTTGTATTTTCAATGACGGCCTAGGAACAGTGAGTTAACTGCCTGTTCAGGGGCAGAACAGATTTGTACCTTGTCAGCTCGGGGATTTGAACTTGCAACCTTCCGTTGGGGGATTTGAACTTGCAACCTTCCAACACTTTAACCACTAGCCTACCCTGCCACCCCACTAGGCTACCTGACTCTGTTACACCAGCTCTGTCAGGAGGAATGGGCCAAAATTCACCCAACTTATTGTGAGAAGCTTGTGGAAGGCTACCTGAAAAGTTTGATCCAAGTTAAACAATTTTAAGGAAATGCTACCTAATACTAATTGAGTGTATGTAAACGTCTGACCCACTGGGAATGTGATGAAAGAAATCAAATCTGAAATAAATCATTCTCTCTACTATTATTCTGATATTTCACATTCTTAAATAAAGTGGCCATCCTAACTGACCTAAAACAACACATTTTTACTAGGATTAAATGTCAGGAATTGTGAAAAACTGAGTTTAAATGTAGTTGGCTAAGGTGTATGTAAACGTCCGACCTCAACTGTATAGATATTACTTTATATTTGTTGAATAATAATTTGAATAATAACTTCAATTGAATATGTTTTTAATCTAGGGTTGTTTTGTGTATCAATCAATCTATAAGGCACAGCTGTCAATTTTTTGGTCCTTAAATGAAACTGGTATACTTCTTTATTTATCACAATTTTCTTTCACCAATTTTGTCCTTTAATGTAGGGTTGAGGCTACCCTTTATTCTGTCTCTTTATTTCATCTAACATCAGACCTGGGCCTAGATTCAATGCATGTCGTGGAAGATCCGCGTTATAGGGCAATTGAAATTTAAAGGGAATGTTCCACGTTTGCAGAGACTGCATTCACGATACACACTGCATATGCAGTATACAGCATATTCCTGGAAGGCATCCTTCGTATTGCTTTCCATGTTTTTAAATCTTCGTCAATGAAGGAGTGGAGAAAAAGAGCACACTGGGAGTGTTTAGTACAGGATCCTTGATTTGATCCACTGTTGGCTTTAGGTCATTCTGGTTGCCTCTCATTCTGGGCTTGATTTGAGTGGCATCCCTTTTCAGTTAGGTGTTCCTCCGAAGAAGTTTCCACCTCTAGGAACAAAATGTAATCGTTGTCTATTTCCTGCCATTGTTCTGCCCCTGCCCAATAAATCTAGGCTCTGGGAAAGGGTGGAATGTGGGAGCACACAGTTTACTGTCTGGTTGTGGAGAGCCTGCCAAACAACATAAAGGGGCAGTGGTGGGCCCAAGGATGAACCTTGACCTCTCAAACCTAAAGAGCCGTTTTAGATGTCATGTTATTTCTCAGGCCTGGTCCAACCAGAGTCAGGCAACACAGTAGTCTTCTAGAACATTTTATTATATTTACTACATTTGCAATTGACTGTATGTGAAAATCCAAGGTTTGAAAAATAGATACCTCATAGCTTTATCTGAAATGTTAAATTGAACTATGCCTAGACTAGAAGGACATGCACCAACTAACACTTGGACAGCAGAAAACCATGACCACTGATTACATTTTGTGGGCTATTATCACCGAATGCAATGGAAACATGAGTTGAGGACTACAAAGACTACAAAGGCGAGGTAGGGCGAGGACCAAATGGAAAATCTAACAGCACTGAGGTGGAGAGGTCGGAGTGCTTCCGCTAGACAACACATTTTTTGTGAAAGTGTTCCTGAATTCCTGCACACCAAGGGTGTGGTGGCTGAGTGAAGGAGACTGCCCAGTGTCCTCAAGGAGTTAGCAGTTACAAGGGATTGGGCAGGAAGGATAAGGAGGAGCTGAAAGGAAAAATAGACCATTTACAGAGTCCTTCTGAGCTGACTCCCCTCTCCTTTACAGTGTACATTTTAGGACATCGTCAGCTTCGCCTTACGTGAGGCTGAGGTTGTCCTAAAATGTGGACCGTACCCCCTCCCTCTCTTAGCAAGAGTCTAGTATGGCTGCCAAGCCATCCCTAAGGTAATGTGCATAACAGAGAGCGACCGGGATTTGCACAACATCTGCCCTAAGGGTTAGGTATTTACAATATCCTACAGCGCAACAGGGAACTGAGTGAAGAGTGTTCTGTGGAGCAAGAAATTGTTGTCCCCCACCCCTCCCTTTTGTAGTATCAGATCAACTGGGGAAGGGGAAGGAAGAGGGTTGGGTTTGTGTTAACCGAAATTAGCCGTCCCAGTGGTTTGTGGTGGGAAGGCCCCATGGAAACTTCTTACATGTGGCAAGATGAATCTGTCTGTGACCATTTGGAACAGAGCGACCACTGCTCCCATTTGTCCTTCTTTTCTTAGAACAACGATGGGTTCAGTGGGACTCTCTGTCAGTCTGCTTGCGCTGTCAGTGTTTTAACCGTTTTTTCCCCCTATTCACAGCGAGAGTGAACATGCCTGCCAATGTGTCCAGATTCAATCACTTATGAGGAAAACCTCAGTGAACCTCCCCACACCACCACCACCACCAAATGATGTTGTATTCAATGGTGTTATCCTCCATGGTGTTATCCTCCATAATGTTATCCTCCATAATGTTATCCTCCATAATTGTAATCCTCCATGGTGTTATCCTCCACAATGTTATCCTCCATGGTGTTATCCTCCACAATGTTATCCTCCATGGTGTTATCCTCTACAATGTTATCCTCCATGGTTTTATCCTCCACGGTGTTATCATCCATGGTGTTATCCTCCATAATGTTATCCTCCATAATGTTATCCTCCATGGTGTTATCCTCTACAATGTTATCCTCCATGGTTTTATCCTCCACGGTGTTATCATCCATGGTGTTATCCTCCATAATGTTATCCTCCATGGTGTTATCCTCCATGGTTTTATCCTCCATGGTGTTATCCTCCATGGTGTTATCCTCCATAATGTTATCCTCCATAATGTTATCCTCCACGGTGTTATCCTCCACTGTGTTATCCTCCATGGTGTTATCTTCCATAATGTTATCCTCCATGGCGTTATCCACCACAGTGTTATCCTCCACAATGTAATCCTCCCTGGTGTTATCCTCCACAATGTTATCCTCCATGGTGTTATCCTCCACAATGTAATCCTCCATGGTGTTATCCTCCATAATGTTATCCTCCCTGGTGTTATCCTCCATAATGTTATCCTCCATGGTGTTATCTTCCACAATGTTATCCTCCATGGTGTTATCCTCCATAATGTTATCCTCCATGGTGTTATCCTCCATAATGTTATCCTCCATGGTGTTATCTTCCACAATGTTATCCTCCATGGTGTTGTCTTCCACGATGTTATCCTCCATGATGTTATTTTCCGTGATGTTATCCTCCATGATGTTATCCTCCGTGATGTTATCCTCCATGATGTCATCCTCCGTGATGTTATCCTCCATGATGTCATCCTCCATGGCCAGCACCCATGATATAATCCTCCATGGTGTTATCCTCCATTATATCCTCCATGATGTTATCTTCCATGATGTTATCCTCCATGATGTTATCCTCCGTGATGTTATCCTCCATGATGTCATCCTCCGTGATGTTATCCTCCATGATGTCATCCTCCATGGCCAGCACCCATGATATAATCCTCCATGGTGTTATCCTCCATTATATCCTCCATGATGTTATCTTCCATTATGTTATCCTCAATGATGTTGTCTTCCATGGGGTTATCCTCCAAATAAAATAAAATAAAATTGTATTGGTCACATACACACATGGTTAGCAGTTGTTAACGCGAGTGTAGCGAAATGCATGTGCTTCTTGTTCTGACAGTGCACTAATATCTAACAAGTAATCTAACAAGTCCCCAACAACTACCTAATACACACAAATCTACAGGGATGGAATAAGAATATGTATATATAAATATATGGATGAGCGATGGCCGAGCACAGTATATACATATGAGAAGAATAATGTAAGATATGTTAACATTATTAAAGTGACGTTGTTTAAAGTGGCCAGTGATATGAGTCTCTATGTAGGCAGCAGCCTCTCTGAGTTAGTGATTGCTGTTAAGCAGTTTGATGGCCTTGAGATAGAAGCTGTTTTTCAGTCTCATGGTCCCAGATTTGATGCACCTGTACTGACCTCGCCTTCTGGATGGTAGCGGGGTGAACAGGCAGTGGCTCGGGTGGTTGTTGTCCTTGGTGATCTTTTTGGCCTTCCTGTGACATCAGGTGCTGTAGGTGTCTTGGAGGGCAGGTTGTTTGCCCACGGTGATGCGTTGTGCAGACCGCACCACCCCCTGGAGGGCTTTGCGGTTGAGTGCGGTACAGTTGCCATACCAGGTGGTGACACAGCCTGACAAGATGCTCTCGATTGTGTATCTGTAAAAGTTTGTCAGGGTTTTCGGTGTTATCCTCCATGTTGTTTTCCTCCATGACTACCACCCATGATGTTATCCTCCATGATGTTATCCTCCATGACTACCACCCATGATGTTATCCTCCATGATGTTATCCTCCATGATGTTATCCTCCATGATGTTATCCTCCATGACTACCACCCATGATGTTATCCTCCATGATGTTATCCTCCATGATGTTATCCTCCATGACTACCACCCATGATGTTATCCTCCATGATGTTATCCTCCATGATGTTATCCTCCATGATGTTATCCTCCATGACTACCACCCATGATGTTATCCTCCATGATGTTATCCTCCATGATGTTATCCTCCATGATGTTATCCTCCATGATGTTATCCTCCATGATGTTATCCTCCATGATGTTATCCTCCATGATGTTATCCTCCATGATGTTATCCTCCATGACTACCACCCATGATGTTATCCTCCATGATGTTATCCTCCATGATGTTATCCTCCATGACTACCACCCATGATGTTATCCTCCATGATGTTATCCTCCATGATGTTATCCTCCATGACTACCACCCATGATGTTATCCTCCATGATGTTATCCTCCATGATGTTATCCTCCATGATGTTATCCTCCATGACTACCACCCATGATGTTATCCTCCATGATGTTATCCTCCATGATGTTATCCTCCATGATGTTATCCTCCATGACTACCACCCATGATGTTATCCTCCATGATGTTATCCTCCATGATGTTATCCTCCATGATGTTATCCTCCATGACTACCACCCATGATGTTATCCTCCATGATGTTATCCTCCATGACTACCACCCATGATGTTATCCTCCATGATGTTATCCTCCATGACTACCACCCATGATGTTATCCTCCATGGTATTATCCTCAATTGTGTTATCGTCCATGACAGGGCATTGCAGACAGAGAAGTGCAAGAGTCTTGAAGAGGCTTGAATCCCCTTTCTTTCTCTTTCCTCCTTTCCTTCTCTTGCCCCCTTGTCTGGGGCCGACACGTAAGTTTCACATAAAAACTGTGAAACTATCAACAGCAGTTATTTTAAGTTATGTCATTCACCTGCAAGAAGAGCTCAGATGAGCGAGTGACTTTTTGAATTCGTTATCTGGGGGGTTTTGCGAGGAAACGCCTGATGCATTTTTTCTTTAAAATCATTCAGAGAAAATAGAATGACACAGAGGAATCTGGAACCCAGGAATCGTGTGCAGAGGATGACACAGAGGAGGGGGAATCTGGAATCAAGCTTCGTTTCCTGAGGATATCATAGAGGAGGGGTAATCTGGAAACAAACTTTGTGTCCAGAGGATGACAGAGGAATCTGGGATCAAGCTTCATTTCCAGAGGATGACACAGAGGAATCTGGAATCAAGTTTTATGACAAGTCTAGTGAACCTGCGGGGGATAGCCAGCTGAGTCTCTGTGCTGTGCCAAATGAAGCCTGAGACAGAAAGAGCCTCATTAGTAGGCCAGGGCTATTTCTAGATGAATAAAGTTGGAAGAGAAGGGCAGAAAATACTGTCAGAGCAGGGATAATAATTGCACAGAGCAGCAGGATCGCACTTCTCATAATTTAAAATGTTATTTGATTTAATGAGACAGGGGACTGAACTAGTGCCAGTTCAATATCAAAAGCATTAATGAAATGAAAACCTTGAGGAATTGGGATTTCTTTACTTATTAAGAACATAAGCACTTCGCTACACCTGCCATAACACCTGCAAAATCTGTGTATATTTTAAACTTTGATTTGATTAGATTTTGATTTAAGGCTGTGTTTTCTATATCATGGCCAACTGTTGATATTTTCTTAGGTAATGACAGGTAATAATACTAAGATACTGAAACCTTTATTGGAGCAGTGGTTATCAGGTCCGCCTACAGGCTGGTAGACCCGGGTTTGAACCCACAAAGGCGTGTTACACTGTCGTTGTTCCTACAGTACTTATTGTATGGGAGTCCAATATCTCCTTCTTTCACATGTTAACGAGTCACAGTTCATTCAATGGGATTTCCATACAGCTTTAGAGGGAGTGTAAGCAGATGTGAATTGCCCTCTGTAATAGTCTCCAGAGAAGATGGCTGCGGACCCAGGGAGAGGCCCTTCACTTCACTGCCCACCGGCTACATTCCCAGAATTTTCACTGTGACCTTTGGCTACATTCTCAAAATGTTTTCCATCATCTTTTGATAGGTTCTCTGAATGTTCCCTAACATTGTTCTCCAACATTCACTCCAATGTCCTCCAACATTTCTCAGATCGTTCTTCCGGATCTTTGGCTATGTTCTTGAATGTTATCCATGATTTTTTACTACATTTTCTGAATGTTGCTTGTCACCTTTGGTTATGATCGTTGGCTATGTTTTTTTGAATGTTCTTTGAATGTTCTCCGTGATTTTAGTTCAGTTCCCTGAATGTTCTGTTATTATGAATGACTAATAAATGAGGTCACTTCTCATAGATGTTATCCAAGTTACAACATTCTGGGAACATTCAATACATTCAGTGGCGACCCGACATTCAGGGCAGCTGTCACGGTTTTCATGTGGTGAAGGAGAGTCGGACCAAACTGCAGCGTGTAGATTGCGATCCATGTTTAATCAAAACAACGTAAACACGAATAAACACAAACACTACAAAACAATAAATGAAACGAAAACCGAAAACAGCCTATACTTGTGTCAACTAACACAGCACAAGGACATCAAGACACTCAGGACAATCACCCACAATACAACCAAAGAATATGGCTGCCTAAATATGGTTCCCAATCAGAGACAACGATAAACACCTGCCTCTGATTGAGAACCACTTCAGACAGCCATAGACTCTCCTAGAACACCCCACTAAGCTACAATCCCACTAAGCAACACACCACATACAAAAACCCATGTCACACCCTGGCCTGACCAAATACATGAAGAAAAACACAAAATACTTCAACCAGGGCGTGACAGAACCCACCCCCCCTAAGGTGCGGACTCCCGAACGCACCTCAAATCAATAGGGAGGGTCCGGGTGGGCGTCTGTCCATGGTGGCGGCTCCGGCGCGGGACATGGACCCCACTCAGTAACTGTCTTAGTCCCCTCTCCTTGCTTCCCTAGATAGTCCACACTTGCCGCCAACCATGGCCAAGTATTCCTCACCCAGAACCCCACTAGACTGAGGTGAAGCTCGGGACTGAGGGAAAGCTCGGGACTGAGGGGAAGCTCGGGAGTGAAAGGAAGCTCAGGAGTGAAAGGAAGCTCAGGAGTGAAAGGAAGCTCAGGAGTGAAAGGAAGCTCAGGAGTGAAAGGAAGCTCAAGTCAGAGGGGCTCTGGCGCCTCTGGGCTGAGGGGCTCTGGCACCGGACAGGCGGGAGACTCCGGCAGCGGCGCCGGACAGGCGGGAGACTCCGGCAGCGGCGCCGGACAGGCGGGAGACTCCGGCAGCGCAGGAGAGGCGAGGCGCACTGTAGGCCTGATGCGTGGTGCTGGCACTGGTGGTACTGGGCCGAGGACACGCACAGGAAGCCCGGTGCGGGGAGCTGCTACCGGAGGGCTGGGGTGTGGAGGTGGTACTGGATAGACCGGACCGTGCAGGCGCACTGGAGCTCTTGAGCATCGAGCCTGCCCAACCTTACCTGGTTGAATACTCTCGGTCGCCCTTCCAGTGTGGCGAGGTGGAATAGCCCGCACTGGGCTATGTAGGCGAACCGGAGACACCGAGCGCAAGGCTGGTGCCATGTAAGCCGGCCCAAGGAGACCAGATGCGTAGAGCCAGCACCACTGCATAACACGTTGCCTGCCCGGTCTTTTAGCCCCCGGTAAGCACAGGGAGATTGCGCTGGTCTCCTACCTGGCGTAGCCATACTCCCTGTAAGCCTCCCCAATAAATTTTTGGGGCTGATTCCCGGGCTTCCATCCACGTCGCCGTGCTGCCTCCTCATACCAGCGCCTCTCCGCTTTTTCCGCCTCTAGTTCCTCCTTGGGGCGGCGATATTCCCCTGGATTAGCCCAGGGTCCTCTCCCATCGAGGATTTCCTCCCATGTCCAGAAATCCTTATTGCGCTTCTCCTCTTTGGGCTGCTCCTGCCTGTTGACACGCTGCTTGGTCCTGTGGTGGGTGATTCTGTCACGGTTTTCATGTGGTGAAGGAGAGTCGGACCAAACTGCAGCGTGTATATTGCGATCCATGTTTAATCACACAACGTAAACACGAATTAACACAAACACTACAAAACAATAAACGAAACGAAAACCGAAAACAGCCTATACTTGTGTCAACTAACACAGCACAAGGCCATCAAGACACTCAGGACAATCACCCACAATACAACCAAAGAATATGGCTGCCTAAATATGGTTCCCAATCAGAGACAACGATAAACACCTGCCTCTGATTGAGAACCACTTCAGACAGACATAGACTCTCCTAGAACACCCCACTAAGCTACAATCCCACTAAGCAACACACCACATAAACCCATGTCACACCCTGGCCTGACCAAATACATTAAGAAAAACACAAAATACATCGACCAGGGCGTGACAGCAGCTGAGGCAGGGCCTGTTTTGAGCCAAAATGTTTGGTAAAAAATAAATTAAAATGCATAATATTTTGGCATTAATTTGTGTCACATATCAGTTTGCAAACACATAAAAAAATCTAAATAAATCATTGAGTTAATAAAGCCTCCAAACAAACATGGTCTCTTTTTTGCTTTCTTGATTAAGGCAGCTCCAAAATGCGGGTGTTTCTGCCTAGCTCAGTGCCTATTGTGGTGGTGGTTGTGGGGCAGCTAGCAGAAAATACGGAGGTAATGTTAGCGGTTGGTAATGTTCTCTAGTTGCGCCATGATTGGCTTAGTGTTCTGTCACTTATGGGGACTCTAAGTCACTGCCAAATCTAAGGGTAGAGCTACAAAATTGAAGCTCAATGGGTGCTGCCATAGAGTTACATTAGATGTGCCCATCCAAGAAGGCTCAAGGTCATTGGCCACAGATAAAATTACAGCAAATCACGTTATATCTACAGTAGATTATATTGGACTGATCATGTCAACATCATACTTTGAAAATCTTAGCTAACAGTCATCATCATGAATCAAGTCGTCAATCTACTTGCAAATCCTTTTTAATCCTTGTCATATGAAGATAAATAATGAAGAGATATTATAGAGAAAACGTATCGGTGGTCATCGGCCATTGGACATGATCATTACACAGCAAGTTGGAAATTGCAAATTCAACAATGAGAGGGTCGGAAGGAATCAGTGGCTAACTGAAAGCATTTCAAAGCAATCACTAGCCTGCTATTCAGTGGAGTGGGTGTGTGGTTACAATTTTGGGTTTAAGGGTCTCTTTTCCAAGCTTAAAATGATCAACATTCAACATTGGCCTAGCTGTAAATCCAGCATGATTTCTGCCGTGATCAAAACAACTGAACCCGGGACTGGGAAATCTGACTTCAGTGAGTTGAAGACAACTGGGAACCCTGAAAAAATGAGCTCCAACTGGCAAAATACATTTTGAATGGTCATCCAACTCTGAATTGTCAGTCGGAACTTGGGCCTCTTCTAGAGTAAGACTCAAAGATCACTGATGTCATCAATATTCATATATTTTCCCGAGTTCCCAGTTGTCTTTAAAGCACCATAAATCCAGAGAATGACAAACTTTGATAACAAAATCTGCCCACGACGGACTACTGCGCCACCTTCCTGTTCAAGTGAGTCCAAAAATGTATTGTATGCTGCTGCATAAATTATGTAATATGCCAGGGAGATGAGTATACTGTAGCTAAGAAAGTTCTGACTTGATGGTGCACATGTAGAAATGTAATCATCAAATGTTGTAAGGCCTTTCATTGTCTGCTTATATGACCCCTTTATTTATCCTACGGTTCTGACTTGGTGTACTGAACAAATAGTTATATTGACCTTCCTAGCTAGCGCGTTAATGTCTTTATGTATGTTTGTTTATTCCATGTGTAACTCTGTGTTGTTGTATTTTTATTTAGGCCCTAACAGTAGGTGGGCAACGTTTGTCACCGTTATTGTGCATTTAATGTACTGTTTAGTGTTGTCTAGTGTAGTGGCTTTGCTGGCATGCATCCCCCCCCCCAAAATGTGTTTTCCCCACCAATATTTGCATGCTAAAATCACCACTGAATAAAGTCCCTGGTTTTCCAGAAATCCTGGATGGAGGCTTACAAATTTCCTGCTTATTTTTTCCTGATTCCAGGAGTCCTCCAACCAGGATTTCAGGATAACCAGGGAATTTATTGAAAGTCAGTGATATTCATGACCTTTTTCCGCATCCATGCTTCTTGATTTGATAGTTCAGACATGGCTGCAAGTGCAACTGTCACAGTATGATTGACAGGGATGAAACCCCACAGTCTGGCAAGAGAATAGCACATCTGTTTAACATTGTTTAAGCTGTCTGTGATTATGAATGGGAGAAACTCCTCAAATACAGGTGTGCCAAGCTTGTAGCATCATACGTTGGACTAGTAACCGGAAGGTTGCGAGTTCAAACCCCCGAGCTGACAAGGTACAAATCTGTCGTTCTGCCCCTGAACAGGCAGTTAACCCACTGTTCCCAGGCCGTCATTGAAAATAAGAATATGTTCTTAACTGACTTGCCTGGTTAAATAAAGGTAAAATTAAATACTTACATTAACCTCTAAAGCTAAAACATGAGCTATTTACTCTTATGTGAATTTAAGTCCCAGTTATTCAAGCAGTCTGGATACATTAACCAACCAGAGTTGGTATTCCTGATAAATGAAACACATAGGCCTATAGAGTTCAACACCAAAAGTCTCCTCGGTGACCACTGAGGCCTTCATTGTCAAAATGGCATTTTGCCTAGGTCAGCTTATATTATTTCACGCTCACAATTTCACTGTGACCTTATGGGCCTTCCTCTGCTGTGCAAAGTAAAGTGTCGATACAAATGAAATAGAAAAGGAATCAGGAAAATATGTGAGGCTACCTCCTTTCATCATTATGGCCTGACTGTGTGTCATCTGGATTAGGTAGTCTTTAAAAAGGAAAAATATCAGAGGAAGGCCTGAAAAATTTTCAAAGACTCCAGCCACCTAAGTCATAGACTGTTCTCTCTGCCACCGCACAGCAAGCCGTACCGGAGCGCAAAGTCTGGGACCAAAAGGCTGCATAACAGCTTCTTCCTCCCAAGGCATAAGACTGTTGAACAGTTAATAAAATGGCTACCCAGGCTATTTGCGCACGCACGCACGCACACACACACACACACACACACACACACACACACACACACACACACACACACACACACACACACACACACACACACACACACACACACACACACACACAAAACACACACACACACATGCCTATTGAAGCCACACACACACACACACACACACACACACACACACACACACACACACACACACACACACACACACACACACACACACACACACACACACACACACACACACATAAAACACAAACACACACAAAACACACACACATGCATATTGATGCCACTTACACACACACCCACACGCACACATACACACACACATAAAACACACATACATGCAGACATACACACACACACACGCACACATACACACACACACATAAAACACACACACGTTCACATTCCTTCACACTCTTCAAATACACTGCTACTCTCTGTTTATTATTTATGAATAGTCACTTGACCCCTACCTACATGTACATTTTTACCTCAATTACCTCGACTGACACGTACCCCTGCAAATTGATTTTATTTTATTCTTACAATTTCTCCTTTAGTTTACGTAATTAGCACATTTTTCTTAGTTACTTTTTAAAACTGCATTCTTGGTTAAGGACACGGAAGTAAGCATTTCACTGTTGTATTCGGCGCACGTGACAAATACAATGTTTTATTTGATTTGATATTGTGGGAAGAAAGCCAGCAACACAATGACCTCCTTCCTGTGTTGTTTTCCTTGCTCTTTTTTTTTGGCTCGTCTCCCATATTTGTCTACCCCTCTTCAAAGTTGAAAAAGCACTTTGGCTCGAGTTGCCCAAACCCCCCCCCCACACACACACAAAAAAAAAACTGCATGAACAATTCCTTCTCTGAATCAGTTTCCTGAGCTTGTCAACAAGGCAGGGTGACGTGCGTCCCCCTATCCACTTACCCCCTGGCAGACAAGTGTTTGTGTCATTTATCTCTCCACGGCAGAATAAAAAGAAACGGGGGAGAATCACTTCCACACTTTAGATTTCTATGGTTCTTTCTTTGGTCGGCGGGGCACAAGTCTGGTAGACTATGATTCTGCTTTCACTAAGGGGTTGAAGACACAACAGACACAGCAAAGGCATAACAGATATAACAAAGTCTTAACAGACATAACAGACACAACAAAGGCATAACACAGGCATAACAGCCACAACAGACATAACATACATAATAAATACACAACAAAGACACAACAGACATAACATACATAATAAATACACAACAGACACAACAGACATAACATACATAACAAATGCATGCCAGACATAACAGCCACAACAGACACAACAGACACAACAGACATAACAACGGCATAACAAAGGCATGCCAGACATAACAGCCACAACGGACATAACAGACACGACAAATGTATAACCGACACAATAAAGGCATAACAGACATAACATACATAACATACGCAACCGACACGTCACATGTATAACGGATATAACAGACACAACAGACAAAGGTATAGCAAACACAACAGACATATATGTTATGTTATACACATGTATAACATACATAACACAGGTATAACAGGTACAACAGACATACCAGACGCAACAAAGGTAGAAAAGACATAGCAGATATGGCAGACACAACCGACACAACAGACATAATAAATACACAACAGACACCACCGACACAACAGACATAATAAATACACAACAGAGACAACAGACATAATAAATACACAACAGACATAATAAATACACAACAGACATAATAAATACACAACAGACACCACCGACACAACAGACATAATAAATACACAACAGAGACAACAGACATAATAAATACACAACAGACATAATAAATACACAACAGACATAATAAATACACAACAGACATAACAGGCGTAGCAAAGGTATAATAGACATAACAAAGGGATAACAGATACAACAGACATAACAGACATGACAAAGGGATAACATATACAACAGACATAACAGACAAAACAAAGATATAACAGGCATAACATACATAACACAGGGATAACAGACATAACAGACATAACAAAGGTATAACAGACATAACAGACATACCAGTGTATAACAGACATAACAGACATACCAGTGTATAACAGACATACCAGTGTATAACAGACATAACAGACATACCAGTGTATAACAGACATAACAGACATACCAGTGTATAACAGACATAACCGACATACCAGACATACCAGTGTATAACAGACATAACAAGGGCATAGCATACATAAAAGGCATACCAGACACAAGGTATAACATACATAATAGACACAATAGACAAATCAAATGTATAACAGACACAACAGACACGACAAAGGTATAACAGGTTTAACATACATAATATTCAAGGCAGACATAACAGACACAACAAAGGTATAACCGGCACAGCATACACAACACAGGTATAACAGACATAACAGACACAACAAAGGTATAACAGGCATAACAGACACAACAAAGATAACAGACATAACATACACAACAAAGGTATAACAGACACAACAAAGGTATAACAGATATAACAGACACAACAAAGGTATAACAAGTATAACATACACAACAAAGGTATAACAGACACAACAAAGGTATAACAGGTATAACAGACACAACAAAGGTATAACAGGTATAACAGACACAACAAAGGTATAACAGGTATAACAGACACAACAAAGGTATAACAGGTATAACAGACACAACAAAGGTATAACAGACACAACAAAGGTATAACAGACACAACAAAGGTATAACAGACACAACAAAGGTATAACAGGTATAACAGACACAACAAAGGTATAACAGGTATAACAGACACAACAAAGGTATAACAGACACAACAAAGGTATAACAGGTATAACAGACACGACAAAGGTATAACAGACATAACAGACACAACAAAGGTATAACAGGTATAACATACATAATATTCAAGGCAGACATAACAGACACGACAAAGGTATAACAGACACAACAAAGGTATAACAGACACAACAAAGGTATAACAGACACACCAAAGGTATAACAGACACAACAAAGGTATAACAGACACAACAAAGGTATAACAGACACAACAAGGGTATAACAGACACAACAAAGGTATAACAGACATAACATACATAATATTCAAGGCAGACACAACAGACACGACAAAGGTATAACAGACATAACAGACACGACAAAGGTATAACAGACATAACAGACACGACAAAGGTATAACAGACATAACAGACACGACAAAGGTATAACAGACACGACAAAGGTATAACAGGTATAACAGACACGACAAAGGTATAACAGGTATAACAGACACGACAAAGGTATAACAGACATAACAGACACGACAAAGGTATAACAGACACAACAGACATGACAAAGGTAAACAGACATAACAGACAACAAAGGTATAACAGACATAACAGACACGACAAAGGTATAACAGACACGACAAAGGTATAACAGGTATAACAGACACGACAAAGGTATAACAGGTATAACAGACACGACAAAGGTATAACAGACATAACAGACATGACAAAGGTATAACAGGCATAGCATACACAACAAAGGTATAGCAGACACGACAAAGGTATAACAGACACAACAAAGGTATAACAGACAAAACAGACAAAACAGACACGACACAGGTATAACAGACATAACAGACACGACAAAGGTATAACAGACACGACAAAGGTATAACAGGTATAACAGACACGACAAAGGTATAACAGGTATAACAGACACGACAAAGGTATAACAGACATAACAGACACGACAAAGGTATAACAGGTTTAACATACATAATATTCAAGGCAGAAATAACAGACACAACAAAGGTATAACCGGCACAGCATACACAACAGGCATAACAGACACAACATACACAACAGACATAACAGACACAGCATACACAACAGGCATAACAGACACAACAAAGGCATCACACACGTAACCAAGGTTTAGCAGACACAACAGACACAACAGAAACAACAGACTTAACATACATACTAAAGGCATAACCGGCACAGCATACATAACAGACACAACAGACACAACAGAAACAAAATGTATTACCGTCATAACAGACACAACATACATAACAGACATAACATACATAAGAGACACAGCAGACATAACATAACATACACGACAAAAGCACAACAGACACACCAGACACAGCACACAAAACGCGCATAACAGACACACCAGACACAACGGGCGTAACAGACGCAACAGGCATAACAAAGACATAACAGACACAACATGCATAACAGACATAACAGACACAACAAAAGACATTTCATCATTTTTTGTTTGCAAAATTCAGTCTGTCTGTCCTTAAAGTTTAGATGTCCTTGCATTGTTTTGTTTGTTGCATTGCTAGTTATACGGTCTTTGGGCACAGACAGGCTGGTCATCTACCGTTGGGCAGAGTAACATCTGGTTTGAGACATAGACTTTGACTCTGACCGAGAGTGACCAGTCGGGTACTACACGCTCTCTGACCTTTTCTCGCCACTCACAACAGTTTTTTTTCCCGGACCACTCCTGACTCATGAAAGAAGGAAAACTCCCAACCACAATAATTTGCATACAGGATGTGGCATAGTTGATCACAAAAAAAAACACAAAAAAACATGCTTTGCAACAGAGCTGAAATACAGTTAATTTGAGAATTTTTGGAGCAAACTGGAATTCTACATCCCAACAATGTGAAATAAAGGAGATGACACTTTCTATGTCAAATGGAGCGTCTACGGAATTGTGAGGACATTAAAAAAAATATTGTAACAGCTTATTGTCCGAAGACGGCATTAAGGAGCAGGGCTCAGCTCAATGGAAATACCATCCCTCATGCCTTGCCACAGAACGTCTCCCTAATAGCTTACAGCTCATATTGAGTATATTTCATTTACTGTTGCTTTTAGGTCTGCCCAAGTGAAACAGACAGCTAGACAGGGAACTCATATTTTGCCTAAAGGGATTGTTTCTGCAAAATATAAAGTAAGAAATGATCCAAGTACCTTGGCAACTTCATAGAGAACTCTATCTCTAACACTAGCAATGAATTGACTTAATATGGGCTTGACATCTCCCTGTTAGTCATGCATCATCGACGCCAAAGTCAGACATTAACCGTGTAGATCTCAGGTTAACATTCAACCCCATTATTAGAATAATTTGTATAAGATCGACTTTGCTACTTGATGACTTAGATCCCCCCCCGTCTCACCCCCTGTTTTCCCCCTCTCTCCCCCCTCCTCCCCTCTGTGTTCCTCCATCACCCCCACCCCCACCTCCTTTCTCCCCTCCCCCTTTCTGCCCTCCCCCCTCTGTTCCCCCCCTTCCCCCCTCCACCTCTGCCTCCCCCTCCCCTCCATAACCCTACATCCCCCTCCCCCCATACACAGTATATAGAAAGACTGAATCAACAAAGTACAATGACAAATACTGCTCCCAGAGTGTATATTGCACTGGGAATAAAATGTTGGAATAGTTTAGGGTAATATAGGAGTGCAACCATTTCCTAACCTCAAAACGTCTTGCCATGATGTCCTTTGTGACAAGAAAAACATGTCTCTGGTTTAATGTCATCATCAGAACCTGTAATGGTTTTCTTCATCTGAACGAGAGGCGGACCAAAGCGCAGCGTGGTTGTTTTGATTCATGCTTTAATAAATCACTTCACATGAACAAACTAACAAAAAACAAGAAATGTGAAAACTCAAAACAGTCCTATCTGGTGCAAACACAGAGACAAGAACAATCACCCACAAACACACAGTGAAACCCATGCTACCTAAGTATGATTCTCAATCAGAGACAACTAATGACACCTGCCTCTGATTGAGAACCATACTAGGCCGAAACATAGAAATACCCAAAACCTAGAAAAACACACATAGACTGCCCACCCAACTCACGCCCTGACCATACTAACTAAATACAAAACACAGGAAATAAAGGTCAGAACGTGACAGAACCGACAACGAAAATGTGAATATCTTCCCAGACGTGTTGACATTCTCATTAATACATTTCAAAATGTTCTGACATCTGACATGACTAAAACAAGGAAAGACAATACAATTCAACAGAGTTTAAAGAAAGGCTTGTTAGTAGTGGTGATACAATCCCACTGGGCTTCACTCCTCTCACATCCCCAAATCACCATGGAGAATGCACTATTAATATGTCTCTCTTTCACTGCCTGCACTAAAAATATGCCCGTAATTGCTTTGTAGAAGCTCTGCAATCAGGGAAACGCTTATGGACTTCATCACCAATCAAGATTTCCAGGAACGGCTCTCTTTCATTCACCCCCGCTCAACCTTTGTGACAATGCTGCCATTGTCACACATATCTCCTCATAAAACCTCTTCCTAGCAGCTTTATTCATGTGTTATAATGGGTTACTGTGCATGTCAGAGTGGCTCCAGCTTTCTCATACCCCAGTAATCATCTCTTTCCTGTCTTTGACATGTTCCCAATTCTAATGTGTTCCTCATTTCAAACAAGGGGGTGGTTCATTGTCAAATGGGGTGCAACGTATGAGCAACAGAAGAGGGAGAATGTAGTACATGAGTATAGTTGTCCAATCCATTGTTTCTGCACGTTAAAGAACAACGAAGCAATAATGAACCATCATTGTCAGATTATTGGCAAACAATGAATGTCAACAGAACAAGTGATTATGAACTATTTGACACTAACTCACCATTGACTAAAAATGAATATGGATGGTGGGGGTCTAAATCAACGTTAACACCGGACCCGTGTTGCCATGAAGACACAGAGGTCCTGCCTCTGAGTGAACCTATGAAGCCGTGTGTTGACCTTCCAACACGTGCTAGCTGAACCCTTGTCATGCTTTTTCCTGTTTAATGCTAGGCTCAGTCATAGACCGAGAGGAGCACACAATAGGACCAGTCAAAGGTTGGTGGTTGCCATAAAACATAGTGCCTCAAATCACTTCAGAGCCAACCTGGGTTCAACTACTATTTGTAATGTTTCAAAGGTCCTTTGAAGATTTGCTTGAGCCAGCCATGCGGGTTGTGTTTGGAATGTTGGGACTTTTCTATTGGTTCATTTACAACAGGCAAGCTCAATCAAGCACAGCTAAAGTTTTCGGAAATATTTCAAATAGTTTTTGAACCCAAGTCTTATTCACAGGAAGGAAATGCATCCTATCACTGTTTCTCTACAGGCTCGAACTGCCAAAAGCTGAAGCATTTTGGAAAGCAACTCTTTTAGCAAATATGTCTCCCCCCAAAATAGTTGTATTACAACGCTGTCAATACTATTAGGATTAGGATATTAGGATACTATAAATAATGATAGACTTACATTGGAACACGTGCCAAGTGCCTATATCAACTAAAATAAAGTAGTTTGTATAATGATCTGAGACATGTACAGGAATCAAACTTTACCATGAAATTGAAAACATTCCATAACTAAAATTTGAAATGGCAAATGCCTAGAGAATGAAAAGACTAGCGTGCTGAAATAAGGAAGAGATGGATGTTTTCCCATTGTGGGTATTAATTATCTTTCCATTTCACTGGCTGGTATTCAGTGAAGTCAATCAGTTCAGCTGTTTTCTCACTCTGAAACACCCTGAAGATTTCTACCAACAAGTTTGAACATCACAAGGTCCAAAACAAGCTAAGACCAATGCCGCAGGGGGACAAAATGCTTTCTTTGGTTTGTACACTGAAGACTTCCTGGAATAAACACATGGTTCCTCTATGTGTGGTAATTTTATTAATGTTTCTCTGAATCTGATATCTTAAAGATGTGCACGTCTCTGAAACTGTAGACTTCAAGTAAAACAATCAGTCCATTTGCAACGGAAGTATTGGAGACTGTACAGTATCTATACAGTTTGCAGGAGGATGAATTCCAGCTTCCATGTCGAGCAAAATGCTGAGTTTAAAGTGCCCCGAGAGGATAGTGTGGAAATGTGAGAAACAGAAGTGGGTCATATATTTTCTGATACCAGTACATGTGTCTGGATCGTACAGAATCCTCCGGGTCACATTGTGCTACATACTATTCTAGTGGGAACAGCCTTGTAGTGGTTCACTGAGAATGTAATGTACTGTATTTTTGGTCCCGCTTTAAATTACATTCAGCTTATAAAGGCTTCACAAACCCTCCATAATGCCTTCATAGGAACTACATACATGTGTTACAAAGTCCCCATAACCGTATGTGAAATCAAATCAAATCAAATGATATTATTGCGAGTGTAGCAAAATGCTTGTGCTCCTAGATCCGACAGTGCTGTAATATCTAACAGGTAATATCTAACAATTCCACAACAAAACCTAATGTCTAACAAATTCCACAACAAAACCTAATGTTTAACAAATTCCACAACAAAACCTAATACACACAATCTAGTAAAGGAATGGGATGAGAATATATAAGTATAACATATATGGATGAGCAGTGACAGAACGGCTAAGATGCAATAGATAGTAAAGAATAGGTAGTGAAGGATACAGTATGTACACTAATGTGAGATATGTAATCATTCTTAAATTGGCATTCTTAAAGTGACTGGTGTTCCATTTACTAAAGTGGCCAATGATATCAAGTCTGTATGTAGGGTAGGCGCCTCTCTGTGCTAGTGATGGCTAGTTAACAGTCTGATGGCCTTGAGATACAAGCTGTTTTTCAATCTCTCTGTCCCAGCTTTGATGCACCTGTACTGACCTCGCCTACTGGATGGAAGCGGGGTGAACAGGCAGTGGCTCGGGAGGTTATTATTCTTGATGATATTTTTTGCCTTCCTGTGACATTGGGTGTTGTAGGTGTCCTGGAGGGCAAGTAGTTTGCCCCTGGTGATGCTTTGTGCAGACTGCACCATCCTCTGGAGAGCCCTGCTTAATACAGGGTTGATAAATGTGGCATAACGGTGTGACATCAACAATGTCAAATGTGCCATAACCCACTATGTGGAATATGATATAAAAATATAAAGGGTGACATGTTGTGCTGAAGGCTGGCATACGTGATGTCATGTTAGTCACAATACACCTAATCTCATTCCAAGACACTTCCGCTCAAATGGTCTGGTGGACAAACGCATCAAGCTTGGCCGTCTTTAGTTAAGGTTAGATTTAAAATCACATTTTAACAAGGCAAATTGTAGAAATTAGCAGGCTTTCGCCATAATTGTGGCTTTATGACTGTGTTAAGTGTTGACGATGACAAATACTTTACTCAGTAAGGTCACTCCTATAGAATTCTCTGATCACTCCCACTAAGGCCAACTTTGAATGGTTGCTATCCCAGGCTTATATGTGGTGTGTGTTCCATAGCCTGGGGACGACGTTACACTCAGTAACACTTACCTTGATGAAAGAACCTTCAAGAAATTGAAAGTGTCTTTCTTTTGGAACCAAGTTACATGTTCCTCAGTACACAAACACACACACAACAAAAATGAACATTACCGCATGGTGCTGGGCCCAGTCAAGTCTTTGATGCATTCACCCACTCCCCCCACTGAAAGATCAGCCACAAAATGTTGGCACCATTGTAACAGGTTGTAATCAAGCCCTGGTCTCAAGTATGGGAACAGAAGAGGAATACCTGATTGGACTACTCCAAATCATCTTGGTTCTGACACACACACATACACACAAACGCAACCTTTTTCAGGTCCATCTACTTATTTAAATAGCTCTCTCACCCTACAGTAACCTGTGGATGATGAGAGATCCTTCAGAAATCAGTAGAACGTTGATAACCAATTTATTGACAGTCCTGTAATACTTAGCTTGAAGTGAGACACCTTCGGTCATTCATAACACATACATAAAGACTCTATATCATGTGACGCTTTATCAGTGCAATTGCATTAATGTGGCCAGATTCAACTTCGTTGTCGATCATCATTAGCATAGCCTACTTCAAACCTGCAGTGAGATACCGCCACAAACATCAGTAAAGATTGCCCTTGGCTTTGACATTGACAAAGGGAACCGCAGGCAGTAACTGCTTACCTCGAGGGTTTGTCGTGACTTTGGTTCTCTCTCAAGCATCCCCCTGCCGCTTTGTGATGACAGTTCAGGTTGAGGAGCTGTCAAAGTCAGAGAGAAGAAACTGAGGAAAGAGAGGATATATGGTGAGGAATAGGATGATTGGCTGTTAAAGCACTTGTGAAGGAGAATTTTATGTTTGTGCTTTTCTAATAACCAATTCGACTGTGACTGATAGATTGTGCCTGGGAGGAATCCTCAATATCAGTATAAGTAATTTGACAGTATGCCCAGAGCATTGCTTTGATGACTGAAAGGGGTGTCTCAGTTTCAAGGTCTCAGCTTGGAGAGAAGAAGCCTTGTGAGGTATTGGTCGGTTGCCTGCATGAACCAAACGTTAATGATGAATTAATGATGAACAATGAATATTGTAAATCATGAAAATATAACTTGTCTGTGTAAGCAATATAATAGAGAACTAACGGGACTGCCCCGGCAGAGCTCCCGACAGATGTGTACTATGGTGCATTAAGTTTGTTGGAACCTGCTGATAATAAATAATAATTAATTTAATGTTGACTTCAGGTGTCCCTGGTGGTAAGTTCCACGACACACTGTTGATGACCTCAAGTATAATAGTTTTTTACATTCAACTCAGGCAAAGTGCACTCCTTTGCCAGGTTCTCCTTCTCATCCTTCTCTGGTTCAGAAGTGTGTGAAGCGCCTCCTACACCGAACTGCAGACATCATTCTTCTCCCCTTAACATCTATTTTTAATCTCACGCTTGACGATAAGGAAATCCCCAAGGTATGGAAATCTGCTTTTGTACAGCCTCTCCTGGAAGATGGAGATCCTTCTCTACTTGACAACTATCGACCCATATCACAACTGTCTGTACTGTCTAGGGTACTGGAGTCCTTAGTTAGTAGGCAGCTGAAGGCCAACTTACAAGAAAACAACATCTTAAATGGGATGCAATCAGGTTTTAGGTCTGGCCACACCACTGTTTCAGCAACATTGAATGTTTTAAATGACATCCACTGTGCTCTTGACAAGAAGTTACATTGTGTGTCTGTCTTCATTGATTTGTCCAGTTTTGGAGCAGTGGCTTTTTCCTTGCTGAGCGGCCATTCAGATTGTGTCGATATAGGACTCGTTTTACTGTGGATATAGATACTTTGAACCGGTTTCCTCCAGCATCTTCACAAGGTCCTTTGCAGTTGTTCTGGGATTGATTTGCACTTTTCACACGTCATCTCTAGGAGACAGAACACGTCTCCTTCCTGAGCGGTATGACGTCTCTGTGGTCCCATGGTGTTTATACTTGCGTACTATTTTTTGTACAGAAGAACGTGGTAAATTCAGGTGTTTGTAAATTGCTCCCAAGGATGAACCAGACTTATGGAGGTCTACAATTTTTTTTCTGATTTCTTCTAATTTTCCCATGATGTCAAGACAAGAGGCACTGAATTTGAAGGTAGGCCTTGAAATACATCCACAGGTACACCTCCAATGGACTCAAATGATGTCAATTAGCCTATCAGAAGCTTCCAAAGGCATGATATCATTTTCTGGAATTTTCCAAGCTGTTTAAAGGCACAGTCAACTTTGTGTATGTAAACTTCTGACCCACTGGAGTTGTGATACGTTGGACTATAAGTGAAAAAATCTGTTTGTAAACTATTGTTGGAAAAATGACTTGTGTAATGCACAAAATAGATGTTCAAACCGACTTGCCAAAAATATAGTTTGTTCACAAGAAATGTGTGGAGTGGTTGAAAAACAAGTTTTAATGACTCCAACCTAAGTGTATGTAAACATCCGACTTCAACTGTATAATAACAATCTCTCCAATTAAGTCATTCTGTATTGGGCACTCCTTTTACCCTATGGTCAGTACATGTAATCACTCAACTCTTCATCTGGGCTGGATGTGAGGTCACAAATTGACCACAAATTTAATGCGATCAAATTGTGTAGGGATAATAATAATAATAATATATGCCATTTAGCAGACGCTTTTATCCAAAGCGACTTACAGTCATGTGATCACATTACCCTAAAGAAAATGAATAATGTCTCAAAATGGTCACCACAAATTTCAGCATGGAAAAGGACGGTCATCCCATTGAGACAATTGTACGAAACTTTCTCAAATAAAAAATGTGAATGACTTAGAGAATAGAGTATTATGAGCCGTGTAGCCTTGAAAGCTTGTCTTCGAATTGTCCATGGACACTTACGACTTGAGGAAAGAAGTACAGATCAGTTGAGAATTATAGCAGTCTGTGACCTCAGTAGTGGTAAACTCCAAACAGACTGAGGAAAGAAGTACAGATCAGTTGAGAATTATAGCAGTCTGTGACCTCAGTAGTGGTAAACTCCAAACAGACTGAGGAAAGAAGTACAGATCAGTTGAGAATTATAGCAGTCTGTGACCTCAGTAGTGGTAAACTCCAAACAGACTGAGGAAAGAAGTACAGATCAGTTGAGAATTATAGCAGTCTGTGACCTCAGTAGTGGTAAACTCCAAACAGACTGAGGAAAGAAGTACAGATCAGTTGAGAATTATAGCAGTCTGTGACCTCAGTAGTGGTAAACTCCAAACAGTCTGTGACTGAGGAAAGAAGTACAGATCAGTTGAGAATTATAGCAGTCTGTGACCTCAGTAGTGGTAAACTCCAAACAGACTGAGGAAAGAAGTACAATCAGTTGAGAATTATAGCTCTGTGACAAAACAAACAGACTGAGGAAAGAAGTACAGATCAGTTGAGAATTATAGCAGTCTGTGACCTCAGTAGTGGTAAACTCCAAACAGACTGAGGAAAGAAGTACAGATCAGTTGAGAATTATAGCAGTCTGTGACCTCAGTAGTGGTAAACTCCAAACAGACTGAGGAAAGTAGAAACTCCAAACAGTACAGATCAGTTGAGAATTATAGCAGTCTGTGACCTCAGTAGTGGTAAACTCCAAACAGACTGAGGAAAGAAGTACAGATCAGTTGAGAATTATAGCAGTCTGTGACCTCAGTAGTGGTAAACTCCAAACAGACTGAGGAAAGAAGTACAGATCAGTTGAGAATTATAGCAGTCTGTGACCTCAGTAGTGGTAAACTCCAAACAGACTGAGGAAAGAAGTACAGATCAGAAGTACAGATCAGTTGAGAATTATAGCAGTCTGTGACCTCAGTAGTGGTAAACTCCAAACAGACTGAGGAAAGAAGTACAGATCAGTTGAGAATTATAGCAGTCTGTGACCTCAGTAGTGGTAAACTCCAAACAGACTGAGGAAAGAAGTACAGATCAGTTGAGAATTATAGCAGTCTGTGACCTCAGTAGTGGTAAACTCCAAACAGACTGAGGAAAGAAGTACAGATCAGTTGAGAATTATAGCAGTCTGTGACCTCAGTAGTGGTAAACTCCAAACAGACTGAGGAAAGAAGTACAGATCAGTTGAGAATTATAGCAGTCTGTGACCTCAGTAGTGGTAAACTCCAAACAGACTGAGGAAAGAAGTACAGATCAGTTGAGAATTATAGCAGTCTGTGACCTCAGTAGTGGTAAACTCCAAACAGACTGAGGAAAGAAGTACAGATCAGTTGAGAATTATAGCAGTCTGTGACCTCAGTAGTGGTAAACTCCAAACAGACTGAGGAAAGAAGTACAGATCAGTTGAGAATTATAGCAGTCTGTGACCTCAGTAGTGGTAAACTCCAAACAGACTGAGGAAAGAAGTACAGATCAGTTGAGAATTATAGCAGTCTGTGACCTCAGTAGTGGTAAACTCCAAACAGACTGAGGAAAGAAGTACAGATCAGTTGAGAATTATAGCAGTCTGTGACCTCAGTAGTGGTAAACTCCAAACAGACTGAGGAAAGAAGTACAGATCAGTTGAGAATTATAGCAGTCTGTGACCTCAGTAGTGGTAAACTCCAAACAGACTGAGGAAAGAAGTACAGATCAGTTGAGAATTATAGCAGTCTGTGACCTCAGTAGTGGTAAACTCCAAACAGACTGAGGAAAGAAGTACAGATCAGTTGAGAATTATAGCAGTCTGTGACCTCAGTAGTGGTAAACTCCAAACAGACTGAGGAAAGAAGTACAGATCAGTTGAGAATTATAGCAGTCTGTGACCTCAGTAGTCTGTGTAAACTCCAAACAGACTGAGGAAAGAAGTACAGATCAGTTGAGAATTATAGCAGTCTGTGACCTCAGTAGTGGTAAACTCCAAACAGACTGAGGAAAGAAGTACAGATCAGTTGAGAATTATAGCAGTCTGTGACCTCAGTAGTGGTAAACTCCAAACAGACTGAGGAAAGAAGTACAGATCAGTTGAGAATTATAGCAGTCTGTGACCTCAGTAGTGGTAAACTCCAAACAGACTGAGGAAAGAAGTACAGATCAGTTGAGAATTATAGCAGTCTGTGACCTCAGTAGTGGTAAACTCCAAACAGACTGAGGAAAGAAGTACAGATCAGTTGAGAATTATAGCAGTCTGTGACCTCAGTAGTGGTAAACTCCAAACAGACTGAGGAAAGAAGTACAGATCAGTTGAGAATTATAGCAGTCTGTGACCTCAGTAGTGGTAAACTCCAAACAGACTGAGGAACCTCAGAAGTACAGATCAGTTGAGAATTATAGCAGTCTGTGACCTCAGTAGTGGTAAACTCCAAACAGACTGAGGAAAGAAGTACAGATCAGTTGAGAATTATAGCAGTCTGTGACCTCAGTAGTGGTAAACTCCAAACAGACTGAGGAAAGAAGTACAGATCAGTTGAGAATTATAGCAGTCTGTGACCTCAGTAGTGGTAAACTCCAAACAGACTGAGGAAAGAAGTACAGATCAGTTGAGAATTATAGCAGTCTGTGACCTCAGTAGTGGTAAACTCCAAACAGACTGAGGAAAGAAGTACAGATCAGTTGAGAATTATAGCAGTCTGTGACCTCAGTAGTGGTAAACTCCAAACAGACTGAGGAAAGAAGTACAGATCAGTTGAGAATTATAGCAGTCTGTGACCTCAGTAGTTGTAAACTCCAAACAGACTGAGGAAAGAAGTACAGATCAGTTGAGAATTATAGCAGTCTGTGACCTCAGTAGTGGTAAACTCCAAACAGACTGAGGAAAGAAGTACAGATCAGTTGAGAATTATAGCAGTCTGTGACCTCAGTAGTGGTAAACTCCAAACAGACTGAGGAAAGAAGTACAGATCAGTTGAGAATTATAGCAGTCTGTGACCTCAGTAGTGGTAAACTCCAAACAGACTGAGGAAACTCCAAACAGACTGAGTACAGATCAGTTGAGAATTATAGCAGTCTGTGACCTCAGTAGTGGTAAACTCCAAACAGACTGAGGAAAGAAGTACAGATCAGTTGAGAATTATAGCAGTCTGTGACCTCAGTAGTGGTAAACTCCAAACAGACTGAGGAAAGAAGTACAGATCAGTTGGGAATTATAGCAGTCTGTGACCTCAGTAGTGGTAAACTCCAAACAGACTGAGGAAAGCCTTTGAATGCTCATTAATCACTCACCGTAATGCATTATGAACTATGTATAATTCATTATAATGTTCAACATTGTGAATAGCTGCACATAGCTACATTGTTTTCTTTTCTATACTCTGCAGACAGGGAAACATTCTTGGTACCCTGTAAGACCCTGTTCCTTTATCATTAGTCAAATCCCATTACACTCCTCAAATAGCTAATTGGTCTAATTGGCAGCTTTTAAAGGAAACAGACATGTAGTTCCCACTGCCAATGCATGTCAGGGCTCTTGCCGAAGTGTAAAGATAGTGATGTTAGTTTAACCTTTAACATTGACGTTAGGTTGACAACAGCGTAGAGTAGATCATTTCCTAAGCAAATGTTCCTGTTCACTGCACACAATAATAATCCACACTTCATTTCACTTTGTCAGAAGCTATACAGTTGGATGGACAAGAGCTCATTAATTCATACATCGTTATCTATACCCTGTAGGTACCAGTTGATAAAATATGCTAACTTCAAAAAGGCATGTCATATTTTTGGGGGACCAAAATACCTTTTCATTAACAAGTGTTTCATGGTTTGTTTTTAAAAACCCAAACTAACTTTTGACTTAAATTGGTGATAATGCCTCAGTGAACTGAGCTATTTTTTCTACACTCATGTTTCTTGTTAAAGGTATTGATACATTGAGTTTGCATAGACACTCATTGTAGCTGAATTAATACGTTAGACAACTGTAATTCGATCGCACAGCTGTTCCTAATGAGCTATTGAATATTTTGTTGTACATATCTGTACAAGGCAAGTGATTGGTTATGGTTGGGAGGTTCTTACAGCATTCCCCCACACCCCACACCCCATTCAGTCTTCCAAAACAACACGCAAGCAATGGCTGGAAATAGAAGCTGCGGTCTGCAACTTTAAAACTACTTGTATCAATTTATCAGACATGAGTGATGTGGTACAAGACAGGACTTATAGTAACAGTCATACTGTTGTTGACTGTTACTATAATACTATATTTGTGTGGATGTTGTTCTCTGACCTGACCGGATCACACTGCATGGGTGCTACAGGTAGGTCCTTACCTCAGATGCTTTTGTCAAATGTGTCTCAAGTGACATTTGCTTATATATTATTTTGTGAAGCATTTTTTATTACTGAAGAGTATTAGCTAGCCAAAGTATGTGATTGAAAGCCAAAGCTAGCCAAAGTACATGAATGGCATAGTGCCTGGCTACGAATGGAGCATCAAGCCAAGCATTCTTAAGTGCATGTTTCCAGGATTCAAGCAGAAGGCAGAAGAGTAGAAGATAGTATTAAATGAGCCAATATTTGAAGTGGTAGACTAATTTAATCTTAGGCCACTTGGGAACTGGTAAATGCTGTGGGAAATGGGACATTCACACGATGCGGTAGGCTACACTGTACATTCATCTTGTTCACTTGCTCTGATGTCCAACTCCCTGTAGAGATGATGTCTTGCATATGTAACTCCATATATGTATAGCTCCCACAAAGTGTACTCACTGGTGGTCCCTTGCCTTGCTCTTTCACTGAAGCAAGAATGTTCCCTAATGGGTTGGCCCATATGAGATTGCGTAATAAGTCATAGCATGTTGGCAGGTTGTCCTGTGCAGGTTGTGCACATCAGCCTGCAGATTACAGTGAGGTTAAAACCATAAACCGGCAGAAGGTTGCAATGTGTTTATTCCCATTGTATTTATGCATTAACATCAGGGACTTTATCATCAGGCACGTTATTATATCACGCGGTGGCATAACGACGTAGTCACAGCAGAACACATGTACATGAAAAGAAGCAGGCACAACTTTTCAAGGCCAAATAAGAACACCCACACCTGCTCTATGAAAGCCAATTACCCATATTACTGACCACATTTTCCCTAGCCAGGCCTGTTATTTAACCAGGTTATCCTGCACTATACAAAGGTCAGAGGGGTTCACAGCAGACAAAAAAATATACTTTGTTATCGTCTCTTTCCAGATGGCTACCTTCTGCCACAGACAATGCAGTCTTTTTATTGCTACTTGTTTGGGGGCCCTAACAACATTATTTTGCTCAATTAAAGTGACATTTGAAACGCTGCCTCTGTCCCACTTCATCTGATTTAGAGATGGAGAGAGCTCGATCGGCACGCACACAAAGGTCTGCCTGGATGTGTATAGCCACCAAATAGATAATTTAGCTTCATCTCTGTGCTGAAACCTGAAGGGGAAAGAAGTGCTAGGGCTTGAGGTGAGGCGGGGAAACACTCTCTGTCTGTATTAGCTTGATCATAATATATTATCATATGATCTGGCGTTGTTTTTAAAAGGTGGATTAAGTCATGTTTAACATTCTACACGTGAGTGAAGATTAGAAGTGCAGTGTTTAAATAACAACGCAGAGACAGAAATGTGATTAGCACGGTTTAGGAGAGTAAGGTTAGTTGAGTTTAAGAAATGTTCATTGGTTAGGTTTAGACTTAAGGGGTGGGGTGAGATTCAAACTGACAAACCTTTGTATGGCAACCTGTATTTGGGATAATTTCAGATAACTTGTACCTTTTGGTATTTGCCACTACATTAGCCTTTTGTTTATTTCACTCTTACCGGGCGCTCCTGGTATGATGGCCTTCTGCTGGTGTACTATCCTGAACTCTCCTTGACCTGCGAGCAGAATAGGTCTGATCCATCTAGCCTGTTTGGTGGCAACATTTCAACTGGCATTTGTTCAAGTGCCTTCAAGGTAAAGTGAAAGCTTATTGTAGCCACTGCTGGCTGGCCTACTTTTTGTGATCTGTCAAATCAATTAAGGGTTTGGCTTTCCAGTTGTAGTAATACAGAAAATGAAAACGACTGGAGATGTGACAACACTGATACAAGATATCATATAATATGAAAGCCCCAAGATGCTGGATTTATATTGATAAACATTTCGCCAATAATGCGCTCAACTATAAAAATATATTTTGTTTTAATCAGATAGCAGTCAAATCAAATCAAATCAAATGTTATTTGTCACATAAACATGGTTAGCAGATGTTAATGCGAGTGTAGTGAAATGCTTGTGCTTCTAGTTCCGACAATGCAGTAATAACCAACGAGTAATCTTGCTAACAATTCCACAACAACTACCTTATACACACAAGTGTAAAGGGATAAAGAACATACACATAAAGATATATGAATGAGTGATGGTACAGAATGGCATAGGCAAGATGCAGTAGATGGTACAGTATATACATATGAGATGAGTAATGTAGGGTATGTAAACATATAAAAGTGGCATTGTTTAAAGTGGCTAGTGATACATTTTTTACATCAATTTTCCATTAAAGTGGCTGGAGTTGAGTCAGTATGTTGGCAGCAGCCACTCAATGTTAGTGGTGGCTGTTTAACAGTCTGATGGCCTTGAGATAGTAGCTGTTTTTCAGTCTCTCTGTCCCTGCTTAGATGCACCTGTACTGACCTCGCCTTCTGGATGATAGCGGGGTGAACAGGCAGTGGCTTCGGGTGGTTGTTGTCCTTGATGATCTTCATGGCCTTCCTGTGACATCGGGTGGTGTAGGTGTCCTGGAGGGCAGGTAGTTTGCCCCCGGTGATGCGTTGTGCAGACCTCACTACCCTCTGGAGAGCCTTACGGTTGTGGGCGGAGCAGGTGCCGTACCAGGCGGTGACACAGTCCGACAGGATGCTCTTGATTGTGCATCTGTAGAAGTTTGTGAGTGCTTTGGTGACAAGCCAAATTTCTTCAGCCTCCTGAGGTTGAAGAGGCCCTGCTGGGTCTTCTTCACCACGCTGTCTGTGTGGGTGGACCAATTCAGTTTGTCCGTGATGTGTCCGCCGAGGAACTTAAAACTTACTACCCTCTTCACTACTGTCCCATTGATGTGGATAGGGGGCTGCTCCCTCTGCTGTTTCCTGAAGTCCACGATCATCTCCTTTGTTTTGTTGGTGTTGAGTGTGAGGATATTTTCCTGACACCACACTCCGAGGGCCCTCACCTCCTCCCTGTAGGCCCTCTCGTCGTTTTTGGTAATCAAGCCTACCACTGTAGTGTCATCTGCAAACTTGATGATTGAGTTGGAGGCGTGCATGGCCACGCAGTCGTGGGTGAACAGGGAGTACAGGAGAGGGCTCAGAACGCACCCTTGTGGGGCCCCAGTGTTGAGGATCAGCGGGGTGGAGATGTTGTTACCTACCCTCACCACCTGGGTGCGGCCCGTCAGGAAGTCCAGTACCCAGTTGCAGAGGGCGGGGTCGAGACCCAGGGTCTTGAGCTTGATGACGAGTTTGGATGGTACTATGGCGTTAAATGCTGAGCTGTAGTCGATGAACAGCATTCTCACAAAGGTATTCCTCTTTTATTCCTCCTGTGCAGATGGGATAGGGCAGTGTGCAGTGCGATGGTGTCGTATGTGGACCTTTTGGAGCGGTAAACAAATTGGAGTGGGTCTAGGGTGTCAGGTAGGGTGGAGGTGATATGATCCTTGACTAGTCTCTCAAAGCACTTCATGATGACGGAAGTGAGTGCTACGGGGAGGTAATCGTTTAGCTCAGTTACCTTAGCTTTCTTGAGAACAGGGACAATGGTGGACATGTTGAAGCATGTGGGAACAGCAGACTGGGATAAGGATTGATTGAATATGTCCATAAACACACCAGCTAGCTGGTCTGCGCATGCTCTGTGGACACGGCTGGGGATGCCGTCTGGGCCTGCAGCCTTGCGAGGGTTAACACTTTAAAATGTTTTACTCTGTTTATAGTCTGGAAGCAACAAAATGGAGTCGTGGTCAGCTTTTCTGAAAGGAGGGCGGGTGAGGGCCTTATATGCGTCGCGGAGGTTAGAATAACAATGATCCAGGGTTTTTACCAGCCCTGGTAGCACAATCAATATGCTGATAGAATTTAGGGAGTCTTGTTTTCAGATTAGCCTTTTTAAAATCCCCAGCTACAATGAATGCAGCCTCAGGATATGTGGTTTCCAGTTTACATAGAGTCAAATAAAGTTTGTTCAGGGCCATCGATGTGTCTGCTTGGGGGGGAATATATGCGGCTGTGATTATAATTGAAGAGAATTCTCTTGATAGTTTATGCTGTCGACATTTGATTGTGAGGAATTCTAAGTCAGGTGAACAGAAGGACTTGAGTTCCTGTATGTTGTTATGATCATACCACGTCTCGTTAATCATAAGGCATACACCCCCGCCCCTCTTTTTACAAGAAAGATGCTTGTTTCTGTCATCGCGATGCGTGAAGAAACCAGCTGGCTGTACGGACTCTGATAGCGTGTCCGAGTGAGCCATGTTTCTGTGAAGCAAAGAACGTTACAGTCTCTGATGTCTCTCTGGAATGCTACCCTTGCTCGGATTTCATCAACCTAGTTGTCAAGAGACTGGACATTGGCGAGTAGTATGCTCGGGAGCGGTGCGCAAGGTGCCCATCTCCGGAGCCTGACCAGAAGACCGCCTCGTCTGCCCCTTATATGGCGACGTTGTTTTGGTTCGGTGGCTGGGATCCGATCCATTGTCCTGGGTGCTGGGCAAAACACAGGATCCGCTTCCGGAAAGTCGTATTCCTGGTCGTAATGATGGTGAGTTATATATATATATATATATATGGTGAGTTGACGTTGCTCTTATATTCAGTAGTTCCTCCCGACTGTATGTAGTTAAACCTAAGATTACCTGGGGTACCAATGTAAGAAATAACACGTAAAAAAAAAAAATACTGCATAGTTTCCTAGGAACGCGAAGCGAGGCGGCCATCTCTGTCGGCGTCGGAAGTCAGAAGATTAGCTTACTATACTGTATGTCTACACATTCTTTGTGTCAAAACCCAGATTCAGCTCTGACTTTTTTTCACATGCAGTACAGGTGTTGAACTGCAAACATGGCAACCCAAACACATCATCACAGCGGGGGAGTACATCCCATTATTTGAGCAGTTGAAGAATCGACCCATTACGGAAGAGATGAGGGTTTTCCATGAGTCAGACTAAGCAAACGGCATGGTCTAAGGGCTTGACCCACCAGAGTCATACCCGGGGAACCACTGTACAGTATCTCTGACAGGGAGCTGTAGGCTGTTGTGGTTTCATAGTCTGCACGGCTGTTGCTAATGACACACATGACATTTCTCATGATTCTATCAACTCTCTAAATTTATGTAAATTGTGAAGTCTGTTGTCTGTAATGTCTTTTTTCATTATATGCTGGACTCCAGTAACACCAGCTGTTGCCATTGGCGTCGGCCAATGGGGATCCTCATAAATCGAAAATCTCCGAGAAAGGCCATGTTTTTCCTGTCCTTTTAAATAGGCCTGCCTTTTAGAATAAACAGAGGGGCATACCAGCTGCAAAATGTACATGAAATAAATAATAATAATACGAACCCTGAAAGATGTTCATGTCTTCAACTAGAAGTACAATGTTATTCAAGTACCTTTTCTTTCTCATAAAAACACCTTGACTTTAATGCCCTTGCTGTTGATGGGACCAAATAATAGAAAGCAGACATAAACAACAGAGTCCTGATTAGTGTGGGACTGTAACGATCTGTAACAAGTTAAACGAGCCCAGTCAGAAAACATCCCCGTCATCAAAGCACGCCTTGCCGTTTACGGGAAGCCCATGACCATTTTAATCACTGTTTCTCTGCAGGATAGATTATAGAAAGTAGAACCATTTGTAGCTGTACAGAGAGAGAGAGGTCAATGAACCAGCGAACCTAAAACTGGAGATCTTGTTGTGCTAACATTTAACCCAGCACCAGCATGAGAAACAGCTGCTCCCCGTTTCTTTCCCAGGCCATGTCAATATTGGAGAGGATTCCGACAGGGCAAAAAAACACCAGCGCAACATTGGTGTGTTCTATCCATGAATGTGATGAAATGTGTTTATGTGTCAGTAACATGTGGAAATCATATGATGGCCGGACCATAAATCACGTTGACTTCCTTTGAAGGCTGTTCACAAGGCAACTCTGATCCTGTCTGTCTGTTTGACATGTGTCCGTTACTTCGATAACTTATAAAACCAGGTACATAGTATACCCTCTGGACAGCAGTTAAGTCAACTCGGCAGCTTCGTCTCTGGCAGGGCAAAAATACAGGAAGTGATTTGCCATCTGAGCCTGGGATTTCCACTGTCTCCAGTTCACTGCCACTTTCAAGCGAGAACTATTTTGGAGACCTACTAAGCCTGGCGATGCTATTTAGAGGGCTCTCGGAAGCATCGTTAAGATGCTGCAATTCACGCAGATTTTAAATTCCCTGGATTCTGAAACTGTGTCAGTCGACACTCTCTCCCCTGCTTCCCTCCGCTGCAGCCTCTTGGCTGAGATGAGCAGCTATGAATAAGAAGAGTCATATGAAACAGTCATGAAAAACTGCATTGTTTTGAAAATGTATTGTCACTAATAAGATTGAAATTCCACGTGTGAAAGTGAAAATATAATTTGCATTTTCACATGTAAGAAAACTCCACATGTGAAAATCTCACTTTCCCATCGAATCAAATCAAATCAAATTGTATTTGTCACACACACATGGTTAGCAGATGTTAATGCGAGTGTTGCGAAATGCTTGTGCTTCTAGTTCCGACAATGGAGTAATAACCAACAAGTAATCTTGCTAACAATTCCAAAACTACTACCTTATACACACAAGTGTAAGGGGATAAGAATATGTACATAAAGATATATGAGTGAGTGATGGTACAGAGCGGCATAGGCAATATACAGTAGATGGTATCGAGTACAGTATATACATATGAGATGAGTATGTAAACAAAGTGGCATAGTTAAAGTGGCTAGTGATACATGTATTATATAAAGATGCAGTAGATGATATAGAGTACAGTATATACATATACATATGAGATGAATAATGTAGGGTATGTAAACATTATATTAGGTAGCATTGTTTAAAGTGGCTAGTGATATATTTGACATCAATATCAATCAATTCCCATTATTAAAGTGGCTGGAGTTGAGTCAGTGTGTTGGCAGCAGCCACTCAATGTTAGTGGTGGCTGTTTAACAGTCTGATGGCCTTGAGATAGAAGCTGTTTTTCAGTCTCTCGGTCATGTGTGGAATTGCATGTTCACATTTGGAGTTGAAAAACTGTCATTCTTCTCAATTTATGAAAATAACATGTTTGCATACTGCAGTATTAATGTTTCCACGAGTGGAATTAGAGCGACCACATCTAAAAAGCCCAAATGATGGATAAAGGGAACAATTTTGCGGGACATGAATAGTGGACACAATACATTTTTGGGGGGCAGGTTAATGGTTCAACGTCACTGGGGCAAATTAAAGAGGCAATCCTTAGTTCCTACATACATTTTTGGACTTAGAAATGAATGTTATGTACTTATTGATTCTTGAAGGATTTAACTTGTAAATGCCTCATGAGCTTAGTTCAACTGACGTACCCCATCACAACCTCAAATAGAAGCTTTTGTACTTCAATGTTTGTAAATAAAGTCAATGTAAACAACCACCGTATAGCCTCATAACATGGTTAAAACTATACTGAATATAAAATAAATATATAAACGCAACATTCAACAATTTCATAGATTTTACTGAGCTACAATTCATATAAGGTAATCAGTCAATTGAAATAAATTCATTAGGCCCAAATCTATGGATTTCACATGTCTGGGCATATGAACTAAATCTAGTTGATGTAAATTCCAATTGAGGTTGAACTTCTTGAAATTCATCTGTCTTTGGGAACTCTTAAGTGATCATCCATGACTTCCTGTTTCACTGGGGTATAAATATGAGGTGACACACAACCTAAACATCCTTAGTCAGGGGCACAGCCATGGGTGGGCCTGGGAGATTATAGGCCCGCCCACTGCGGAGCCAGGTCCAGCCAATAAAAAATTGTTCTTCCACACAAAAGGGCTTTATTACAGACAGAAATACTCCTCAGTCTCATCAGCTGTCCGGGTGGCTGGTCTCAGACGATCCCATCGCTGGAGAAGCCGGATGTGGAGGTCCTGGGCTGGCGTGGGTACATGTGGTCTGCGGTTGTGAGACCGTTTGGACGTCCTCCCAAATTCTCTAAAATGACATTAGAGGCAGCTTACGTTAGAGAAATTAACATACAATTAGCTGGAAACAGCTCTGGTGGACATTCCTGCATTCAGCATGCCAATTGTACGCTCCCTCAAAACTTGAGACATCTATGGCATTGTGTTGTGTGACAACACTGCATATCCTTGATATGTCACACCTGCCAGGTGGAGGGATTATCTTGGCAAAGGAGAAACGCTCACTAACAGGGATGTAAACACATTTGTGAGAAATACGATTTTTATGCTTATGGAAATTACTGGGACCTTTTATTTCAGCTCATGAAACAAGGGACCAACACTTCACATGTTGCCTGTCTATTTTTGTTCAGTATATCATTTTAATAGCATGGATGGTCGGTCCTTGCATCCAAAGTGTTTTGAATGGATTTGAGAGTGGTTGCATTTCTCCAGCCCCATCCATCAGCTTTTTACTGAAACTGTGGCGAGGAAACACTTCGTTAATGTTTCAATTAAGGATTCCCATACCTTCAGCCTAGCAGTTAGAGCGTTGGGCCAGTAACCAAAAGGTCGCTGGTTCAAAAACCCGAGCCAACAAGGTGAAAAATTGGTTGATGTGCCCTTGAGCAAGGCACATAACCCTAATTTGTTCCATGGGAACAATATATTTCACTGCACCTATCCAGTGGATGTGACAACAAAACTTTTTTTTCTTCTAGTGATTGAGTTACTTTTTTGCCATTAATATCAAGCAAAACTTCTGAAGTTGAGAACAAAATTCTTAATATTGCAAATAAAAATAATGATTTAGAAAGCAAAACATAAACATAAATATATTGATAGAAAATCTAAATATTACAATGAAATTATTTTGAAAATGCAAGAACAAATGATTTGTAAATGGATGCAAAAAAGTTTTAAGTGAAAATAAAGTCTGATAACATGATAAAATAAAACACCTCCCTCAATTGTCCATGTCTTTGGCTGTTACCCTGGCCGTTGCTTTTGCTGTCATTTTTCCAGTTGCAAGATTTGTCACATTCATTCCAGCAACATGGCACCCTGCATCCATCCTACTTCTGGTTTACTTCTGAAGCTAAAACACAGACTCCACCCATGTGCACCCACACACGTAGATCAGTGAAGTGGAGCTTGTAGCCCTTTAGCAGGGTCCAGAATGGGAGACCAGATGTAGCTGGAAGTGGTGAAAATAAACCTTTGGAGGAAAAAAAAGGTGAAAAATAAACGTGTGAAAAAAATATGACAGTTGTCTGACTCGTGAAGAGTTTATATTGTTTTTGTGTGACATTTTTCTCATGTGATTTGTTCACAGGTGTCTAAAAAACAATTTATTTTTTTCACTGGATTTTTTTCATATTCTATTTATTTAAGGATTTGATCAGTTTTCTCAGCAACTACAAAATGTTTGTTCTTACAGAGTAGCCTCAGGCTCCTCACAGATCTGAAAGTACTGGATAAGAGGAAGCTTTAAATGCGTAAACTACCCCTAATCGGCAACGGGGCTTGGGGCAAGGGTTTGATTGAGCCCTTCTTTACATCACATGATTGGCCAGATGACTTGTCATTGATTGGCCAATTAAAACGTTTTCGGGCTAGGCCCCTTTTTTCTCAATTTCAGCCTGAATGATGTGTCCAAAGTAAACTGCCTGTAGCTCAGGCCCTGAAGCCAGGATATGCATATAATTGGTACCATTGGAAAGAAAACATTTCGAAGTTTGTAGAAATGTTAAAATAGATACGGTAGGAGAAAATTAAAAGAAAAACCAACCCCCAAAAAATAAATAAATAAATAAATAATAAATAAATAATAAATAAAGTATAAGGAATATTCAATACTAGCTCCCAGGATGCAATTCCTATGGCTTCCACAGGGTGTCAGCAGTCTATAGTCAAGGTATCAGGCTTGAAACTTCCAAAACGAATAAGAAATATCAGATTAGGAACAGGGACACAGTCTTGGAAGTTCGTATTTGCACACGCCATGAAGAAAGGACGTACATGCTAAAATCGGTTTCCTATTGAACATACTTCTTTCTGTGAGAAATATTATAGTTTGATTACATTTTAGGGTATCTGAGGAGTAAATAGAAACATATTTTGACATGTTGAAACAAAGTTTAGGGGTAGATTTTTGGATTCCTTTCTCTGCATGTTGAACGAGTGGATTACTCAAATCGATGGCGCCAGCTAATCTGACTTTTGGGGATATAAAGAAGGATTTTATCTAACAAAATGACACATGTTATAGCTGGGCCCCTGTGGATGACAAATCAGAAGAAGATCCTCAAACGATCGCATGGCATGTTTTCGCTGTAATAGCTACTGTAAATCGGACAGTTAGATTAACAAAACAACATGCTTTCAACCGATATTTGACACTTATATATATACCTAAATGTTTAATATCAATAATTTTTATGGTTATGTATTTGAATTGCGCACCCTCCAGTTCCGCCGGATGTTGTCCCGCTAGCGGGGCGCCTAGGCTTGAAAGTGCGCATATGACCAAACACAAGAGCACAGTGCCCTGCAGTGTACAGTGCCCTCCTTAATTATTGGCACCCTAGGTAAATATAAACAAAAAAGGCTGTGAAAATGTTTTATTGTTGTTTATTAGCTTGATCTTACGCTCAAAATATCATATGAATCTAACCTTTAATTTAGTTAAAATTGTTTGAAGAAAAAAATTATTCCCATCAAAAAATCATGATTTTAATCATAAACATTCATGTCACAATTATTGTCACCCCTGGAAATTCTTATGAACAAAATCTAGTTTATATATATTCCAATTAAGATTTAACCTTTGAAGTTCATCTGAGTCTTTGGGAACTCTTAAGTGGTCATCCATGACTTCCTGTTTCACTGGGGTACAAATATGAGGTGAAACACAGCCTAAACATCCTTAGTCATCCATCAAAATGGATGAGACAAAGGTTGACTTTCACAAATAAGGCAATGGCTATAAAAATATAGCTACATGCCTGAAAATACCCATCTCCACTGTTAGAAAAATAATTAGAAATGTAAAACAACTGGAGCTGTGAAGAACCTGTCTGGAAGAGGACCCAAGTGTATTTTGCCCCCACACACAGTGAGAATGATAGTTCAGGTGGCACAACAATCTCCAACAATTGGAGAATTGGAGAAGTTGGTTGCATCTCATGGTCAACAAGTCTCCAAAACTACAATTAGACAGCACCAATTTTGGATTGTAGATGCTTAATGTGAGTCTGGAGGTAGACTTTACAGTCTAGCCAGACACCTAGGTATTTTTAGTTGTCCACATATTCTAAGTCGGAACCATCCAGAGTAGTGATGCTAGTGGGTGCGGGCAGCGATTGGTTGAAGAGCATGCATTTCATTTTACTAGCATGTAAGAGCAGTTGGAGGCCACGGAAGGAGAGTTGTATAGCATTGAAGCTCGTTTGGAGGTCTGTTAACACAGTGTCCAAAGAAGGGCCGTATGTATACAGAATGGTGTCGTCTGCTTAGATGTGGATCAAACAATCACCCGCAGCAAGAGCAACATCATTGATATATACAGAGAAAAGAGTCGGCCTGAGAATTGAACCCTGTGGCACCCCCGTAGAGACTGCCAGAGGTCCGGACAACAGGCCCTCCGATTTGACACATAGAACTCTATCTGAGAAGCAGTTGGTGAACCAGGCGAGGCAGTCATTAGAGAAACCAAGGCTGTTTGAGTCTGCCGATAAGAATACGGTGATTGACAGAGTCAAAAGCCTTGTCCAGGTTGATGAAGATGGCTGCACAGTACTGTCTCTTATCGATGGCAGTTATGATATTGTTTAGGACCTTGAGCATAGCTGAGTCCACCCGTGACCAGCTCGGAAACCAGACTGCATAGCAGAGAAGGTACGGTGGGATTCGAATTGGTCGGTGATCTGTTTGTTCACTTGGCTTTTGAAGATTTTAGAAAGGCAGGGCAGGATGGATATAGGTCTGTAACAGTTTGGGTCTAGAGTGTATCCGACATTGAAGAGGGGGATGGCCGTGGCCGCTTTCCAATCTTTAGGAATCTCAGACGATACGAAAGAGAGGTTGAACAGACTAGTAATAGAGGTTGCAATAATGGCGGCGGATAATTTTAGGAAGGGTCCAGATTGTCTAGCCCAGCTGATTTGTAAGGTTCCAGATTTTGCAGCTCTATCAGAACAACATCTGTCTGGATTTGGGTGAAGGAGAAGCGGGGCTGGCTTTGGCCAGTTGCTGAGGGAGGTGCAGAGCTGTTGGCCGGGGTTGGGGTAGCCGGGTGGAAAGCATGGCCAGCTGTAGAGAAATGCTTATTGAAATGTAGGATTATCATGGATTTATCAGTGGTGACAGTGTTTCCTAAGGGTCAGCGGACCTCTTATCAGACTTTACACAGTGCAATGAAGCAGTGAGCACTGAGATCCTGGTTGAAAACAACAGAGGTGTATTTAAAGGGCAAGTTGGTAAGGATGAGGGTGCCCATGTTTACGGATTTGGCGTTGTACCTGGAAAATTCCTTGATAATTTGAGTGAGATTGTGAGATTGAGGGCATCTACCTTAGATTGTAGGATTGCCGGGGTGTTAAGAATATCCCAGTTTAGTTCACCTAACAGCTTGAACTCTGACGATAGATGGTGGCCAATCAATTCACATATGGTGTCCAGGGCACGGCTGGGAGCTGAGGGGGGTCTATAGTAAGCATCAACAGTGAGGGACTTACTTCTGGCGAGATGGGTTTTTAAAAGCAGATGCTCGAACTGTTTGGGCATAGACCTGGATATTATGACAGAACCCTGCCTGCAGGTTATCTCTACGGTAGATTGCAACTCCGCCCCCTTTCACAGTTCTATCTTGATGAAAAATGTTGTAATTGGGGATGGAAATTTCAGAATTCTTGGTGGCCTTCCTAATCCAGGATTCAGACACGCCAGGACATCAGGGTGGGCGGAGTGTGCTTAAGCAGTGAATAAAGCAAACTTAGGGAGGAGGTTTCTGATGTTAACATGCATGATCCCAAGGCTTTTACGGTTACAGAAGTCAACAAATGAGAGTGCCTGGGGACACACAGGGCCTGGATTAACCTCCACATGACCAGAGGAACAGAGGAAGAGTTGGATGAGGGTACAGCTAAAGGCTATAAGAACCTGTTTGTCTAGTGTGTTGGGAACAGAGAATCAAAGGAGCAGATATCTGGGCGTGGTAAGATAGATTCAGGGCATAATGTACAGACAAGGGTATGGTAGGGTGCAAATACAGTGGAGGTAAACCTAGGCATCGAGTGACGATGAGAGAGGTTGCATCTCTGGAGGCGCCAGTTAAGCTAGGTGTGGTCTCCGCATGTGTGGGGGATGGAACAACAGAGCTATCTGAGGCATGTTGAGTGGGACTAGGGGCTCCGCAGTAAAATAAAACAATGAGAGCTACACTAAACAACACTATACAAAGCATTTTGACATGAGAGAGAGGCATAAAGCAATCACAGGTGTTGATTGGGAGAACTAAGAAAACAACGGGTAAGACAACAACGGGTATATGGCGATGAATGGGCAGAGAGAGTCGGTTAGCTACACACAGGGCCTGAGTTCGAGACTGGGGCCAAAAGATAAACAAAATTAAGTACCTTGTTAATGAACAGTCCAACAGGCATCAGCTGTGTAGCCGAGTGATCATAGGGTCCAATGAGCAGCAATAGATGAAACAGGGAGCCGTTCGGTAGTCGTTACTACGCTAGGCGAGCGTAGAAAAGCTAGCGGGCTGGGGCTAGCAGATGGGTCTTCACCGACATCCACGACGCAGACACCGGTTGAGAGCACATCGGCCTATTTACTGCAGCAGACCAGTCGTTATGGATCAGCGGGGCTCCATGTCGACAAAGGGTCCAGGCCAATTGGCAAGAGAGGTATTGTAGTTGGTGTACTTTGTTTGCTAGCTGGTAGATGGGCCTAGGTCGAGGCTAGCTCGAGGCTAACTTATGCTTCTGGAAAAGGGCGTTAGCCACAATAGCCACTCGGTAGCAGCTAGCTAGTTGCGATGACCTGGTGTAATGGTCTAGAGCTTGCGTCAGGAATCCGGTGATATAGTGGAAAAAAAGCAGACCGATATGCTCAGGGCTGATATCGCACTGTGCAGACTGGCAGGTATTATTGTTCTATCTGGGCTAAAGTGGCTGGTGTCTGAGCTAAAGGTAAAGACCGCTTGCAGTGGCTAACAATGACTAAATAGCTAGTATCTAATTAGCTGGCTAGCTTCTGATGGCTATCTTCTGACGGAGGTTCCAGTTATAAGGTCTAAAAAAATAGCAGATTTTGGGTGAGGCGGGTTGAAGGAAGGTATATGTAATCTGAAAATTTTAAAAAAGAGGTTGAAATATATTGAAATGTATACAAAAACGGAAAAAAAACCCAGGAACATTTATACGGGACACATCTTACTGCTACGCCATCTGGGTTATAATTGGATATAATTGTGATGCATGATTTGGCATAAAATAATAAAACAATTTTAACTCAGGTTATAATCCTTTTGATTTGTTGACTGTAAAATCAAGCTGATAAACAACGACATATTTTCAAAGGTTGCAAATAATTCAGGAGGGCACTGTATATGCCATTGAAACAGATCTATAGCTGCAACAATAGATACCCAGACTGGGTAACAGATATTCCCTATCCCCCCCTCTCTCTCTCTCTCTCTCTCTCTCTCTCTCTCTCTCTCTCTCTCTCTCTCTCTCTCACCCCCCTCTCTCTCTCTCTCTCTCTCTCTCTCTCTCTCTCTCTCCCCCTCTCTCTCTCTCTCTCTCTCTCTCCTCCCACCCCCCCTCTCTCTTCTCTGTGTTCTGTCGTCTCTCCAGGGCTCACGTTACAAACACTTGGCAAGGCAGTGGCATGTGAAAAATTTGCTCATGTTGGGGTCACTAGGGAATACAGGAACAATACCCATTCACACCATTCCTGTAATTTAGCATCCCGTCTTAGTTAAACGTGTCTGGTATGCTCAGATGAAGGCATTCCACACCGAGAGGTCATAACGCTGTCAAGTAGTTATGCCTGTTAGGAAACCAGTTCTTCCTGTTAGGAAAACAACTGCATTAGTCTTGCACCATAGGTGTGATATGGTATTAGGGTAGAATGTCAAGTAACAGTTACCTATTTTTCTGAAATTGTTATAAAAACATTTCAGGATAAGAATTACTACCCAATATTACTGCCAAAAATGTTTTGGTTGTTTGTTTTTGTTTTTCATAGGAGCTCATGGAAAGAAGCAGTATTGAGTCTCCTGCCACAGGATAAAGAGTCAAGTGTTGTTGAAATGAAACACTCCCATTTGTTATTAAATACCACCTTAAATCGATCCATTCCCCATCCATTCCCCAACAAAGTGAATGTTGATTCTTAACATTCAGACTCCATAAGCCCAAACTCTCTGTCTTAGCAGTTCGCGAGAGAGAATGGCGAGCTGTCAATCAATGAAATCCAGCTGTGATGACATCATCATACAGAGCCCACAGCATCCCGCAGAGCGTCGTGGCGAGGGAGTCAGAGGACAAACAGGTCCCTGAGGAAGGACAGTCCATCCAGACAGCTATAGAAAGATGCAAGTAAAGGCAGTCCTCACTTGACAAGTAGAGATATTTTAAAAGGATTTCAAATTTTAAGATGAATTAAGTCGTTTTTTTACAACCAACCATCACATTGTTTACATACAGTACCAGTCAAACGTTTGGACACACCTACTCATTCACAGGTTTTCTTTATTTTTACTATTTTCTGCATTGTAGAATAATAGTGAAGATATTACTATGAAATAACTATGAAATAGCACACATGGAATCATGTAGTAACCAAAACAAGTGTTAATAAAAATACATTTTCTATTTTAGATTCTTCAAAGTAGCCACCCTTTGCCTTGATGACAGCTTTGCACACTCTTGACATTCTCTCAACCAGCTTAAACTAAAATGTTTTTACAGCAGTCTTGAAGGAGTTCCCACATATGCTGAGCACTTGTTGGCTGCTTTTCCTTCACTCTGCAGTCCAACTCATCCAAAACCATCTCAATTGGGTTGAGGTCAGGTGATTGTGGAGGCCAGGTCATCTGATACAGCACTCCATCACTCTCCTTCTTGGTCAAATAGCCCTTACATAGCCTGGAGGTGTGTTGGGTCATTGTCATGTTGAAAACTAAATGATAGTCCCACTAAGCGCAAGCCAGATGGGATGGAGTATCACTGCAGAATAATGTGGTAGCCTTGACTTCAAAATAAATCACTGACAAAGCACCATCACGCCTCCTTTACCATGTTTCACGGTGAGAACTACACATGTGGAGATCATCCATTCACCTACTCGGTTAGAACCAATAATCGCAAATTGGGTCTCATCACACCAAAGGACAGATTTCCACTGGTCCAATATACATTGCTTGTGTTTCTTGGCCCAAGCGTGTCTCTTCTTATTATTGGTGTCCTTTAGTAGTGGTTTCTTTGCAGCAATTAGACAATGAAGGCCTGATTCACACAGTCTCCTCTGAACAGTTGATGTTGAGATGTGTCTGTTACTTGAACAATGTGAAGCATTTATTTGGGATGCAATTTCTGAGGCTGGTAACTCTAATGAACTCTGCAGCAGAGGTAACTGTGGGTCTTCCTTTCTTGTGGCGGTCCTCATGAGAGCCAGTTTCATCACAGCACTTGATGATTTTTGCAATTGCACTTGAAGAAACTTTCAAAGTTTTAGAAATGCTCCGGATTGACTGACCTTCATGTTTGGTCCTTCTGTAGCTCAGTTGGTAGAGCATGGCGCTTGTAACGCCAGGGTAGTGGGTTCAATCCCCGGGACCACCCATACGTAGAATGTATGCACACATGACTGCAAGTCGCTTTGGATAAAAGCGTCTGCTAAATGGCATATATTATTATTATTATATTATATTATTATATTATTATATATATTATTTTACAGTAATGATGGACTGTCATTTCTCTTTGCTTATTTGAGCTGTTCTTGCCATAATATGGACTTGGTCTTTTACCAAATAGCGCTATCTTCTGTATACCACCCCTTCCTGGTCACAACACTGATTGGCTCAAACGCATTAAGAAGGAAAGAAATTCCACAAATTAACTTTCAACAAGGCACATCTGTTGATTGAAATGCATTGCAGGTTTGCACAGATGTCATGAATGCAAAGTGTGGCTACTTTGAAGAATCTTAAATAGAAAATATATTTAGATTTGTTTAACACTTTTTTGGTTACTAAATGATTCCATATGTGTCCATATGTCACAGTTTTGATGTCTTCACTATTATTCTACAATGTAGAACATCATAAAAATAAAGAAAAGCCCCTTAATGAGTAGGTGTGTCCAAACTTTTGACTGGTACTGTAAATATGAACAAAGTGAGGTACAGTGAGTATGAAATTGTTCAAATAGTTCAAAAGGTCAAATAGCCTGACTAATAATGAGCTAATATAGGGTTTGTTTAGTTTTGGGCAATAATCAAATGCAATTTACACAAATACATGAATTATGTCACTGAAAAATATAATTAGAGGAAAGTGTTTAGGCTTAAAATGATGGGTCCTAAGAAGCACTCATCTTCTTTCATACACCCATCTTCTTTCATACAGTTTTGTCAATCTCCTTTCCACCACATCTACCATCTAAAGAAAAACGGCAACTGTGGCATCATTGAAAATGTAGGAAATACAACTGTCTGCAGGGAGCTGTCTCCTGCCAGTGCTGTTTAAATTATGCAAGCATTGTGTTGTCTGAATTCAACAAAGGCCCTGGATGGCTTAGTATGTTGTCAAAGGCCCTGGATGGCTTAGTATGTTGTTAAAGGCCCTGGATGGCTTAGTACGCTGTTAAAGGCCCTGGATGGCTTAGTACGCTGTTAAAGGCCCTGGATGGCTTAGTATGCTGTCAAAGGCCCTGGATGGCTTAATATGTTGTCAAAGGCCCTGGGTGGCTTAGTATGTTGTCAAAGGCCCTGGGTGGCTTAGTATGTTGTCAAAGGCCCTGGGTGGCTTAGTATGTTGTCAAAGGCCCTGGATGGCTTAGTACGCTGTTAAAGGCCCTGGATGGCTTAGTATGCTGTCAAAGGCCCTGGATGGCTTAGTATGTTGTCAAAGGCCCTGGGTGGCTTAGTATGTTGTCAAAGGCCCTGGGTGGCTTAGTATGTTGTCAAAGGTCCTGGGTGGCTTAGTATGTTGTTAAAGGCCCTGGGTGGCTTAGTATGTTGTTAAAGGCCCTGGATGGCTTAGTATGTTGTCAAAGGCCCTGGGTGGCTTAGTATGTTGTCAAAGGCCCTGGATGGCTTAGTATGTTGTCAAAGGTCCTGGGTGGCTTAGTATGTTGTTAAAGGTCCTGGGTGGCTTAGTATGTTGTCAAAGGCCCTGGATGGCTTAGTATGTTGTCAAAGGCCCTGGGTGGCTTAGTATGTTGTTAAAGGCCCTGGGTGGCTTAGTATGTTGTTAAAGGCCCTGGATGGCTTAGTATGTTGTCAAAGGTCCTGGGTGGCTTAGTATGTTGTTAAAGGCCCTGGGTGGCTTAGTATGTTGTCAAAGGCCCTGAATGGCTTAGTATGTTGTTAAAGGCCCTGGATGGCTTAATATGTTGTCAAAGGCCCTGGATGGCTTAGTATGTTGTCAAAGGCCCTGGATGGCTTAGTATGTTGTCAAAGGCCCTGGATGGCTTAGTATGTTGTCAAAGGCCCTGGATGGCTTAGTATGTTGTCAAAGGCCCTGGATGGCTTAGTATGTTGTCAAAGGCCCTGGGTGGCTTAGTATGTTGTCAAAGGTCCTGGGTGGCTTAGTATGTTGTCAAAGGCCCTGGGTGGCTTAGTATGTTGTCAAAGGCCCTGGATGGCTTAGTATGTTGTCAAAGGCCCTGGGTGGCTTAGTATGTTGTCAAAGGCCCTGGATGGCTTAGTATGTTGTCAAAGGCCCTGGATGGCTTAATATGTTGTCAAAGGCCCTGGATGGCTTAGTATGTTGTCAAAGGCCCTGGATGGCTTAGTATGCTGTCAAAGGCCCTGGATGGCTTAGTATGTTGTCAAAGGCCCTGGATGGCTTAGTATGTTGTTAAAGGCCCTGGATGGCTTAGTATGTTGTCAAAGGCCCTGGATGGCTTAGTATGTTGTCAAAGGCCCTGGATGGCTTAGTATGTTGTCAAAGGCCCTGGGTGGCTTAGTATGTTGTTAAAGGCCCTGGATGGCTTAGTATGTTGTCAAAGGCCCTGGATGGCTTAGTATGTTGTCAAAGGCCCTGGATGGCTTAGTATGTTGTCAAAGGCCCTGGATGGCTTAGTATGTTGTCAAAGGCCCTGGATGGCTTAATATGTTGTCAAAGGCCCTGGATGGCTTAGTATGTTGTCAAAGTCCCTGGATGGCTTAGTACGCTGTTAAAGGCCCTGGATGGCTTAGTATGTTGTCAAAGGCCCTGGATGGCTTAGTACGCTGTTAAAGGCCCTGGATGGCTTAGTATGCTGTCAAAGGCCCTGGATGGCTTAATATGTTGTCAAAGGCCCTGGATGGCTTAGTATGTTGTCAAAGGCCCTGAATGGCTTAGTATGTTGTTAAAGGCCCTGAATGGCTTAATATGTTGTCAAAGGCCCTGGATGGCTTAGTATGCTGTCAAAGGCCCTGGATGGCTTAGTATGTTGTCAAAGGCCCTGGATGGCTTAGTATGTTGTCAAAGGCCCTGGATGGCTTAGTATGTTGTCAAAGGCCCTGAATGGCTTAGTATGTTGTCAAAGAATGTGAGGGGAGAATTTCTAGCCTGCTCCCAGATCTGTTTCTGCTTTCTTGCCAACTCATTTGGCATGACAATGACCATTTTATGTTGCACAAACAGATCTGGGACCAGGCTAGAGAATTTCACAAAATGTGTTCAGGAGTGAGTGAAAGGTCCAATGTTACATCATGCTGCTCAGAAGGACATTTTCAAATATTCACGCAAGGGCTATGGTTTAGCAGTCTGGAGGCCAGCACTGGGAAAATAATGTGTTTTAAGTCTAATTCAAAGGAATGCTTAACTTTATCTTAGGGTTTACCTGAGCTTAGCTACTATGTTTGATCTGTAGGGCCTAGGATGCAAAGCATCCCATATTAATAGTAAAATACATAATTTTACTAAGCTCACAATCATAATCGTATGATTAATCAGTTCAATAATAGTGTAGCAATCCTCGCAATATGAGCCACTGTCACGTTCACTGTCTTCAAACTCCCTGTCATTGATGAGCCAAGGCGCAGCATGCATGTAATTCCACATCTTTAATAAAGTGAAACTTTAACCAAAAAACAGGTAAACAGAAACCGAACGTGACGCAACCGTGGCCACACAAACACACACAGAAAATAAATAATTACCCACAACATTAGGTGGGAAAAAGGCTGCCTAAGTATGATTCCCAATCAGAGACAACAATAGACAGCTGCCTCTGATTGGGAACCACACGCTGCCAAAAACAAAGAAATAGAAAACATAGAATGCCCACCCAAATCACACCCTGACCTAACCAAATAGAGAAAAAAAAAACGTCTCTCTAAGGTCAGGACGTGACAGCCACGTTATAATTCCCTTCAAGTGGGTGAAGCCTGATGGCACGATACAGGCTCGCTTCCATGCCCCACCGTTTGCTAGGTTCTGATTGTTATGTGCTCTCACTGTTTACTTCTCTCAGAGTGCAGGGTAAAATATTCCAGACATGCCAATCAAGCAAGGCTAATGTGTCCCTTGGTGAGCAGCAGGACAACCGCGGACAGGATGGCAACAGGATATGTTGAGGTGATTGCTAAGACTGGCGGGGTCGAAGGGATGCCATGATGTAAAAGGGGATTCCGCCAATAAGATGGACAACAAGAGGGAAGAGATTCTACAACAGGCTTTATTGTATGTATTTGTGTTATGGTACATCATAGACATAAGCATTGGAATGTGTTGGTGCGCGCCTGCATGAATGTGTGGTTTTGTTTCAGAATAGACTTTGTCCTTTGTCCTTTGACCCGAAAGGACAAAGTATCCATGTTAATATTTATTTTAACTCAGAACACTAAGACAAAATAACAAAAATAGACCAACACGAAACAGTTCTGTCTGGTGCAGAGACAGAAATCAACTACCCACAAACACAGGTGGGAACAGGCTACCTAAGTATGGTTCTCAATCAGAGACAACGATTGACAGCTGCCTCTGATTGGGAACCATACCAGGCCAAACACATAGAAATACAACACACAGAACAAAACATAGAATGAAAACCATAGAATGCCCACCCCAACTCACGCCCTGACCAAACCAAAATAGAGACATAAAAAAGAACTACGGTCAGGATGTGACAAATGACCGATTTTTACCTTGTCAGCTTGGGGATTCAATCTAGAAACCTTACTTACTAGCCCAACCACAAGGCTACCTGCTGCCCCCAAATTTATGCTGTCATTGAGTTCTTTATATCGGCATGCTACGTAACTTCACAAACTCCACAATCTCCTGTCATGTATTTGGATACCTCCTGAACCTTGATTCATCCTGTTGTTTCCAAAATGTGATTTAGTTTTATTTTCTTCATAAGTTTTTGTGGCAACACCTGCTACCAACTTGCCAGCTTGCTAGCTACTGTAGGATGCAACGGAGCCCACTTTGCCTGGAATAGCTAACAAACGTTTCCACGCTGTAGAATCTGTGTTTATTACGCTCTTGTCTGGGACAATATTGAGTTCCAATGAGGGAATTGTTTGTTTTCTGAGGTTTACAGGAATGAGGTGGCTATCCTTAGCAAGCAAATGTCAATCTTGCGTGAACTTATTGGGAAAATTCTAATTGGAAATTTCTCATTCTCCACTCCTGATGGATTTACCCCTGCCTTGTCATCTGTCCCTATCCGATTGGCCTGTGCTACCTGGAACTAGCCTGCCAAGGAAGTCGTCTCCATCTGCTTTTGCTCCTCCATCTTGTAGTGGCAGAGAACAGTAAGAGGATTGTTCCAATCAGCTCTGGTCCCATTACACAAGTCGTTGAAACTTAAGGCAGCGGCATGCTGCGAAGCGGACTGGGGTGTCTGCTAATTGACATAAATAAGGAAAAGCTTCACCGCACTGGTGCCTGATCTACCTGCGCCATCCTCTCTGGGATTGCCTGTGCCTGCAACGGCTGTGAAGACCCCAACTACGGTGACTCCAGCAGTGGCTTCATCATCGAGTTTGGCTCCTTTCCCTCTCTCTGGATCTGACGGGGCACTGCCTGCAAGTGGGAAGTCTGGACCTATCGCCGGGAGCAGCGGTCATATGCTATCCTGCTTCTCGTAGGCCCGTTCTCCATCCCCTTCTCTGGCTGTTGTACTGGGCAGTTCAATGGTGAGCAATGTCTCAGTCTCTGGAGCAAAAAATGTTGTGATATCCAGGAGCACAAGTACAGACATAAATAAGCTGCTCCCAAACATTTTAAACTTGCATCAGGAAATTGTGTCCATCATAGTTCATGTTGGATACAATGGCATTATGAAGGGCAGCTTAGAACAGCTGAATATGGATTTTAAAGAACTGGGTCTACTATCTGTCCCTGTGCCCTTTGGCAGTGAACATTTCAGCAGACTTTTAGCTCTCCATAACTGGCTAGGAGAGTATTGCAATTCTGTGGGTGTAACATTTTATTGAACATTTTGATACCTTCTCGAAACAAAGCTCGTTTTATAAGGAGGATGGGATCCACCCAAATCATTTAGGTTCCTGGATCCACTCACAGCTTTTAAAGAATGCGTTGAGACAGTGACTTATCAATGACCCAAGCCCAGCTCAGCTAATCCCTACCATTGTGTCGCTGAGTTCTCATAATGCTTCAGCAAATGTACATTATCCCAGGGGCGTTGGAAGACACAATGTAACTAACCTAATTTATGTCCCTATAACTGCCCTGAATGCCTCTGCTGAACCCACAGCTATCGTATGCAGTAGTCATGTGCCTATGAACCAGAGTTATACTGTTAGCACTGAGTTAGCACCCTGCACTAACAGAAGTAACATGAGCATGTCTACTTCTGCTAAGCTTCCCAGTAAAGCAATGAAAACAATCAAAAATCTCAGAAAAGTGCTACAAAATAGCCCACTTTAACATATGTAGCTTAAGAAACAAGGTTAATGAAATCAATAATTGTCTAGTAACAGATCTCTGAAACTCACTTAGATAATAACTTTGATGACACAGTGGTAGCGATACGTGGTTATAAATTATGTAAAAGACAGAAATGCCAAATATTCAGAACCACATTCCTGTAAAACTTAGAGAGGATCTCAAGTTAAATACTATTGAAGTAATATGGCTAAAGCCCTGAAGCCCGTTCCTGAAGCCCATTTCACGTGTGAAATGCTCGATAATGTATGTGACATCAACAGAGAGTTATTTCCTTGTTGATTTAAATGTTGATTGACTTTCTTCAAGCTGCCCACTCAATAATAAATAAAAAAAATGCAACTAATGCCTGCAACCTGGTTCAGGTTATCAGTCAACCGACCAGCATAGATACAAACAGCACAGGAATGAAATCATCAACATTTATTGATCACATCTTTACTAATGCTGCATAATACTGCTTTAAAGCAGTATACAAATCTATCAGATGTAGTGATTACAATATAGTGGCCATATCTAGGAAAACCAAAGTTCCAAAGGCTGGTCCTAAAATAATGTATAAGAAGTTATACAATACGTTTTGTAGTGATTCCTATGTTGTTAATGTAATCATATTTGTTGGTCTGTGGTGTGTAATGAGGAGCAACCAGACGTTGCACTTGACACATTTATGAAATTGCTTATTCCAGTTACTGATAAGCATGCACCCATTGTATCAATTTTAAAAAATTACTGTAAAAATGGTTAAATCCCCGTGGATTGATGAAGAATTGAACAATTTTATTGAGCGGTATGAGGCAAAAGGAATGTCAAATAAGTCTATCTGCACAACCGATTGGCAAACGTACTGCAAACTGAGAAATCATGTGACTAAACTGAATAAAAAGACGAAGAAACTATATTATTGTAATGAGTTAAAGAGGAGAAGAATGGATCAGAGGACCAAAGCTTTGGAGCGTGGTAATTTTCCATGGTACTTTTTTTAATGCTTTCAGGTACACATGAACAAACTAACAAAACAAGAAATGTGAAACTCAAATTACAGTCCTATCTGGTGCACACAGAGACAGGAAACAATCACCCACAAACACACAGTGAAACCCAGGCCACCTAGAGTATGATTCTCAATCAGAGACAACTAATGACACCTGCCTCTGATTGAGAACCATACTAGGCCGAAACATAGAAATTCCCAAAACCTAGACAAACAAACATAGACTGCCCACCCAACTCACGCCCTGACCATACTAACTAAACACAAAACACAGAAAATAAAGGTCAGAACGTGACAGTACCCCCAAAGGTGCGGACTCCGGCCGCAAAACCTTGACCTATAGGGAGGGTCTGGGTGGGCGTCTGTCCATCAGGTTCTGGATGCGGGCGCGGACCCCAATTCACGATTTCTTTGTCCGCCTTATTAACAGAACCACATCCTCCATCTCCACTATCTTACTTCCCACCAGGAACATGATGCCGAACGGGACGTACCACATGATCCAGGACACCAGCACCATGGTGGCTCCATTGAAAGCGTTGAAGAAGCGTATTGAGCTCCTCCCCCTCTTCTCCCAGCTTCCTCAGTGCCACACCGAACACCATGGCAAAGAGAACCAGGCCCAAGATGTTCATACCATCTGGTTCTGTACCCACAGGAACCATGGCAACCCCTCTCAATGACCCCACTGGACAGAGGGGCAGCTCGGGACAGAGGGGCAGAACATCTGGACAGAGGGGCAGGGGCTCTGGCGCCTCTGGGCTGAGGGGCTCTGGCGCCTCTGGGCTGAGGGCTCTGGCGCCTCTGGGCTGAGGGGCTCCGGCGCCTCTGGGCTGAGGGCTCCGGTAGCGGCGCCATACAGGCGGGACGCTCCGGAAGCGGCGCCGGACAGGCGGGACGCTCCGGCAGCGGCGCCGGACAGGCGGGGCGCTCTGGCAGAACACGCCCGGACAGGCGGGAGCACCTGCAGAGAGGAGACAGAGAGACAGCCTGGTGCGTGGAGCTGCTACAGGAGGCAGCGGCGCCGGACAGGCGGGGAGGCTCCGGCAGCGGCGCCGGACAGGCGGGAGGCTCCGGCAGCGGCGCCTGACAGGCGGGAGGCTCCTATAGCGGCGCCGGTAGGCGGGAGGCTCCGTACGGCGCCGGACAGGCGGGAGGCTCCCGGACAGGCGGGAGGCTCCGGCAGCGGCGCCGGACAGGCGGGAGGCCTAGCGGCGCCGGACAGGCGGGAGGCTCTGTAACGGCGCCGGACAGGCGGGACGCTCCGGCAGTGGCGCCGGACAGGCGAGAGGCTCCGGAAGCGGCGCCGGACAGGCGGGACGCTCCAGCAGCGGCGCCCGGACAGGCGGGACTGCTCCGGTCAGCGGCGCCGGACAGGCGGGAGGCTCCGGCAGCGGCGCCGGACAGGCGGGAGGCTCCGGACAGGCGGGAGGCTCCAGCAGCGGCGCCGGACAGGCGGGAGGCTCCGGCAGCGGCGCCGGACAGGCGGGAGCACCTGCAGGGAGGAGACTGAGAGACAGCCTGGTGCGTGGGGCTGCCACAGGAACTACCAGGCTGGGGAGACTTTCAGGAGGCTTGGTGTTAGGAGGAGCCTGAAAGACCGGGCTGTGGGGAGCACTGGAGCTCTGGTGCGCAACCTGGCACCACTTCCCCAGGCTGGACAACTACTCGAGCCCGGACCCTCAAAAGTGCAGGCACAGGTTGAACCGGGCTGTGGGTAAGCACGGGAGATCTAGTGCTTACTACACGCACCTCTCCCCTAGGCTCCACTCCCACAGTTGCCCGGTACGAGCGGAGCGCAGGCAGAGGACGCACTGCACCCTCCCAGCGCCCCGGAGACACAGCACGCAGAGCCGGCGCAGGATAACCTGGACCAAGACTGCGTACCGGCGACCAGACCCGCTGAGCAGGCACCATACGCCCTGGCTCAATGCCCACACTCGCATGGCACTCTCGGGGGCTGCCCTATAGCGCACCGGGCTATGGACACGCACTGGCGACACCGTGCGCTCAACCGCATAACACGGTGCCTGACCAGTAATGCGCTGCTCATAATAAGCACGAGGAGTGAGCTCAGGTCTGCTACCTGGCTTAGTACCACACCTCGTGTGCCCCCCAAAAAAAAAAAATTTGGGGCTGCCTCTCGTACCTGTCGCACTGCCGTGCTGGCTCCTCATATTGCCGCCGATCAGCTTTCGCTGCCTCCAGCTCTGCTTTGGGGCTGCGATTTTCCCCAGCCCGTGCCCAGGGTCCCTCTCCGTTCAGTATCTGCTCCCATGTCCAGGAGTCCTGTGATGGTGGCCTCTGTTGTTGATGCTGCTGCTGCTGTCGTCGCTGTCCTTTACCACGCCGCTTGGTCCGATTGTGGTGGGTGATTCTGTAATGAGTTTCCTCCTCTTCTTCCGAAGAGGAGAGGCGAAACGGATCAGAGGACCAATACGCGGCGTGGTAATTTTCCATGGTACTTTTTTAATGCTTTCAGGTACACATGAACAAACTAACAAAACAAGAAATGTGAAACTCAAATTACAGTCCTATCTGGTGCACACACAGAGACAGGAAACAATCACCCACAAACACACAGTGAAACCCAGGCCACCTAAGTATGATTCTCAATCAGAGACAACTAATGACACCTGCCTCTGATTGAGAACCATACTAGGCCGAAACATAGAAATTCCCAAAACCTAGACAAACAAACATAGACTGCCCACCCAACTCACGCCCTGACCATACTAACTAAACACAAAACACAGAAAATAAAGGTCAGAACGTGACAATTATGAAGCAAAGATAAATGGCATGAAGAATGATAGTTAAAAAGCTTTGGAGCATCAAACTCAGCTTTGTGGAATTTTTTGAAACAAGTTATTTTTTTTATTTCACTTCCAATTTGGACTATTTGTGTATGTCGATTACATGAAATCCAAATAAAAATCCATTTAAAAACGCCAAGAGGGTTGAATACTTTTGCAAGGCACTTTACAGTACACTGAGAGCTAACATTTATAATATGTATGTAAATCTCTCATGGCTCAAAGTGGAGGAGAGGTTGACTTCATCACTACTTGTTTTTGCAATAAGTGTTGACTTGCTGAATGCACCGAACTGTCTGTTTAAACTACTAGCACACAGCTCAGACTCACATGTCCACCCCACAAGACATGCCACCAAAGTTCTCATCACAATCCCCATGTCAAGAACAGACTATGGGAGGCTCACAGTACTACATCAGGTAATTGATGCAAGCAGTATAATCAGATTTAAATAACAGATTAAAAGACACCTTATGGAACAGCAAGGACTGTGAAGAGACACACACGCAAGCACAGACACACATACACATGCTATGACACACACTCTACACACACACACATGGATGCTGTATTGTAAATATGTATTTAGTGGAGTAGAGGGAGTAGAGGGATCACACTAAATGTATTGGGTTAAGTGTTATGGAATGTTATGTTATGTAATGTTTAAAATTGTATATAAGCTGCCTTAATGTTGATGAACCCCAGGAAGAGTAGCTGCTTCCAAGTGGATCTTTAATAGCAAATACAAATACAAATACCATGCCCCAGAACATTTATGATGTCATTATGCCCCTGTATATTTACTTATAATACTTATAATTCACAGCAGACAGCATCTCAGGGTCTGGCTCTGGAGTCATCTCTCCCTGGTACCTTATAGAACATAAACATTAACTCATGCTCTGGAACGCGCTATCAACCAAAGACATCGTAAATCTTCCAGAGGCCCATCCTCAGTAGAACACGCACAGATGAGCGTTCTAATGACCCCTTATTCTATTGAAGACAACAGCCATTTGATGGAATAACTTCATTACAAAATAATCTTGTCATTTCTGTTCTGACACTCCTCACAATTGTAATGTCGGTCTGAATTTAGACCTACTATATTGCACTGCCTGTAGGCCTACTGTACTCTACCGTACTGCCTGTAGGTCCTATAGTACTGTACTGCCTGTAGGCCTACTGTACTGTACTGTCTGTTGGCCTACTGTCCTCTACTGCCTGTAGGACTACTGTATTGTACTGCGTGTAGGCCTATTGTCCTGTACTGCCTGTAGACCTACTGTATTGTACTGCCTGTAGGCCTACTGTCGAGTACTGCCTGTAGGCCTACTGTCCTGTACTGCCTGTAGGCCTAGTGTCCTGTACTGTCTGTAGAACTAGTGTCCTGTACTGCCTGTAGGACTAATGTCCTGTACTGCCTATAGGTCTACTGTTGAGTACTGCATGTAGACCTACTCTAATGTACTGCCTGTGAATTTACATGCAATATCAATCACACTATCCTGGATTTGACTCCTTCTTTCCTTCCCAGTCAGGAATGAGAAAATAGCAAAATACCAAATTGCGGAGTAAACTCTGGTAAATCCATTCACCTGTAAAATCGCTGTTAACTTCCTTAGAGATCTAATCGACTGTATGACACTGCAGCCCCTTGACAATACTGACACGGAAGAACTGAATTCCCCCTTGAATTCAGACAAACACGCAGGGGCAGACTTGAAGCTGAAAGACGAGACAGAATTTGGTCATAAGAGCTCCTGTTATATCAGTGGAGGTGATGTTTAATAGAGGATGAGTCACACAATAAATAACACACACATAGGCTTTATATTAGGCAGCGTGTCATCCCTACCACATCGTCCATCATTTCCAGATAATGTACAGAGCGTCTGGATTCATCCCTTACATATAAGAAAAAAATTCAAGATGGCGTAGCAGTCAGTCTTTGTCCTGTCGTGTCCCTTGTATATATTGTTTTACATATTTTTCTTCGCATATCTTTATATTATTTTGCTAAACCTCAACTTCTAAATACTCTCCTGCAACCCGCCTCACCCAATGTGGCGTGGATCTTTTTTTTTTTTTCAATATTATTTATATTTACTTCGGATCTGGAATCCCTCAACTGAAGCTAGCCAGCTAACCACCAGCTATTAGTCAGCAAACCATTGCTAGCGGTCATCAGCTAACCTTTAGCTCGGAAAGCTCTCACCATTTCGAACAACGAATAGATCTACTATGGAATCCCCCCATATCACCGGATTCCTAATGCAAACTGAACATTTTCATCTGAATCTTCGCAACTAACGAACCGCAATCCCGGGTGACTACTCCTGGCTAGCGTTTCCATCCCGGAGCAAGCACCAATTAGCCTGAAGCTAGCCCAGCCAGGGCTCCTGTGCTACCACCGAAGCCTACTCCTGGGCTACTACTTCTGGACACCTACTGCCGGTACAGGACACGGATCCCCGCCGATTCTCTACGACTGGAATACCGACATAATCTGCCCTAGGACTCCAACAGGCCCCTCAGGCGCGACGCCCGCTGAAGGCCCATTTTGCTAACCAGCTAGGCCTGCTAGCTACCCAGACCTACTTGGAACACTACTAATTCCATGACTGGTCTATCGACGTCACCACATGAAGAGGCAAAATCAACCTTACCCCCAATGCGACGTCCCCCAAAGGCTAACTTGCTAGCCCCTGCTAACTGCTTGCTTGCTAACCCGGTCTGCTAACTGCTAGCTTGCCCCGGTCTACTAAATGCTAGCTTGTTTAGCCCCGGCCAACTAACTGTTAGCTTGTTAGCATCGGCCTGCTAACTGTCTGATTCGCCGTGTCCCCAGTCAGCCCAACCATTCACTGGACCCATATGTTCAGTTGGCTACACATGCCTCTCTCTAATGTCAATATGCCTCGTCCATTAATGTCCTGGTTAGTGATTACTGTCTTATTTCACTGTAGAGCCTCTAGCCCTGCTCAATATGCCTTAACCAACCATGTTGTTCCACCTCCTACATATGCGATGACATCACTTGGTTTAAACATCTCTAGAGACTATATCTCTCTCATCATTACTCAATGCCTAGGTTTACCTCCAATGTACTCACATCCTACCTTACCTTTGTCTGTACACTATGCCTTGAATCTATGCTATCTCGCCCAGAAACCTGCTCCTTTTACTCTCTGTTCCGAACGTACTAGACGGCCAGTTCGTGTAGCCTTTAGCCGTACCCTTATCCTACTTCTCCTCTGTTCCTCTGGTGATGTAGAGGTTAATCCAGGTCCTGCAGTGCCTAGCTCCCCTCCCACTCCCCAGGTGCTCTCATTTGTTGACTTCTGCAACCGTAAAAGCCTTGGTTTCATGCATGTTAACATTAGAAGCCTACTCCCTAAGTTTGTTTTACTCACTGCTTTAGCAGTACTGGCTTAGGAAAACCACCAAAAACCCTGAAATCTCCATCACAAACTATAACATTTTCCACCAAGATAGAACTGCCAAAGGGGGCGGTGTTGCAATCTACTGCAAAGATAGCCCGCAGATCGTGCTACCAGGTGACCTAAACTAACCTAAACTGGGACATGCTTAACTAATACTATTAGCATTTAGCGTAGCGCATTTGCATTTCCAGAGCTCTAGATGGGACGCCTGCGTGCCAGGTGGGAGCAAGAGGTTAACACCCCGGCCATCCTGCAATCCAAGCTAGATGCCCTCAATCTCACACAAATGATCAATCAACATACCAGGTACAACCACAAATCAGTAAACACGGGCACCCTCATAGATGTCATCCTAACTAACTCGCCCTCCAAATACACCTATGCTGTTTTCAATCAGGATCTCAGCGATCACTGCCTCATTGCCTGCATCAATAATGGGTCTGCAACCAAACGACCACCCCTCATCACTGTCAAACGCTCTCTTACACACTTCTGCGAGCAGGCCTTGACCTCATCCCGTCAGCAGATGATGCCTGGCTATTCTTTAAAAGTGCCTTCCTCACCATCTTAAATAAGCATGCCCCTCTCAAAAAATGTAGAACTAGGAATGTATATAGTCCTTGGTTCACTCCAGACGGAGTGGTCCTTCTGTAGCTCAGTTGGTAGAGCATGGCGCTTGTAATGCCAGGGTAGTGGGTTTGATTCCTGGGACCACCCATACGTAGAATGTATGCACACATGACTGTAAGTTGCTTTGGATAAAAGCGTCTGCTAAATGGCATATATTATTTATTATTATTATCCAGACCTGTCTGCCCTTGTCCAGCACAAAAACATCCTGTGGCGTTCTGCATTAGCATCGAATAGCCCCCGTGATATGCAAATTTTTCAGGGAAGTTAGGAACAAATATACACAGGCAGTTAGAAAAGCTAAGGCTAGCTTTTTCAAACAGAAATTTGCATCCTGTAGTACTAACTCAAAAACGTTCTGGAACACTGTAAAGTCGATAGAGAATAAGAGCACCTCCTCCCAGCTACCCACTGCTCTGAGGCTAGGAAACACTGTCACCACCGATAAATCCACTACAATTGAGAATTTCAATAAGCATTTCTCTACGGCTGGCCATGCTTTCCACCTGGCTACCCCTACCCCGGTCAACTGCCCGGCACCCTCCAACGCAACCCGCCAAAGCCCCCACCATTTCTCCTCCACCGAACTCCAGATAGCTGATGTTCTGAAAGAGCTGCATAATCTGGACCCATACAAATCGGCCGGGCTAGACAATCTGGACCCTCTCTTTCTAAAATGATCTGCCGAAATTGTTGCAACCCCAATTACCAGCCTGTTCAACCTCTCTTTTGTATAGTTTGAGATTCCCAAAGATTTGAAAGCTGCCGCGGTCATCCCCCTCTTCAAAGGGGTTGACACTCTAGACCCAAACTGCTACAGACCTATATCTATCCTACCCTGTCTTTCTAAGGTCTTTCGAAAGCCAAGTTAACTTCTTCGAGATAGGGGGCGCTCTTTTAATTTTTGGATAAAAAACTTTCCTGTTTTAAACAAGATATTTTGTCTCGAAAAGATGCTTGACTATGCATGTAATTGACAGCTTTGGAAATAAGAAATTCTGACGTTTCCAAAACTGCAAAGATATTATCTGTGAGTGCCCCAGAACTAATGCTACAGGTGAAACAAAGAAGAAATTTCATACAGGAAATGCCCCAGATTCTGAAGGCGCTGTGTTCCAATGTCTCCTTATATGGCTGTGAATGCGCCAGGAATGAGCCTGCCCTTTCTGTCGTTTCCCCAAGGTGTCTGCAGCATTGTGACGTATTTGTAGGCATATCATTGGAAGATGGACCATAAGAGACTACATTTACCAGGTGTCCGCCCGGTGTCCTGCGTCAAAATTATTGTGTAATCTCTAGGTCCACGCGCATTCCATTTCTTCAGAGGAGAAACTAAACCGCCACGAATGACGAAGTTCTTCAAAGGTAAATGATTTTATTTGAATGCTTTTCTTGTTTTTGTGAAAATGTTGCATGCTGAATGCCAGGCTTAATGCTATGCTAAGCTATCAATACTCTTTCACAAATGCTTGTTTAGCTATGGTTCAAAAGCATATTTTGAAAATCTGAGATGACAGTGTTGTTAATTAACAAAAGGCTAAGCTTGAGAGCTAATATATTTATTTCATTTCATTTGCGATTTTCATGAATAGTTAACGTTGCGTTATGCTAATGAGCTTGCGGAGAGAATTACACTCCTGGATACAGGTTTTTTTCGTAGCCCAACGTGATGAACAAAACGGAGCGATTTCTCCTACACAAATAATATTTTTGGAAAAACTGAACATTTGCTATCTAACTGAGAGTCTCCTCATTGAAAACATCTGAAGTTCTTCAAAGGTAAATTATTTTATTTGAATGCTTTTCTTGTTTTTGTGAAAATGTTGCATGCTGAATGCTAGGCTAAATGCTATGCTAGGCTATCAATACTCTTACACAAATGCTTGTTTAGCTATGGTTCAAAAGCATATTTTGAAAATCTGAGATGACAGTGTTGTTAACAAAAGGCTAAGCTTGAAAGCAAATATATTTATTTAATTTAATTTGCGATTTTCATGAATAGTTAACGTTGCGTTATGGTAATGAGCTTGAGGCTGTATTCACGATCCCGGATCCGGGATGGCTAGAATCAAGAGGTTAACAAACAGATTACCGACCATTTCGAATCCCACCGTACCTTCTCCGCTATGCAATCTGGTTTCAGAGCTGGTCATGGGTGCACCTCAGCCACTCTCAAGGTTCTAAACGACATCATAGCCGCCATCGATAAGAGACATTACTGTGCAGCCGTATTCATCGACCTGGCCAAGGCTTTCAACTCTGTCAATCACAACATTCTTATTGGCAGACTCGACAGCCTTGGTTTCTCAAATGATTGCCTCGCCTGGTTTACCAACTACTTCTCTGATAGAGTTCAAATCGGAGGGCCTGTTGTCCGGACGTCTGGCAGTCTCTATGGGTGTGCCACAGGGTTCAATTCTCAAGCCGACTCTCTTTTCTGTATATATCAATGATGTTGCTCTTGCTACTGGTTATTCTCTGATCCATCTCTACGCAGACGACACCATTCTGTATACTTCTGGCCCCTCTTTGGACACTCTGTTAACTAACCTCCAGATGCGCTTCAATGCCATACAACTCTCCTTCCGTGGCCTCCAACTGCTCTTAAACACAAGTAAAACTAAATGCATGCTAGTCAATCGATCACTGCCCGCACCTGCTCGCCCGTCCAGCATCACTACTCTGGACGGCTCTGATTTAGAATATGTGGACAACTACAAATACCTGGTTGTCTGGTTAGACTCTAAACTCTCCTTCCAGACTCACATTAAGCATCTCCAATCCTGTCATGTCCTGACCTTAGTTCATTTTTTATGTCTCTATTTTAGGTTGGTCAGGGCGTGTGTTGGGGAGGGCATTCTATGTTTTGTAGTCTAGGTTTTGTATTTCTGTGTTTGGCCTGGTATGGTTCCCAATCAGAGGCAGCTGTCGATCGTTGTCTCTGATTGAGAACCATACTTAGGCAGCCTGTTTTCCCACTATGATTTGTGGGTAGTTGTTTTCTTTCTCTGTACCAGACAGGACTGTTTTGTTTGTTCCGTTTTTGTTATTTTTGTTCTAGTGTTCAGTGGAATTAAAAGATCATGAACACGTACCACGCTGCACCTTGGTCCTCTCCTTCTTCCACCTACGACGACCGTTACAAATCCAAAATTAAATCTAGAATCGGCTTCCTATATCGCAACAAAGCATCCTTCACTCATGCTGCCAAACATACCCTCATAAAACTGACCATCCTACCGATCCTCGACTTCGGTGATGTCATCTATAAATCAAATCAAATGTATTTATATATCCCTTCGTACATCAGCTGATATCTCAAAGTGCTGTACAGAAACCCAGCCTAAAACCCTAAACAGCAAGCAATGCAGGTGTAGAAGCACGGTGGCTATGAAAAACTCCCGAGAAAGGCCAAAACCTAGGAAGAAACCTAGAGAAGAACCAGGCTATGTGGGGTGGCCAGTCCTCTTCTGGCTGTGCCGGGTGGAGATTATAACAGAACATGGCCAAGATGTTCAAATGTTCATAAATGACCAGTATGGTCGAATAATAATAAGGCAGAACAGTTGAAACTGGAGCAGCAGCACAGTCAGGTGGACTGGGGACAGCAAGGAGTCATCATGTCAGGTAGTCCTGGGGCACGGTCCTAGGGCTCAGGTCCTCCGAGAGAGAGAAAGAAAGAGAGAATTAGAGAGAGCATATGTGGGGTGGCCAGTCCTCTTCTGGCTGTGCCGGGTGGAGGTTATAACAGAACATGGCCAAGATGTTCAAATGTTCATAAATGACCAGCATGGTCGAATAATAGTAAGGCAGAACAGTTGAAACCGGAGCAGCATCATGGCCAGGTGGACTGGGGACAGCAAGGAGTCATCATGTCAGGTAGTCCTGGGGCATGGTCCTAGGGCCCAGGTCAGTTGAAACTGGAGCAGCAGCATGGCCAGGTGGACTGGGGACAGCAAGGAGTCATCATGTCAGGTAGTCCTGGGGCATGGTCCTAGGGCTCAGGTCCTCCGAGAGAGAGAAAGAAAGAAGGAGAGAATTAGAGAACGCACACGTAGATTCACACAGGATACCGAATAGGACAGGAGAAGTACTCCAGATATAACAAACTGACCCTAGCCCCCCGACACAAACTACTGCAGCATAAATACTGGAGGCTGAGACAGGAGGGGTCAGGAGACACTGTGGCCCCATCCGAGGACACCCCCGGACAGGGCCAAACAGGAAGGATATAACCCCACCCACTCTGCCAAAGCACAGCCCCCACACCACTAGAGGGATATCTTCAACCACCAACTTACCATCCTGAGACAAGGCTGAGTATAGCCCACAAAGATCTCCGCCACGGCACAACCCAAGGGGGGGGGGGCGCCAACCCAGACAGGATGACCACATCAGTGAATCAACCCACTCAGGTGATGCACCCCCTCCAGGGACGGCATGAGAGAGCCCCAGTAAGCCAGTGACTCAGCCCCTGTAATAGGGTTAGAGGCAGTTAATCCCAGTGGAAAGAGGGGAACCGGCCAGGCAGAGACAGCAAGGGCGGTTCGTTGCTCCAGAGCCTTTCCGTTCACCTTCACACTCCTGGGCCAGACTACACTCAACCATATGACCCACTGAAGAGATGAGTCTTCAGTAAAGACTTAAAATAGCCTCCAGCACTCTACTCAACAAACTGGATGGAGTCTATCACAGTGCCATCCGTTTTGTCACCAAAGCCCCATACACTACCCACCATTGCGACCTGCACGCTCTCGTTGGTTGGCCCTCGCTTCATACTCGTCGCCAAACCCGCTGGCTACAGTTTACCTACAAGTCTCTGCTAGGTAAAGCCCCACCTTATCTCAGCTCACTGGTCACCATAGCAGCACCCACTCGTAGCACACGCTCCAGCAGGTATATCTCACTGGTCACCCCCAAAGCCAATTCCTCCTTTGGTCGTCTTTCCTTCCAGTTCTTTGCTGCCCATGACTGGAACAAACTGCAAAAATCTCTGAAGCTGGAGACTCACATCTCCCTCACTAGCTTTAAGCACCAGCTGTCAGAGCAGCTCACAGATCACTGCACCTGTACATAGCCCATCTGTAAACAGCCCATCTATCTACCTACCTCATCCCCATACTGTATTCATTTATTTATCTTGCTCCTTTGCACCCCAGTATCTCTACTTGCACATTCATCTTCTGCCGATCTACCATTCCAGTGTTTAATTGCTATATTGTAATTACTTCGCCACCATGGCCTATTTATTTCCTTAACTTACCTCATTTGCACTCACTGTACATAGACGTTTTGTTTTCTTTTGTTCTACTGTATTATTGACTGTATGTTTTGTTCATTCCATGTGTAACTCTGTGTTGTTTTATGTGTCGAATTGCAATGCTTTATCTTGGCCAAGTCGCAGTTGCAAATGAGAACTTGTTCTCAACTAGCCTACCTGGTTAATTAAATAAAGGTGAAATAAAAAAATATTTCACCTTTATTTAATATCACACATATAGGCTTTAAACTAAAGAAGTACTAGGTAATTACACAGAGACAAGGTTTTACCGACCGCCCAATAATTCCTCTGTGTCCATTGTTTTATTTCAAAATAGAAGTAAAAGCTGGAGGTAACTACCTAATCTTACTAACTTGGAGTTACTATTGAATAATGACTATGTGCAGTGTTGACCATGGATGTCATGTTTTAGAGACGCTGAGCATCAGGACAGTTATTTCACACAGTACATTTTCTGAATATAGGGTCATTATTCAAGGCGTCATCATCGGTCATTGAAAGGATGTGTCCACACTATAAGTGTTTGTTTCGATCACAATTAAAAAACACTTTTCACAACAAGATCTCATGAATGTCTAACCTTTTTGTTTTGTTTATGAATTAAGAAATACAAAGCAGACCTTTGACTCTATGGACCTCTAGTGGTTTAAAACCATACACACCACAACAACACCTCTAGTGGTTTAAAACCATACACACCACAACAACACCTCTAGTGGTTTAAAAACATACACACCACAACAACACCTCTAGTGGTTTAAAACCATACACACCACAACAACACCTCTAGTGGTTTAAAACCATACACACCACAACAACACCTCTAGTGGTTTAAAACCATACACACCACAACAACACCTCTAGTGGTTTAAAACCATACACACCACAACAACACCTCTAGTGGTTTAAAAACATACACACCACAACAACACCTCTAGTGGTTTAAAACCATACACACCACAACAACACCTCTAGTGGTTTAAAACCATACACACCACAACACCTCTCATGGTTTAAAACCATACACACCACAACAACACCTCTAGTGGTTTAAAACCATACACACCACAACAACACCTCTAGTGGTTTAAAACCATACACACCACCACAACACCTCTAGTGGTTTAAAAACATACACACCACCACAACACCTCTAGTGGTTTAAAAACATACACACCACAACAACACCTCTAGTGGTTTAAAAACATACACACCACAACAACACCTCTAGTGGTTTAAAACCATACACACCACAACAACACCTCTAGTGGTTTAAAACCATACACACCACCACAACACCTCTAGTGGTTTAAAAACATACACACCACCACAACACCTCTAGTGGTTTAAAAACATACACACCACCACAACACCTCTAGTGGTTTAAAACCATACACACCACAACAACACCTCTAGTGGTTTAAAACATACACACCACAACAACACCTCTAGTGGTTTAAAACCATACACACCACAACAATACCTCTAGTGGTTTAAAACCATACACACCACAACAACACCTCTAGTGGTTTAAAACCATACACACCACCACAACACCTCTAGTGGTTTAAAACCATACACACCACAACAACACCTCTAGTGGTTTAAAAACATACACACCACAACAACACCTCTAGTGGTTTAAAACCATACACACCACAACAATACCTCTAGTGGTTTAAAACCATACACACCACAACAACACCTCTAGTGGTTTAAAACCATACACACCACCACAACACCTCTCATGGTTTAAAACCATACACACCACAACAACACCTCTAGTGGTTTAAAACCATACACACCACAACAACACCTCTAGTGGTTTAAAACCATACACACCACAACAACACCTCTAGTGGTTTAAAAACATACACACCACCACAACACCTCTAGTGGTTTAAAACCATACACACCACAACAACACCTCTAGTGGTTTAAAAACATATACACCACAACAACACCTCTAGTGGTTTAAAACCATACACACCACAACAATACCTCTAGTGGTTTAAAACCATACACACCACAACAATACCTCTAGTGGTTTAAAACCATACACACCACAACAATACCTCTAGTGGTTTAAAAACATACACACCACAACAACACCTCTAGTGGTTTAAAACCATACACACCACAACAACACCTCTAGTGGTTTAAAAACATACACACCACAACAACACCTCTAGTGGTTTAAAACCATACACACCACCACAACACCTCTAGTGGTTTAAAACCATACACACCACAACAACACCTCTAGTGGTTTAAAAACATACACACCACAACAACACCTCTAGTGGTTTAAAACCATACACACCACAACAACACCTCTAGTGGTTTAAAAACATACACACCACAACAACACCTCTAGTGGTTTAAAACCATACACACCACAACAACACCTCTAGTGGTTTAAAACCATACACACCACAACAACACCTCTAGTGGTTTAAAAACATACACACCACAACAACACCTCTAGTGGTTTAAAACCATACACACCACCACAACACCTCTAGTGGTTTAAAACCATACACACCACAACAACACCTCTAGTGGTTTAAAACCATACACACCACAACAACACCTCTAGTGGTTTAAAACCATACACACCACAACAACACCTCTAATGGTTTAAAACCATACACACCACAACAACACCTCTAGTGGTTTAAAACCATACACACCACAACAACACCTCTAGTGGTTTAAAACCATACACACCACCACAACACCTCTAGTGGTTTAAAACCATACACACCACAACAACACCTCTAGTGGTTTAAAACCATACACACCACAACAACACCTCTAGTGGTTTAAAACCATACACACCACCACAACACCTCTAGTGGTTTAAAAACATACACACCACAACAACACCTCTAGTGGTTTAAAACCATACACACCACAACAACACCTCTAGTGGTTTAAAACCATACACACCACAACAACACCTCTAGTGGTTTAAAAACATACACACCACAACAACACCTCTAGTGGTTTAAAAACATACACACCACAACAACACCTCTAGTGGTTTAAAACCATACACACCACAACAACACCTCTAGTGGTTTAAAACCATACACACCACAACAACACCTCTAGTGGTTTAAAACCATACACACCACAACAACACCTCTAGTGGTTTAAAAACATACACACCACAACAACACCTCTAGTGGTTTAAAAACATACACACCACCACAACACCTCTAGTGGTTTAAAACCATACACACCACAACAACACCTCTAGTGGTTTAAAAACATACACACCACAACAACACCTCTAGTGGTTTAAAACCATACACACCACAACAACACCTCTAGTGGTTTAAAACCATACACACCACAACAACACCTCTAGTGGTTTAAAACCATACACACCACCACAACACCTCTAGTGGTTTAAAACCATACACACCACAACAACACCTCTAGTGGTTTAAAACCATACACACCACAACACCTCTAGTGGTTTAAAACCATACACACCACCACAACACCTCTAGTGGTTTAAAACCATACACACCACCACAACACCTCTAGTGGTTTAAAACCATACACACCACCACAACACCTCTCATGGTTTAAAACCATACACACCACAACAACACCTCTAGTGGTTTAAAACCATACACACCACAACAACACCTCTAGTGGTTTAAAACCATACACACCACAACAACACCTCTAGTGGTTTAAAAACATACACACCTCCACAACACCTCTAGTGGTTTAAAACCATACACACCACAACAACACCTCTAGTGGTTTAAAACCATACACACCACAACAATACCTCTAGTGGTTTAAAACCATACACACCACAACAACACCTCTAGTGGTTTAAAACCATACACACCACAACACCTCTAGTGGTTTAAAACCATACACACCACAACAACACCTCTAGTGGTTTAAAACCATACACACCACAACAATACCTCTAGTGGTTTAAAACCATACACACCACAACAACACCTCTAGTGGTTTAAAACCATACACACCACAACAATACCTCTAATGGTTTAAAACCATACACACCACCACAACACCTCTAGTGGTTTAAAACCATACACACCACAACAACACCTCTAGTGGTTTAAAACCATACACACCACAACAACACCTCTAGTGGTTTAAAACATACACACCTCCACAACACCTCTAGTGGTTTAAAACCATACACACCACAACAACACCTCTAGTGGTTTAAAACCATACAACCACAACAATACCTCTAGTGGTTTAAAACCATACACACCACAACAATACCTCTAGTGGTTTAAAACCATACACACCACCACAACACCTCTAGTGGTTTAAAACCATACACACCACAACAATACCTCTAGTGGTTTAAAACCATACACACCACCACAACACCTCTAGTGGTTTAAAACCATACAGACCACAACAACACCTCTAGTGTTTTAAAAACATACACACCACAACAACACCTCAGTGGTTTAAAACCATACACACCACCACAACACCTCTATGGTTTAAAACCATACACACCACAACAACACCTCTAGTGGTTTAAAAACATACACACCACAACAACACCTCTAGTGGTTTAAAACCATACACACCACCACAACACCTCTAGTGGTTTAAAACCATACACACCACAACAACACCTCTAGTGGTTTAAAACATACACACCACAACAACACCTCTAGTGGTTTAAAACCATACACACCACAACAACACCTCTAGTGGTTTAAATACCATACACCCACAACAACACCTCTAGTGGTTTAAAACCATACACAAATCAAATGTTATGGTTTAAAACCATACACACCACAACAACACCTCTAGTGGTTTAAAACCATACACACCACAACAACACCTCTAGTGGTTTAAAACCATACACACCACCAAACACCTGCTAGTGGTTTAACACCAAAAACACCTCTAGTGGTTTAAAAACATTTAATAAACAAAACTAGTGGTTTAAAACCATACACACCACAACAACACCTCTAGTGGTTTAAAAACATATACACCACAACAACACCTCTAAAAACCATACACACCACAACAACACCTATAGTGGTTTAAAACCATACACACCACAACAACACCTCTAGTGGTTTAAAAACATACACACCACAACAACACCTCTAGTGGTTTAAAACCATACACACCACAACAAGAGCTCAAGTTGTATTTTAACGGACTAATATCAGTGTTGTGTCTATTTAAGTCACCTTAGTACAGCTAAATCAACTGTTTAAAAAATGCAGGATTTACCAGTACAGATAAAACAACTCATGGTCAGGATCTATAGCAGCTGCCTAGCTGTGACATATTTGGCTTTGTAAAAGGATGAGCTGTTGATGCGTGAGCCATTGTGGTTCTGTAGTCATTCAACACAGCTAATTAAGCATGTAATCACTTCATCTCCAAGGTATACATGGATGGTAGTATCTGAGGGACCAAACCTTGAGCCTTTGTAAGCTGACATTGACAGTAAGCATCTATATTTAACCATTATATGAAGGAAACATGTATATTCAAAAGTCTCCTGCTTTATTTCTTTCTCTCTTTCTTACTTCTGTTTTCATGAATAATGTGCATATACCCATATAGGTGTAATACAAATCAAATCAAATGTTATTTGTCACATCCACCGAATACAATAGGTGTAGTAGACCTTACAGTAAAATGCTTTACTTACAAGCCCTTAAACAATGCAGTTTTAAGAAAAATAAGTGTGAAGAAAGTATTTAATAAATTAAACTGAAGTAAAAAAAGAAAAACATAGAAAAATAACAAATAATTAAAGAGTAACAATAAAATAACAGTGACTCGTTCTTTCTTCTGTTTTCATGAATAATGTGCAGAAGAGCTTTGTGTGATACAGTGAGATCAGATCAGGCTACGTAGCTCCCTGAGGGAATGAATGATGTTGAGGTGGTCTATCAGGTTTATATTAAATGATGGCTTCATCTTCCTGGAATTGTTTGTCTTGCAGGGTTTGAAACCGATGCAGTAACAATGCAACTTTCGCAATGGAATCTGTGTTTGGGTTATATTTACGTATTCTACACAATCACACAAAACACAACTTAGTTATGCGTTTTTCTTATTTAATGGAAATATGAGTCATAACAATGATGGTTTTACACATTTATTCTCCCATCAAATCTAGGATATTTCAATGGAATGACAAATATGTGTCATAGAAAAAACACTGGTAAACAAAGATATGTTAGTTGAGCAGTACGAAACCCCATCACAACTGCTATTTAAAAAACACTGGAAAACAAAGATATGTTAGTTGAGCAGTACGAAACCCCATCACAACTGCTATTTAAAAAAACAAATATCTCTCCTACGTAGCAATGGGTGGTGAGTCTGGTGACTGACATTTACTGACTTGAAGTTCCCAAAAGCTACCATGTTGCTCTAGCCCCTTAAGAAAGTGATCAGGTACTCTGGATATGCCTGACAGTCGCGGAAGACTACGAACTCTGTTGGATTATTTGTGTCGTTTGTCGTACTATCGTAGCGCCGAATCTCTGAACCGCCTCTAAATGGAGGTTCTATCATCCCTCGTTCTCCCTTTGTGAAGTGTCCAGTCAGAACACGACACAAGTACATCAACTTCCTCCCTTCGCCATCCGGCTTGGAGAATTCATCAGCAGCAGAGTAGCTGGCATTGACTGCAAAGTAGGTGCCATTTCCAAACTCTGCATCTGCAGAAAGATTATGACACAGTTATGACACTATTAACATAGAAGAGAGAAACTAGTTAGATATAAGGATTCTTGAGATGTTATATACAGTTCAACTTGAGGCAAGACTTTCCTTTTTTGGAAGTTATTTCTTTGGCATATCTTACCATTTTGTCCAGCGTAGCTCCGATTGAACCCGTTGTTGTTGATGTGTTCTATGGTTGTGTAGCTGGTTGCATGGAAAAGATGTCTCTCATTGATCATACCATCATTTCTGTCCTCCATTTCTTGTTTCTTGATCTGGAAGCTTTTCCACAGGTTTGTGTTCTGGACCCTTTCAATCTAAGGGAAGGGGAAGAAAACACATTACAATAATTGGCAAGACATTCAATAACCTGATTTACATACAGCTGCACAGTTACAGTTTATAACTACACAGAAAGTATCTTTAGGAAAAGAGGTACCTTAATAATTGTATTGTCTGGACAAGTAGCCCGGAACAGGCTCAGGACTTCATCATACTCTGGGCTTCCTGACTGGATAGGGTAGAGCCGGACAGAAGTGGTGGCTGGCCTGGTATCCCAATGCTGAGGGAGGTTATCCTGTTGAGCTGGAGATAACAATAGAAGATCAGTCTTGAAGATCAGGAGGATTTTTAAATATGCCTTTACATCACACCCATTTCCACTTTCCATGTAAAGCTCTGAGTACAGAGACACTTTCCATGTCAAGAAATATGTAAGATCACAGTACCTGGTAAGTCTAAGGTGGTAATCGACTGCTGAAGTTGTTGATAGATTTCATGCACATGACTTTCTTTGAGATTATCAAGGAAATTGAGATTCGTTTTTTTCCTATTTGCCAATGATCTTATCCCGCAGTTTGATGACTTTATTCTCCGGCTCTGGGACACTCATAAGGCTTTGATACTCCCTGTCTTTGATAATGCTTTACAAGGCAGATGTTGAAGATTGAAGAATGGATCTACTCGAAGCCAGTCAATGATTTTCACCTTATTTGTAACTATAAATTCCATTACGGAGAACTAAAAAAAACAGGTTTTGGTTTTGTGTACTGAGCCATAGTCTCTTTTTAGCATGTGTCCCAAAAACAATGCAAGTCAATATCCCCAATATTACAATATTTTTGCGTTTTGTGTCCAAATCATCAGCAAGTGTCTAAAATTGTTTGGTTACTGTCGCTCAAGCAATGTTACTAGGCTACCTGTTGGTTACTAGTCTACCTGCTGGGGCGGCAGGTAACCTAGGTGTTAGAGGGTTGGGCCAGTAACCGAAAGGTTGCTACATCAAATCCCTGAGCTGACAAGGTAAAGATCTGTCGTTCTTCCCCTGAAAAAAGTAGTTAACCCACTGTTCCTAGTCCATCAATGTAAATAAGAATATGTTCTAGTTTTGACACACGAATGATAAAAAGAGAATTTGGCCAGGCAAACAAAACCAAAGCATCGATTACTGTATTTAAACTGTCTACAAAGTAAGGAAACCAAGGTGTAATTTTGTGATTTGGGTGAATTCTCTCTTTGACTTCCTCTTAGTTACAGTGGCACAAGAGGAAAATAACTTACTACTAGCATACAGAAGAGGAAAATAGCTTACCACTAGCATACAGAAGAGGAAAATAACTTACTACTAGCACACAGAAGAGGAAAATAACTTACTACTAGCATACAGAAGAGGAAAATAGCTTACTACTAGCATACAGAAGAGGAAAATAACTTACTACTAGCATACAGAAGAGGAAAATAACTTACTACTAGCATACAGAAGAGGAAAATAACTTACTACTAGCATACAGAAGAGGAAAATAACTTACTACTAGCATACAGAAGAGGAAAATAACTTACTACTAGCATACAGAAGAGGAAAATAACTTACTACTAGCATACAGAAGAGGAAAATAACTTACTACTAGCATACAGAAGAGGAAAATAACTTACTACTAGCATACAGAAGAGGAAAATAACTTACTACTAGCATACAGAAGAGGAAAATAGCTTACTACTAGCATACAGAAGAGGAAAATAGCTTACTACTAGCATACAGAAGAGGAAAATAGCTTACTACTAGCATACAGAAGAGGAAAATAGCTTACTACTAGCATACAGAAGAGGAAAATAGCTTACTACTAGCATACAGAAGGAAAATAACTTACTACTAGCATACAGAAGAGGAAAATAGCTTACTACTAGCATACAGAAGAGGAAAATAGCTTACTACTAGCATACAGAAGAGGAAAATAGCTTACTACTAGCATACAGAAGAGGAAAATAACTTACTACTAGCATACAGAAGAGGAAAATAACTTACTACTAGCATACAGAAGAGGAAAATAGCTTACTACTAGCATACAGAAGAGGAAAATAACTTACTACTAGCACACAGAAGAGGAAAATAACTTACTACTAGCACACAGAAGAGGAAAATAGCTTACTACTAGCACACAGAAGAGGAAAATAACTTACTACTAGCACACAGAAGAGGAAAATAACTTACTACACGATTAGCCATGTCTCAGTACAGGATGTGGAATAAATTTCAAACTTTGAGTGTGTCGATTCTAACACTATTACTTTAGTAATAGATGTTATTTTTTGTTCAGGAAGGACTTATAGCCAATAGCAGAGAAGCACTGTCAAAACTTTAGCCATACAAAAGTAAATGATTGCAAATGAGTTCACCTTTTGAAGTATAATGGCAACAGATTGGTTTACGGGTAAGACTAAGCTCTTGGTCAGTGCAATATGGAGACACATTCATGCCTTCATTTGATCCAGTTTCATGAGGATGATTCTTTCTTTATTGCCTTAATAATGTGGTCACAGGTTGTTTTGTTGTGATGGATGGACCTTCATCAGGCAAAGTTATAATGCTTGTTCCTGCACACAGTTTACCACAGCTGTGATTGCTAACAAGAAATATGTGTATGTATGACATGCGCCCAGTTTATAAATCTCAATATTTGTTTTCTTTTCAGAAATGGTGCATGCAGATATTTAGTGTAAAATTTACACAACAGTTATGAGGCCCCTGCTCTCTAACACAGCTACAGCTCAGGTTGAGACCTGTGAAGATAAAACTTGCCTAAATAGTTTACCTGGACACTGTGAGGCTTGATGGACTGGGGCTGGAGGTGGGGCCTGTGTCCAAGACAAATTGACGCTGCCATCGATGTCATTGTCCGTTACCTTGTCAGCAGAGATATGACTGTTGTTGATTGCAACCACATTTGCATTTGGGGGTGGTTGGTTCACTCCTGAAAGATACATTTTGTGTCCAAGTAACTATACAATTGTCTTAGGTTCTTCTTATGGTGCTGTCTGTTAGTAAGCAACACAACTTCATTAGAATGACCATGTTAGCTTATTCATAGTAGCACTCACCAGATGGATTCACCCCTCCTGCTTGGATGGTTTTATGTATGATCAAGTCCTTTTTAATTCGGTTCCCGGTAACTATTCGGGAATCAACAGTGCTGTTGGAACCCGCGTAAACCGTTGGGCTGGATGACACTTCAAAACAAATGTGTTATTGCCTTGTTAGATGATGACCTTTTGTATGTCATGACCTTTCAGTCTGTAATAAAAACACTGGCCTGACAAACCTGACAATTGCATTTTATATTCTGTATAGTAAAACATGTACACTGAGCCTACTAGGTGAAACATGTGCCGATGTGCCCTTGAGCAATTCACTGAACACTAATTGCTCCCATAAGTCACTCTGGATAAGTGTCTGCTACATGACAAACATTTAAAATGTATGTTTTCTAATAACCGCTGTGAAGTGCTTAAATGTCTTTAATCACTACAAACGTTAATGTAATACTGCTACTTCACCTTGTGTGTTCGAGCTGAAATTCTGTTGAAGGCCTGGATAATGTGCCTTCTCTTTCTGCAGAATCTCATTGAACGCCTCACATGCACCCTCCCCCTGTTTCATGATTTCATCCAAAAGAAGGCAGATCTTCTCCACAGCAGTGGCTTGGCTGGAAACAGCTTTTCCTTGTTCAACTGATAAAATATCCTCACACTTTTCAATGATATACTCAGGGTCTGTTGATAACCACTGGCACAGATCCGTCTTCTTTGACTTCAGAAATTCCATTGTCTAAATCTCTACAAGAGATGCATACAGTAAGGAATGGAACAAAGGGTATGATATATACTGTAATGGAACAAAGGGTATGATATATACTGTAATGCAACAAAGGGTATGCTATATACTGTAATGGAACAAAGGGTATGCTATATACTGTAATGGAACAAAGGGTATGATATATACTGTAATGGAACAAAGGGTATGATATATACTGTAATGGAACAAAGGGTATGATATATACTGTAATGGAACAAAGGGTATGATATATACTGTAATGGAACAAAGGGTATGATATATACTGTAATGGAACAAAGGGTATGATATATACTGTAATGGAACAAAGGGTATGATATATACTGTAATGGAACAAAGGGTATGATATATACTGTAATGGAACAAAGGGTATGATATATACTGTAATGGAACAAAGGGTATGATATATACTGTAATGGAACAAAGGGTATGATATATACTGTAATGGAACAAAGGGTATGATATATACTGTAATGGAACAAAGGGTATGATATATACTGTAATGGAACAAAGGGTATGATATATACTGTAATGCAACAAAGGGTATGCTATATACTGTAATGGAACAAAGGGTATGATATATACTGTAATGGAACAAAGGGTATGATATATACTGTAATGCAACAAAGGGTATGCTATATACTGTAATGGAACAAAGGGTATGCTATATACTGTAATGGAACAAAGGGTATGATATATACTGTAATGCAACAAAGGGTATGATATATACTGTAATGGAACAAAGGGTATGCTATATACTGTAATGGAACAAAGGGTATGCTATATACTGTAATGGAACAAAGGGTATGATATATACTGTAATGGAACAAAGGGTATGATATATACTGTAATGGAACAAAGGGTATGGTAATGGAACAAAGGGTATGCTATATACTGTAATGGAACAAAGGGTATGCTATATACTGTAATGGAACAAAGGGTATGCTATATACTGTAATGCAACAAAGGGTATGATATATACTGTAATGGAACAAAGGGTATGCTATATACTGTAATGGAACAAAGGGTAATATATACTGTAATGAACAAAGGGTATGATATATACTGTAATGGAACAAAGGGGAACAAAGGGTATGATATATACTGTAATGGAACAAAGGGTATGCTATATACTGTAATGCAACAAAGGGTATGATATATACTGTAATGCAACAAAGGGTATGATATATACTGTAATGCAACAAAGGGTATGATATATACTGTAATGCAACAAAGGGTATGATATATACTGTAATGCAACAAAGGGTATGATATATACTTTAAACTACTCAACTAACTATATAAACATATCAATATCTTATCTGAAAAAGCTGTCAAAGATGAGTGACAATAAAACAACAGTCAACAGTTCGATAGAAGTGATCCTAATACTGTACAGAATATATTACCTGAGTGCACTATCAATAATCATAATTAACATTGAAAGGTTTGTCCGATGTAACCATTGGGCTCATTGTAATGTAGTCTGCTCTAAAGTAGTTTTTACTTTCACTATTCAAGACATACAGTATATTTGATGTATATTTGATATCATTACTGTTTTAATACACTTAAAGGAAATAATCACCCATGTTGAATGTTATATCGTTTTTGTACATCTCTATTGAGTCCCAGGATGATTTCATGTTTTCATGTGTATCTGAGTTCAAACAGGCAGACATACAGCCGGTATGACGAGTTGCATCCTATGATTCAAAATGTGTGAATATTTTCTTTAGGGAACATTTCATGCCATTACAAACTGTACAACATCTACGGAAGACAAAAGGAATAGACTTTTGTTGATAAGCTGTATCTGTGGAAGAATGAGAAAGTACAAGCGCTTCCGTTTTGGTGAGAGAGGTGGAATGAGAGAAGTATAGAGTCCCGTAAACTAGACGAACCACAGCTGGTGAAGCTAAAGAGCGGGAGCAGCCATATCTCACACATCTCAGTTTATAGACTACAGAACAGGAAGGTCAACTTACCAACAAGATGTTAAACAGAGCAGGATCTGGTACGTAAATCTGGATACGTTACAACTTTCCGTACTGACAAGCTATGTGGCTGATGCAAACGAGCGCTTACTGACAGAAATGGGAGAAACGTACTTCCTTTATGTAAGTATAGCCAATAACACATGCGGGCCTGTAAGAGTGCAGCCTATTGAAATGCACGTTTTGTTATGAGTAAGACATATGTGAAGTGAAACTAAGATTCATTATTACGTTTCACCATGTTTGTGTTCGACAGATGAATACAGTAGGATGTTCAAAACTGCCTGTAGGCATTGTAATAACATGAATTGACACAGAAAGGGCAATTTTGTGTCCATGTTGACAGGCTCCTGTACTCATGGTGTTAAATTCCTTAGAGATCTAATCTACAGAATTACACTGCAGCCTCTTGACATTCAATACTGACACATAGGAACTGAATTCAGATGAACACGCAGGGGCAGATTGAAGCTGATAGACGAGACAGAGTTTGGTCATAAGAGCTGACTCCTTTTATATCAGTGGAGGTGATGTTTAATAGAGGATGAGTCACACTGTTACGCCCTGACCCTAGAGAGCCTTTTTATGTCTCTATTTGATTAGGTCAGGTTGTGATTTGGGTGGGCATTCTATATTCTATATTTCTATGTTTTGGCCGGGTATGGTTGTCAATCAGGGACAGCTGTCTATCGTTGTCTCTGATTGGGAATCATACATAAGCAGACTGTTCCTTTTGTTAGTTGTGGGAAGTTGTCTTTTGTTAGGGGCACTATAGCCCTTGTAAGCGTCACAGTTGTTTTGGTTGTTTCTTGTTTTTGTTGGCGACACTTTGAATGAAAGGAAAATGTCCGCTCACAACGCTGCGCTTTGGTCCACTTCTTCCCATGACGGCCGTTAAGCACACAATAAATAACACACACATAGGCTTTATATTAGGCAGCGTGTCATCCCTACCACATCGTCCATCATTTCCAGATAATGTACAGAGCGTCTGCATTCATCCTTACATATAAGAAAGAATTCAAGATGGCGTAGCAGTCAGTCTTTGTCCTGTCGTGTCCCTTGTATATATTCATCATCCCTTACATATATAACATATAGAGGCTTTAAACTAGAGATGTACAATAATGACTATGTGCAGTGTTGACAATGGATATCATGTTTTAGAGACACTGAGCTTCAGGACAGTTATTTCACACAGTATTCAAGGCGTCATCATCGGTCATTGAAAGGATGTGTCCACACTATAAGTGTTTGTTTCGATCACAATTAAAAAACACTTTTAACAACAAGATCTTACTGAATTTCTAACCTTTTTGTTTTGTTTATGAAATACAAAGCAGACCTTTGACTCTATCGACCTCTAGTGGTTTAAAAACATACACACCACAACAACACCTCTAGTGGTTTAAAAGCATACACACCACAACAACACCTCTAGTGGTTTAAAACCATACACACCACAACAACACCTCTAGTGGTTTAAAAACATACACACCACAACAACACCTCTAGTGGTTTAAAACCATACACACCACAACACCACCTCTAGTGGTTTAAAACCATACACACCACAACAACACCTCTAGTGGTTTAAAACCATATACACCACAACAACACCTCTAGTGGTTTAAAAACATACACACCACAACAACACCTCTACTGGTTTAAAACCATACACACCACAACAACACCTCTAGTGGTTTAAAAGCATAGGGAATGAATGATGTTGAGGGTCACACCACAACAACACCTCTAGTGGTTTAAAAACATACACACCACAACAACACCTCTAGTGGTTTAAAAACATACACACCACAACAACACCTCTAGTGGTTTAAAACCATACACACCACCACAACACCTCTAGTGGTTTAAAACCATACACACCACAACAACACCTCTAGTGGTTTAAAAACATACACACCACCACAACACCTCTAGTGGTTTAAAACCATACACACCACCACAACACCTCTAGTGGTTTAAAAACATACACACCACAACAACACCTCTAGTGGTTTAAAACCATACACACTCACAACAACACCTCTAGTGGTTTAAAACATACACACCTGACAACACCTCTCATGGTTTAAAACCATACACACCACAACAACACCTCTAGTGGTTTAAAACCATACACACCACAACACCACCTCTAGTGGTTTAAAAACATACACACCACAACAACACCTCTAGTGGTTTAAAAACATACACACCACAACAACACCTCTAGTGGTTTAAAACCATACACACCACAACACCTCTCATGGTTTAAAACCACAAAAGTTGTATTTTAAAGGACTAATATCAGTGTTGTGTCTATTTAAGTCACCTTAATACAGCTAAATCAACTGTTTAAAAAATGCAGGATTTACCAGTACAGATAAAACAACTCATGGTCAGGATCTATAGCAGCTGCCTAGCTGTACCATATTTGGCTTTGTAAAAGGATGAGCTGTTGATGTGTGAGCCATTGTGGTTCTGTAGTCGTTCAACACAGCTATTAAACATCTTTTCAGTAATTATTTTTCTTCTGTTTTCATAAATAATGTGCAGTAGACATACAGTAGGTCTGCTACAGTGAGACTAGATCAGGCTACATACAGCATGTACCTCCCTGAGGGAATGAATGATGTTGAGGTGGTCTAACAGGTTTAATTCAAATGATGGCTTCATCTTCCTGAAATTGTTTCTCTTGCAGGGTGAGACGTGTTTATGATATGAAACACAGATACAGTAACAATGCAATTATCACAATGGAAATGTGTTTGGGTTACATTTACGTATTCTACACAATCACACAAAACTCGACTTAATTACACATCTTTTATATTTAATGGAAATATGAGTCATATAAAATGATGGTTTTACAAAAATGTCCTCTAATCTAGGATATTTAATGGAATGACTAATATGTGTCATAGAAAAAACACTGGTAAACAAAGATATGTTAGTTGAGCTTTAGCAAAAGCTACCATGTTAGAACCATTGTATAAAAATAAAATCCCAACAGCCGACCCTAATATGTGCACTGCTAAAAATGGTCCCTTTGAAGATATTTGAATAAGATTGCTGTTTAAAAGATGCAATCTGTTAGATTATAGGACATACAGTAAATCAATAATTATATTATGACAATGGAAATAACAGATTTAAATCTAGAAAATCAAGGCGTTGGTACAATACTTTCAACATACTAACTGTCACTTCTTTTGGCTATTTTTGCTGTTCTCAAAATTAGAGTGGTTTTGAGTTATAACAGTTGCTCTAGCCCCTTAAGAAAGTGATCAGGTACTCTGGATATGCCTGACAGTCGCGGAAGACTACGAACTCTGTTGGATTATTTGTGTCGTTTGTCGTACTATCGTAGCGCCGAATCTCTGAACCGCCTCTAAATGGAGGTTCTATCATCCCTCGTTCTCCCTTTGTGAAGTGTCCAGTCAGAACACGACACAAATACATCAACTTCCTCCCTTCGCCATCCGGCTTGGAGAATTCATCAGCAGCAGAGTAGCTGGCATTGACTGCAAAGTAGGTGCCATTTCCAAACTCTGCATCTGCAGAAAGATTATGACACAGTTATGACACTATTAACATAGAAGAGAGAAACTAGTTAGATATAAGGATTCTTGAGATGTTATATACAGTTCAACTTGAGGCAAGACTTTTCTGTTTTGGAGTTTATCCACTGGCATATCTTACCATTTTTTCCAGCGTAGCTCCGATTGAACCCGTGGTCGTTGATGTGACCTACGTTTGTGTGACTGGTTCCGTGGAAAAGACGTCTCTCATTCAGAAAGCGATCATTCCTGTCACTGATGTCTTTTTTCTTGATCTCGAAGCTTTTCCACAAGTTTGGGTTCTGGACCCTTTCAATCTAAGGGAAGGAGACAAAACTAATATTACATTCATTGGCAATAAATTCGATAACTTCCAATACCTTGATTTACATACAGCTGCACAGTTACAGTTATAAGTACATAGGAAGTCACTTTTGGAAAATAGGTACTTTTTTAATTTCCTTGTCTGGACAAGTATTCCGGAACAGGCCTTGGACTTCATCATACTCTGGGCTTCCTGGATGGATGGAGTAGAGTTGGACAGGGGAGGTGGCTGGCATGGCAGCCCAATCTTGAGGTAGTTTATCCTGTTGAGCTGAACAACAATAGAAGATCAGTCATAGGGCCAATAAAGACTTCATTACAGGAGGCTTTTAAAAAATATTTATTTACATCACACCTGTCTCCACTTTCCATATAAAGCTCTGAGTACAGAGTCAAGTAATATGTAAGATCATAGTACCTGGTAAGTCTAAGGTGGTTTATCCACTGCTGAAGTTGCGGATATGTTTCATTCACATCATGTTCTTTGAGAGTATCAAGGAACTGGCAACATGTCATTTCCTTTTTGCCAATGATCTTATCGAGCAGTTTGATGACTTTATTCTCCGGCTCTGGGACACTCATAAGGCTTTGATACTCCCTGTCTTTGATAATGCTTTACAATGCAGATGTTGAAGAATGTACATTGGATCCACTCGAAGCCAGTCAATGAGTTTCATCTTATTTGTTATTATAATATTCTCCATTCCAGAAACCTAAAAAAACAATAAAAAGGATATGTGTCAGCTGTGAAATAATATTTATAGTCGGATAGTAATTGAACTTCTGTTACTTTGAGCACCTATCCCGCCCAAGCTCTGGCATGGCCGTGTACAACACACAGGTTTAAGTCCAAATTACAAGGTTGTAAGCAGTTTACGGAGAATGTAAGAAAGCAATCCATGCTTTGGTTTTGTGTACCTAGCCATAGTCTCTTTTTATCATTTCTGTACCAAAACGAAAGCAAGTCAATATCTCCAATATTAATAATGTTTTGCGTTTCGTGTCAAAATTATCATCAAGTGTCTAAAAATGTTTGTCTACTGTTGCTCAAGCAATGGTCCTTAAAAATAATTTGGACATGAAGAGCATAAACTGCTCCTATTTTGGCTCACAAATGATACAAAGAGACTGTGACCATGTACACAAAACCAAAGCATGGATTTCAGTCTCTAAACTACTTACAGAGTAATGAAAACCAAGTTGTAATATGATGTGATTTGGGTGTTCTAGCCCTTTGAATTCCTTTTAGTTACAGACGCAGAAGAGGAAAATAACTTACAACTAGGACGCAGAAGAAGGAAAATAACTTACAACTAGGACACAGAAGAGGAAAATAACTTACAACTAGGACACAGAAGAAGGAAAATAACTTACAACTAGGACGCAGAAGAGGAAAATAACTTACAACTAGGATGCAGAAGAGGAAAGTAACTTACAACTAGGACTCAGAAGAGGAAAATAACTTACAACTAGGATGCAGAAGAGGAAAATAACTTACAACTAGGATGCAGAAGAGGAAAATAACTTACAACTAGGAGGCAGAAGAGGAAAATAACACAACTAGAGGCAGAAGAGGAAAATAACTTACAACTAGGATGCAGAAGAGGAAAATAACTTACAACTAGGACTCAGAAGAGGAAAATAACTTACAACTAGGATGCAGAAGAGGAAAATAACTTACAACTAGACTCAGAAGAAAAATAACTTACAACTAGGACTCAGAAGAGGAAAATAACTTACAACTAGGCAGAAGAGGAAAATAACTCAGACTCAGAAGGAAAATAACTTACAACTAGGACTGCAGAAGAGGAAAATAACTTACAACTAGGAGGCAGAAGAGGAAAATAACTTACAACTAGGATGCAGAAGAGGAAAATAACTTACAACTAGGACTCAGAAGAGGAAAATAACTTACAACTAGGAAGCAGAAGAGGAAAATAACTTACAACTAGGACTCAGAAGAGGAAAATAACTTACAACTAGGACTCAGAAGAGGAAAATAACTTACAACTAGGATGCAGAAGAGGAAAATAACTTACAACTAGGACTCAGAAGAGGAAAATAACTTACAACTAGGATGCAGAAGAGGAAAATAACTTACAACTAGGATGCAGAAGAGGAAAATAACTTACAACTAGGAGGCAGAAGAGGAAAATAACTTACAACTAGGATGCAGAAGAGGAAAATAACTTACAACTAGGACTCAGAAGAGGAAAATAACTTACAACTAGGATGCAGAAGAGGAAAATAACTTACAACTAGGACTCAGAAGAGGAAAATAACTTACAACTAGGCAGAAGAGGAAAATAACTTACAACTAGCTCAGAAGAGGAAAATAACTTACAACTAGGACTCAGAAGAGGAAAATAGCTTACAACTAGGACTCAGAAGAGGAAAATAACTTACAACTAGGACGCAGAGGAAGGAAAATAACTTACTTCACGATTAGCCATGTCTCAGAACAGGATGTGGAATAAACTGCAAACTTTGAGGGTGTTGATTCTAACAGTCGACACAGCTTTCAAACGTGGCAGGCAGGAAATTGCAGAGGCGGACAAGTGATTAACTTTCACTTTTACTTTAGTAATAGATGTTCTTCCTGGTTCAGGAAGGACTTATAGCCAACAGCAGAGAAGCACAGTCAAGACTTTAGCCATAGAGTGTTGTCTGGTGTTTTGTGTTCACAGGTTAGGAGGGTCATAGAGGTGATGCCTGACGGACACACAATAGGTGTTGCAATACAGTGTTCCAGAGCCATCTATTTAAGGCGCATTCACACTGCACCTTAGCCTGGGGCTAAGTGAATGTTCACACACATTGTAAAGTGGGCTAGCACCAGCCTTAGCACCAGGGCTAGCTGGCTCTGCACTTGAGCATGGTTAGCACCAACGTTTTGGGGCTCGGTCATTCGTACAACGAGCTGCCTTTTGGACCTCATAACATTTGGGGGGGAGAAGTATACACTTTGAATTTTGTAGTATTCTATCAGCAAATTGACATGTTTAAGTTTCAGAAAAACATATTGGTCTAGTTCAGGCACTTTCTTTTTTCGGGGTGCATTTTCCAACCTATTAGGTGCACAAAGGTTAAATGAAAAAAAGAATACTCACAGCACTCTGCTAAAATGGCCACCTTGAGAAAACTGTAATACCTTGAATATGTTTGTGGAGTATGCTAGATTTGCACATACTAGTAGAACTCAACATGTTCATTGCAGAAGTTGAGGTAATTACTGTAGTAACTATGTATTATTACTTTAATGTGTGTAAAAGTCCAACTCTTTAAGTGTATATGTCTATGGATATTAATTAAATGTATTTAACCTCTTCTTCTTGGAAGTTAGAATTGTCAACCGGGTTAAGCAACAACCTTTCATACAAATGCAGAGCAGCGTCATGTGTTCAGAATTCATTTGACTTTTTATTTTTGGATTGTCCAGAAACATGATCAAAATAATCAAAACAGCTTACTTATTGTTTTTATAATGTCTTACAAACAGAATGAATTGTATCCCAAAAATGAATTGTCCTGAATTGTCTCAATTAAAAATATCAAATGGAATGTCACATAAAAGCATAAAGACAGAAACCATAAGAAATAACAATTGACTTCTTCAAGTTTTTTTAGCAAACAGGTCAAGTTTGTCATGATTAAAAGGGTCTTGAACGAGGTTCTCAGCAGCCCCGGTGCTGCTCGTTGCACTTTCCATGAGCTTCCTCGTCTTGTCTTGGTCAGTCAACTGGGCGTGCACGGTGGCAACCATTTCATCATGAGATCATTGACTATGGCCTTCATCTGAGTGAGTAACTCTTTGTCTGATGTTATTTTGAAAGCCAAGAGGAAGAAGAAAAGATATATATATAAAAAATAAAGTATATTACAATGACATATTTTATTTTATGGGAACTAAATGCTTAATGCTGCCAAGTTTGCTCGGACAGACCAGATCCAACTTCAATTAGCACTGAGGTGTGAAGTGAGAGGTGTCGAAGCTTTTGAGCCCAATAAATGGCAGGTGTCTCTTACAGCCTACCCTACCCAAATCCAGAGCCCCCCCCGCTGTTCAGTGACCAGTGACTGGCATTTTCTACAAGAAATCTGCTTCCAGAAACCTACTTCCATTGCCTTCTGCACTGCTGCTTGAATTCCACCTGGTGATCTGTTCACCATCTGCCTTGGCCTGTCTCCCCCTGTTTGCTACAGGTACCCCCACCACACTCCCCCCTCTCCCGAGCTTTTGCTCGCCTCCAGCACACACGCACTGTGGGGGCAAGTGACTCTGAACTTAGAATGGCTAGCCCCAAGTCGTTCTATATTTTTTTATCTTGTGCATTTTGCTATTTTGCTATTTGCTTCATGACTCCTGCATACTTTGTTGACCATGAACTTTCTTGTTTACCCATCCGTGGGACAGACTATGTCTGTTCCCACACTCAGGACTCTGACTCTCTATTGGTTACATATACTTTTTGTAACGTGTGCGCTGGGAGTCGGGAAGCATGTTCAGAGAGTGAATAATTGAATAAATAAACTAAACATAATACAAAACAAGAAAAACAAACAAAGCACAGACATGAAACTGAAATAGAAACAATATAGCCTGGGAAAGGAACCAAAGAGAGTGACATATATAGGGAAGGTATTAAGGCAGGTGATGGAGTCCAGGTGAGTCTGATGAAGTGCTGGTGCTTGTAACGATGGTGACAAGTGTGCGTAATGAGCAGCCTGGTGACATAGAGCAGAGGAGAGGGATTACACGTGACACCTTTTGCCTCCCATCCTATTCTAACCACCTCTCGCCGGTTTGTATTCATGTTACCTTATGACATTGCTGTACAATGCACATTCAAATGTTATAAATCAACACTGCAGAGCTCTCCCTGTTCTCTGCTGTGCCTTGATTGTAATACTGCTGTAAACAATTTGATTGGCTGGTTTTAAGCATTAAACTTTCAAATAGCTCTTTGTTGACTGTTGCTGGGTGCTGTTGTTCTCCATCAGCACCGGCCTGTACCCTACCTGCCCTAAGCTCTCTCCTGGCCCATTACACTAAACTGGGAAATCCTTAGACCACCTGACCAAGTCCTAAAGCAATGGGACTCCCTAAATCGTTCTCTGATAATTACCAATCCCACAAGATATGACTCCAAACACCCAGAAAAGGCTACTCTTCTGTCGTAACTGAATCAGAATTAGTTAGGTAACATAGATAAATTAGATGTTTTATTTTATTTTATACTTGTCATTAGAATGTCTTCTTTTGGACTATACTAGTGGCAGTTGCATTTTCCTCTCTCTTCTCTAGGGAAAAGTCACTTGTGGCCCAGAGAGGGGAGAGGTCAGGCTTGTCTTTTACATGTCTGGTAATAGGCAGAATATCAGAAAGGAAGAAGTTAGGTTTGAACATTGTCTTCATAATGAATATATCTGTGAAACCATGTGAAGGGCTCATTTAATTAATAGTTTACCTTTGACGATCTTCAGATGTTTTCACTCACGAGACTCCCAGTTACACAACAAATGTTCCTTTTGTTCCACAAAGATGATTTTTATATCCAAAATACCTCAGTTTGTTTGGCGCGTTACGTTCGGAAATCCAGAGAAAAGAGCGGTCACGACAACACAGACAAATCCCAAATAGTTTCTGTAATGAAACATGTCAAACGTTTTTTATAATCAATCCTCAGGTTGTTTTTAAAATATATAATCGATAATATATCAACCGCAACTGTCTTTTGCAGTAGGAGAGGGAGAGACAATGGCTGCCCAAACTCTGTTGCGCCAAACAAAACGCTGCTGGAACCCGGCCATACAATGACGCGATGTTATCTTTCTCGCTCATTCTTCAAAATAAAAGCCTGAAACTACGTCTAACGACTTTTGAGGAAGCAATAGGAAAAGGAATCTGGTTGATATCCCTTTAAATGGAGCAAAGTCAGGCTATGGAACATGGAGTTTTCAAAATAGAAATCACTTCCTGGTTTGATTTTCCTCTGGGTTTTGCCTGCAATATCAGTTCTGTTATACTCACAGACAATATTGTGACCGTTTTGGAAACTTTAGAGTGTTTTATATCCTAATATGTCAATTAAATACATATTCTAGCATCTGGTCCTGAGAAATAGGCCGTTTACTTTGGGAACGTTATTTTTCCAAATATTAAAATAGTGCCCCCTAGCTTCAAGAGGTGTTTAACAAACTATTTTTTTTGCAAGTCGGTTAGGACATCTACTTTGTGCATGACACAAGTCATTTTTCCAACAATTGTTTACAGGCAGATTATTTCACTGTATCACAATTCCAGTGGATCAGAAGTTTACATACACTAAGTAGACTGTGCCTTTAAACAGCTTGGAAAATTCCAGAAAATGATGTCATGGCTTTAGAAGATTCTGATAGGCTAATTGACATCATTTGAGTCAATTTGAGGTGTACCTGTGGATGTATTTCAAGGCCTACCTTCAAACCTAGTGCCTCTTTGCTTGACATCATTGGAAAATCAAAAGAAATCAGCCAAGACCTCAAAAAGAAATTGTAGACTGCCACAAGTCTGGTTCATCCTTGGGAGCTATTTCCAAATGCCTGAAGGTACCATGTTCATCTGTACAAACAATAGGACGCAAATGTATAAACACCATGGGACCATGCAGACGTCATACCACTTAGGAAAGATGGGGGCAAAGATTATACTTTTTGAAGAAATGTCCTCTGGTCTGATGAAACAAAAATAGAACTGTTTGGCCATAATGATCATCGTTATGTTTGGAGGAAAAAGGGGGAGTCTTACAAGCTGAAGAATACCATCCCAACCGTGAAGCACGGGGGTGGCAGCATCATGTTGTTGGGGTGCTTTGCTGCAGGAGGGACTGGTGCACTTCACAAAATAGATAGCATTATGAGGCAGGAAAATGATGTGGATATACTGAAGCAGCATCTCAAGACATCAGTCAGGAAGTTAAAGCTTGGTTGCAAATGGGTCTTCCAAATGGACAATGACTCCAAGCATACTTCCAAAGTTGTGGCAAAATGTCTTAAGTTCAACAAAGTCAAGGTATTGGAGTGGCCATCACAAAGCTCTGACCTCAATCCTATAGAACATTTGTGGGCAGAACTCAAAAAGCGTTGACCCACTGGGAATGTGGGAGTATGGCTAGAATGTGATGAAAGAAATAAAAGCTGAAATAAATCATTCTCTCTACTATTATTCTGACCTTTCACATTCTTAAAATAAAGTGGTAATCCTAACTGACCTTAAACAGGATTTTTTTACTAGGATTAAATGTCAGGAATTGTGAAAAACTGAGTTTAAACATATTTTGCGAAGGTGTATGTAAATCTCAGACTTCAACTGTATCATACTGCACCTACCACGTGGTTGAAGGCAACGGCTATTCAATAGCCTCGATGAGGGGCCATGAAGGTCCATAACATCTTCCCCTCCTCTACCTTCACCATTCCCAGTTGTCTGTTCATCCAGGCACCTAAATTATATTGTGTTCTAGACATTGCTGATCTAGGGGGGCACACAATTCTAACCTTTAGAGGGGAAATGTACAACTGATCTTCCATCAGTATCTAAGGGCAACCTCACCCAACAACGTATACCAGAGGAGGCTGGTGGGAAACTATAGGAAGTCGAGCTCATTTAAATGGCCGGAATGGAATCAATGGAACATTGTTCCCATGTGTTTGATGTGTTGGGTACCATTACATTGACTAAATTACAGCGATTACAATGAGCCAGTCCTCCTATAGCTCCTCCCACCAACCTTCTCTGATGTATACACCACACCAACCAGTAGTCTGGTCAAAGGACCAGGCTGGCACAGCATGGGAGGCCTGCAGATCAGAGTTCTGCCCCAGGGGTAGAGTGAACTGTACTTGCCCGGTCACATTGATCTCTCTCCTATTGGACAAGAGCTGAGAATTGACAGCTCTTACGGCACTCAGCTTAATGCTGCTGTATCAATGCTGCTGTAAACACAAAACACTTCGTTTCAAACACAAAAAAATCTATGCAAAAGGCCTTATCATTCTAGTGCTGCTAACTTGTAGTTTGTTCTCTCTTGCTCTGTACCTCACTCCAACTGTGGTTAGAAAAGCTGCACAAGGACGTGGCACACACACACTCACACACGCACAGACACACACGAACGTACACACACACACACACACACACACGAACGTACATACACACACACACACACACACACACACACACACACACACACACACACACACACACACACACACACACACACACACACACACACACACACACACACACACACACACACACACACACACACACACACACACACCTGAATGGTTGATGAGAAGGCCAGTCGTGTAGGAATAGCAGTCTTTCCATGTGGAAGGCTGAGTTGTTGTAAGGTAAGAGAGAAGAGAGGTTGCTGTCTGTCAGGTTCAGGAAAATGTAATGGAATTGGAATCATGGGCTGACTCAGGGCATCTACAAATCAAAAGACACAGTTATAAGAAGATAAATACCAAAAACAAGGCATTGTTCAGCTTATGTTCAAGAACTAGAACCTATGAATAACACTAGCTACCAGTGTATATATATATATTTTTTTAAATGTATTTTATTTAACCTTTATTTAACTAGGCAAGTCAGTTAATAACAAATTCTTATTTACAACACTGTGCAAATTGTGTGCCGCCCTATGGGACTCCCAATCGTTTGTGATACAGCCTGGAATAGAACCCGGGGTCTGTAGTGACGCCTCTAGCACTGAGATGCAGTGCCTTAGACAGATGCGCCAATCGAGAGCATCATAGAATGAATAATAATGAATAATATCGGTTAATAGTGGGTAATAATGGATAACAGGGAATGATAATGGATAATAATGAATAATAAACAATAATTATAATAATGGATAATAATCGATAAGGGGGATAATAATGGATGACAAGGTGATAATGAATAATAATGGATAATAATGAATGATAATGGATAGCAATGGATAATAATGGATATTAATAGATAACAATGGATAACAATGGATAACAGTGGATTATAATGGATTATAATGAATCATTTGTTTTATTTACGTATTTAGTTAAGAACAATTTCTTATTTACAATGACGGCCTACTAAAGGGCAAAAAAGGCCTCCTGCAGGGATGGGGGCTGGGATTAAAAATACAAAATAAAATAAAAATATAGGAGAAAACACACATCACGACAAGAGAAGCTTTGATATGTGCTGAGAGAAAGGCAGTGTACCGTCTAGCCGTACTCCCAAGTACTTGTATGAGGTGACTACCTCAAGCTCTAAACCCATAACGGTAGTAATCACACCTCTGGGGAGAGGGGCATTCTTCTTACCAAACCACATGACCTTTGTTTTGGAGGTGTTCAGAACAAGGTTAAGGGCAGAGAAAGCATGTTGGACACAAAGAAAACTTTGTTGTAGTGTTTAATACAAAATCCGGTGAGAGGCCAGCTGAGTATAAGACTGAATCATCTGCATATACATGGATGAGAGAGCTTCTTACTGACTGAACTATGTTGTTGAATAATGGGTAATAATGGATAATCATGATTCATAATGGGTAATAATTTATAATAATGGGTAATAATGATTAATAATGGGTAATAATTATTAATAATGGGTAATACTTTATAATAATGGGTAATAATGAATAATAATGGGTAATAATTATTAATAATGGGTAATACTTTATAATAATGGGTAATAATGAATAATACTGGGCAATAATGGGTAATAATTATTAATAATGGGTAATACTTTATAATAATGGGTAATACTTTATAATAATGGGTAATAATGGATCATAATTGTAATCATGGCTAAAAATAGGTAATTATGGATAACAATGGACAATCATGGGCAACAATGGATAATAATGTGTAATAATGGTTAAAAATGTATAATAATGTGTAATAATGGTTAAAAATGGATAATAATGTGTAATAATGGTTAAAAATGGATAATAATGTGTAATAATGGATAATAATGTGTAATAATGGTTAAAAATGTATAATAATGTGTAATAATGGTTAAAAATGGATAATAATGTGTAATAATGGTTAAAAATGGATAATAATGTGTAATAATGGTTAAAAATGTATAATAATGTGTAATAATGGTTAAAAATTTATAATAATGGGAGAGTAAAGCAGACGATAAAGACTCAACATACATACCAGATGTTTTGGCAGTTATCGCCAGATGTTGCCTTGGTTTATGGACAAAAGCAACATGATCACATCTGAGAATAATGCAAGAAAGCTGAGGAGAAAAGGCAGGATGAAACTTTCCATATGCTTTTGCTTGACTTGATCCCCACAAATAATGTATATAAACTCTGGATTGCTGATGCCAAGTATTGGCCATTGAGAGGCTTTGAATCCACCGGTCGGCCATATTGGCACTCCCCTGAAGGAGCACCCATAGGAATGAATGGAATTCTACAGTATTTCAATTACATGTCGAAGGAAAAAAATGTGTGTATTTAAGTATTTCTGCTGTTGTTGTTGTGGGCACAGTGACATTAGCACTTTGTAAAAAAAAAAAAACTTTAATAAGGAAAATATGTTAATTTATACACTACCATTAAAACTTTTGGGGTCACACAGACGCCTCACAAGACCTCAACTGGCAGCTTCATTAAATAGTACCCGTGAAACAACAGTCTCAACGTCAACAGTGAAGAGGTGACTCCGGGATGCTGGCCTTCTAGGCAGAGTTGCAAAGGAAAAGCCATATCTCAGACTGGACAATGAAAATGAAAGACTAAAATGGGCAAAAGAACACCAACACTGGACAGAGGAACTCTGCCTAGAAGGCCTGCATCTCGAAGTCACCTCTTCACTGTTGATGTTGAGACTGGTGTTTTGCGGGTACTATTTAATGAAGCTGCCAGTTGAGGACTTGTGAGGCGTCTGTTTCTCAAGCTCGACTCTCTTAAGAGGACAACTCTAATGTACTTGTCCTCTTGCTCAGTTGTGCACCTGGTTCTCTCACTCCACTTTGTATTCTGTTTAGAGCCAGTTTGCTTTGTCTGTGAAGGGAGTAGTACACAGAGTTGAACAGGATCTTCAGTTTCTTGCCAATTTCTCGCATGGAATAGCCTTAATTTCTCAGAACAAGAATAGACTGGCAAATTTCAGAAGAAAGTACTTTGTTTCTGGCCATTTTGAGCTTGTAATCGAACCCACAAATGCTGATGCTCCAGATACTCAACTAGTCTAAAGAAGGCCAGTTTAATTACTTATTTAATCACCTCAACAGTTTTCAATTGTGCAAAAGGGTTTTCTAATGATCAATTAGCCTTTTAAAATGACAAACTTGGATTAGCTAACACAACGTGGAATTGGAACACAGGAGTGATATTTGCTGATAATGGGCCTCTGTACGGCTATGTAGATATTCCATAAAAAATCTGCCGTTTACAGCTACAATAGTCATTTACAACATTAACCATGTCTACACTGTATTTCTGATCAATGTGATGTTTTTTTAATGGACAAAAATGTGCTTTTCTTTAAAAAACAGGGACATTTCTATGTGACCTCAAACTTTTGAACCGTTTAAATATTTTTTGAATGTTTTGTTCACATAATACAATATAAAGCTGCAACATGGAGAGCATCCTGCTGACTGGTTGCATCACTGCCTGCTTTGGCAATTACTCTGCTGTCACGACTTCTACCGAAGTCGTTGCCTCTCCTTGATCGGGCGGTGCTCGGCGTTCGACGTCACCGGTCTTCGAGCCATCATTGATCCATTTTTCATTTTCCATTGGTTTTGTCTTGTCTTCCCACACACCTGTTTTCAATCCCATTCATTACCTGTTGTGTATTTAACCCTCTGTTTCCCCTCATGTCTTTGTCAGAGATTGTTTATTGTCAGTGTAGTGTTTGTTGTACAGGTGCGCAACGGGTCTTCGTACCCATATTTGTTTATATTCATGTTTCTATTTAGTGTTATGGAGCATGCTACTTGGACATTTATTAAAAGACTCCATTTTACACTCCGTTTGACTCTCCTGCGCCTGACTTCCCTACCACCTATACACATATATCTGACATCGGCCTTTGACCGCAAGGCACTACAGAGGGTAGTGCGTACGGCCCAGTACATCACTGGGGCTAAGCTGCCTGCCAACCAGGATCTCTACACCAGGCGGTGTCAGAGGAAGGCCCTAAAAATTGTCATAGACCCCAGCCACCCCAGTCATAGACTGTTCTTTCTACTACCGCATGGCAAGCAATACTGGAGTGCCAAGTCTAGGACAAAAAGGCTTCTCAACAGTTTTTACCCCCAAGCCATGACTCCTGAACAGGTAATCAAATGGCTACCCGGACTCTTTGCATTGTGTGCCCCCCCCAGCCCCTCTCTTTAAGCTGCTGCTACTCTCTGTTTATCATATATGCATAGTCACTTTAACTATATATTCATGTACATACTACCTCAATTGGGCAACCAATCAGTGCTCCAGCACATTGGCTAACCGGGCTATCTGCATTGTGTCGCGCCACCACCTCTATTATGCTACTGCTACTCTCTGTTCATCATATATGCATTGTCACTTTAACCATATCTACATGTACATAATAACTCAATCAGCCTGACTAACCGGTGTCTGTATGTAGCCTCGCTACCTTTATAGCCTGTCTTTTTACTGTTTTATTTCTTTACTTACCTATTGTTCACCTAATACCTTTTTTGCACTATTGGTTAGAGCCTGTAAGTAAGCATTTCATCGTAAGGTCTACATCTGTTGTACTCAGCGCACGTGACAAATAAAACTTTGATTTGATTTGAAAGTCTGCGTTAAAGTTTCTGTAAGATAATAAAGAAAGGAATGTAGACATTTATAAGTGCATTTCCATAGCTTCCAAAATATTTCTTACAATGGAGGAGTGTCAAGATGGCTGTAAGGTGGCTTCCATACAGCCCTCCCCTGTCAGTCATCCAAGATTTATACACATCAATGGTCTCCACACTGTCACTGTGTGTAGTTGTTAAAACGAGGCACTAGATGGCGACCTCATATTATACACACATTTACTTGGCATCCTGGAGGTTTTCCAGAGCAGCGAGGTGAGAAGGTAGCCATCCCTGCTAGCCACTATGGTCAGAAGGTAGCCATCCCTGCTAGCCACTATGGTCAGAAGTTAGCCATCCCTGCTAGCCACTATGGTCAGAAGGTAGCCATCCCTGCTAGCCACTATGGTCAGAAGGTAGCCATCCCTGCTAGCCACTATGGTCAGAAGGTAGCCATCCCTGCTAGCCACTCTGGTCAGAAGGTAGCCATCCCTGCTAGCCACTCTGGTCAGAAGGTAGCCATCCCTGCTAGCCACTATGGTCAGAAGGTAGCCATCCCTGCTAGCCACTCTGGTCAGAAGGTAGCCATCCCTGCTAGCCACTCTGGTCAGAAGGTAGCCATCCCTGCTAGCCACTATGGTCAGAAGGTAGCCATCCCTGCTAGCCACTATGGTCAGAAGGTAGCCATCCCTGCTAGCCACTATGGTCAGAAGGTAGCCATCCCTGCTAGCCACTATGGTCAGAAGGTAGCCATCCCTGCTAGCCACTCTGGTCAGAAGGTAGCCATCCCTGCTAGCCACTCTGGTCAGAAGGTAGCCATCCCTGCTAGCTACTATGGTCAGAAGTTAGCCATCCCTCCTAGCCACTATGGTCAGAAGGTAGCCATCCCTGCTAGCCACTATGGTCAGAAGGTAGCCATCCCTGCTAGCCACTATGGTCAGAAGGAAGCCATCCCTGCTAGCCACTATGGTCAGAAGGTAGCCATCCCTGCTAGCCACTCTAGTCAGAAGGTAGCCATCCCTGCTAGCCACTCTAGTCAGAAGGTAGCCATCCCTGCTAGCCACTCTGGTCAGAAGGTAGCCATCCCTGCTAGCCACTCTGGTCAGAAGGTAGCCATCCCTGCTAGCTACTATGGTCAGAAGTTAGCCATCCCTCCTAGCCACTCTGGTCAGAAGGTAGCCATCCCTGCTAGCCACTCTGGTCAGAAGGTAGCCATCCCTGCTAGCCACTCTGGTCAGAAGGTAGCCATCCCTGCTAGCCACTCTGGTCAGAAGGTAGCCATCCCTGCTAGCCACTATGGTGAGAGGTAGCCCCAGTTGGTTGGGAACACTATGCATCACTACACCGTCCTTAGTGGTGAGAACAGAGTTGGTCCTGGTGAAGCTCACATACAGCTCTGCTGCAGCTAGGCTCAGGACATGGGGCCCATCGCTCAGAGATTTAGGAGCTTAGACAGAATGGGGGTCTCCGCCCCATGAGGTCTTCATTCCAATAGACATGACAGATATGGTTAGATAGGTATGGTAATTGTCATGGCAAACATGGGACTGGCAAACAGACCTGGGACCAGGCTAGCTTACAGTGAGACCTTGCAGTGATCCAAAAACATGATCACATGGGATCATGTCCAAATGTGTAGATTAGCAGGATATTAGCTCTAAAACAGCAACATTTTAGCCTCATGAGAACCAGAAGAAAACATGTTTCCCACTGAACACACCCTGGTTTTGTTTTTAACATACGAGCCTACTGTAAATCTGTGTATAGGTCTGACTACACTGTATTGTATGCAGGACTACAATACAGGAACAGATAGTAATTCATTAGTAAAAACAAGAACATGTTTCCACAGAACATGTACTGCCTATGGGTTGTCCTCTCTACATTGTGTTTGTACATTACAATGAGTTCAAACAATATCACCAACAAACAATATCTGAAGGTAATGCAGTTCATCCAAGAGGAAGTAATATTATGACACGTTGTGTATGCACTCGTTTTTATTGAAGAAGGAAGATAGCCTTGTTTTTAAGGCACCTAACAATGTACAACAAATTTGAACCATTTATTTAATCTGAATACAAAAATACACATCTCAGCGACTTCCATATTGTAATAAATAGCTAACCATGCATTGTAACCATAAAAAAAAAGCACAAAAAACAGTCACTTGGTAGCAGTGGAGGCTGGTGGGACGATCTATAGGAGGACAGGCACATTGTAATGGCTGGAATGGAATTAAACACATCAAACATATGTAAACCACGTTTGATTCTGTTCCTTTTATTCCATTCCAGACACTACAATTAGCCTGTCCTCCTATAGCTCCTCCGACCAGCCTCCACTGCTTGGTAGTCATAAAACTGCTCTACCAAAAGCATCCAGATAGTAACACAAGTGATAAACTGTAACATTATCTTCCAAAGAAGAAAACATAGTTACATCATCATGTTGTTTAACCTTAGGCAATAAATATGCACTTTTTGTTTACATAAACTCAGCAAAAAAAGAAACGTCCCTTTTTCAGGATCCTGTCTTTCAAAGATAATTCGTAATAATCCAAATAACTTCACAGATGTTCATTGTAAAGGGTTTAAACACCGTTTCCCATGCTTGTTCGATTAACCACAAACAATTAATGAACACGGTCGTTAAGACACTAACAGCTTAAAGACGGTAGGAAATTAAGGTCACAGTTATGAAAACTTAGGACACTAAAGAGGCCTTTCTACTGACTCTGAAAAACACCAAAAGAAAGATGCCCAAGGTCCCTGTTCAACTGTGTGAACGTGCCTTAGGCATGCTGCAAGGAGGCATGAGGACTGAAGATGTGGCCATGGCAATGAATTGTAATGTCCGTACTGTGAGACGCCTAAGACAGTGCTACAGGGAGACAGGACGGACAGCTGATCAGTGGCAGACCACATGTAACAACACCTGCACAGGATTGGTACATCTGAACATCAAACCTGGAACAGGATAGCAACAACAACTGCCCGAGTTACACCCGAAATGCACAATCCCCCCCATCAGTGCTCTGTCTGCAATAGGCTGAGAGAGGCTGGACTGAGGGCTTGTAGGCCTGTTGTAAGGCAGGTCCTCACCAGACATCACTGGCAACAATGTCGCCTATGGGCACAAACCCACCATCGATGGACCAGATAGGACTGGCAAAGAGTGCTCTTCACTGACAAGTTGCTGTTTTGTCTCACCAGGGGTGATGGTCAGATTTGAGTTTATCGTCGGAGGAATGAGCATTACACCAAAGCGTGATCGATTTGGAGGTGGAGGGTCTGTCATGGTCCGGAGCGTGTGCCACAGCATCATCGGACTGAGCTTGTTGTCATTGCAAGCAATCTCAATACTGTGCGTTACAGGGAAGACATCATCCTGACGTGACCCTCCAGCATGACAATGCCACCAGCCATACTGCTCGTTCTGTGTGTGATTTCCTGCAAGACAGGAATGTCAGTATTCTGCCATAGCCAGCGAAGAGCTCAGATCGCAAACCCATTGAGCACTTCTGGGACCTGTTGGATCGGAGGGTCAGGGCTAGGGCCATTCTCCCAGGAAATGTCCGGGAACTTGCAGGTGCCTTGTTGGAAGAGTGGGGTAACATCTCATAGCAAGAACTGGCAAATATGGTGCAGTCCATGAGGAGGAGATGCACTGCAGTACTTAATGCAGCTGGTGGCCACACCAGATACTGACTGTTACATTTGATTTCTAATTTTGACCCCCCCTTTGTTCAGGGACACATTATTCCATCTGTTAGTCACATGTCTGTGGAACTTCAGTTCAGTTTATGTCTCAGTTGTGGAATTTTGTTATGTTCATACAAATATTTACACATGTTAAATTTGCTGAAAATTTGCTGAAAATAAACGCAGTTGACAGTGAGAGGATGTTTCCTTTTTTGCTGAGTTTACATATTTTTTTATCCTTAGCAAGTAAAACTGTGCCATTGTAAACAATGTAAACAAATGAATCTCACTTCTCTTCCACCATGTTATTAACCATGTTAAAGACTATCGGGTTACCCCATCTTAAGAGTCCTCACATAGGGTTTGGTTGGTTTATGAAAACCAGGCAGTTTGCAGCATTATATATACATACCATTGGAAAACATGGTGATGGATGATGTTGCCCATGGATGCTGATCTAAGATCAGTTTTGCGTTTCCCCCACCCTAATGGTTATGGTTAGGATTGGGTGAGGTGAGCTAAGATCAGTGCCCATGGGAAACCTCTGCCTAAATTGGAGAACTCAAGCTCTCTCTCTCTAAGCATGTAGTCTGGGGTCCAGCACACTCATACAGAATCAGCCAAACACCCTTCAGACAGACAGACACACACACAGAGACAAACAGACACCCTTCAGACAGACACACAGAGACAGACAGCACACTCATACAGAACCAGGCAGACACCCTTCAGACAGACAGACACCCACCCTTCAGACAGACACACAGAGATAGACAACACACACATACAGCCTGGGAACTGAAGCCGTGAGTGTGACCTGCCGTGAGGAACCTCAGCTCAGATTAAATCACACAGAGTTTGAAACACAGACACACAGTACATAGCCGCAGGAAGTAGTTTGGGGGTGGGGGTGCTGCGGCGATGCTGCAAAAAAAATGTTGGGCCGCGTTACAGACGGCTAGATCGGTCCACTAATACAGGAGTACTAAGGGCCTAGTGCACTACTTTTGTGGAGAAAAAAATACATATATATATATTTTTTTTTAAACTTTTGATTTTTCACACGGTGCTGCAGCACCCTCAGCACTCCTACTTCCTGCAGCTGTGCAGACATAAACTACCTAGATTGCACTTGAATTCAGACTACTGAAAATGTGGTTTTAATATAAATACAGAACTATGTATTCCAAGGTCAAACTACTCTGAGAACAACAGCTAGAACTTAAAAATCCATCTGTCTATGTCTGTGAAACCAGCCTATACCTAAGCCACGTAAGCATTGTTTCCATTGGCACTTTAAAGTCAACCCAGGTTGGGCTGGCCAAGAAATATGAAATTATGTCATGCTGCTAGGTAGCCAATATGTGACTGCAGCTGGCTTCGCTAATGTTGCTACCTAGCTAGCTAGCTAGATTTTAAAAAATGTAATTCACCCTCACCATGCTGTAACTAATGTTACCCCATACTCCTGCCAGTGCCAGCTAGACTCAGAGCCATATATTTAGCTTGCTGACATTAGCTAGCTAACAGGCTTAATTCCTAATTTGCTTGCCATGGCATTGGCTATTAGCTAGCTAGCTAACCAGATGATAGGTTTGATATTTTTTATTTATTTATTTATTTTTACCTTTATTTTACTAGGCAAGTCAGTTAAGAACAAATTCTTATTTTCAATGACGGCCTAGGAACAGTGGGTTAACTGCCTGTTCAGGGGCAGAACGACAGATTTTGTACCTTGTCAGCTCGGGGGTTTGAACTTGCAACCTTCCGGTTACTAGTCCAACGCTCTAACCACTAGGCTACCCTGCCATGTCTAGCTAATTTTCAATATGACCTGGCCAGCTTAAATTCCTGCTAGCTCACATTAGCTAGCTAGCTAGCTTGTTCAACTCTGATTTGCCAGCTAACGTTAGGTAGCTATAGCATTCGCGGGCTGGGCTGACTGTTCTCATAAAGGTTTATTGTGTAGTGCAAAAATGAATAAAGGATCCAGGTATGGTTGTAATTAGTGTCATGTCTGATATCTGCAATACTGCTTGTTCATGTCCTAGCTAACAGTAACAAGCCCAGACTACGTTGATAAGCTTGGTGGTTGCATAGTAACGGTGTCACCAGCCCGAATTCTAACCAGTTGTGAAACTTGGCTGCTCAGGCAGCCGGGTTTCCCTCGACCCAGCTCGAATTTAAGAATTCCATTTGAGCCAGCTCGAATTTGGAACCAACTGGGCCCTAATGTTAAGTGCCAGTGGAAACGGGGCTCTAAAGACAACAAGACACATAAATGATGATCAAGAACTGTGGCTTGGATACTTAGAATTTCAAAAAAGACTGAATGTTCAGAATGTTTCATTCATGTCTTTGGTTAGGAACCTAGCTAGCTTGTGGCTATGTTTTGTTTCTTCATAACAATCATACTTGCAATAAAAACCTTTTTTTTTTGTCTAAACCATTTACTAAGGTATGATTTAGATGCTCTTGGCATAATTCTAAAATCTAACTTCTTTCGCAAAAAGAGGTTAATGTTTTAGGGGATTAAAAGTCCTCGTGTTTTGGGTTTCATGTTTATTTTTTTTTATACTAGATTGTGAGCATAAGCAACAATTATATGCTTATTGATAATGTGAAATCTCTTGATAGGCCACCAAAAGAGAGGTGGGTGGTAATGTTTTATTTTACAGTCCTTTATATACTGCAAAATTATGGAGTAAAAGATACATGCTACTTTCTGGTGCTTTAAAATTAAGCAAGCCACAATCCTGATTCGAACAGTTTTGTTGAGGTAAAAAAATGATTAAAAAAAGAAGGCTTGATGATATAGGATCATTGATAATATAACTTGGCTGATCAATGATAAACATACAGTTGATGCTAAGTATTTTGCTGAAGTAAATGAACATACAAGGGTTCTTAGATACATAAAGCACAGAACAACAGTCAGGTCTGCCCGTTCAACAGTCTCACATAGTCAGTAACACGGTCTATTATTTCCTGCTTTGAGAATCATCCTGGAAGCACAGGGGAACAAGACTAAAAACCATTGAGCTGTTGGAAGAATTTTGAATGAAAATGAAATTAGTAAGAAACGCTATTTAGTTTAAAAGTCGGTCAGTTAACCCTTTGGGTTTTCCCCACAGCGAAACATCACGTCAGAAAGACGACCAAAACCAATATAATATTGCACCTCCGTTAGAACACAACAGCATTAAACAAAATCAGGACAGATTATCCTATTTAACAAAATCAATAATCCACAATTGGTGTTCATGGCGCAAATCAATAGACATGGTCATCAAAACGTGTTAGCTGTTAACTATAATCTACAGAGGCATTTGACTACAAAAGCTACTAACAGTGTATGCATACACTGCTTTAGATTGTATATATTCAGTGCATATATTGTATATGCATACTTAGCATCACATATATAGGTATACCCTGTAATGCCACCAACCTAACAAAAGTGTCCTATTACAATTACATGTCACACTGAGCAACTAAATCTGCACTTTCTCCTGTTGCAGATGAGCTGCTCAAACTTATACTTAAATCAACATTTAACTCCTATTCCCACTACCATAGTGTTACTCTGTGAAATATTGAGTGTTTAAATGCTAGAGATTGCGGTGAATTGTATCTAGTGATATGAGGATGTAACTTTGCAAATAGCAAATAGCAACATGGAAAAGTCCCTGTCAAGCGTTCCATAAAAATATGAAATTGTTGGATTTACAGCTAGGGTTGCAAAATTCCGGGAAATGTAAATAAATCCTGTGGTTTTCCCGAAATCCCGGTTGGAGGTTTTCTGGACTCAGAAGATAAGAAGCAGGAAATGCAGATCCTCCAACCAAGATTTCTGGGAAACCAGGGAATTTATTGAACGTTTCCAGAATTCTAGAATCCAATTTATAACACTCTATATGGAACTGATATTAATCCCAAACATGATTATGTTATTTTCACTACTTTCAAAGTTAACATTTATGTCTGGAAGTTTAGTGGACATTCACTTTGGTACTGATTTTCATTTCAACAGAAAACAAAGTATAACTCCTAATAGTTAATCTAGTAACTTGTCTTATATTCTGATGTTCTCTTACCAATAAAGCACATTTTTACAATAAAATGAATAAAATATGGCACATGACACAGGTCCTTGACACATAATTATCATGCAAAAACAAAAACATAAATAAAAATAATTAACAAAAAAGGTTGATTCATACCAAAATAATGCTTTCAGTAGTAACAAATGGTATAATAATACTAAAGTCATTTTTTACACAAAAGAACCAAGACACTAATCTTGCAATTCAAAATTGATATCCCAAATCAAGCTAGCATAGCATGCAACATATGTCTCACTGTTTTCAGAGACCTCTCTTGACTCGCTTTAGGTTGTGGCATTGCATCTCCTTCTCCCAGGACACGTCTGTAATCAGACCCTATTCCATACATAGTGCACCACTTAAAAGTAGTGCCCTACATAGGGAAGAGGGTGCTATTTGGGACGTCGCCTATCTCCTCTGGTGTAAACAGCGAAAGCAGGATATTGCAGACTGTAGCGTTGCGTCTGTAGCCTTCTACTGCCAGGCAAAGAGCCAGTAAGCCAATCACAAAGCTGCACGGTAATGTAGTGACTGTGCTGAACTGTACACACTCACAGCACATTGTTAGGGCACACTCATGGAAGTCACCTTGTTGCTACTTGGATTGGGCTTTCTCTATGAGGCCAGAATACCAAACCAACTCTTATAATGAGGATCTGTTGCATACCCGATTGGGCCATGGATGAAAATATGATTAGAGAAAATTAGCATTTTTTTTAGAAAAACTATGGCTTCCTTCTTTAAACTGTCAACAACTGTAGATTGCCATCTTCTATTTTGGCACCAAACACAGCCTCACTAAAACATTCCTGTTAGACAATTTCTCACCAACAGCTTTCTTAAATCCATCAAAGGATCAAATCCATCCATCCACCCCAAGATGCCAGGCGTTCAGCTCTCCCTGCGGAGCTCCCAAACTCTTTCTCTGTGGTGGAAGGGCACTTCCACTCTGGCACCAACTACTTCTGGGTTAGAGGTCAACCATTGCGGTCTTGGCCAGGTCCTTAGTTCCCTGGAGAATTCTCTTCATATGACCCACTTTCGATATCCCCAGATCCTGTGGAGAGCAGATGACATCTTAAGAACATTGATTCTCCTAATAGTTCATTTATTTAATGGAAATAATTTTATTTTATAGCTTCCTTTTTAAATCACTATGCTATATCTGTTTTATGGTTTTTACATTATTGTCTTTTTTGGGGTAATATTTTGTTTTACGTCTTGCTCATCCTGTAATGCAACACTTATTTTGCTCTCTTATGCCCTGTCTAAGAGGGGGAGGGTGGTCATACCAAGGATCATTAGGTATTTCATTTAGGATTTTAAAACACGTTGAAGAATCCCAAAATGATTTATGTTTTGGGGTCTTAAAATGTGTTGGGGTCATACTGCTAATATCTCATACAAATGCTTGGAACAACAGATCGTCCCCAAAAAATACCAAAAGGAAGTTTGTTCTGAAGTGTCTCTCCCATATCTGAGCGATGTAAGAAAGTTCAAGAAACATTTGTTAGATATATATTTTTTACATGTATTTAACCCAATACAGTGCCTTGCAAAATTATTCATCCCCCTTGGCGTTTTTCCTATTTTGTTGCATTACAACCTGTAATATAAATAGATATTTATTTGGATTTTGTGTAATGGACATACAGAAAATAGTCCAAATTGGTGAAGTGAAATGAAAAATATTACTAAATAAAAAAAATAAAAAAAAAGTGGAAAATTGGTGTGTACATATTTATTCACCCCCTTTTCTATGAAGCCCCTAAATAAGATCTGATACAACCAATTACATTCAGAAGTCAAATAATTAGTTAAATAAAGTCCCCCTGTGTGCAATCTAAGTGTCACATGATCTGTCACATGGTTTCAGTACATATACACCTGTTCTGAAAGGCCCCAGAGTCTGCAACACCACTAAGCAAGGGGCACCACCAAGCAAGTGGCACCATGAAGAACAAGCAGCTCTCCAAACGGGTCAGGGACAAAGTTGTGGAAAAGTACAGATCGGGTTTGGATTATAAAAAAATATCAGAAACTTTGAACATCCCCCAGAGCACAATTAAATCCACTATTAAAACATGAAAAGAATTTGGCACCACAATAAACCTGCCAAGAGAGGGACGCTCACCAAAACTCACGGACCAGGCAGGGAGGGCATTACCAGAGAGGCAAAAAAAACACCAAAGATATCTCTTTGTTTTTTATTTGACCTTAATTTACCAAGCAAGTCAGATAAGAACAAATTCTTATTTTCAATGACAGCCTAGGAACACTGAGTTAACTGCCTTGTTCAGGAGTAGAACAACAGATTTTTACCTTGTCAGCTCTGGGATTCGATCTTGCAACCTTTCAGTTACTAGTCCAACGCTCTAACCACTAAATCAAATGAAATCACATTTTATTGATCACATACACATGGTTTGCAGATGTTAATGCGAGTGTAGCGAAATGCCACCAGGCTACCTGCCGCCCCAGATAACCCTGAAGGAGCTGCAAAGCTCCACAGCGGAGATTGGAGTATCTGTCCATAGGACCACTTTAAGAGGTACACTCCACAGAGCTGGGCTTTACAGAAGAGTGCCCAGCAAAAAGCCATTGCTCAAAGAAAAAAATAGGCAAACATGTTTGGTGTTTGCCAAAAAGCATGTGGGAGACTCCCAAAATATATGGAAGAAGGTACTCTGGTCAGATGAGACTAAAATTGAGCTTTTTGGCCGTCAAGGAAAATGATATGTCTGGTGCAAACCCAACACCTCTCATCACCCCGAGAAAACCATCCCAAAGTGAAACATGGTGGTGGCAGCATCATGCTCTGGGGATGTTTGTCATCTGCAGGGACTGGGACACTGATCAGAATTGAAGGAATGATGGATGGCGCTAAATACAAGAATGTTCTTGAGGGAAACCTATTTCAGTCTACCAGAGATTTGAGACTGGTACAAAGGTTGACCTTCCAGCAGGACAATGACCCTAAGCATACTGCTAAATTAACACTTGAGTGGAAACATTTCAATGTCTTGGAATGGCCTAGTCAAAGCCCAGACCTCAATGCAATTGAGAATCTGTGATGTGACTTACAGATTGCCGTACACCAGCAGAACCCATCCAACTTGAAGGAGCTGTAACAGTTTTGCCTTGAAGAATGGGCAAAAATCCCAGTGGCTAGATGTGTCAAGCTTATAGAGACATACCCCAAGAGACTTGCAGCTGTAATTGCTGCAAAAGGTGGCTCTAAAAAATATTGACGTTGAGGGGGTAAATAGTTTTGCAAATTCAAGTTTTCAGTTTTGTTATTTCTTGTTTGTTTCACAATAAATCTTCAAAGTGGTAGGTATGTTGCTTAATTCAAAATACAACCCCCCAAAAATCTATTTATTCCAGGTTGTAATGCAACAAAATTGGAAAAATGCCAAAGGGGTGAATTTTCGCAAGCACTGTACCTCTGGCATTAACTTCTTGGTGACTGGGTGGCAGTATTGAGTAGCTTGGATGAATAAGGTGCCCAGAGTAAACTGCCTGCTAGTCTGCCATAAAAGCTATAATAAGAATATAATTAGAATATTTATCTAATATATGCATGTTATATGCATTTGATTATTAGTATTGGATAGAACACACTCTGAAGTTTCTAAAACTGTTTGAATGATGTCTGTGAGTATAACAGAACTCATATGGCAGGCGAAAACCTAATCAAAAATCCAACCAGGAAGTGGGAAATCTGAGGTTGGTCGTTTTTAAACTCATTCCCTATTGAAGATACAGTGGGATATTAGTCATATTGCACCTCCTAAGGCTTCCACTAGATGTCAACAGTCTTTAGAAACTTGTTTGAGGCTTCCACTGTAAAGGAGGGGCTCATAAGGGCAGTGAGTCAGTGGTCTGGCAGAGTGCCACGGACTAGTGGCGCGCGGTCATGAGAGAGTTAGCTCGCATTCCATTACTTTTCTACAGACAAAGGAATTCTCCGGTTGGAACATTATTGAAGATTTATGTTAAAAACATCCTAAAGATTGATTCTATACATCGTTTGACATGTTTCTACAGACTAACGGAACTTTTTGACATTTCGTCTGCTCTTCACGTGACTTTGCATTTGTTTACAAAACGCGCTAACAGAAGTAGCTATTTGGACATAAATGATGGACATTATCGAACAAATAAACAAATCAAACATTTATTGTGGAACTGGGATTCCTGGGAGTGCATTCTGATGAAGATTATCAAAGGTAAGTGAATATTTATAATGCTATTTCTGACTAATGTTGACTACACAACATGGCAGATTTTTATTTGGCTGGTTTGGGCTCTGAGTGCCGTACTCAGATTATTGCATGGTGTGCTTTTTTCCCCGTTTGAAATCTGACACAGCGGTTGCATTAAGGAGAAGGTTATCTAAAGTTCCATGTATAATAGTTTTATCTTTTATCAATGTTTATTATGAGTATTTCTGTGAATTGATGTGGCTCTCTGCAAAATCAACGTATGTTTTGGAACTACTGAACATAACATGCCAATGTAAAATGAGATTTTTGGATATAAATATGCACTTTATCGAACAAAACATACATGTATGGTGTAACATGAAGTCATATGAGTGGCAGCTGATGAAGATCATCAAAGGTTAGTGATTAATTTTATCTATATTTCTGCTTTTTGTGACTCCTCTCTTTGGCTGGAAAATGGCTGTGTTTTTCTGTGACTTGGTGGTGACCTAACATAATCGTTTGTGGTGCTTTCGCTGTAAAGCCTTTTTGAAATCAGACACTGTGGCTGGATTAATGAAAATGTTATCTTTTAAATGGTGTAAAATACTTGTATGCTTGAGGAATTTTAATTATGAGATTTTTGTTGTTTTGAATTTGGCGCCCTGCACTTTCACTGGCTGTTGGTGGGGTGGGACGCTACCATCCCAAATATCCCAGAGGTTAATCAGTCTCCATACACAGTATACTTCCATTCATTTTCTCATCTAGACGAGTCTTGTCAGGCCTGTGGGCGTCCTAGAGCAAAACAACCGACGTACCCTACTGTTCAATAGTTTGGGGTCACTTAGAAATGTTATTGTTTTTGATAGAAAAACACATTTTGTGGCCATTAAAATAACATCAAATTGATCAGAAATACAGTGTCGACATTGATAATGTTGTAATTACTATATATATTACTATATATTGTAGATATGGAATATCTACTGAACATCGGCGTACAGAGGCCCATTATCCGCAACCATCAATCCTGTGTTCCAATGGCACGTTGTGTTATGGCACTGTTGACTGTCATTGGCACATTGACTGTCAATGGCACGTTGACTGTCCCCAGTCCACCTGGCCGTGCTGCTGCTCCAGTTTCAACTGTTCTGCCTGTGATTATTATTATTTGACCATGCTGGTCATTTATGAACATTTGAACATCTTGGCCATGTTCTGTTGTAATCTCCACCCGGCACAGCCAGAAGAAGACTGACCACCCCACATAGCCTGGTTCCTCTCTAGGTTTCTTCCTAGGTTTTGGCCTTTCTAGGGAGTTTTTCCTGGCCACCGTGCTTCTACACCTGCATTGCTTGCTGTTTGGGGTTTTAGGCTGGGTTTCTGTACAGCACTTTGAGATATCAGCGTATGTACGAAGGGCTATATAAATCAATTTGATTTGATTTTGATTTGTTAGCTAATTCAAATTTATAATTTTAAAAGGCTAATTGATCATTAGAAAATACTTTTGCAATTATGTTAGCACAGCTGAAAACTTTTGTTCTGATTAAAGAGGCAATAAAACTGTCCTTCTTTAGACTAGTTGAGTATCTGGAGCATCAGCATTTTTGGGTTCGATTACAGGCTAAAAATGGCCAGAAACAACAAACTTTCCTCACAAGGCCTCCACTGGCAGCTTCATTAAATAGTAACCGCAACACACAGTCTCAACTTCAACAGTGAAGAGGCGACTCCGGGATGCTGGCCTTCTAGGCAGAGTTGCAAAGGAAAAGCCATATCTCAGACTGGCCAATAAAAATAAAAGATTAAGATGGGCAAAAGAACACAGACACTGGACAGAGGAAGATTGGATAAAAGTGTTGACAGACGAATCAAAGTTTGAGGTGCTCAGATCACAAAGAAGAATAATCACAAAGAAGAAAACTCATATAAAATGAAAAGGTGATGGAGTAGTGCTTCACGCCATCTGTCAAGCATGGTGGAGGCAATGTGATTGCCTGGGGGTGCTTTGGTGGTGGTCTTGAAGGGATGCTATCACTCCATTTTGCAACGCCATGCCATACCCTGTGGATGGCGCTTAATTAGAGCCAATTTCCTCCTACAACAGGACAATGACCCAACGCACAGCTCTAAACTATGCAAAACTATTTAGGGAAGAAGCAGTCAGCTGGGTTTTCTGTCTATAATGGAGTGGCCAGCACAGTCACCGGATCTCAACCCTATTGAGCTGTTGTGGGAGCAGCTTGACCGTATGGTACATACGTTCCCATCAAGCCAATCCAACTTGTGGGAGGTGCTTCAGGAAGCATTGGGGGGAAATCTCTTCAGATTTCCTCAAATTGACAACTAGAATGCCAAAGGTCTGCAAGGCTGTAATTTTTGCAAATGGAGGATTCTTTAAAGAAAACAAAGTTTGAAGGACACAATTATTATTTGAGTAAAAAAATCATTATTTATAACCTTGTCACTCTCTTGCCTATATTTCCTATTCATTTTGCAACAAATTTCATGTATGTTTTCTTGGAAAACAAGGACATTTCTAAGTGACCCCAAACTTTTGAATGGTAGTGTACATGCTTGTTGGCAGATCGGCTGTACCAACTTCAGACTAGTCTCCTGACACGGGCTGAGAGTATCATCTTTCCATAGAGGGGTCCTAATAGCTGCTAGGCCAAACCGTTCAGATGCTACAGGGGATTTTGTGAGAAGACCGAATTTTGGGATGTCTAATGGTCTGACAAACAGCGCTCCATCTCTGTCACCTTTCACCGCAGATGCAGAAGTGCGACATAGGTGGATGCAGTGGAATGAGACGTATCCAATTTCAAAAACAGACATCTCCAGCTTATATTTACAAATATGTATGTACATTTTTAAAATTATGCTAATTTGATTTCCATGGGGGTGAGGACATCGACATTTGGGGGTTTTAAAGGCAGCTTCACCTAAGAGCTTCCAAATAATAAAAAGTTACAGGTCATGTACTGTATAAACAACATCTTCTGGTCAATGACAAAACAGACAGTGCCAACAGACATGTTGTGTTGTGCTGTACCTACCCTCAATTAGCATAACACATATTCAAACATGGAGTACACTCCAGAACAGCATGCAGCAGACACTGTTTGTGTTTATGATCCCGTGGTCATTTTCTGTGATAGTTTGGTAACACTTTACTTATTAAAGCCAAACTGCATGCTTTATAACTTGTTTTGGAAGTGTAGAGGCCCTCATAATGTATTCTAATAAGGATTATAATGTTAGCAGTAGCAGGTGTTAGCAGTAGCTAGTTGACTAGCTAACAAGCAAGAGATCGTTGTAAATATCAACAAAAATGTTCTACTGGTTAATGTGTTCTTACAGAATTTTTTTATTTGGAAACTGTGGTATAAGCAGGATAAACAGTTTAAACAAATGTAACGGAATAAACTTTGATGTTATCTTCACTAGGGTAGGGGGCAGCATTCAGAAGTTTGGATGAAAAGCGTGCCCAAATTAAACTGCCTGCTAATCAGGTCCATTTGCTAGGATATGCATATGATAGTATATTTGGATAGAAATCACTCTAAAGTTTCCAAAACTGTTAAAATAATGTCTGTGAGTATAACAGAACTGATATGGCAGGCGAAAACCTGAGGAAAATCCAACCAGGAAGTACTATTATTTTGAAAGGCTGTTTTTCCATTGAAAGCCTATCCACCATACAAAGACTTAGGACCCAGATCATGATCTCTATGGCTTCCTCATCATGTGACCAGTCTTTAGGTGTTGTTTCAGGCTTTTACTCTTAAAAATGAGGGAGATACAGCACTTTCAATGAGAGGACAGTGGAAATTTCCATCCATGAATCAAGCACGTGATCGGGAGCGCGCATTTCTTGTTTACCTTTTCCATTGACGAAGCTTTTGTCCGGTTGAAATATTATTGATTATTTATGACAAAAACAACCTCAAGATTGATTTTAAACATCGTTTGACATGTTTCTACTATCTTTTATTGTACATTTTTGACTTTTTGTCTTGGATTTGAGAGCGAGCATTGTGCCTTTGGATTTCTGAACTAAACGCACCAACAAAACGGAGGTATTTGGACATAAAGATGAACTTTATCGAACAAAACAAACATTTGTTGTCTAACATGGAGACCTGGGAGTGCCACCAGATAAAGATCATCAAAGGTAAGTGATTCATTTTAATGCTATTTCCGACTTTTGTGACACTCTCCTTGGTTTGAAAATGGCTGTATGGCCTTCTGTGGCTAGGAGCTGACCTAACATAATCGCAAAGTGTGCATTCGCTGTAAAGCCTTTTTGAAATCTGACACAGCGGTTGCATTAAGGAGAAGTTTATCTGTATTCATATGTTTAACACTTGTATCTTTTATCACTTTTTATAATGAGTATTTCTTTTATTTGATGTGGCTCTCTGCACTTTCACCGGATGTTTGTTTGAGACAATGCATTTCTGAACATAAAACACCAATTTCATATGAGGTTTTTGGACATAAAGATTAACTTTATTGAACAAAACACACATTTATTGTGTAACATGAAGTCTTGTGAGTGCCATCAGATGCATATCATCAAAGGTTAGTGATTAATTTAATCGCTGTTTCTGACTTTGTGAGCCCTCTCCTTGGCTGGATGGTTTTCTGTGACTAGGTGCTGACCTAACATAATCGTTTGGTGTGCTTTCGCCGTAAAGCCTATTTGAAATCGGACACTGTGGCTGGGTTAACAAGAAGTTTACCTTTTAAAATTATGTAAAATACTTGTATGTTTGAGGAATTTTAATTATGGGACTTCTGTTGTTTTGAATTTGGCGCCCTGCAATTTCACTGGCTGTTGTCGAGGTGGGACGCTAGCTGCTAGCAAGCTAGTTGGCTAGCAAGGGATGAGAACGTTGCCACTGAGCATGGCAACAGAACATAAAGAATGAATGACTGTCCATAAATATTGAACTAAATCGAACGATTTAAATATCAACAAGAAAAAAGTATTTATAGCAGTAAATGTGTGTTTCATATTGTTTTCTTTGGCAACTGTGGTTTAAGCGGGATAAAAGCCGCCGTTCTGTACCTTACATTGGAAAAAGGAACCCTGCAATGGTGCTTTGTCCATTATTTCCAGAGTAATGTACAGAACGTCTGCATTTATCCCTTACTTAATACTTCTATGCTGCAAAAAAAAATGTACAGACTAAAAAAAAACATTAGAAGCTCCTCTTACATGCATATGACAAGTCTTACAATTGATTATAAATGCATCATAATGCATTGTAATTGCAAGTGTTACATAAAGTGTTACCATGTTCCTAAAAAGGATCAATTATAATTATGCAATAGCGTTTAGGATATTTTCCTTTTACTTCCAATTATGCTTTTTCTACAGATAATGGTGCTTTTGTCATAGAAATGGAGGGGACAGATTTGGAATGAGGGGACACAGGCAGAGAAACACTGGCACAATCCAAGGTATGTTAGGCAAGTCGCTCGTAAGGACAATTATTGTCTAATGTCAAAAAAGTAATCCCCTTGCTTTGCCGTCGTTCACTTCACCTTCTATAGATCCATTAGGATAATTGGCACATGAAACTCTGATGAACAATGTGAAATAGAACAGTCTAAATGACTCCATCATTTGTAAGGAGGTTATGGGGGTAATGAAGTGTGGGATATCCCTGGGAGTGTATCATTAGTCGGAATCCATTGCAAAACCGTTTACTTCAAACAGAAAACATTTTGCAACGAAAACGAGATTTTCTATTGGACAAATTAATCTATGTCCTTCCCTGTCTGTTTAATTTTTGATTACTTTTTTAGATTACTGTTGTGTATTGTTAGATATTACTGCACTGTTGGAACTAGGAATACAAGCATTTCGCGACACCCACAATAGCATCTGCTAAATATGTGCATGCAACCAATGAAATGTGATTTTCTGTGATTTAGCGTAAACATTGAACAGTTTCAGTAGGACAATGTTGTGTCACAGACAAGATGTTATGCAAACGGATCTGACTAATTAATACACCTCTTGTTTCTCCCTGAGGTATTTTCTCAGTGTGGAGTCAACATTGAAAAGCTTTCTCCTATAACTCAAAGCCACCCTTGTTCAGCAGTACTCCAAAGGTCCACTCACACCCCTGGGGTCAGTATTACTGGGAGTTGTTGTGTTCTGTCCGTGAACAGCGTCTCTATATCGCTCTGACCTAAAACAGCTTCTTGTCTCGGTCTGTGGTACCAACCTAACCCCAGCTCCAACCCTCCCTCACCCAACCTTCCTGAGCAGTCCCACTCCCCTAGCCCCTCCTCCCCTACGCCAGCCCTCCCTCAACCCTATCCCATTTCCCCAGGTCTGTCCCGTTCCCAGTTCACACATAGTACCAGTGAAGACTGAGGGGTTAGTGAGTTACAGCCAGTCTCCTGCGGTAGGTAAGCAACACTCTCACACACAGTGGAAGCCAAGCAGAGCAGTGCAGCACAGATTAGCAAACAGGAAGACAGCTAACGGCCAACAGAACCAGAGAGAAAGAGATGGAGAGAAACCGTGAGAAAGAGAGTTGATCTGGTGGTAGATGAAGTAACAGTGTGTGTGTGTGTGTGTGTGTGTGTGTGTGTGTGGTGTGTGTGTGCGTGCGTGTGTGTATACCTTCAGGTCCCTCCTCTCCAGGTGCAGCAGTTCAGAGCCTCTGATGTCATGGCGTGTGAAGGTATCTCTGTACTCTCCCAGACTGAGCTGCTCCAGCCAGACTCCTACCTCCTCTGTACCCCATCGCTCCACTACACACATAAGCAGTGCACAGAGCAAGAATGTGCTCACTCAGTGTCTGAGACCCTCTCTCCCACACACACATCCACACGCACACACACTCATGTATACACACACAATCAGAGAGAGGAAATCAAAATAGAGGGAAGGGAAGACAGGAAGAGGAGGAGAGGAAGAAAGGAAGGGAGAGAGGGAAGAGGCTGCGGCAGCGGCTGGCGGAAAAGAGGAGGAGTTAGCATAGATGTTGGAGGTTGGTTGGTCGGAAACGGCTGTGGCCAATGGCCTTCCACAGAGGCTAAGGGCATGCAGGTTATCCACCAATCAGAACACAGACGTACAGGAAGTAGGAGGGAGAAGGATGGCGGAAGCCTGTGCAACCTGATGGAACGCCCCACCCAATCCCTGCCCTTCCTCACTGTGGGCGGGATTAACACTCCCAACCAATCAGACGGGGTCCTGAAGCAGAAGACCGGCCAACCCCTGGCGTTCTATTTGTATGCATTATATGGGCTCTTATTTCACCCCAAAACAATCTAATCTAGATTGAAGAGTGCAGCTACAGCATACAATAAAAATGGCTGGTTTTCATGTTGAATTGGTAGTAATATTCATAAACAAATGTAGTCAATGTTCTGTTGTATCAGTCGTCATGAAGGAGAAATTGTGTTCTGAAACAGTTTTTGGCCCTGCGTCCAGCCCCCTCCCCCTGTCTTTGGCCTTGGTTTGTGACTGCTGTAAACATGTAAACAGGTGGATGAGACCATGAACAGAAGGAAGAGGGGTGCTCTTGGATGGATGGGTCAGACTGAGGACCAGACCAGACGGAAATCACAGAGACAATCCCTGACACCACACTGGGTGATTATAATGCATTACAAGCACAAAATGTAGGCCACATAGATACCTTAAAGATCTTAGATGTAACTTAAAAGTATACAACTCTGTATGTGTGCTGCGTACACTCTTAGAAAAAAAGGGTTCCAAAAGGGTTCCTCGGCTGTCCCAATAGGGTAACCCTCTTGATTCCAGATAGAATAATTTTGGGTTCCATGTAGAACTCTCTGTGGAAAGGGTTCTACCTGAAATTCAAAAGGGTTCTACCTGGAGCCAAAAAGGGCTATTTCAAAAGTGATCCTCTGGGGAAATCCGAATAACCCATTCAGGTTCTAGATGGCACCATTTACTGTATATCTTTAGCCTGTGGAGAGAGACAAAAAAGACGAAGATTTACCTGACTGAGGGTTGGTCTTCTTGGTAGCTTTCTCTTTCTTGAACTTTGGCACAATTCTGAACATGCTGCTACGACTGTTGCTCTTGCCATACTCTAACGAGGGGTCCTGAGAGGGACACGGGTGTAGGATTAGAAGTGTGTGTAATCTCACCTCATCTTCAATAGGTTGCAATATATGGTATAACCAGGGAAAATATACACTGCTCAAAAAAATAAAGGGAACACTAAAATAACACATCGTAGATCTGAATGAATGAAATATTCTTATTAAATACTTTTTTCTTTACATAGTTGAATGTGCTGACAACAAAATCACACAAAAATTATCAATGGAAATCAAATTTATCAACCCAATTAAAGTGGAAAACCACACTACAGGCTGATCAAACTTTGATGTAATGTCCTTAAAACAAGTCAAAATGACGCTCAGTAGTGTGTGTGGCCTCCACGTGCCTGTATGACCTCCCTACAACGCCTGGGCATGCTCCTGATGAGGTGGCGCGTGGTCTCTTGAGGGATCTCCTCCCAGACTTGGACTAAAGCATCCGCCAACTCCTGGACAGTCTGTGGTGCAACGTGGCGTTGATGGATGGAGCGAGACATGATGTCCCAGATGTGCTCAATTGGATTCAGGTCTGGGGAATGGGCAGGCCAGTCCATAGCATCAATGCCTTCCTCTTGCACACACTCCAGCCACATGAGGTCTAGCATTGTCTTGCATTAGGAGGAACCCAGGGCCAACCGCACCAGCATATGGTCTCACAAGTTGGTCTGAGGATCTCATCTCGGTACCTAATGGCAGTCAGGCTACCTCTGGCGAGCACATGGAGGGCTGTGCGGCCCCCCCAAAGAAATGCCACCCCACACCATGACTGACCCACAGCCAAACCGGTCATGCTGGAGTATGTTGCAGGCAGAAGAACGTTCTCCACAGCGTCTCCAGACTGTCACGTCTGTCACATGTGCTCAGTGTGCACCTACTTTTTCTGTGAAGAGCACAGGGCGCCAGTGGAGAATATGCCAATCTTGGTGTTCTCTGGCAAATGAAAAACGTCCTGCACGGTGTTGGGCTGTAAGCACGACCCCCACCTGTGGATGTCGGGCCCTCATACCACCCTCACGGAGTCTGTTTCTGACCGTTTGAGCAGACACATGCATATTTGTGGCCTGCTGGAGGTCCTTTTGCAGGGCTCTGGCAGTGCTCCTCCTGCTCCTCCTTGCACAAAGGCAGAGGTAGCGGTCCTGCAGCTGGGTTGTTGCCCTCCTACGGCCTTCTCCACGTCTGCTGATGTACTGGCCTGTCTCCTGGTAGCGCCTCCATGCTTTGGACACTACCCTGACAGACACAGCAAACCTTATTGTCACAGCTCGCATTGATGTCCCATCCTGGATGAGCTGCACTACCTGAGCCACTTGTGTGGGTTGTAGACTTGGTCTCATGCTACCACTAGAGTGAAAGCACCACCAGCATTCAAAAGTGACCAAAACATCAGCCAGGAAGCATAGGAACTGAGAACTGGTCTGTGGTCCCCACCTGCAGACCCACTCCTTTATTGGGGGTGTCTTGCTAATTGCTTATAATTTCCACCTGTTGTCTATTCCATTTGCACAACAGCATGTGAAATTTATTGTCAATCAGTGTTGCTTCCTAAGTGGGCAGTTTGATTTCACAGCAGTGTGATTGACTTGGAGTTACATTGTGTTGTTTAAGTGTATTTTTTTGAGCAGTGTACTAGTGTGTATTATCTAAACACATCTTCAATAGGCTGCGATGTTTACATTTGATTTATTTAACCTTTATTTAACTAGGCAAGTCAGTTAAGAACAAATTCTTATTTAGAATGACGGCCTACCCTGGCCAAACCCTCCCGTAACCCGGACGACGCTGGGCAAATTGTGCGCCGCCCTATGGGACTTCCAATCACGGCCGGTTGTGATACAGCCTGGATTCAAACCAGGGTCTGTAGAATGCATCTAGCACTGAGATGCAGTGCCTTAGACCGCTGCTCCACACAAATATGGTTTAAACAGGGAATATCTACTAGTATGTGTAATCTCACCTCATCTTCATTAGGCTGCAGTATATGGTATAACCAGGGAATATCTACAAGTTTGCCTAGCTCCATCTCCACACTCTGCAGAGCACTGGATAAAGACTCTTCATCTGAGGGTTCCAGTTGCTGTGGATACACACACACACACACACACACACACACACACACACACACACACACACACACACACACACACACACACACACACACACACACACACACACACACACACACACACACACACACACACACACACACACACACACACACACACACACACACAAACACACAGGAGTTGGTATGAAGAAGATAAACACATATTCTCTACACAGAATGTGAGTAAGATGAGGTTGCCCTGAGACGCTGATCTAAGGTCAGTCTTGATTTTCCCTCTTAATGGTTATTGTTAGAATACGGAAAGGCTGAACTGATCATAGACGTTGCTTAGCCTCCTAGATTGTAACTCACCAGTGATACCCGTCCCACCAGAAGGGATTCAGTCTCGTTGTGTAAAGCCTTCACATTGCTGGCTACTTCTATAGCAGTGTTCCTGGCCATACTCTGTGTTCAAGGCAATACAAACAAACACGATATTAGACAGCTGGAATCACAGACAGTCTTCACATCACAGACAGTCCTCACCTCACACACAGTCCTCACATCACACAAAGTCCTCACCTCACACACAGTCCTCACCTCACACACAGTCCTCACCTCACACACAGTCCTCACCTCACACACAGTCCTCACCTCACACACAGTCCTCACCTCACACACAGTCCTCACCTCACACACAGTCCTCACCTCACACACAGTCCTCACATCACACACAGTCCTCACATCACACACAGTCCTCACCTCACACACAGTCCTCACCTCACACACAGTCCTCACATCACACACAGTCCTCACATCACACACAGTCCTCACCTCACACACAGTCCTCACATCACACACAGTCCTCACCTCACACACAGTCCTCACCTCACACACAGTCCTCACCTCACACACAGTCCTCACATCACACACAGTCCTCACCTCACACACAGTCCTCACCTCACACACAGTCCTCACCTCACACACAGTCCTCACCTCACACACAGTCCTCACATCACACACAGTCCTCACCTCACACACAGTCCTCACATCACACACAGTCCTCACATCACACACAGTCCTCACATCACACACAGTCCTCACATCACACACAGTCCTCACCTCACACACAGTCCTCACCCTACACACAGTCCTCACCTCACACACAGTCCTCACATCACACACAGTCCTCACCTCACACACAGTCCTCACCTCACACACAGTCCTCACCTCACACACAGTCCTCACCTCACACACAGTCCTCACATCACACAGTCCTCACATCACACACAGTCCTCACCTCACACACAGTCCTCACCTCACACACAGTCCTCACATCACACACAGTCCTCACATCACACACAGTCCTCACATCACACACAGTCCTCACATCACACACAGTCCTCACATCACACACAGTCCTCACATCACACACAGTCCTCACATCACACACAGTCCTCACATCACACACAGTCCTCACCTCACACACAGTCCTCACATCACACACAGTCCTCACATCACACACAGTCCTCACATCACACACAGTCCTCACATCACACACAGTCCTCACATCACACACAGTCCTCACATCACACACAGTCCTCACCTCACACTCATATCACTCATATATCACTCCTCATATGACTCCTCATATCCCTCATCATATGACTCCTCACATCACATGACTCCTCACATCACTCCTCACATCACATGACTCCTCACATCACACACAGTCCTCACATCACACACAGTCCTCACATCACACACAGTCCTCACATCACACACAGTCCTCACCTCACACACAGTCCTCACATCACACACAGTCCTCACATCACACACAGTCCTCACATCACACACAGTCCTCACCTCACACTCATATCACTCATATATCACTCCTCATATGACTCCTCATATCCCTCATCATATGACTCCTCACATCACATGACTCCTCACATCACTCCTCACATCATATGACTCCTCACATCACTCCTCACATCATATGACTCCTCACATCACTCCTCACATCACATCACTCCTCACATCACTCCTCCTCACATGACTCCTCACATGACTCCTCACATGACTCCTCACATCACTCCTCATATCCTCTTGATGATGTCTAACCTCGGCTAACTTGGGGTGTGTCTTGTTGATGGCGTGTGATGAGGCGTTGACGGCGTGAGCCAGCTCCTGCTCTAAAAGCCCATTGGTCTTGGCTGCCTCACAGATCCTGTGATTGGACAAGGGGAGAGGTCAGAGGGCATCATTCGGATTGCTGACTGGACAGAGTGTTTACAGATATAGTATTCAAGATAACAGTGTAAAAAGGAATAAAAGGTGGTGTGTGTGTGTGTGTGTGTGTGTGTGTGTATATATACCTGGTGATGAGATCGTCTGCAGCGCGGGCAACCAGCTGTACGAGGGCCACCTCCTCCTCAGTGGCCAGGTCCACAGACTGCTGGGAGTAAAGGTGAGACCGCAAGGGCAGCTTGTCATACTTCAGCTTGTCCTCCCACGACTTCAGAGTGTTCTCAAACGCCTGCACATGGAGACACAGGGAGGAGACACATGGAGGGACACATGGAGGAGACACAGGGAGGAGACACAGGGAGGGACACATGGAGGAGACACAGGGAGGAGACACATGGAGGGACACATGGAGGAGACACAGGGAGGAGACACAGGGAGGGACACATGGAGGAGACACAGGGAGGGACACAGTGAGGGACACATGGAGGAGACACAGGGAGGAGACACAGGGAGGAGACACATGGAGGGACACATGGAGGAGACACAGGGAGGAGACACAGGGAGGGACACATGGAGGAGACACAGGGAGGAACACAGTGAGGGACACATGGAGGAGACACAGGGAGGAGACACAGGGAGGGACACATGGAGGAGACACAGGGAGGGGACACAGGGAGGGACACATGGAGGAGACACAGGGAGGAGACACAGGGAGGAGACACATGGAGGGACACATGGAGGAGACACAGGGAGGAGACACAGGGAGGGACACATGGAGGAGACACAGGGAGGGACACATGGAGACAGGGAGGAACACAGGGAGGAGACACAGGGAGGGACACATGGAGGAGACACAGGGAGGAGACACAGGGAGGGACACATGGAGGAGACACAGGGAGGGACACATGGAGACAGGGAGGAACACAGGGAGGAGACACAGGGAGGGACACAGGGAGGGACACATGGAGGAGACACAGGGATGGACACATGGAGACAGGGAGGAACACAGGGAGGAACACAGGGAGGAACACAGTGAGGGACACATGGAGGAGACACAGGGAGGAGACACAGGGAGGGACACAGGTAGGAGACACAGGGAAGGACACAGGGAGGGACCACAGGGAGGAGACACAGGGAGGGGCACAGGGAGGAGACACAGGGAGGAGACACATGGAGACACAGGGAGGGGAACAGGGAGGGACACAGGGAGGAGACACAGGAAGGAAAGGAATTAACATCCACAGAGACACAGACCAAGACAGAGACAGAAAGAGAGACAGACAGAGACAGAAACAGAGAGAGACAGAAACAGAGAGAGAAAGGGACAGAAACAGAGAGACAGAGACAGAAAGAGAGACAGACAAAGACAGAAACAGAGAGAGACAGGGACAGAGAGAGAGACAGACAGAGACAGAAACAGAGAGAAACCGAGACAAAGACAGGAACAGAGAGACAAAGACAGAAACAGAGAGAGACAGAGACAGAAACAGAGAGAGACAGAAACAGAGAGAGACAGAAACAGAGAGAGACAGAAACAGAGAGAGACAGAAACAGAGAGAGACAGAAACAGAGAGAGACAGAAACAGAGAGAGACAGAAACAGAAACAGAGAGACAGAGACAGAAACAGAGAGAGACAGAGACAGAAACAGAGAGAGACAGTGACAGAAACAGAGAGAGTCAGACAGAAACAGAGACAAAGGCAGGAACAGGAACAGTCAGAAACAGAGAGAGACAGACAGAGACAGAAACAGAGAGAGACAGGGACAGAAACAGAGAGAGACAGAGACAGAAACAGAGAGAGACAGACAGAGACAGAAACAGACAGAGACAGAAACAAAGAGAAACCGAGACAAAGACAGGAACAGAGAGAGAAAGGGACAGAAACAGAGAGAGACAGGGACAGAAACAGAGAGAGAGAGACAGACAGAAACAGAGAGAGACAGGGACAGAAACAGTCAGAAACAGAGAGAGAGAGACAGACAGAAACAGAGAGAGACAGGGACAGAAACAGAGAGAGACAGACAGAGACAGAAACAAAACAGAGAAACAGAGACAAAGACAGGAACAGAGTCAGAGACAGGGCATACAGTAACAGAGAGAGACAGTGACAGAAACAGAGAGAGACAGAGACAGAAACAGAGAGAGACAGAGACAGGAACAGAGAGAGACAGTGCAGACAGTAACAGAGAGAGACAGTGACAGAAACAGAGAGAGACAGTGACAGAAACAGAGAGAGACAGAGACAGTGACAGAAACAGAGAGAGACAGTGACAGAAACAGAGAGAGACAGTGACAGAAACAGAGAGAGACAGAGACAGGAACAGGAACAGAGTCAGAGACAGGGCATACAGTAACAGAGAGAGACAGTGACAGAAACAGAGAGAGACAGTGACAGAAACAGAGAGAGACAGAGACAGGAACAGAGAGAGACAGAGACAGAGTCAGAGACAGAAACAGAGAGAGACAGTGACAGAAACAGAGAGAGACAGTGACAGAAACAGAGAGAGACAGAGACAGTAACAGAGAGAGACAGTGACAGAAACAGAGAGAGACAGTGACAGAAACAGAGAGAGACAGAGACAGAAACAGAGAGAGACAGTGACAGAAACAGAGAGAGACAGTGACAGAAACAGAGAGAGACAGAGACAGTGACAGAAACAGAGAGAGACAGTGACAGAAACAGAGAGAGACAGAGACAGTGACAGAAACAGAGAGAGACAGTGACAGTAACAGAGAGAGACAGAGACAGGAACAGGAACAGAGTCAGAGACAGGGCATACAGTAACAGAGAGAGACAGAGACAGTAACAGAGAGAGACAGAGACAGGAACAGGAACAGAGTCAGAGACAGGGCATACAGTAACAGAGAGAGACAGTGACAGAAACAGAGAGAGACAGTGACAGAAACAGAGAGAGACAGAGACAGAAACAGAGAGAGAGAGACAGAAACAGAGTCAGAGACAGAAACAGTAACAGAGAGACAGTGACAGAAACAGAGAGAGACAGTGACAGAAACAGAGAGAGACAGTGACAGAAACAGAGAGAGACAGTGACAGAAACAGAGAGAGACAGTGACAGAAACAGAGAGAGACAGTGACAGAAACAGAGAGAGACAGAGACAGGAACAGGAACAGAGTCAGAGACAGGGCATACAGTAACAGAGAGAGACAGTGACAGAAACAGAGAGAGACAGTGACAGAAACAGAGAGAGACAGAGACAGTAACAGAGAGAGACAGTGACAGAAACAGAGAGAGACAGTGACAGTAACAGAGAGAGACAGTGACAGAAACAGAGAGAGACAGAGACAGGAACAGGAACAGAGTCAGAGACAGGGCATACAGTAACAGAGAGAGACAGTGACAGAAACAGAGAGAGACAGTGACAGGAACAGAGAGAGACAGTGACAGAAACAGAGAGAGACAGTGACAGAAACAGAGAGAGAGAGAGACAGGAACAGAGAGAGACAGTGACAGAAACAGAGAGAGACAGAGACAGGAACAGGAACAGAGTCAGAGACAGGGCATACAGTAACAGAGAGAGACAGTGACAGAAACAGAGAGAGACAGTGACAGAAACAGAGAGAGACAGAGACAGGGCATACAGTAACAGAGTCAGAGACAGTGACAGTAACAGAGAGAGACAGTGACAGAAACAGAGAGAGACAGTGACAGAAACAGAGAGAGACAGAGACAGGAACAGGAACAGAGTCAGAGACAGGAACAGTAACAGAGAGAGACAGTGACAGTAACAGAGAGAGACAGTGACAGAAACAGAGAGAGACAGTGACAGAAACAGAGAGAGACAGAGACAGGAACAGGAACAGAGTCAGAGACAGGAACAGTAACAGAGAGAGACAGTGACAGAAACAGAGAGAGACAGTGACAGAAACAGAGAGAGACAGAGACAGGAACAGGAACAGAGTCAGAGACAGGAACAGTAACAGAGAGAGACAGTGACAGAAACAGAGAGAGACAGTGACAGAAACAGAGAGAGACAGAGACAGAAACAGAGAGAGACAGAGACAGGAACAGGAACAGAGTCAGAGACAGGAACAGTAACAGAGAGAGACAGTGACAGTAACAGAGAGAGACAGTGACAGAAACAGAGAGAGACAGTGACAGAAACAGAGAGAGACAGTGACAGAAACAGAGAGAGACAGTGACAGAAACAGAGAGAGACAGTGACAGAAACAGAGAGAGACAGTGACAGAAACAGAGAGAGACAGTGACAGAAACAGAGAGAGACAGTGACAGAAACAGAGAGAGACAGTGACAGAAACAGAGAGACAGTGACAGTAACAGAGAGAGACAGTGACAGAAACAGAGAGAGACAGTGACAGAAACAGAGAGAGACAGTGACAGTAACAGAGAGAGACAGTGACAGAAACAGAGAGAGACAGGGACAGTAACAGAGAGAGACAGTGACAGAAACAGAGAGAGACAGAGACAGAAACAGAGAGAGACAGAGACAGGAACAGTAACAGAGAGAGACAGTGACAGTAACAGAGTCAGAGACAGGAACACGAACAGAGTCAGAGACAGGAACAGTAACAGAGAGAGACAGTGACAGTAACAGAGAGAGTCAGAGACAGGAACAGTAACAGAGAGAGACAGAGACAGGAACAGGAACAGAGTCAGAGACAGGAACAGAGAGAGACAGAGACAGGAACAGGAACAGAGTCAGAGACAGGAACAGAGAGAGACAGAGACAGGAACAGAACAGAGAGACAGAGACAGGAACAGGAACAGAGACAGAGACAGGAACAGAGAGAGACAGAGACAGGAACAGGAACAGAGTCAGAGACAGGAACAGAGAGAGACAGAGACAGGAACAGGAACAGAGTCAGAGACAGGGCATACAGTAACAGAACAGAACAGACAGAGACAGTAACAGAGAGAGACAGTGACAGTAACAGAAGAGTCAGAGACAGGAACAGGAACAGAGTCAGAGACAGGAACAGAGAGAGAGTCAGTGACAGGAACAGGAACAGAGTCAGAGACAGGATACAGTAACAGAGAGAGACAGGAACAGTAACAGAGAGAGACAGTGAACAGTAACAGAGAACAGGAACAGACAGTGACAGTAACAGAGAGAGACAGAGACAGTAACAGAGAGAGACAGTGACAGAAACAGAGAGAGACAGTGACAGAAACAGAGAGAGACAGAGACAGGAACAGAGAGAGACAGTGACAGAAACAGAACAGAGAGCCAGAGACAGGAACAGAGAGAGAGACAGAGACAGGAACAGAACAGTAACAGAGAGAGACAGGAACAGTAACAGACAGGAACAGGAACAGAGACAGAGACAGAAACAGAACAGAGACAGTGACAGAAACAGAGAGAGACAGTGACAGAAACAGAAGAGACAGAGACAGGAACAGGAACAGAGTCAGAGACAGGGCATAACAGTAACAGAGAGAGACAGTGACAGAAACAGAGAGAGTCAGAGACAGGAACAGGAACAGAGTCAGAGACAGGGCATACAGTAACAGAGAGAGACAGTGACAGAAACAGAGAGAGACAGTGACAGAAACAGAGAGAGACAGAGACAGAAACAGAGAGAGACAGAGACAGGAACAGGAACAGAGTCAGAGACAGGAACAGAGAGAGACAGAGACAGGAACAGGAACAGAGAGAGACAGAGACAGGAACAGGAACAGAGTCAGAGACAGGAACAGAGAGAGACAGAGACAGGAACAGGAACAGAGAGAGACAGAGACAGGAACAGGAACAGAGAGAGACAGAGACAGGAACAGGAACAGAGAGAGACAGAGACAGGAACAGGAACAGAGTCAGAGACAGGAACAGGAACAGAGTCAGAGACAGGAACAGGAACAGAGTCAGAGACAGGAACAGACAGAGTCAGAGACAGGAACAGAGAGAGACAGAGACAGGAACAGGAACAGAGAGAGACAGTGACAGGAACAGGAACAGAGAGAGACAGAGACAGGAACAGGAACAGAGTCAGAGAGAGGAACAGTAACAGTAACAGAGAGAGTCAGAGACAGGAACAGGAACAGAGTCAGAGAGAGGAACAGTAACAGTTTAAGATCGGATTCAATCCATATTGCAGAAGATCAGCGTTAGAGTTTGATATAAATTTAAAGGCAATTTTCCCATGTTTGCAGAGATCGCGTTCATGGTAAACACTGTACATGCCGGTTCAATCCCCCCCAAAAGACATAACATTTTAACATGGACCTTCCGCGGTACTTCCACAATAGGGATTGAATCCAGCTCTGATTCCCTCCCCATATCATCTCCATTGACTATTGGTCCTCTTTCTCACCCTGTCCCTGGTCAACATCTGGGCTCTGTTCTTGTGTTGGATCTTAATGACTCCAGGAGGTTGTACCCAGGCCTCTCCGTCCACTTGGATAGGAACACCCTCCTCTCCCAGGATAGTGATCTTCACTGAGCGACACTGAGAGTGGAGGAAATAGTCATTGGCTGAAAGACAACAGTAGAGTAAAGGCAGTGTGTGTGTGTGTGTGTGTGTTTGTGTGTTTGTGAGTGAGTGTGCGTGTGTGTGTGTTTGTTACCTGTGCTATGCGGTGGTGTTGCAGTTTGATGACTCTGGACACAGCCATCTGCATACTGCCAAACACTGCTACCACCTCCAGGATTTTATCATCAAACGACGGGGCACAGAATATCTAAACACGCACACACGCACACACACACACACACACACACACACACACACACACACACACACACACACACACACACACACACACACACACACACACACACACACACACACACACACACACACACGGGTTAAAACACAATGACCACAGTTACAGTACATTGCTCTAAAGCAGGGCTGCCCAATCATGGTGCTGAAGGGCAAAAACACATTTCTACCTTGTCCTCACCTGGTGTCCTAAATTATTCCCTTATTAGAACCAGAAGTGTTTCGACCCTCTGGGACCGAAACAAGCTCTGCTTTAGAGCATGTTAATGACACGTATTGTGTGTGTAGGGGGGAATTATTTGTGCATACATTATCCTTATCCTCATCATCACCATCATAACCATCTTAACTATCATCATAATCATCATCACCATCACCATCATCATCATCATCATAACCATCATCATAACCACCATCACCATCATCATCACCATCATCATAACCATCATCATAACTATCATCATAACTATCATCATAATCATCATCATAACCATCATCATTCTCATCTTAACCATAACCATCATGACCATCATAACCATCATCGTCATCACCATCATCATAACTATCATCATAATCATCATCATAACCATCATCATCATCATTATCATCTTAACCATCACCATCATCACCATCATAACCATCATCAACATCATCATCATAACCATCATCAACATCATCATCATAACCATCATCAACATCACCATCATCATAACCATCACCATCATAACCATCATCAACATCATCATCATAACCATCATCAACATCATCATCATAACCATCATCAACATCATCATCCTAAATATCACCTGTAGTGGAAATCCATCCATCAAGTCCATCTTTAATTATATGAGCTCCATCACAACCCTGTGACTCTCAGATTAATTCAGTGTCTATAAATGAATTCTCTGAGAGTTCTTACACATTGCAACTGAGATCCTGTGGTCCTTCTGTAGCTCAGTTGGTAGAGCATGGCGCTTGTAATGCCAGGGTAGTGGGTTTGATTCCCGGGACCACCCATACGTAGAATGTATGCACACATGACTGTAAGTCGCTTTGGATAAAAGCGTCTGCTAAATGGCATATATATACATATATATATATATCCTTTATAGCAAAGACACACATAGCCAGACAGCATTGGCTATAAATTATCGTTCAGCTTTGTCTCCTAAACTATGTTCTTATCTCGTTCTATGGTACCAAAACAAACCGCCGACCGCCGAGCACCGCCCGAACAGGCAGGAGAGCCAACTTCGGCGGAAGTCGTGACACTACCCAAGACCTTAATCTCTGGCGATTCATTCTTGGATGCCACTATTGCACGATGTATTGTCTGTCACCCCCAAAACAGAAGACAATTGCATTGGTAGCATTTGTTTTATTTTTTAGGTATCAACTTAAATTTCCCTGTATATATTAAAGGGTAAATCAGCAGTCTCTACATCCATTTTGAATGATATGAGGCCATTGATTCTTGAGGAATATAACTTAGAAATGCCTTGTGAGATGCCTAAGACAGTGCTACAGGGAGACAGGACGGACAGCTGATCGCTCTCGCAGTGGCAGACCACGTGTAACAACACCTGCACTGGATTGGTACATCTGAACATCACACCTGCGGGACAGGTACAGGATGGTAACAACAGCTGCCTGAGTTACACCAGGAACACACAATCCCTCCATCAGTGCTCAGACTGTCTGCAGTAGGCTGAGAGAGGCTGGACTGAGGGCTTGTTGGGCTGTTGAAAGGCAGGTCCTCACCGGACATCACCGGCAACAACGTCGCCCATGGGCACGAACCCACCGTCGCGGACCAGACAGGACTGGCAAAATTGCTCTTCACTGACGAGTTTATCATCAAAGGAATGAGCATTACACCTGTAATCGATCCCGCCTGTACTTTGGAGCGGGATCAATTTGGAAGTGGAGGGTCTGGGGCGGTGCGTCACAGCATCACAGCTTGCTGTCATTGCAGGTAATCTCAATGCTGTGTGTTACAGCCTACATGTGGTACCCTTCCTGTAGGCTCATCCTGACATGACCCTCCAGCATGACAATGCCACCAGCCATACTGCTCATTCTGTGTGTGATTTCCTGCAAGACAGGAATGTCAGTGTTCTGCCATAGCCAGCGAAGAGCCCGGATCTCAACCCCATTGAGCACATCTGGGATCTGTTGGATCGGAGGGTGAGGGCTAGGGCCATTCACCCCCAGACATGTCTGGGAAATTGCAGGTGCCTTGGTGGAAGAGTGGGGTAACATCTCACAGCAAGACACTTCACATCTGGAGCAGTCCATGAAGAGGAGATGCACTGCATTACTTTACGCAGCTGGTGGACACACCAGATATGTGACTGTTACTTTTGATTTTGACCCCCCTGTTCAGGGACACATTATTCCACTTCTGTTAGTCACATGTAATATAATAATATATAATATAATAATATATGCCATTTAGCTGACGCTTTTATCCAAAGCGACTTACAGTCATGTGTGCATACATTCTACGTATGGGTGGTCCCGGGAATCGAACCCACTACCCTGGCGTTACAAGCGCCATGCTCTACCAACTGAGCCACAGAAACATGTGAAACATCTTCAGTTTTTGTCCCAGTTGTTGAATTTTGTTATGTTAATACAATTATTTACACATGTTGAGTTTGCTGAAAATAAACACAGTTGACAGTGAGAGGACGTTTCTTTCTTTTTTAGTTTATTATAGATACTCAGTTTTATTAGTTGTATTAGTAGTTGTAGCAGTAGTTTTATTAGTTGTATTGGTAGTTGTAGCAGTAGTTTATTAGTTGTATTAGTAGTTGTAGCTGTAGTTTTATTAGTTGTATTAGTAGTTGTAGCAGTAGTTTTATTAGTTGTATTGGTAGTTGTAGCAGTAGTTTATTAGTTGTATTCGTAGTTGTATTAGTAGTTGTTATTAGTTGTATTAGTAGTTGTAGCAGTAGTTTTATTAGTTGTATTAGTAGTTGTAGCAGTAGTTTATTAGTTGTATTCGTAGTTGTATTAGTAGTTGTTATTAGTTGTATTAGTAGTTGTAGCAGTAGTTGTATTAGTAGTTGTAGCAGTAGTTTTATTAGTTGTATTAGTAGTTTTATTAGTTGTATTAGTAGTTGTAGCAGTAGTTTATGAGTTGTATTAGTAGTTTTATTATTTGTATTAGTAGTTGTAGCAGTAGTTTATTAGTTGTATTAGTAGTTGTAGCAGTAGTTTTATTAGTTGTATTAGTAGTTGTAGCAGTAGTTTATTAGTTGTATTAGTAGTTTTATTAGTTGTATTAGTAGTTGTAGCAGTAGTTTTATTAGTTGTATTAGTAGTTGTAGCAGTCGTTTATTAGTTGTATTAGTAGTTGTAGCAGTAGTTTTATTTGTTGTATTAGTAGTTGTAGCAGTAGTTTTATTAGTTGTATTAGTAGTTGTAGCAGTAGTTTTATTAGTTGTATTAGTAGTTGTAGCAGTAGTTTTATTAGTTGTATTAGTAGTTGTAGCATCACAACCATCATCATCATCATTACCATCATCATTACCATAACCATAGTTATTACCATCTTCATTACCATAATCATAGTCATCATCATCATTACCATTATCATTACCATAACCATAGTCATCATCATCATTACCATCATCATTAACATCATTGTTACAATAACCATAGTCATCACCATTATCATTACCATAACCATAGTCATCACCATCATTACCATCATCATTACCATAACCATAGTCATCACCATCATTACCATAACCATAGTCATCACCATCATTACCATCATCATTACCATAACCATAGTCATTACCATAACCATAGTCATCACCATCATTACCATAACCATAGTCATCACAATCATTACCATCATCACAACCATCATCATCATTACCATAACCATAGTCATCACCATCATTACCATCATCATTACCATAACCATAGTCATCATCATCATCATTACCATAACCATAGTCATCACCATCATTACCATAACCATAGTCATCACAATCATTACCATCATCACAACCATCATCATCATTACCATAACCATAGTCATCACCATCATTACCATCATCATTACCATAACCATAGTCATCATCATCATTACCATAACCATAGTCATCACAATCATTACTGTCATCACAACCATCCTCATCATTACCATAACATAGTCATCACCATCATTACCATCAACATTACCATAACCATAGTCATCATCATCACTTATCTCCCTGACATTTTATTCACCTCCAAATCGTCTAGTGAGAACAGGGGAGGTTAGAGTTTAGATTAGAGACTCTGGAGTGAAAGGTTCCTCTGACTTGATATTGATCTCTCTGTCCACACTGTCCATGATTAGGTCAATGTAATGATGAATCAGACATCATTGTACTACAACATTCCTCTGCTCTGATCCACTCATAAATGCCTCTTTAAAGCAGATCTGTACTAGTTAGCTCCATGCACGTCAAAGGCTCAGAGAGGCTGTGATCTATTGTACTGTAGTTTAGAGTAATAGCACTAGGTGAAGCTCTACTCACAATAACACACCCTTCATTGAGTCCTATGTGACATCAAATAAAATAAAATAAAATTGTATTTGTCAAATGCGTTGAATACAACAGGTATAGTAGACCTCACAGTGAAATGCTGAATACAACAGGTGTAGTAGACCTTACAGTGAAATGCTGAATACAACAGGTGTAGTAGACCTCACAGTGAAATGCTGAATACAACAGGTGTAGTAGACCTTACAGTGAAATGCTGAATACAACAGGTGTAGTAGACCTCACAGTGAAATGCTGAATACAACAGGTGTAGTAGACCTTACAGTGAAATGCTGAATACAACAGGTGTGTAGACCTTACAGTGAAATGCTGAATACAACAGGTGTAGTAGACCTTACAGTGAAATGCTGAATACAACAGGTGTAGTAGACCTCACAGTGAAATGCTGAATACAACAGGTGTAGTAGACCTCACAGTGAAATGCTGAATACAACAGGTGTAGTAGACCTTACAGTGAAATGCTGAATACAACAGGTGTAGTAGACCTTACAGTGAAATGCTGAATACAACAGGTGTAGTAGACCTGACAGTGAAATGCTGAATACAACAGGTGTAGTAGACCTCACAGTGAAATGCTGAATACAACAGGTGTAGTAGACCTTACAGTGAAATGCTGAATACAACAGGTGTAGTAGACCTTACAGTGAAATGCTGAATACAACAGGTGTAGTAGACCTTACAGTGAAATGCTGAATATAACAGGTGTAGTAGACCTTACAGTGAAATGCTGAATACAACAGGTGTAGTAGACCTGACAGTGAAATGCTGAATACAACAGGTGTAGTAGACCTTACAGTGAAATGCTGAATACAACAGGTGTAGTAGACCTTACAGTGAAATGCTGAATATAACAGGTGTAGTAGACCTTACAGTGAAATGCTGAATACAACAGGTGTAGTAGACCTTACAGTGAAATGCTGAATACAACAGGTGTAGTAGACCTTACAGTGAAATGCTGAATACAACAGGTGTAGTAGACCTTACAGTGAAATGCTGAATACAACAGGTGTAGTAGACCTCACAGTGAAATGCTGAATACAACAGGTGTAGTAGACCTCACAGTGAAATGCTGAATACAACAGGTGTAGTAGACCTTACAGTGAAATGCTGAATACAACAGGTGTAGTAGACCTTACAGTGAAATGCTGAATACAACAGGTGTAGTAGACCTTACAGTGAAATACTGAATACAACAGATGTAGACTGTAAAGTGAAATGCTGAATACAACAGGTGTAGTAGACCTCACAGTGAAATGCTGAATACAACAGGTGTAGTAGACCTTACAGTGAAATGCTGAATACAACAGGTGTAGTAGACCTCACAGTGAAATGCTGAATACTACAGGTGTAGTAGACCTTACAGTGAAATGCTGAATACAACAGGTGTAGTAGACCTTACAGTGAAATGCTGAATACAACAGGTGTAGTAGACCTTACAGTGAAATGCTGAATACAACAGGTGTAGTAGACCTTACAGTGAAATGCTGAATACAACAGGTGTAGTAGACCTTACAGTGAAATGCTGAATACAACAGGTGTAGTAGACCTTACAGTGAAATGCTGAATACAACAGGTGTAGTAGACCTTACAGTGAAATGCTGAATACAACAGGTGTAGTAGACCTTACAGTGAAATTCTGAATACAACAGGTGTAGTAGACCTTACAGTGAAATGCTGAATACAACAGGTGTAGTAGACCTTACAGTGAAATACTGAATACAACAGATGTAGACTGTAAGTGAAATGCTGAATACAACAGGTGTAGTAGACCTCACAGTGAAATGCTGAATACAACAGGTGTAGTAGACCTTACAGTGAAATGCTGAATACAACAGGTGTAGTAGACCTCACAGTGAAATGCTGAATACTACAGGTGTAGTAGACCTTACAGTGAAATGCTGAATACAACAGGTGTAGTAGACCTTACAGTGAAATGCTGAATACAACAGGTGTAGTAGACCTTACAGTGAAATGCTGAATATAACAGGTGTAGTAGACCTTACAGTGAAATGCTGAATACAACAGGTGTAGTAGACCTTACAGTGAAATGCTGAATACAACAGGTGTAGTAGACCTTACAGTGAAATGCTGAATACAACAGGTGTAGTAGACCTTACAGTGAAATGCTGAATACAACAGGTGTAGTAGACCTTACAGTGAAATGCTGAATACAACAGGTGTAGTAGACCTTACAGTGAAATGCTGAATACAACAGGTGTAGTAGACCTCACAGTGAAATGCTGAATACAACAGGTGTAGTAGACCTTACAGTGAAATGCTGAATACAACAGGTGTAGTAGACCTTACAGTGAAATGCTGAATACAACAGGTGTAGTAGACCTTACAGTGAAATGCTGAATACAACAGGTGTAGTAGACCTTACAGTGAAATGCTGAATACAACAGGTGTAGTAGACCTTACAGTGAAATGCTGAATACAACAGGTGTAGTAGACCTTACAGTGAAATGCGGAATACAACAGGTGTAGTAGACCTTACAGTGAAATGCTGAATACAACAGGTGTAGTAGACCTCACAGTGAAATGCTGAATACAACAGGTGTAGTAGACCTTACAGTGAAATGCTGAATACAACAGGTGTAGTAGACCTTACAGTGAAATGCTGAATACAACAGGTGTAGTAGACCTTACAGTGAAATGCTGAATACAACAGATGTAGACTGTAAAGTGAAATGCTGAATACAACAGATGTAGACTGTTAACCCACATGACTAATGCCATACTCTGAACAGACAGTTAACCCACATGACTAATGCCATACTCTGTACAGGCAGTTAACCCACATGACTAATGCCATACTCTGAACAGGCAGTTAACCCACATGACTAATGCCATACTCTGAACAGGCAGTTAACCCACATGACTAATGCCATACTCTGAACAGACAGTTAACCCACATGACTAATGCCATACTCTGAACAGACAGTTAACCCACATGACTAATGCCATACTCTGAACAGACAGTTAACCCACATGACTAATGCAATACTCTGAACAGGCAGTTAACCCACATGACTAATGCCATACTCTGAACAGGCAGTTAACCCACATGACTAATGCCATACTCTGAACAGGCAGTTAACCCACATGACTAATGCCATACTTTGAACAGGCAGTTTACCCACATGACTAATGCCATACTCTGAACAGGCAGTTAACCCATGACTAATGCCATACTCTGAACTAAGGCAGTTAACCCACATGACTAATGCCATACTCTGAACAGGCAGTTAACCCACATGACTAATGCCATACTCTGAACAGGCAGTTAACCCACATGACTAATGCCATACTCTGAACAGGCAGTTAACCCACATGACTAATGCCATACTCTGAACAGGCAGTTAACCCACATGACTAATGCCATACTCTGAACAGGCAGTTAACCCACATGACTAATGCCATACTCTGAACAGGCAGTTAACCCACATGACTAATGCCATACTCTGAACAGGCAGTTAACCCACATGACTAATGCCATACTCTGAACAGGCAGTTAACCCAATGACTAATGCCATACTCTGAACAGGCAGTTAACCCACATGACTAATGCCATACTCTGAACAGGCAGTTAACCCACATGACTAATGCCATACTCTGAACAGGCAGTTAACCCACATGACTAATGCCATACTCTGAACAGGCAGTTAACCCACATGACTAATGCCATACTCTGAACAGGCAGTTAACCCCCACATGACTAATGCCATACTCTGAACAGGCAGTTAACCCACATGACTAATGCCATACTCTGAACAGGCAGTTAACCCACATGACTAATGCCATACTCTGAACAGGCAGTTAACCCACATGACTAATGCCATACTCTGAACAGGCAGTTAACCCACATGACTAATGCCATACTCTGAACAGGCAGTTAACCCACATGACTAATGCCATACTCTGAACAGGCAGTTAACCCACATGACTAATGCCATACTCTGAACAGGCAGTTAACCCACATGACTAATGCCATACTCTGAACAGGCAGTTAACCCACATGACTAATGCCATACTCTGAACAGGCAGTTAACCCACATGACTAATGCCATACTCTGAACAGGTGTTAACCCACATGACTAATGCCATACTCTGAACAGGCAGTTAACCCATGACTAATGCCATACTCTGAACAGGCAGTTAACCCACATGACTAATGCCATACTCTGAACAGGCAGTTAACCCACATGACTAATGCCATACTCTGAACAGGCAGTTAACCCACATGACTAATGCCATACTCTGAACAGGCAGTTAACCCACATGACTAATGCCATACATGACTAATGCAGGGCAGGCAGTTAACCCACATGACTAATGCCATACTCTGAACAGGCAGTTAACCCACATGACTAATGCCATACTCTGAACAGGCAGTTAACCCACATGACTAATGCCATACTCTGAACAGGCAGTTAACCCATGACTAATGCCATACTCTGAACAGGCAGTTAACCCACATGACTAATGCCATACTCTGAACAGGCAGTTAACCCACATGACTGAACAACAGGCAGTTAACCCACATGACTAATGCCATACTCTGAACAGGCAGTTAACCCACATGACTAATGCCATACTCTGAACAGGCCCAGTTAACCCACATGACTAATGCCATACTCTGAACAGGCAGTTAACCCACATGACTAATGCCATACTCTGAACAGGCAGTTAACCCACATGACTAATGCCATACTCTGAACAGGCAGTTAACCCACATGACTAATGCCATACTCTGAACAGGCAGTTAACCCACATGACTAATGCCATACTCTGAACAGAACAGACAGTTAACCCACATGACTAATGCCATACTCTGAACAGGCAGTTAACCCACATGACTAATGCCATACTCTGAACAGGCAGTTAACCCACATGACTAATGCCATACTCTGAACAGGCAGTTAACCCACATGACTAATGCCATACTCTGAACAGGCAGTTAACCCACATGACTAATGCCATACTCTGAACAGGCAGTTAACCCACATGACTAATGCCATACTCTGAACAGGCAGTTAACCCACATGACTAATGCCATACTCTGAACAGACAGTTAACCCACATGACTAATGCCATACTCTGAACAGACAGTTAACCCACATGACTAATGCCATACTCTGAACAGGCAGTTAACCCACATGACTAATGCCATACTCTGAACAGGCAGTTAACCCACATGACTAATGCCATACTCTGAACAGGCAGTTAACCCACATGACTAATGCCATACTCTGAACAGGCAGTTAACCCACATGACTAATGCCATACTCTGAACAGGCAGTTAACCCACATGACTAATGCCATACTCTGAACAGGCAGTTAACCCACATGACTAATGCCATACTCTGAACAGACAGTTAACCCACATGACTAATGCCATACTCTGAACAGGCAGTTAACCCACATGACTAATGCCATACTCTGAACAGGCACAGTTAACCCACATGACTAATGCCATACTCTGAACAGACAGTTAACCCACATGACTAATGCCATACTCTGAACAGGCAGTTAACCCACATGACTAATGCCATACTCTGAACAGGCCCACATGACTAATGTTAACCCACATGACTAATGCCATACTCTGAACAGGCAGTTAACCCACATGACTAATGCCATACTCTGAACAGGCAGTTAACCCACATGACTAATGCCATACTCTGAACAGGCAGTTAACCCACATGACTAATGCCATACTCTGAACAGGCAGTTAACCCACATGACTAATGCCATACTCTGAACAGACAGTTAACCCACATGACTAATGCCATACTCTGAACAGGCAGTTAACCCACATGACTAATGCCATACTCTGAACAGGCAGTTAACCCACATGACTAATGCCATACTCTGAACAGGCAGTTAACCCACATGACTAATGCCATACTCTGAACAGGCAGTTAACCCACATGACTAATGCCATACTCTGAACAGGCAGTTAACCCACATGACTAATGCCATACTCTGAACAGGCAGTTAACCCACATGACTAATGCCATACTCTGAACAGGCAGTTAACCCACATGACTAATGCCATACTCTGAACAGGCAGTTAACCCACATGACTAATGCCATACTCTGAACAGGCAGTTAACCCACATGACTAATGCCATACTCTGAACAGGCAGTTAACCCACATGACTAATGCCATACTCTGAACAGGCAGTTAACCCACATGACTAATGCCATACTCTGAACAGGCAGTTAACCCACATGACTAATGCCATACTCTGAACAGGCAGTTAACCCACATGACTAATGCCATACTCTGAACAGGCAGTTAACCCACATGACTAATGCCATACTCTGAACAGGCAGTTAACCCACATGACTAATGCCATACTCTGAACAGGCAGTTAACCCACATGACTAATGCCATACTCTGAACAGGCAGTTAACCCACATGACTAATGCCATACTCTGAACAGGCAGTTAACCCACATGACTAATGCCATACTCTGAACAGGCAGTTAACCCACATGACTAATGCCATACTCTGAACAGGCAGTTAACCCACATGACTAATGCCATACTCTGAACAGGCAGTTAACCCACATGACTAATGCCATACTCTGAACAGGCAGTTAACCCACATGACTAATGCCATACTCTGAACAGGCAGTTAACCCACATGACTAATGCCATACTCTGAACAGGCAGTTAACCCACATGACTAATGCCATACTCTGAACAGGCAGTTAACCCACATGACTAATGCCATACTCTGAACAGGCAGTTAACCCACATGACTAATGCCATACTCTGAACAGGCAGTTAACCCACATGACTAATGCCATACTCTGAACAGGCAGTTAACCCACATGACTAATGCCATACTCTGAACAGGCAGTTAACCCACATGACTAATGCCATACTCTGCCATACTCTGAACAGGCAGTTAACCCACATGACTAATGCCATACTCTGAACAGGCAGTTAACCCACATGACTAATGCCATACTCTGAACAGGCAGTTAACCCACATGACTAATGCCATACTCTGAACAGGCAGTTAACCCACATGACTAATGCCATACTCTGAACAGGCAGTTAACCCACATGACTAATGCCATACTCTGAACAGGCAGTTAACCCACATGACTAATGCCATACTCTGAACAGGCAGTTAACCCACATGACTAATGCCATACTCTGAACAGGCAGTTAACCCACATGACTAATGCCATACTCTGAACAGGCAGTTAACCCACATGACTAATGCCATACTCTGAACAGGCAGTTAACCCACATGACTAATGCCATACTCTGAACAGGCAGTTAACCCACATGACTAATGCCATACTCTGAACAGGCAGTTAACCCACATGACTAATGCCATACTCTGAACAGGCAGTTAACCCACATGACTAATGCCATACTCTGAACAGGCAGTTAACCCACATGACTAATGCCATACTCTGAACAGACAGTTAACCCACATGACTAATGCCATACTCTGAACAGACAGTTAACCCACATGACTAATGCCATACTCTGAACAGAACAGCAGTTAACCCACATGACTAATGCCATACTCTGAACTGAACAGACAGTTAACCCACATGACTAATGCCATACTCTGAACAGGCAGTTAACCCACATGACTAATGCCATACTCTGAACAGGCAGTTAACCCACATGACTAATGCCATACTCTGAACAGACAGTTAACCCACATGACTAATGCCATACTCTGAACAGGCAGTTAACCCACATGACTAATGCCATACTCTGAACAGGCAGTTAACCCACATGACTAATGCCATACTCTGAACAGACAGTTAACCCACATGACTAATGCCATACTCTGAACAGACAGTTAACCCACATGACTAATGCCATACTCTGAACAGGCAGTTAACCCACATGACTAATGCCATACTCTGAACAGGCAGTTAACCCACATGACTAATGCCATACTCTGAACAGACAGTTAACCCACATGACTAATGCCATACACTGAACAGACAGTTAACCCACATGACTAATGCCATACTCTGAACAGACAGTTAACCCACATGACTAATGCCATACTCTGAACAGGCAGTTAACCCACATGACTAATGCCATACTCTGAACAGACAGTTAACCCACATGACTAATGCCATACTCTGAACAGACAGTTAACCCACATGACTAATGCCATACTCTGAACAGACAGTTAACCCACATGACTAATGCCATACACTGAACAGACAGTTAACCCACATGACTAATGCCATACTCTGAACAGACAGTTAACCCACATGACTAATGCCATACTCTGAACAGACAGTTAACCCACATGACTAATGCCATACACTGAACAGACAGTTAACCCACATGACTAATGCCATACACTGAACAGACAGTTAACCCACATGACTAATGCCATACTCTGAACAGGCAGTTAACCCACATGACTAATGCCATACACTGAACAGACAGTTAACCCACATGACTAATGCCATACTCTGAACAGACAGTTAACCCACATGACTAATGCCATACTCTGAACAGGCAGTTAACCCACATGACTAATGCCATACTCTGAACAGACAGTTAACCCACATGACTAATGCCATACTCTGAACAGACAGTTAACCCACATGACTAATGCCATACTCTGAACAGACAGTTAACCCACATGACTAATGCCATACTCTGAACAGACAGTTAACCCACATGACTAATGCCATACTCTGAACAGACAGTTAACCCACATGACTAATGCCATACTCTGAACAGACAGTTAACCCACATGACTAATGCCATACTCTGAACAGGCAGTTAACCCACATGACTAATGCCATACTCTGAACAGGCAGTTAACCCACATGACTAATGCCATACACTGAACAGACAGTTAACCCACATGACTAATGCCATACTCTGAACAGACCCAGACTAATGCCATTAACCCACATGACTAATGCCATACTCTGAACAGGCAGTTAACCCACATGACTAATGCCATACTCTGAACAGGCAGTTAACCCACATGACTAATGCCATACACTGAACAGACAGTTAACCCACATGACTAATGCCATACTCTGAACAGACAGTTAACCCACATGACTAATGCCATACTCTGAACAGGCAGTTAACCCACATGACTAATGCAATAGTCTGAACAAGGCAGTTAACCCACATGACTAATGCCATACACTGAACAGACAGTTAACCCACATGACTAATGCCATACTCTGAACAGGCAGTTAACCCACATGACTAATGCCATACACTGAACAGACAGTTAACCCACATGACTAATGCCATACTCTGAACAGGCAGTTAACCCACATGACTAATGCCATACACTGAACAGACAGTTAACCCACATGACTAATGCCATACTCTGAACAGGCAGTTAACCCACATGACTAATGCCATACTCTGAACAGGCAGTTAACCCACATGACTAATGCCATACTCTGAACAGGCAGTTAACCCACATGACTAATGCCATACTCTGAACAGGCAGTTAACCCACATGACTAATGCCATACTCTGAACAGGCAGTTAACCCACATGACTAATGCCATACTCTGAACAGACAGTTAACCCACATGACTAATGCCATACTCTGAACAGACAGTTAACCCACATGACTAATGCCATACTCTGAACAGACAGTTAACCCACATGACTAATGCCATACTCTGAACAGGCAGTTAACCCACATGACTAATGCCATACTCTGAACAGGCAGTTAACCCACATGACTAATGCCATACTCTGAACAGGCAGTTAACCCACATGACTAATGCCATACTCTGAACAGGCAGTTAACCCACATGACTAATGCCATACTCTGAACAAGGCAGTTAACCCACATGACTAATGCCATACTCTGAACAGGCAGTTAACCCACATGACTAATGCCATACTGTGAACAGGCAGTTAACCCACATGACTAATGCAATCGTCTGAACAAGGCAGTTAACCCACATGACTAATGCAATAGTCTGAACAAGGCAGTTAACCCATGTGACTAATGCAATAGTCTGAACAAGGCAGTTAACCCACATGACTAATGCAATAGTCTGAACAAGGCAGTTAACTCACGTGACTAATGCAATAGTCTGAACAAGGCAGTTAACCCACATGACTAATGCAATAGTCTGAACAAGGCAGTTAACCCACATGACTAATGCCATACTCTGAACAAGGCAGTTAACCCACATGACTAATGCAATAGTCTGAACAAGGCAGTTAACCCACATGACTAATGCAATAGTCTGAACAAGGCAGTTAACCCACATGACTAATGCAATAGTCTGAACAAGGCAGTTAACCCACATGACTAATGCAATAGTCTGAACAAGGCAGTTAACCCACATGACTAATGCAATAGTCTGAACAAGGCAGTTAACCCACATGACTAATGCAATAGTCTGAACAAGGCAGTTAACCCACATGACTAATGCAATAGTCTGAACAAGGCAGTTAACCCACATGACTAATGCCATACTCTGAACAAGGCAGTTAACCCACATGACTAATGCAATAGTCTGAACAAGGCAGTTAACCCACATGACTAATGCAATAGTCTGAACAAGGCAGTTAACCCACTGACTAATGCAATAGTCTGAACAAGGCATTAACCCACATGACTAATGCAATAGTCTGAACAAGGCAGTTAACCCACATGACTAATGCAATAGTCTGAACAAGGCAGTTAACCCATATGACTAATGCAATAGTCTGAACAAGGCAGTTAACCCACGTGACTAATGCAATAGTCTGAACAAGGCAGTTAACCCACATGACTAATGCAATAGTCTGAACAAGGCAGTTAACCCACATGACTAATGCAATAGTCTGAACAAGGCAGTTAACCCACTGTTCCTAGGCCGTCATTGAAAATGTGTTCTTAACTGACTTGCCTAGTTAAATAAATAAATAAATATAAAATACTCGGCCTTCTGCCGTAACCCCTTTAATATCAAATGATTAGTGTTCATGTAAACGTACTCACTGATATCAATTCAACAGGTTTATTTTCATTCGGGCCAAAATAGTCAGAGGTCTGAAGATGGTTTATAGTTTGAACACAGTTTAAGAAATATGTTTGTGCCTGTGGATTTACTGCAAGTGTACGTGTGCACCTGTGGTGTGTGTGCAGAGAGTAAATGCTGAGGCTGATGTGTGTGTGTGTGCACCTGTGGTGTGTGTGCAGAGAGTAAATGCTGGGGATGATGTGTGTGTGCACCTGTGGTGTGTGTGCAGAGAGTAAATGCTTGGGATGATGTGTGTGTGTGCGCCTGTGGTGTGTGTGCAGAGAGTAAATGCTGAGGCTGATGTGTGTGTGTGCACCTGTGGTGTGTGTGCAGAGAGTAAATGCTGGGGATGATGTGTGTGTGTGCACCTGTGGTGTGTGTGCAGAGAGTAAATGCTGAGGCTGATGTGTGTGTGTGCACCTGTGGTGTGTGTGCACCTGTGGTGTGTGTGCAGAGAGTAAATGCTGGGGATGATGTGTGTGTGTGCACCTGTGGTGTGTGTGCACCTGTGGTGTGTGTGCAGAGAGTAAATGCTGGGGATGATGTGTGTGTTGGATCAGTTCCACTGGAAGTCCTCCCAGCAGATGGCTCTGTCCCAGCACAGCTGTTACAACACCACGTCAGAGGTAACCTTTTATCTAACCTTTATTTAACCAGGCAAGTCAGTTTAGAACAAAGTCTTATTTTCAATGACGGCCTCCCCCTGCGATGCTAGCCCAATTGTGCGCTGCCCTATGGGACTCCCAATCATGGCCGGATGTGATACAGGCTGGAATTGAACCAGGCGTCTGTAGTGACGCCTCAAGCACTGGGATGCAGTGCCTTAGACCGCTGCGCCACTCAGGAGCCCCAACCTCACTGCCCTTGAATTACAACACCACGTCACACACACAGAGGTAACCTTACGGAACTAGGGGCCTGTCATGCCAAATAGTGTCCCCCTGTCACAAAGTACCAACCAGAGACGGTATCGTTATGTTTGCCTGTTCTCCTACAACACTGAGCCAGCAGCCACAAAGTACCAACCAGAGTCACACACACACAATTTTGGTAGAATAGCACTCACGTCGTCCTCCTTGGTTCCTCCCCAGAAGTTGGTTCCACCTGCATAGCTGGGGATGTTCAGCACCGCAATGCCCTGAAGGCTGGGCAGGGGGATGTACTGACCGTCACACTGGACGCACACACACACACACACACACACACACACACACACACACACACACACACACACACACACACACACACACACAGTGAGGCTCTATTCCAATATGTCCGCCATTCTATCCACCACAAAACATAGATTTTTCACGGGAATGTCCCTTCTAGTAATTCTAGTTCTATGGTTTCGTCTCTCACCTCCAGTTGAACCTTCTGTTCTAGATTCTTATAGGTTCTCTGGAGGAGTTCCTTGGTGCCCAGAACCCCATACCATACCCTGTTCTTAGTACGACTCCTAAAGAAGAGGGGGGGGTAGTGAGGAAGAGAAAGGAGTGTCATGAGAAAAGGGTGAGAGAATAGAGGAGAGAGCGGAATGAGAGACCAGTGGAGAGGGATGAGGGAGGAGAGGAGAGATAAACCTAGAACTCACCTGCACTTCTCTGGGTGTTCTTCCCTCTTGTTGTTGAACTCCAATGTGATCTTAGCATCCAGCCCAACGCCAAAGTAGTTGTTCATGACACACTTCTCACTAAAGCCCTCTCTGTGGGGAGATAGAAAGACACAGAGAAGTTCAGAAAACTAACAAATTTTTTTTTCAAAATATGTGTTTTGATCTGGTCACCAAAAAGGGGCCAGTCTGAAATTTTCTGAATATGGTAGCCTAAAGTTCAGCGCTGAGAGGTCATAGGGTCTTACAGTGAGTCCAGGTCAGAGTCCAGAAAGGGCGTAGCTCCAAATGGGTCGATATTGGCCAGCAGCATCTTACTGATGATGGAGCTACCAGCTATAGAGGCTGCCAGACCAGCACGCAAACCTGTACAGAGAAACAGTGGTGTTCTTAAAAACTGCTGTGTGTGGTATGTCTACATGTCTCACTCACACAATGTGTGTGTGTGTGTGTGTGTGTGTGTGTGTGTGTGTGTGTGTGTGTGTGTGTGTGTGTGTGTGTGTGTGTGTGTGTGTGTGTGTGTGTGTGTGTGTGTGCGTGTGTGTGTGTGTGTGTGTGTGTGTGTGTGTGTGTGTGTGTGTGTGTGTGTGTGTGTGTGTGTGTGTGTGTGTGTGTGTCTTTTTAAATAAATACCTGCAGTCAACTTGTGTGCAATACGTTAGGCGATAAAGAAGATTGCATTCCTCATTTCACACGTCACATTATTTTCTATTATGAAGCTTACCAGTAGTCCCCAGTCACAGGGTGTTTGTTTGCAAGCACACAACAACGAGAGACCGAAGCCTTGTGAGTCACTCACTGTTGTACAGCATGCGCCAGGTGAACTAATTACAGTATGGAATTCACAATTAAATGTTTGCCAGCTAGATATCTCTTAAACTATTAAGTTAAAGCTGCAATATGTAACTTTCTGGGTGACCCAACCAAATTCACTTAGAAATGTGAGTTATAGATCTGTCATTCTCATTGAAAGCAAGTCTAAGAAGCGGTAGATCTGTTCTATGTGCGCTATTTCTATGCTTCCCGTTCTTAACTTTCGTTTTTTGCGTCTTCAAATCTCGGTTTTGCACTCCAGCTTCAAACAGCTACAATATTTTTGGTTTTTGAAAATATTTTTGGTTTTTGAAAATATATTTCACAGTGATTTAGATGGTACAATGATTCTCTACACTACACATTGCTTTTGTTTTGTTACATACACAGAAATTAGGCAAATTATTTGAATTTTAGCAACAGGAAATGGTCATTTCTACTGTCTAAAATGTGCTAAGTACTCTGCAGTTGTGCATTTGGTTTGCACATTTAGTAGCTATCTATCTAAATCCAGCTTCGCTTGGTAACAGCAGAGAATCCCCTCTTAGATCAAGCTTCCTGCCAAATATTTATTTTGTAAGAAGCATTTTTGAGTTACTTGTATAAATGTATGAGCTGGGATGTCAGTCCTGTAAATACTTTAGGTCAGAGACTAAAATATGTATGAAATGTTTGCAATGCTCTCGTTTGCATTTAGTTGGAATTCTCTATGGGATTTTACATGTAGAATGTATGTTAGGATTGCTAATCGTTATGAAGATATGACAATGTGTGTGTGTGTGTGTGTGTGTGTGTGTGTGTGTGTGTGTGTGTGTGTGTGTGTGTGTGTGTGTGTGTGTGTGTGTGTGTGTGTGTGTGTGTGTGTGTGTGTGTGTGTGTGTGTGTGTGTGTGTGTGTGTGTGAGTGTGTGTGTGTACATGTATCAGGGCAGATGTGTGTGCATACGCGTGAGCACGAACCATAAGAGATGAAGTGTGTATGTGAAGTGCGTATGTGAAGTGCGTATGTGAAGTGTGTATGTGAAGTGTGTATGTGTGTACGGTATGTGAAATGTGCATGTATGTGTGTATGGCGCCCATGAGTGCATATACCGTAGGATGTACCAGGGCAGATGATACGTGTGTTGAGTACAGGCAGGTTCTCCTTGCTGGTGGTGAAGGGTGTGATGGAGAAAGAGCCACATGATTGGCTGCCGCGACTCACACACCTTTCAGGAGGGGAACAAGGACTCTTAGCCACTAGAGAGAGAGAGACAGAGCAAGAGACATAGACAGAGAGAGAGAGAGAGAGTGTTAGTACATAGACATACACTATCTATTCTAGTATGTACTAAATAGCACTATCTATTCTAGTATGTACTAAAGATCACTATCTATTCTAGTATGTACTAAAGATCACTATATATTCTAGTATGTACTAAAGATCTAAGGGGATTACATCAGAGAGTATATAATTCCTACTGCTCTGAGGCAGGAAGACGATTCCTTGTGAACAGGAAGAGCCCCTGTCCCACAGACAACGACACATCATACAGGACACGGACAAACACACTTAGTGACAAACACACACTGTGTTTGTAAATACTACACTGTGCTATGTAAATACTACACTGTGCTATGTAAATACTGCACAGTGCTATGTAAATACTACACTGTGCTCTGTAAATACTACACTGTGCTATGTAAATACTACACTGTGCTATGTAAATACTACACTGTGCTATGTAAATACTACACTGTGCTATGTAAATACTACACTGTGCTATGTAAATACTACACTGTGCTATGTAAATACTACACTGTGCTATGTAAATACTACACTGTGCTATGTAAATACTACACTGTGCTATGTAAATACTACACTGTGCTATGTAAATACTACACAGTGCTATCTATGTAAATACTACACTGTGCTATGTAAATACTACACTGTGCTATGTAAATACTACACTGTGCTATGTAAATACTACACTGTGCTATCTATGTAAATACTACACTGTGCTATGTAAATACTACACTGTGCTATGTAAATACTACACAGTGCTATCTATGTAAATACTACACTGTGCTATGTAAATACTACACAGTGCTATCTATGTAAATACTACACTGTGCTATGTAAATACTACACTGTGCTGTGTAAATACTACACTGTGCTATGTAAATACTCCACTGTGCTATGTAAATACTACACAGTGCTATCTATGTAAATACTACACTGTGCTATGTAAATACTACACTGTGCTATGTAAATACTACACTGTGCTATGTAAATACTCCACTGTGCTATGTAAATACTACACTGTGCTCTGTAAATACTACACTGTGCTATGTAAATACTACACTGTGCTATGTAAATACTACACTGTGCTATGTAAATACTACACTGTGCTATGTAAATACTACACTGTGCTATGTAAATACTACACAGTGCTATGTAAATACTACACTGTGCTCTGTAAATACTACACTGTGCTCTGTAAATACTACACAGTGCTATGTAAATACTACACTGTGCTATGTAAATACTACACAGTGCTATGTAAATACTACACTGTGCTCTGTAAATACTACACTGTGCTCTGTAAATACTACACAGTGCTATGTAAATACTACACTGTGCTATGTAAATACTACACTGTGCTATGTAAATACTACACTGTGCTCTGTAAATACTACACTGTGCTATGTAAATACTACACTGTGCTATGTAAATACTACACTGTGCTATGTAAATACTACACAGTGCTATGTAAATACTACACTGTGCTATGTAAATACTACACTGTGCTATGTAAATACTACACAGTGCTATGTAAATACTACACTGTGCTATGTAAATACTACACAGTGCTATGTAAATACTACACTGTGCTATGTAAATACTACACTGTGCTATGTAAATACTACACTGTGCTCTGTAAATACGACAAAGTGCTATGCAATTTTGATTTTATTTTTTATTTCACCTTTATTTAACCAGGTAGGCAAGTTGAGAACAAGTTCTCATTTACAATTGCGACCTGGCCAAGATAAAGCAAAGCAGTTCGACACATAGTTACACATGGAGTAAAACATACATACAGTCAATAATACAGTACAAAAATAAGTCTATATACAATGTGACAAGTGAGGTGAGATAAGGGGTAAAGCCAAAAAAAAAGAAAAAAAAGAGTCCATGGTGGTGAAGTAAATACAATATAGCAAGTAAAACACTGGAATGGTAGATTTGCAGTGGAAGAAAGTAGAAATAAAAATAATGGGGGGCAAAGGAGCAAAATAAATAAATACAGTAGGGGAAGAGGGAGTTGTTTGGGCTAAATTATAGATGGGCTATGTACAGGTGAAGGAATCTGTGAGCTGCTCTGACAGCTGGTGCTTATAGCTAGTGAGGGAGATAAGTGGTTCCAGTTTCAGAGATTTTTGTAGTTCTTTCCAGTCATTGGCAGCAGAGAAAATACTACACTGTGCTATGTACATACCATGTAGAGATATTCGGCCACTCTTGAAATACCTAATCCAGCTATCCACTGACTGCACTGTCAATAACAAACTAAAAAGACACGGACGCAAACACTTAGGGACAAACACACACTCTGTGTTTGTAAATACTACACTGTGCTATGCAAATACTACACTGTGCTGTGTAAATACCATGTAGAGATGTTCGGCCACTCTTGAAATACCTAATCCAGCTATCCCACTGACTGCACTGTCAATAACAAACTAAACCCAGTATAATTTAATCAGGAGAAATAAAGTTCATGTTTTCCATTTGTAATTCTTCACAAACCCTTTCATTCAATTACAGCAGGGAACATCATGTGTGGGCTTGTCAGACAGAGCCCACGTTCCCTGACATGGTGCAGTTAGTTGGGGACATGTTCCCTGTGACACGGTGTAGTTAGTTGGGGACATGTTCCCTGACATGGTGCAGTTAGTTGGGGACATGTTCCCTGTGACACGGTGCAGTTAGTTGGGGACATGTTCCCTGACATGGTGCAGTTAGTTGGGGACATGTTCCCTGACATGGTGCAGTTAGTTGGGGACATGTTCCCTGTGACACGGTGTAGTTAGTTGGGGACATGTTCCCTGACATGGTGCAGTTAGTTGGGGACATGTTCCCTGTGACACGGTGTAGTTAGTTGGGGACATGTTCCCTGTGACAGGGTGTAGTTAGTTGGGGACATGTTCCCTGTGACAGGGTGTAGTTAGTTGAGGACATGTTCCCTGTGACAGGGTGTAGTTAGTTAAGGACATGTTCCCTGTGACAGGGTGTAGTTAGTTGAGGACAAGTTCCCTGTGACAGGGTGTAGTTAGTTGAGGACATGTTCCCTGTGACAGGGTGTAGTTAGTTGAGGACATGTTCCCTGTGACAGGGTGTAGTTAGTTGAGGACATGTTCCCTGTGACAGGGTGTAGTTAGTTGAGGACATGTCCCCTGTGACAGGGTGTAGTTAGTTGGGGACATGTTCCCTGTGACAGGGTGTAGTTAGTTGGGGACATGTTCCCTGTGACACGGTGTAGTTAGTTGGGGACATGTTCCCTGACATGGTGCAGTTAGTTGGGGACATGTTCCCTGTGACACGGTGTAGTTAGTTGGGGACATGTTCCCTGACATGGTGCAGTTAGTTGTGGACATGTTCCCTGTGACACGGTGTAGTTAGTTGGGGACATGTTCCCTGTGACAGGGTGTAGTTAGTTGGGGACATGTTCCCTGTGACAGGGTGTAGTTAGTTGGGGACATGTTCCCTGTGACACGGTGTAGTTAGTTGGGGACATGTTCCCTGTGACACGGTGTAGTTAGTTGGGGACATGTTCCCTGTGACAGGGTGTAGTTAGTTGAGGACATGTTCCTGTGACAGGGTGTAGTTAGTTGGGGACATGTTCCCTGTGACAGGGTGTAGTTAGTTGGGGACATATTCCCTGTGACAGGGTGTAGTTAGTTGGGGACATGTTCCCTGTGACAGGGTGTAGTCAGTTTTGGACATGTTCCCTGTGACAGGGTGTAGTTAGTTTAGGACATGTTCCCTGTGACAGGGTGTAGTTAGTTTAGGACATGTTCCCTGTGACAGGGTGTAGTTAGTTGAAGACATGTTCCCTGTGACAGGGTGTAGTTAGTTGAGGACATGTTCCCTGTGACAGGGTGTAGTTAGTTTTGGACATGTTCCCTGTGACAGGGTGTAGTTAGTTTAGGACATGTTCCCTGTGACAGGGTGTAGTTAGTTTAGGGCATGTTCCCTGTGACAGGGTGTAGTTAGTTGGGGACATGTTCCCTGTGACAGGGTGTAGTTAGTTGGGGACATGTTCCCTGTGACAGGGTGTAGTTAGTTGAGGACATGTTCCCTGTGACAGGGTGTAGTTAGTATTGGACATGTTCCCTGTGACAGGGTGTAGTTAGTTTAGGACATGTTCCCTGTGACAGGGTGTAGTTAGTTGAGGACATGTCCCCTGTGACAGGGTGTAGTTAGTTGGGGACATGTTCCCTGTGACAGGGTGTAGTTAGTTTAGGACATGTTCCCTGTGACAGGGTGTAGTTAGTTGGGGACATGTTCCCTGTGACAGGGTGTAGTTAGTTTAGGACATGTTCCCTGTGACAGGGTGTAGTTAGTTGGGGACATGTTCCCTGTGACAGGGTGTAGTTAGTTGAGGACATGTTCCCTGTGACAGGGTGTAGTTAGTATTGGACATGTTCCCTGTGACATGGTGTAGTTAGTTTAGGACATGTTCCCTGTGACAGGGTGTAGTTAGTTTAGGACATGTTCCCTGTGACAGGGTGTAGTTAGTTGGGGACATGTTCCCTGTGACAGGGTGTAGTTAGTTTAGGACATGTTCCCTGTGACAGGGTGTAGTTAGTTGGGGACATGTTCCCTGTGACAGGGTGTAGTTAGTTTAGGACATGTTCCCTGTGACAGGGTGTAGTTAGTTGAGGACATGTTCCCTGTGACAGGGTGTAGTTAGTTGAGGACATGTTCCCTGTGACAGAGTGTAGTTAGTTGGGGACATGTTCCCTGTGACAGGGTGTAGTTAGATTAGGACAAGTTCCCTGTGACACGGTGTAGTTAGTTGAGGACATGTTCCCTGTGACAGGGTGTAGTTAGTTGAGGACATGTTCCCTGTGACAGGGTGTAGTTAGTTGAGGACATGTTACCTGTGACAGGGTGTAGTTAGTTGAGGACATGTTCCCTGTGACAGGGTGTAGTTAGTTGAGGACATGTTCCCTGTGACACGGTGTAGTGTGTTGGGGACATGATCCCTGTGACAGGGTGTAGTTAGTTGAGGACATGTTCCCTGTGACACGGTGTAGTGTGTTGGGGACATGATCCCTGTGACAGGGTGTAGTTAGTTGAGGACATGTTCCCTGTGACACGGTGTAGTTAGTTGACGATCCACTAGGTGGTGTTGTTATTAATATCCTATGTTTTTTTCCTGTAGGATACAACTAACTCTGAATTCAAAATGGGCTATTAGCCCCTACTCCCTAGCACCTACTCCTGAACACATACATCCTAGCCCCTATACCCTAGCCCCTATTCTCTAGCCCCTATTCTCTAGCCCCTACTCCATAGCCCCCACTCCCTATCACCTACTCCCTAGCACCTACTCCCTAACCCCTACATCCTAGCCCCTATACCCTAGCCCCTATTCTCTAGCCCCTATTCTCTAGCCCCTACTCCCTACACACTGGGCACAGACGTCATTCAACATCTAGTTTTGATTTAATTTTGCTTGTGAACTAATGTCAATTTAATGTGAAATCAACAAAACATTTCACCAGGTCATTGGATTTATGTTAAAAGTTGGGTGAAAAAAAATTTAAATTCAATCACGTTGATGACTTTTTGCAAATCAAATCAGTTTTCCATGTTGATTCAACGTCATCACAATGAATGTTTTTGTTGAAAGAAAGCAGAATTAATGTTGATTCAATCAGTTTTTGCCAAGTGGGTAGCCACTCCTCTAGATCTTAACAGGATTGGATAGATGGAAGCAAGAGACAGACAGAGAGAGAAGGAGACAGACAGGCAGGCAGGCAGGCAGGCAGGCAGGCAGGCAGGCAGGCAGGCAGGCAGGCAGGCAGGCAGGCAGGCAGGCAGACAGACAGACAGACAGACAGACAGACAGACAGACAGACAGACAGACAGACAGACAGACAGACAGACAGACAGACAGACAGACAGAGAGGCAGGTGACTCACATGGCAGGATCTCTAGTTCCTTGGTGTCCTCGTCCTTTTCACTGTCCCTGTTGTCCTCCTCTCCCTCCTTCCTAAACTCAAACGTGGACGGCAGCTCCTGCTCCTCCGTGCTGGCATTCTGCTCATCCACCACTAGGGAGAGAGAGAGGGCAGGGAGAGTGAGGAGGAAGAGAGGATGAGGAGAAAAGAGAGAAGAAGGGTAAGAGGGAGAGAAGGACGGGGAGAGGGTGAGAAGGAGAGAGAAAGGGAGGGTGAGGGGAGAGAAGGGTCTGAAATTTCACATTACATCTTCATATTACGTGACAAAGTGATTACCAAGTCTTTTTGTAGTTGAACTGTCTGGACTCCCATTGTATTCTCTCTGAAACAGGCATGAAAGACTCGCCAAAGGCTCTATTCTAGTGTATGTCTGATCTATTTTGTCATAATGTATTTCTACATACCTCTCTCTGCCTGTTGCACGATCTGTTATGGTCTATATATATATGTACCTCTCTCTGCCTGTTCCATGATCTGTTATGTTCTATATCTATGTACAGCTCTCTGCCTGTTGCATGATCTATTCTGTTCTATATCTACGTACCTTTCTCTGCCTGTTACATGATCTATTATGTCCTATATCTACGTACCTCTCTCTGCCTGTTGCATAATCTCTCGTACAGCCTTCTTCAGGCTGTTTGCCCGTAGCATCAACTGTTCTTTAGCTCTGAACATCTTGTGTGGCGAACCTCCTCCGTTCTCTCCTCCCTTCTCACTCTCCTCCGCTTCCAGTTTCTCCTTCAGCTCGGTCAACGACTCCTCGCTCACCTCCTCCTCTTCTTCCTCCTCCTCAACGATGGGGGGTGTGGAAAGGCGAGGTGGTGGGGGAAATGACTGGGTTTCTGTGTTGAGGGTCTGAAGGAGCAAATCTAGCTTCTCATTCAGGATGGCACACTGGTGGGGGAGAGGAGTTAATTTAGAGAGTGTGTGTGTGTGTGTGTGTGTGTGTGTGTGTGTGTGTGTGTGTGTGTGTGTGTGTGTGTGTGTGTGTGTGTGTGTGTGTGTGTGTGTGTGTGTGTGTGTGTGTGTGTGTGTGTGTGTGTTACTTTGAGAGACATGGTGTCACACTCCTCTGTATTCTCAGTGCTTCTCTCATAGGACTTCCCCACTTTGGCAACAAAGTCCTTTACTGTCTCACACAGGATCCTAGAAGGGGAGAGAGTAGAGCGAGAGAGAGAGAGAGAGAGAGAGAGAGAGAGAGAGAGATGTGGGTGAAAGGGAGAAAGAGAGACTTTGTGCATACTCTCCTTGCCCTCTACCTCACGATACAAAACAACACCACACATCACAAAAACTTCTACACAACTTCTACAACCGTATATCCAACCCATAGTCCACAGATGTACTGACGCCCCCGACATACCATATCTCCTGAAACATCTCCACACTTTATCATTCTATAGAACTCAAACTCAACCCTAATAGTAAAGGGTCTGTTATCCCCCACCCCCAACCTGTCACACAGACATTCCAACAGAGACATTGATGGCATTAACCTGGCGCATACAGAAAACACACAATGCACAGTTTCACTCATGACACAGAAAGGACACTCCTGTCCAACTCCTGGGTCGACCCGTGCCAACCAGCCATTAGTGGCCAGGGCTCCATGTAGAACCCTCTGGAGGTCCCCGGGACAGGAGCCAGTCTAGACACCACTGCTTGTGACAGCCACCTCTTCGAGCCCAGGTACACCCCCAAAATGTTAGGCCCTTCACAACCCCACTCCAGCACACTCCCTGCAGTCTCCTGCGTAGCAGGCCCAAAAGGCTCAATGGCTAGTGTATATAACTGCTCCGCTAGAGGTCATCCTAGCCTACCTGGTTAAATAAAGGTGAAATAAATGTTTAAAAATGATCTAGAGAGACTAGTCTAAAGTTCACATTAGAACCTTTCGACAATTCCAGCATGTTCCTGGTTAAGAACATGTTGTCCGCGATTGAGTGTCTCAGTAGACAATATGTCTGGTTCTTGTGTACTATAGAGTCCAGATCGGCAACTCATCGGCAACTCTCCTACCCTGACGCACTCACGCAATACGCAAAAGAAGCCCAGTCCAATTATTGCCCAGAATTGTTTATAAAACTCCACTGGGTTACGGGCTCTGCCAGTTCATGTCCATTTCATCCCTCTGTGAAAGAGAGAGCTTAGGGAGTTATTTAAACAAAACCTGAGCACACACAGGATAACACAGTTCTGCCCTATGCAACTCAGTATCAAACTCCACAGTCTGCTCCTGCATCTCCCCCACCACAGAGGTCACCCGCCCATCAGAAAGCTGTAGACAATGCATACCCTTGGCTTCACTGCTCTGTCTTTCCAAACCAAAGAAGAAGGAGCTGGGAGCATCCATCTCTTTGAGCATGGAGAACCTAGCTCTTACAAGTGCTCCCTTTGCTTTAACCTGGAAAACGCTACCCAGGTCCCTAAGTAATTCAGCTAAATTAGGCCTACATTGCATTGCCCCACCATCTCTACCTCCACTACACTGATACTACACTCGAGTTCCCCCAATACTCTCCTAGCCTCTGAGGATGAGATACTGTTGACAGAAAAGCCACATTTTTACTTTCCCCACATCCCACCATTGCCCTAGAGACTCATACTCCTCTCTTTGCTGCCCCCGCCTTTCCCCAAAATTCTGGAAACCTGAGCAAAAGTGGTATCTTGTAAGCTTTACATTAAACTTCCAATAGGATGTCTGCAGAGGACCTTATGAAATAGCCATGGTTATGTGGTGATCCGAAAAACCCCTCAGGAGAAGAATAGCACCAACATCTGATTCCTGGACATGTAAAATCAATCGAGTCGGGCTGCACTCACCCTAGCCCCAAAGACCTTCACCAATGTATACTGTCTTGTGATGTCTAGTTCTCCAAACATCCACAAGGTCAAACTGATTAATGACATCCCTTAACACCACCACTGAGCCTGAATGAGGCTCATCCCCATTTCTGTCTTTCGTCAAATCCATCGTACAGTTCCAGTCCCCGTTGACTACCAGCATCTCCTCAGGCGCTACCTGTGATAGTTCCTGACTAAGACACCCAAACAGATGCCCCTCTCTCTCCCTGTGTTAACTTCTCTAGGATAGGGGGCAGCATTCTGAATTTTGGATGAAAAGCATGCCCAAATTCAACTGCCTGCTAAGAAGATAAGATATGCATGTTATTAGTATAATTGAATAGAAACTTTCTAAAATGTTTCTAAAACTGTTTGAATCATGTCTGTGAGTTTAACAGAACTTATTTAGCATGTGAAACCCAGAGGACAAACTATTCAGATTTCTTTTTTTTTTGAGGTCACTCTCTTTTCAATGTATTTTCATTGGGAATCCAGATTTCTAAGGGAAGTTCTTGCAGTTCCTACCGCTCCCACTGGATGTCAACAGTCTTTAGAAATTGGTTGAGGTTTTTCCTTTGTGTAATGAAGAAGTATGGCCATCCAGAACGAGGGTAACTTGAAGTGTACTGTTAGATAGAGCGCGTGACCAGAAAGCTACAGTTTGTTTTCCTCCTGTATTGAACACAGATCATCCCGTCTTCAAGTCTATCAATTATTTATGTTTATGTGTAACAAATATCTAAAGTTGTATTACAAATGTAGTTTGAAATGTTTTGGCAAAGTTTACAGGTAACATTTGAGATATTTTTGTAGTCACGTTGCGCAAGTTGGAACCAGTGTTTTTCTGGATCAAACACACCAAATAAATGGACATTTTGGATACATATCGACGGAATTAATCGAACAAAGGGACCATTTGTGATGTTTATGGGACATATTGGAGTGCCAACAAAAGAAGCTCGGCAAAGGTAAGGCATGAATTATATTTTTATTTCTGTGTTTTGTGTCGCGCCTGCAGGGTTGAAATATGCTTCTCTCTCTTTGTTTACTATGGTGCTATCCTCAGATAATAGCGTTGTTTGCTTTAGGCGAAAAGCCTAAATTTGACATGTTGGCTGGATTCACAACAAGTGTAGCTTTAATTTGGAATCTTGCATGTGTGATTTCATGAAAGTTAGATTTTGTAGTAATCATTTAATTTGGCGCTCTGCATTTTCACTGGCTTTTGGCCAGGTGGGACGGTACATAACCCAGAGAGGTTTTAAGCGAGCCTACCCGAAGAGTCTCCATAAGAAGTGTGAGAAAAGACAGCAAAAAACAGAATCTGAAGGTAGACCCTTATGCATGGTTGTGACCAACTTCCTCAACCTAACACTTTTCCTGGGTGAGAGGTTATCATGCCCCTCATTTTTCATAACGTGTTCTACTGATCTTACAAACTTTCCTGGGTCACAGAAAAAAGCTTCAAGATGAACCTTTTTCCCTTAGTCTCATTCAGGAACCTTGACAGTTCCATCACCGTGTCCCCTCTGCCTGACTTGCTGTCAGCTCTGGACCAATTGAGGAGGAGTCTGAAAAGAAAGCCTCTTCATCATCCTCTTCCTCACACTCACCTTCCTCCTACTCATCTCCATCTCCGATCATGACAACCTGTCTATTCTCTCTAGTCGGGGCCTCCACCAAGCACCAGGCACTTTGACCACACCAGCTTCTCTCCTCCCACCTCCTTTCTTCTCCCCCTTTTTCATCTTCCGCTTGACACCCTCCTCCACCGCCCCTGGTCGCTTATCCTTCCCCAATATACTCTCTTCATCCACTAGCATAACCTGACTAGACACAGCCTCATCTACACCACCATCCGTAACGTGACTATACCCAGCCTCATCTACACCACCATCCATAGCATGACTAGGCCCAGCCTCATCTACACCACCATCCGTAATGTGACTATACCCAGCCTCATCTACACCACCATCCGTAACGTGACTATACCCAGCCTCATCTACACCACCATCCATAGCATGACTAGGCCCAGCCTCATCTACACCACCATCCGTAATGTGACTATACCCAGCCTCATCTACACCACCATCCATAGCATGACTAGGCCCAGCCTCGGCTGCTTGCATCTCATGGACCCCTGCACGTTGACCTCTATTTCCCCCACCGGCACTTGTACCCTCACCTTGTCTATGGCCTTTTTGTGGGCACGCAAAGCTATTATGCCTCAAATACCCACACTGAAAGCAGCGTAGACTATCTGTGTTGGCAAACCCAGTGTAGAGCCACTACCCATGCCTCACTTTAAAATACACATGTAACAGTTGCTCATTGTTACTCAGAAACTTGAAAACTTGCCTCCGGAACGAAACAACATGCTTAACTTCTTGACGCTACCCATTCCTTAAGCGGGATAGTTGTCATCAGCAACGCTGAATAGTATAGCGCCAAAGTCAAATAATATTACAAAAAAATATTCATATTCATGAAATCACAAGTGCAATATTGCAAAACACAGCTTAGCCTTTTGTTAATCCACCTGTCGTCTCAGATTTTGAAATGATGCTTTATAGCGAAAGCAATCCAAGCGTTTGTGTAAGTTTATCGATCGCATGACAAACATTAACCTCTTCAACCTATGGGGGCGCTATGTCATTATTGGATAAAAAGACGTGCCCATTTTAAGCGCAATATTTTGTCACGAAATGATGCTCGACTATGCATGGAATTGACAGCCTTGGAAAGACAAAAGTCTGACGTTTCCAATACTGCAAAGATATTACCTGTGAGTGCACCAAAACTAATGCTACAGGCGAAACCAAGATGACGTTTCATACAGGAAATGCCCCAGATTCTGAAGGCGCTGTGTTCCAATTTTTATTTTACCTTTATTTAACTAGGCAAGATCAGTGAAGAACAAATTCTTATTTTCAATGACGGCCTAGGAACAGTGGGTTAACTGCCTGTTCAGGGGCAGAACGACAGATTTGTACCTTGTCAGCTCAGGGGTTTGAACTTGCAACCTTCCGGTTACTAGTCCAACGCTCTAACCACTAGGCTACGCTGTCTCCTTATATGGCTGTCAATGCGCCAGGAATGAGCCTGCCCTTTGTGTCGTTTCTCCAAGGTGTCTGCAGCATTGTGACGTGTTTGTAGGCATATCATTGGAAGATTGACCATAAGAGACTACATTTACCTGGTGTCCCGCCCGGTGTCCTGTGTCGAAATTATTGCCTAATCTGTAGGTCCATGCGCGTTCCATTTCTTCAGAAGAGAAAGTCAACTGTCACGAAGGATTTTATCGTCGATAGATATGTGAAAAACACCTTGAGGATTGAGGATTGATTCTAAACATCGGTTTGCCATGTTTCTGTCGATATTATGGAGTTAATTTGGAAAAAAGTTCGCGTTTTAATGACTTAATTTTCGTTTTTTCTTACCCAAACGTGATGATGAATGATGAAGAAAACGGACCGATTTGTCAACACAAATAATATTTTTTGTAAAACCGGAACATTTGCTATTTAACCTCTTGCTCCTAACTGACACGCAGGCGTCCCATCTAGACATCTGAAAATGCAAATGCGCTACGCTAAATGCTAATAGTACTAGTTAAAACTCAAACGTTCATTAAAATACACATGCAGGGTATTGAATTAAAGCTACACTCGTTGTGAATCCAGGCAACAAGTCAGATTTTTAAAATGCTTTTCGGCAAAAGCATGAGAAGCTATTATCTGATAGCATGTAACACCCCAAAAGACCCGCAGGGGACGTAAACAAAATAATTAGCATTGTCGTCGCTACACAAACCGCACAAATAAAATATAAAACATTCATTACCTTTGACCATCTTCTTTGTTGGCACTCCTAGATGTCCCATAATCACTATTGGGTCTTTTTTTTCGATTAAATCGGTCCATATATAGCCTAGATATCGATCTATATGAAGACTGCGTGATAAACAAAAAAAAATAGCGTCTTATAACGTAACGTCATTTTTTTAATGTAACTTTAGGTATTTGTACATGTTAATAAGGGATCAAATTGATCACGAGGCGATGTATATTCTATATGGGGTACGTCTGGAAATAATGTCCGGGTAAATCTCAACCAAAATATCCGGTCGGAGACCTGAACAAATGGCTTGTCTCTTCTTCGTTTGACCAAGAAACAAAGCCTAGGCAAATGACAAGACTGTTGACATCGTGTGGAAGCTGTAGGTATTGCAACCTCAGCCCCATTTAATGTGTTTCGCCTTTAACAATGGGTTGATGTGGCGGATGGATATATTTTTCCATTTTCAGTGATCAGATTTTCCTGCGCTTTTCGATGAAACGCACGTTCTGTTATAGTCACAGCCGTGATTTAACCAGTTTTATAAACGTCTGAGTGTTTTCTATCCACACATACTAATCATATGCATATACTATATTCCTGGCATGAGCAGCAGGGCGCTGAAATGTTGCGCGATTTTTAACAGAATGTTCGAAAAAGTAGGGGGTAGGAGTAACAGGCTAACTGAGAGTCTCCTCATTGAAAACATCTGAAGTTCTTCAAAGGTAAATTATTTTATTTGAAACCTTTTCTGGTTTTTGTGAAAATGTTGCATGCTGAAAGCCAGGCATAAATCCTATGCTAGGCTATCAATACTGTTACACAAATGCTTGTTTAGCTATGGTTCAAAAGCATATTTTGAAAATCTGAGATGAAAGTGTTGTTAACAAAAGGCTAAGCTTGAGAGCAAATAGATTAATTTAATTTCATTTGCGATTTTCATGAATAGTTAACGTTGTGTTATGCTAATGAGCTTGCGGATAGATTTACACAATCCTGGATACAGTTTTTTTCATAGATAAACGTGATGCAGAAACCGGACCGATTCGTCAACACAAATAATATTTTTTGTAAAAACGGAACATTTGCTATCTAACTGAGAGTCTCCTCATTGAAAACATCTGAAGTTCTTCAAAGGTAAATTATTTTATTTGAATCCTTTTCTGGTTTTTGTGAAAATGTTGCCTGCTGAATGCTAACGCTAAATGCTATGCTAAATGCTACGCTAGCAATCAATACTGTTACACAAATGCTTGTTTTGCAATGGTTGAAAAGCATATTTAGAAAATCTGAGATGACAGTGTTGTTAACAAAAGGCTAAGCTTGAGAGCAAATAGATTAATTTCATTTCATTTGCGATTTTCATGAATAGTTAAAGTTGCGTTATGGTAATGAGCTTGAGGCTGTAGTCACGATACCGGATCGGTATGGCTCGACGCAAGAAGTTAAGAACACTTAGCATCAGGTAGCTTGGTCACAAAAATCAGAAAATCAATCAAATGAATTGTTTACCTCTGATGATCTTTGGATGTTTTCACTCACGAGACTCCCAGTTATACAACAAATGTTCCTTTTATTTTTATATCCAAAATACCTCCGTTTGTTTGTCGCGTTATGTTCAGAAATCCACAGGAAAGAGCGGTCACGACAACGCAGACGAAGATTCCAAATAATATCCATAATGTCCACAGAAACATGTCAAACATTTTTTATAATCAATCCTCAGGTTGTTTTATATTCGATAATATATCAACCGGGAGTGTAGGTTTTTCAATAGGACCGGGAAAAACAATGGCCGCTTTACTCTGTTGCGCAAAACTCACTCTGAGAGCCCCACCTATCCACTTACGCAATGTGATCTTCCTCGCTCATTCTTCAAAATAAAAGCCTGAAACTATGTCTAAAGACTGTTGACAACTTAGGGAAGCCATAGAAAAAATAATCTGGTTGATATCCCTTTAAATGGAGGATAGGCATGCATAGGAACAGATCGGTTTCCAAATAAGAGGCACTTCCTGATTGGATTTTCCTCAGGTTTTCCCTGCAATATCAGTTCTGTTATACTCACAGACAATATTTTGACAGTTTTGGAAAATGTAGAGTGTTTTCTACCCTAATCTGACAATTATATGCATATTCTAGTTCCTGGGGCTGAGAAATAGGCAGTTTCAAATGGGTACATTTTTTTGCCAAAAACTGAAATACTGCCCCCTACATGCAAAGGTTAACGGCATCTGCCTGAAAACCTGCCGACAGTACATGAAAACCGCTTGCAAACTTACCAAACCGACTCAATTCTTTTTGAATTTGATCATTCGTAATAAACTGACACTCTAGTCGAATGAGTCGAAAGAGGAGAAATCAGGATCTCCTCGACCTTAACTCCATTCTAAGGATGAATCCATGCCGTAACGGCAGCGTCTACTCCTCGCTAGGCTGCGAAGCCATAGAGTACACCACACTGTTTGAACTCTAGGAAACTAAAACTATGTCCTCTTCCTCACTATCATTGAAAAAAAAGCCAGTGGGTATCGCTGGTGTGTTAACTCTCCACCATAGAAAATAGAAATTAACAGAGCCCCTCATACAGCCTCTCAACAACAAAACACTCCCAGCATGCCCTAGAGAGAGCCATTTAGCAGCCATTTAGCAGTGTTGAGATGAGAGACTCACTTAGCAGAGGAGATGACCACAGAGTTTTGGTCAGCATTGAGGATCTTGGTGAGATGGGCAGCTACCGAGTCTTCATAGGCTGAGATCTGGAACTGAGGACACGTAGGAAGGGGATACATCATAATGACCATAACATTAAGCACGGTCAGAGGAAACTGGTAACATTATAAATCCCCCAAAATCCCAACGTGACATCCAGACACTAACTCCAACTTCCTTCAAACTGCACACAGAGACATAAAAATGATATCCCATCTGACTTTGGGTAAGTAGAAAAAGGGCTTCGTTGCCACAATGTCGCACGATCCTCAAAAACATTTCAGATGAGTGTGTACCTGGTCATGGTCAGTGTCGTCGGGCGTGACAGGCCCGCTGTGTTTGGAAAGGATCTTAATTTCGTAGGTCATGATGCTCCAGCGGTCCAACATTTTGGTGCTGGCCCGCTCCAGTTTCTCCAGGATCTGGGGCAGCTGCGTGTCATCATCACACGACGGCCCCAGCCCAGCACCAGCGCCAGGTCATTCCCAGTACCCAGGGGAGAACTCCCAGCTGGCACTGGAGACAGACAGAGAGTGGTACGGGGAAAGAAAGAAAGAAAGAAAGAAAGAAAGAAAGAAAGAAGAGAAGAGAGAGAGAGAGAGAGAGAGAGAGAGAGAGAGAGAGAGAGAGAGAGAGAGAGAGAGAGAGAGAGAGAGAGAGAGAGAGAGAGAGAGAGAGAGAGAGAGAGAGAGAGAGAGAGTAAGTAAGTGTGTGGTATTTATGTGTGTGTGTGTGTGTGTGTGTGTGTGTGTGTGTGTATTTACATGTATTTATGTGTGTGTGTGTATTTATGTGTGTGTGTGTATTTAAGTGTGTGTGTGTGCATTTATGTGTGTGTGTGCATTTATGTGTGTGTGTGCATTTATGTGTGTGTGTGCATTTATGTGTGTGTGTGCATTTATGTGTGTGTATATTTACGTGTGTGTGTACAGATATAGGTTCTGCACTGCATGAATTGCAATTGAGCTTTGTGATTTACAAATTCACTGAAAACTCGTACTAACACGCGGTTATATTAAGATTATATTATATTAATATTACACTTTTAATATAGACCACTTTTGTCCAGTTAATAGCCATAACCACTGATCAAGCAACATTATGGACTAAACGTTCAAATCCTGTTGCTGCAGAATTATTTTGCTGTGACAATACTGGTCAAATTAAGATCCTACATCTGTAAACATACTCAGCGTGTGTATGTTGTGTCTCACCTGTTTGTGGAGGTTGAGTTTGTCTATCTCAGAGAGGACCCAGCCTACACTCCCATCCCCTCCGCACACCAGGATCCGGAAGTTATCGAACTTCTGGAAGAGACGCAGCCTGGAACACACAGAGGAATGGTCATAGTGTCACAGTAAAGCATTCTATCTGTGTTCTGGCCCAATTAGGTTACCAACCAGGGACCCTCTGCACTCAACACTATTCACCCACCAAACAGCCTTCTAATCAACCGCACTACCAATACCATGGTCTGGTTTGAGCCACAGACACTGTCTACTTCTTGGTCTCAGGAAGGGTTCATTCACAAGCACAATGAATGCTACTAGTGCACAGCTAACCAGCTAGCGATGTCACATGGTCTCCATTAGCAGGAGCAAACCAAGCTGGCTCACCCTAGATGTGGTCCTCCGTTGACCAGGTCAAACACCTGAGCAGGATTGAGGAGCTGCTTGAAACGTCGGAGGAATTTAACCCCTTGGTTGTCTCCGCTCTTGGAATTGACAAAGACCAGAAGAGGACTGGGCGCAGGACGGGGGACAGGTGGCCTTCCAGAAGCCTGAACACAAAAACACAAAATAACAGCTATTACATTAATTAATGAATGAATGAATGAATGGATGGATGGATGGATTAGTGAAGGAATTGATGAATGGATGGATGGATGGATTAGTGAAGGAATTGATGAATGAATGAATGGATGGATGGATTAGTGAAGGAATTGATGAATGAATGAATGGATGGATGGATTAGTGAAGGAATTGATGAATGAATGAATGGATGGATGGATTAGTGAAGGAATTGATGAATGAATGAATGGATGGATGGATTAGTGAAGGAATTGATGAATGGATGGATGGATGGATTAGTGAAGGAATTGATGAATGGATGGATGGATGGATGGATGGACCTGTGCTCAAATATTAACAGTACTAGCCCATTATAGTACAAATGATTATTTTTAAATTGCAACCCTATTATAGTTCAAAATGATCTGATAACTGGAACTATTGTAGATAGAAATAGACAGGTGATCAGAATCGGTTAAACGTAGAACTGTTCATCTCTTGTATCACTTCATTTATCACCATCACTGTCGAACCGAAGAAAAGATGTGTTAACAATGCCAGTATCTAGACTCTGATCCCTGTCAAAGTAACTAATGGGAAGAGATGTGAGAAGATGGACAGGTGAAAAGAAGAGAGAGATTCTGCTGTCTGCTTGCTTCTGTACTGGGAGTGTCCTTTAAGTAATGTATCAAAATTCCCACACACTCCTACATCATTAAAGCATCAATGTGTGTGTTTAGGCATCGTCAAACTGAGTCAGGTTGGGCACATGTATGTGGCATGTGTAGTATTAGCACACATTCTAAGCGGAACACACTGCAGAATACAAGCCTATATAGGATGCATCATACAGCACATTCATACGCTTGTACATTATGTCAACATTACTCTGTGTGAGAAGTTTGTGTGGGTGTG